>NC_060087.1:83748536-84961393 GCF_922984935.1 Meles meles | reverse complement strand
AATGAAAAATGAGGCAGGTGAATTATTGAGAAAAGAGAATGAGAAAGTAGCCTGGGGAATATGTTTTGCTCCCATTTTACCATTCAACCTGCCCCTCCCTCTGCCCCTCCCTGCTCTCTAATATAAATAAATAAATAAATAAATAAATAAATAAATATATTTTTTAATGAAAAATAAAAAGGAAGGAAATTCTGACATATACTACAGTATAGATGAAACCAGAGGACATTATGCTAAGTGAAATAAGCCAGTCACAAGAAGACAAATACTGTATGAGTCCACTTATAAGAAGCACTTAGGATAGTCAAAATTATGCAGACAAGTAGAATGGTGGATGCTGGGGGCTGGTGTGAGGAGAAAATGGGAAGTTACTATTCAATGGAGATAGGGTTTCAGTCATATAAGAAGAAAAGAATTCTGGAGATGATGATCGTGATGGTTGTACAACATTATGAACGTATTTAGTACCACTGAAGCGTACACTTAGAAATGATGATGGTAAATTTTAGGTTCTTTGCATTTTACCACAATAAAAAACGTTTAAATTCATTAAAAAATATAGGTGCACAAATATAGGGCACAGAAAGTAAAATCCTTTGGTATTCCACTCTTCCTATGACAACTGTAGTTAAAGTTCTAATGTAGTTTTTATATTTTTTCCATACATATTTTAGTACACATTATGTAGTAATTATTCTTTTTAAAAAGATGTCACAATATACATGATGTCATTCAATCTGCTTTATTTAATTAAAATTAATATACACAAATAGGTCCAGTCAATGTTCTAAATTTGTCCCTCTCCATAGAAATGCACAGTAAAACAAGACAAAAACTGGAGCATAAAGCATAAAGATGCTAAAACAAATATCTATTAAAACACCACAAAAATGTTCTGGAAAAAGTCATCTGTAGTTCTTTCCTCCATTGAAATCCATCTTCTTCACCATATAATTGTACATTCAAGGTCTATTCTTGCTGGTAAGCTTACTTTCAATCTCCCTGCACTTCTCATCTGTTGTCTGAATAATTTCCTAAGCAACATTACCTCAGAACACAGCCTGCCTCATTTCTGTCCCTTCGGCTCCCATTTATAATTTATGAACATTGTACACATGTACAAATATAATGAAAGCACGAGATAACCAATCCCCAACCACCTGCTGACAGCTACTGCTAACATTGTGCAATGTTTCCCCCTGTAGATTTTTCTATAGGAGATAGAAGGCCCTGCTGGGGACAAAAATAGTGCTTGTTTCTCATCCACTTCACCTTTAGGACTGGAAGGGTGTCTATGTTTTGAGAGAACTTTGTCATGTGACAAACAAGCCAGATTTTGAAGGACAGGGGTAAGGGGATATAAGGACTCAGTCTCACCACCCTTTGATAAGGACCACAGTCACATTTCCTTGAAAATGAGGTAAGACCAACTTGTGTGTTTTGGGCTCAGAGGAGACAAAACTATCCTCATGAAGACCGAGGACAGGAGTTGGGGTGGGCCATGCCTCCAAGGATGGACACAGAGGTACCTATCCCTGAAAATGCTGACACTTTACCACCCTCTCACAGAGGATCTGTGGGGAAGATGGTTGTAAAGGGCACCACTTGAAAGATCAGGATACAGTCTGACAGCCCTGTGGCCCATGAATGACTGGCCTGGGTGGAAGAACGGGAAACCTTCTCAACTTGATAAATAACATCTCACCGAAACTGCCCTCAACCAGGTTACCATCCATTCCCGCTGCCCATCCCCCCAAAGTGGAAAATTATCTGACTCCTTCCCCAGCAGGAGGCTGGCCATGCAGTATTTAGAATTAAAACCCAACTGGGGCTTCAAACACCCCCTCCTCAGTCTCAGACATATTTTTTGGTCATCCCCCCTGAAAGGAACTTTAGTGCGGGATATTAAGATTAAATGTTTTTACCCTTTTACATATGGAAAATGTAGTCAGACATAAATAACCAAATGCAAATAATAATTCTATCACTCACTGATTACCATTGTAATATATATGTCATATTAATATTTCTGTCCTTTTATTGTTTAAAAAAATCTCCTGCTATATAGGATGGATGTGAACATACTTAACATAAGCATATGATAATAATAATAATTAATAATGCATAAACATGTATATCAAGTATGTAAGCCTGTATAATCATATACAAAGATATAGAAAACTACGTTAAATAGTATATATGTGTGCATGTGCCTGGCAAGGAGAAAATGCCTCAATAGTTATTATCATTATCTTTGAATATTTTTCAGTTGCATTATTTTTCTATATATGTGCATAGATTGACATATGTATGTATTACACACATGATAAAAAATTAAATAGAACTGTACTGCAGATGCTTTAGTATGCAACTTTGCTCTTTTCTAAATACTTTACCAAATGACTCAGGACCATTTATCTCTCCACTTATCCCAGATGACACCTTTATGGCCCAGTCATAGAAGGAATTTTAGTAACCACTGGGAAGACAACATATTCACCCCTTTACATGTAGAAGGAGTCTTCTGGGGATGCTGGTAGTGTGTATATTTCAATCACACATAAAAAAGACAGTGCATATAATCAGGGACTCCCACTAACCACTGACAACTAGTATAATAAATAGGTGTGATATCAATATTTCTGCATTTTGGTTTCTTCGTTGGTTTGAAAAAATGTCTCCTATAAGGCTTTTATAAGGATTGAATGAGTTTATATAAATGAGACACTTTAGAAGTGTGGCTGACATACAGCAAGTGCTCAATCAATATTACCACTACTAACAGGTCCATATTCTTTATATATATGTGTATCAATGCACACATACACAAACTGCATATAATTTTTTGGCCAAATTGAATCATACTGCATACGCTGTGAGAAAAAAGATAATGATCTTACTTTACCCAAATGGCTACTCAGCATATAAAAATGCTGCTCAACATCATTGTTCATTGGGGAAATCTAAACTAAAACCATAATACAATGTCCTCAGCAATGGCTGAAAGTAAAACTAACTAACAAAACCAGCTGTTGATACGGATGTGAAGTAGGTGGAACTCTACACTGCTGATAGGGTATGAATTGATATAAGCACTTTGTTAACCAGTTAGTACCTACTAAGGCTGAGCTTGCACACATCTAATAGCCCACCAACTACACCCATAGGTATATCCTCAATTTTTTGTGCACCAAAAATATATGCAGAAAAGTGTTCATAGCAGCATTATTCATAATAACCCAAGGCTGAAAACAACCTGATGCCCATCAGCAAGAGCGGATAAATTAAGTTTGGCAAAGTGAAAGAATGGACTACTGTAGAGGAGTGAAAATAAACCATTGCAAAATGGGATAATTTGAATAACTCTAACAGACCTAAAGCAGCGAGACACAAAAGAGTTCACAGTGTATGACTTCCTTTTTGTAAAGATCAAAAACAAGCAAACTAATCTATGACATCAACAATCAGACTAGTAGTGAACTTTGCATAGAGGCCATGGTAGTGATGGCTTGAAGGAGGACACAGAGGAGCCCTGTGGCATACTGATAATGTTCTGTGCCTGGATTGGGGTGGTGGTTATACGGTGGTGTTCGTGAAACTAATGCTGTTGGACTCAGGCCGTGTACAGCCATGATACCCTATGTTTCTGAGATTAAGGGTTTAGCTAGGGACTTTTATTTTACAGGGTGAGTGGAAACTTCCTCATGTTAATGGTGTGCGTCTTCAGCATACATCTGTGGAGATTTCAGGTAAAACTTGTAGAACCTCTCACATTTAGATCCTAAGTTTGAAAGACAGAGTTATGCACCACACCCAGTGCTCCATGCAATACGTGGTGCGAAAACAGTGAATTTTGGAACACTGGGAAAAAAAATAAAATAAAACTTAAAAAAAAAGAAAGAAATACAGAGTTAATCATCTCAAGACAAAAACTGTAGGCATTGACTGTCCAGGCCTAATGGCAGGTTAAGAAGTGGACTTGGAGGAACCCAACTCAGATTTTGATGTTTGTTCCTCTTACCTATCCCCAACACTAAAATTAAACAACAAACAAGCAAACAAAAATACAGAGGTTCTGATGCTCAGTCAGGTTTGGAAACAAACAACCTATAGGGAAGTATCCTGATCGTGTGGCCGCAGTATTTGAGCCTCCCAGAGACTTGGCTGGCCCTATCTTTCCATAATTTCTCAATTTACTCATCCGAGCATCTTACACTGAAGCAATGCTGGATTGTCTGTGTAACCAGCAATTATACCTTTGCACATTCTTTCATCCGTACCACGGATCAGACCTGGAATGCCCCCTTGGAGAACTTTCCTTGACCATATAGCCTTTCTCAGCTCAAATGGCACCTCCTTCTTGATGCTTCACTGACAATCCCATCTCACCATTTGAAGGTACCACCCCATGCTCTGTTCACCTACAGCATGCCACTTGTCCTTCTAGTATGTTGTCCTGGTGTGGGTAGTGTGAGAACTACCAGGAAAGAATGCTAAATATCAGGAGGTGGTAAATTTAGGTAATGAGTACTTTGGTGACTGTAAAATCATTCTTTGCACTTTATTGCACATGTATAGATATTTGCCGTAATGCATTTTTAAATAACTGTCAGTGAAAGTGTGGGCACTATTTATAATATACTATGTATGAGAACCTAAATTTCACAATCTTTCTGGAGAGCAAGTGACATTCACAGAGCTCCGTGGAAGTGATTTGATGATAGTGAAATTTTGTTAAGAATCCAAAATGTGCAGTGTTTTTCAACAGGAGCTATGTTGGTGCTTTGCAGGTGAAGCAATCTTCTGTGTGAGGCATCAACCACGCCCGTCATTTAACAACTTTTGGTACACCGATACCCTGGAATTTTATGGACCCCAAAAGGAATAAAGTGTTTCTATATATACATATAACTTATGTGTGATTCTGTGTGATGGAGGCATAAATAAAGCAGACAATCTTTTGCATTTTATTCAAGACTTAGGGAACCTATCCCACTCATGTTGTTTTCTGTCTCAACTGGAATTTTTAAAAATAATTCTTTCTGACATTATCAAGATGAACTGGCTTTTGTAGAGGAGGAACAAAGTTCCTTTTATTTATTTATTTATTCATTATTTTTAAAATTTTATTTTATTTTTTCAGTGTTCTAAGATTCACTGTTCTTTAAAAAAAAAAAATCTTATCAAGCTCTGAACTGGATGTGTTACATTACCTGTCACATATCTTTTTCAACTGTTACATATTTTGAAACGTCAGTAATTTTCACATTCACTATTGTTCTATGACTTGTGTTATCATATTGAAAAATGTTTTAATTTGAAACAAATGCAACAAAAGATCTTTAGTGGCCATGAAAAGAACAATAATAAAACTTTCAGGATTAGGACAATTCTTCTCTATCACACAGGGGCTATATGGTCAGGGAAGAATGATTTCTTGTATAAGGGATACTTTACTTAGAAATTATTTACTGTTCTAGGGGTGCCTGTGTGGCTCAATTGGGTAAGTGTCAGATTCTTGATCTCAGCTTAGGTCCTGATCTCAGGGTTGTGATTTCAAGCCCCTCATTGGGTTCCACACTGGGCATGGAGCTACTTTAAAAAAAAAAAAAGAAAGAAAGAAAAGAAAAGAAAAAGAAGAAAAAGTTATTTACCATTCTAAATGATTATTGTATTTGTCCTTGGGTTATTAAAGTTATCTTTTGTGTACGTATTTGTATAGTAAAAATCCATACGGGTGTTTATCAAATTTGTTAAATTGCTACCTTATGCATGTCTGTATTTTTAAATTTTTAACCTAACCATTAAAGACAATGGAGATATAAAAGAACAGAAGTTGAACAACAAAATGAAAGAAAAGCAACTGAAGAATTTAATCAGATGATTTCCTGTTAACTGATCAAAGAGCTCCCCGGACTTTGCCTGATCTTTGGAAATGCTTGAGATGCTACAGAAGAGTACAAGCTTCCAGACCCCTTAACTGACCCGATGAATTAGAAATTTGAGGACATGGAACTGGGATTCTGTTTGTTTAGCAAACACCTTGGAATGATTGTTATATAATGGCAGATTTGAGAAAACCCTGGCCAGGAACCATGATATCCATTCACTCTAATACTGTACAAAACAAAAATAATTATGAGAAATAAAGGTAAAAATAATAACAGCAAACAGACCTAAAAACCTTGCATTCCCATCAATAGGAAAGCAAACAGACGGCGGTGCATTTATATAATGGGACACTATGCTTCAATTAAAATAAAAGACCTATAGGGGCACCTGGGTGGCTCAGTTGGTTAAGCATCTGACTCCCGGTTTTGGCTCAGGTCATGATCTCAGGGTCCTGATACCAAGACCCTTGTAGGGCTCCCTGGTCAGTGGGGAGTCTGCTTTCCCTTCTTCTCTTCCTCTGGCCCTCCCCCTGTTCGTGCACTCTCTCTCTCTCTAAAATAAATAAGTAAATCTTTAATTAAAAAAAAAAAAAGACCAACAACCTGAGGGTCTTGAAGGGGCGGGGAGTGGGAGGTTGGGGGAACAAGGTGGTGAGTATTAGGGAGGGCACGTATTGCATGGAGCACTGGGTGTGGTGCAAAAACAATGAATACTGTTACGCTGAAAAGAAATTAAAAAAAAGACCTATAACTCTATATATCAATATGTATGAATAACAAAGCACAATATTATGCAAGAAAAGTGTGTTTCAAAAGCAAACATTTCTTATAGGACCATTCTCAACCGTCCTTAAGTCTCTAAAAGTAATGTTGCTTATTACTTATGGCCATAAAAATATCTAGTAAAAGTATAAAAGCATGCATAAGGGCACATCAGCCTTAAAGTGCAGTTGCCTCTGGGGAGAGAATGGAATGAAAGAAAAGTGAGATGGATTGAGACATAGCCATAACATTAAAAAAAAATCTAGATCACACATGATAAAATGTCAGTAGGTTATAAATTGGTTGATGAGTACATTTGTGTCTGTTATGTATTTCCAACTACACTTTTGTATGCTTAGGTACTTAGAAATGATTATGTCTTGTGTTCATCAGAGCATGATAAGTCAAATGTTGGGATATAGTCAGTGTAGGTGGGAGTATATATTGGCACATATTTTGTGGAAGACTATATGCATAAGGTACTGCTGGTGCAATATTGATAGTAAAGTTGGAAAAAATTAAAATATGTCGATGAAGGGTTGATTCAATAAATTATAGTATAACTCCAAAGGATATGTTTTCAGGAATTTCAAAGAATGAATACTTGTAGAACCAAACGTCAGCCGCATGGCAGCATAAGATGTCCTTCCTTTTGGTTCCCCCTTTATGATAACTAATTAGAAATCCACCCACAAACACATGTACCTCTGTGTGAGTTGTGGGATCTAGCACCAAACACCAAGGGACCCAGGAGGGGTCTTGCCCACATCTGGATCTGGTAATAGGGTAATGTGCTGACAGACCTCTGAACGGGCTGTGAAATCAGCAAGAACCTACAAACCTGTTCTAACCCCTCTTTGCCATAATAGGGAACAAGCTGGAGAGTGCTGACTTGGGCAGACACAGCCACGGGCATGGGAGACTTTGTAGAAGTGCAGCTTTCCTGAGTAGAGATTCCACCTCTCTATTGGAAAAACAACCGAAAAAAAAAAAAATATGAGTCAGGGTGCATTGAAGAGGGTAAGAGGAATGTTGCCAGTGCTGCCCATCCAAGGCAAAACAGCATGATGCTGAACTAGCTGGCAGTGACCTCTCATGCTGAAAGAGGAGAAAGTGAGTGAGTGCTTGGCTACCTCAGCTTTGTTGGGTGCTGCTGGAGAGGAATGACTTCGTGGGCTAAACCCACACCTCCCCTTCTGTTGGGCAGGCTCCCTGTGTGCACCCCCAAGTGTAGTGGTAAGAGAAAGCTCCAATAAGCAGAATGCTTCCAAAAAGCAGAGCAGGATCTCTGGGCAGGCAAGAAAAGGAACTTGAACTAGAGTGCCACCTTATGGAAAACAAAAAAAGAGGTTCTTCGGCAACCAGCTTGGGGAATTGTTAAGAACCAGAGAAGAAATAAAGGCGTTAGTTGTGATCTCTCCCTTTTCATTCATAATTTTATTAATTCGGGCCTTCTCCCTTTTCTTTTGCATTAGTTTGGCCAATGGTTTATCGATCTTGTTGATTCTTTCAAAAAACCAGCTTCTAGTTTCATTGATGCGTTCTACTGTATCTCTAGTTTTTATCTCATTGATCTCTGCTCTAATCTTGATTATTTCCCTTCTTGTGTGTAGAGTTGGCTTAATTTGTTGTTGACTCTCCAGTTCTTTAAGGGGGAAAAGAGAGCTAGTGTATCCTGGATTTTTCAATTTTTTTTGAGGGAGGCTTGGATGGCTATGTATTTCCCCCTTAGGACAGCCTTTGCTGTGTCCCATAGGTTTTGGACTGAAGTGTCTTCATTCTCATTGGTTTCCATGATTTTTTTAAGTTCTTCTTTGATTTCCTGGTTGATCCAAGCATTCTTAAGCAAGGTGGTCTTTAGCTTCCAGGTGTTTGAATTCCTTCCAAACTTTTTCTTGTGGTTGAGCTCCAGTTTCAAAGCACTGTGATCTGAGAATATGCAGGGAATCATCTCAATCTTTTGGTATCGGTTGAGCCCTGACTTGTGACCCAGTACGTGGTCTATTCTGGAAAAGGTTCCATGTGCACTGGAGAAGAATGAGTATTCTGTTGTCTTAGGGTGGAATGTTCTGTATATATCTATGAGGTCCATCTGGTCCAATGTGTCATTCAATGCTCTTGTTTCTTTACTGATTTTCTGCTTGGATGATCTGTCTATTACTGAGAGTGGCATGTTAAGATCTCCTACTGTTAATGTATTCATATCAATATGACTCTCTATCTTGAATAACAGTTTTCTCATGTAATTGGCTGCTCTCATATTGCCCTTCAACGGGTGAATGGATAAGGAAGATGTGGTCCATATATACTATGGAGTATTATGCCTCCATCAGAAAGGATGAATACCCAACTTTTATATCAACATGGACGGGTCTGGAAGAGATTATGATGAGTGAAGTAAGTCAAGCAGAGAGAGTCAATTATCATATGGTTTTGCTTATTTGTGGAGCATAGAAATAACACAGAGGACATGGGGAGATGGAGAGGAGAAGGGAGTTGGGGGAAATTGGAGGGGGAGATGAACCATGAGAGACTATGGACTCTGAAAAGCAATCTGAGGAGTCTGGAGGGGCAGGGGGCAGGATTTTGGGTGAGCCTGGTGGTGGGTATTATGGAGGTCACGTGTTGCATGGAGCACTGGCTGTGGTGCATAAACAATGAATTCTGGAACACTGAAAAGAAATTTTGAAAATAAAATTTAAAAAAACATGAGAAATGAAAAAAAAAAAAAACCAGACTCTTAAGTACAGAGAACAAATTGGTGGTTGCCAATTGGGAGGTTGAGAGGGATGAGTGAAATAATAAAAGGGATTAAGAGTAAAGCATATATTGATGAACACTGAAAAATGTACAGAATTGTTGGATCATTATACTGTACCTCTGAAGCTTAAATAACATTATGTTAATTACACCTCAATTAAATAAGAAAGTGTCATTTAATTAACAAAAAACGAAAGAAAGCTTAAAAATTCCACAACAACACAGACAGTAATTTCTCTGACATCGGCCATAGCAACATTCTTCTAGATGTGTCTCTTAAGGCAAAGGAAACAAAAGCAAAAATAAACTCTTGGGACTACATCCAAATTAAAACTTCTGCACGGCAAAGGAAAGAATCAACAAAACTAAAAGACAACCTAATGTTAGAGGGCACATACCTGAACATAATAAAGGCCACGTATGAAAAACCCACAGCTAATATCAACCTCAATGGGCAAAAACTGAGAGCTTTCCCCTAGGGTCAGGAACAAGACAAGGATGTCCACTCTTACCACTGTTATTCGACACATTTCAGGAAGCCCTAGCCACAAAAATCAGACAACAACAATGACAAGGCATCTAAAACAGCAAGGAAGAAATCAGACTTTCAGTCTTGGCAGATAACATGATACTGTACACAGAAAACCTTACAGAATCCACTGAAAAACTACTAAAACTGATAAGTGAATTAAGTAAATTCACAGGATACAAAATCAACATACAGAAATCTGTTGCATTTCTATACACTATTAATGAAGCAGCAGAAAGAGAAATTAAGAAAACAATCCCATTTACAATTGCACCAAAAAGAATAAGCTTAAGCAAAAAGGTGAAAGACCTGTACTCTGAAATCTATAAAACACTGATGAAAGAAATTGAAGACTATTAAGGAGGGCACGGATTGCATGGAGCCCTGGGTGTTCTACGCTAACAATGAACCATGCAACACTACATCAAAAACTAATGATGTACTCTATGGTGACAAACATAACATAATAATAATAATTTTAAAAAAATAAATTGAAGACAACACGAACAAATAGAAAGGCATTCCATGCTCATGGATTGGGAGAACAAATATTGTTAAAATGTCTATACTACCCAAAGCAATCTACACATTTAGTGTAATCCTTATCAAAATACCAACAGCACAAAATCCATCTATGAAAATCCCACAGCAAATATCATTCTCAATGGGGAAAAGCTGAGAGCCTTCCCACCCACTGAGATCAGGAACACGACAAGGATGCCCACTTTTGCCACCGTTGTTCAACATGGTACTAGAAGTCCTAGCAACAGCATCCAGAAAACAAAAAGAAATAAAATTTATTCAAATCAACAAAAAAGAAGTCAAACTCTCTCTCTTCAGAGAGGACATGATACTTTATGTGAAAAACCCAAAAGACTCCACCCCCATATTACTGGAACTCATACAGCAATTCAGTAATGTGGCGGGATACAAAACCAATGCACAGAAATCAGTTTCTTTCTTATACACTAACAATGAAAGTACAGAAAGGGAAACTAGAGAATCGACTCCATTTACAATAGCACCAAAAATCATAAGATACCTTGGACGAAACCTAACCAAAGAGGTAAAGGATCTGTACTCAAGGAACTACAGAACCCTCATAAAAGAAAATGAGGAAGACACAAAAAGATAGAAAAGCATTCCATGCTCATGTATCGGAAGAATAAACATTGTTAAAATGTCTATGATGCCCAGAGCAATCTATACTTTCAGTGCCATCCCAATCAAAATGCCAGCAGCATTTTTCAAAGTGCTGGAACAAACAATCCTAAAATTTGCACGGAACCAGAAAAGATCCTGAATCACTGAGGAAATGTTGAAAAAGAAAAACAAAGCTGGGGGCATCACGTTGCCTGATTTCAAGCTTTATTACAAAGCTGTGATCACCAGCACAGGATGGTACTGGCACAAAAACAGACACATAGACCAATGGAATAGAGTAGAGAGCCCAAATATGGACCCCTCAACTCTATGGTCAAATAATCTTCAACAAAGCACGAAAAAATATCCAATGGAAAAAAGACAGTCTCTTCCATAAATGGTGCTGGGAAAATCAGACAGCTATGTACAGAAGAACGAAACTGGACCATTCACTTACACCACACACAAAGATAATCTCTAAATGGATGACTGACCTCAGTGTGAGACAGGAATCCATCAAAATCCTAGAGGGGAACATAGGCAGGGGCCTCTGACATCGGACACCGCAACTTCTTTCAAGACACGTCTCCAAAGGCAAAGGAAACAAAAGCAAAAATGAACTTTGGGGACTTCATCAAGATCAAAAGCTTCTGCACAGCAAAGTGAAATCTATAGAAATCTATAGAAATTTCACAGTCAACAATGACAAAAAATGAGGCAACCCACAGAATGGGAGAAGACATGTGCAAATGACACTACAGACAAAGGGCTGATACCCAAGATCTATAAAGAACTCAAACTCAACACCCAAAGAACAGATAATCATGTCAAAAAAATGGGCAAAAGACATGAACGTACACTTCTCCAATGAAGACATACAAATGGCTAGCAGACACATGAGAAAATGTTCATCATCATTAGCCATCAGGGAAATTCAAATCAAACCCACATTGAGGGGCACCTGGGTGGCTCAGTGGGTTAAGCCTCTGCCTCCGGCTCGGGTCATGATCTCAGGGTCCTGGGATCGAGCCCCGCATCGGGCTCTCTGCTCAGCGGGGAGCCTGCTTCCTCCTCTCTCTCTGCCTGCCTCTCTGCCTGCTTGTGATCTCTGCCTGTCAAATAAATAAATAAAATCTTTAAAAAAAAAAAACCCACATTGAGATACCACATTAAACCAGTTAGAATGGCAAATATTAACAAGACAGGAAACATCAAATTTTGGAGAGGATGTGGGGAAAGGGGAACCCGCTTAAACTGTTGGTGGGAATGCAAGTTGGTGCTGCCACTTTGGAAAACAGTGTGGAGGTTCCTTAAGAAATTAAAAATAGAGCTACCCTATGACTCGGCAAATGCACGACTGGGTATCTACTGCAGAGATACAGATACAGTGAAAAGAAGGGTCATATAGAGGAGGTCAAGATGGTGGGGAAGTAGGAGGAGGCGCCATTTCAACCTGTACCCTAAAGTGAGCTGATTACCTACCAAAGAACTCCGATCACCCATGAAATCAGCCTGAGATCAGAATTATACATGTCTGGATCTCTATAGGAGCCGAAGACATCAGTGGCAGGTAAAGCAGAGTGGGAACGTCGGACTGATATGGGAAGATAAACAAAAGGGGGAGGGAGCTACCAGAGGAGACCTATTGGAAACTAATACCCCAATATGAGAGTGCCCTGCATCTGGGGACCAGCATTAGCTTGGAGTCTGGTTGAAAGCACTCAAAAAAAAAAAAAAAAAAAAAAAAAGAACAAAGGATCGCAGGGGGAAATTGTGGGAATCGGGGCGGTTAGGGACAAGGGCTTAAGTCCCCCGACCCAGGACAGCCTCCCCTGGCGCTGAGCCAGAGAGAGTGCGACGGAGAAAGCAGGTCTTGGGCCCTGAGCCGCCAGCGCACCTGAGCCACCAGCGCGCCTGAGAACGCGTGGGGTCTGGCTCCCGAGAGGGGCTGGAGCCTGGCCAGATGGCATTCCCGAAACACCCACGTCCCACACCCTCCCCTGGGAGAGGTGCGCCCAGGTACTAGCCTGGAGCTCTGGCATCCTGAAAAACCAGGCATTCCCAGCCTGGGCCAGTGGGAAAATCTCAGTGTGTGATCGCTGCTTGGAACGTCTCTGGCGGTCTGGAGCCGCCGCTGCTGTGGTATTGGCTACAAGGAGGAGACCCTGCATCCCCAGGGACCTTGACTCAGAACCTACTCTGCCAGCAGCTCTGCAGAGCATTCTGAGGCTTCTCTCTGAGAGGGAGGACTGGGTGCAGTTTGCTCTCCTCTAAACCTCCAAAAACCATCAAAAGCTGTCAAGGCGAGAGAAAACAGATGAACAAACATAAAAACCTCCAGAGAACAAAAGCCTGAAAAAAACGGTTTCCTCAGAGCCCACCCCCTTGAGGGGGGCGGGAGGACCTAACTCAGGGAACATCATTGTCTGAAAACCCACGTGGCAGGCCCCTCCCCCAGAAAACCAACCAGGAAGGAAGAAAAAAAAAAAAAAGAAGACAAGAGAACAACCACCACTACTTCATAAATATAACTTTTATTTTTAACTCTTTACCAATATTCTGGATCTTTTTTTATACATATAGATACATTTTTTAACCTATTTACCATCACAGTGAGATGTCCAGTACATCAAATTCCTTAATAACCTTTTAACCTGAACTTTTTTTTTACATACACCCGTGTTTTTCTTTTGCTTTTCTATTTTTTAAATTTTTTTTAAATTTTAATTTAGTTTAGTCTAGTTTATTCTTTTTTAATTTTTATTTTCTAATATACATATAGAGTTAAACTTCAAGGTAATCTCCTTTCCCCAATCAATGCTACCCCTATAGGTAAACCAATTTTTAATCCCCCTTTATCTTAGGAAAGTTGAGTCCCTTAACAAAAACATCAAGATACATCCAGGAAGAATCAAAATAACCTTCCTTGCCCACACTGAGAATTTATAACCACTCTCCCATCTTTTACTTCTGCCAGTGTTTCTGTGTATTTGTCTTTGTCTTGATAGTGTATAAATATTATACTTGGGGTTCTTTCTGATGAGGTTCTTCATTTTTTTTTTGCTTTTATATATATATATATATATATACATATATATATATATATTTCTCTTGTCATATACTTCTATCAGTCTTTTTGTTTGTCTGTTTTTGTTTGTATACTTCATAAATCTTAACTTGGGGCCCATTTGGGCTGAGCCTTCTCTTTTATCTTCCCCTTTTTTCCTCTCTCTCTCTCTCTCTCACTCTCTCTCTCTGTTTTTTCTTTTTTCTTTTCTTTTCTTTTTTTTGGTCTCTTTCTTCTCTATTTCTTTTTCTTTTCTTTTTTCTCTCATTTGGGTGGGGAATCCTGATTGCACAGAGTGTTCCAGGGTGAACCTTGACTGCACCACAATCGATACATCCAGCTGCATCTGTTCAGTCATCTCTTACCAAAATGACTAGGAGGAGGAATGCCCAACAGAAGAAAAATACAGAGGACGGACCTTCTGCAACAGAGCTAATGGCTATCAAAATAGACAATATGTCAGAAAAGGAATTCAGGCTAACAATTATCCAGGCAATAGCTAGGTTGGAGAAAGCCATGGATGACCAAACAGAATTGATTAGGGCAGAACTGAAAGCCACGAGGGATGATGTTCAAAATGCTCTCAATGAATTCCAATCTAATCTAAATTCTCTAAAAGCTAGGGTCACTGAGACAGAAGATAGAATTAGTGATCTGGAGGACAAACAGATAGAGAGAAAGGATCAGGAGGAAGCCTGGAACAAACAGCTCAGAAGCCACGAAAACAGAATCAGGGAAATAAATGATGCCATGAAACGTTCCAACGTTATTGGAATTATTGGAATCCCTGAAGGGGAGGAAAAAGAAAGAAGTCTAGAAGATATAGTGGAACAAGTTGTCTATGAAAATTTTCCCAATCTCACAAATGGAAACAAGGTTCATGTACTAGAGGCAGAGCGGTTTCCCCCCAAGATTTTTGATTCTCGAAAGTCCTCACGACACCTAATAGTTAGAATGAAGAATTATGCTTCTAGACAGACCCTCTTAAAAGCAGCTAGGACAAAGAGGCTCCTTACATACAGAGGAAAGCCCATTAGAATAACGCCAGACCTGTCCACAGAGACCTGGCAAGCCAGGAAGGGCTGACAAAATATATTCAGAGTACTAAATGAGAAGAACATGCAGCCAAGAATACTTTATCCAGCAAGACTGACATTCAAAATGGATGGAGAGATAAAGAGTTTCCAAGACCGGCAAGGCTTAAAAGACTATGCAACCACCAAGCCGACACTGCAGGAAATATTAAGGGGGGTCCTATAAATGAGAAAAAATACTAAGAATATCATTGAACAGAAATATAGAGACAATCTACAGACAGCAAGACTTCAAAGGTAACACGATGTCAATCACAACCTATCTATCAATAATCACTCTCAATGTGAACGGCCTAAATGCGCCCATAAAATGACACAGGGTTACAGATTGGATAAAAAGACAGGACCCATCCATATGTTGTCTACAAGAGACCCATTTTGAACCTAAGGATACACACAGACTGAAAGTGAAGGGATGGAGAAGCATCTTTCATGCCAATGGGCCTCAGAAGAAGGCCGGGGTAGCGATTCTCATATCAGATAAATTAGATTTTAAACTAAAGAGTGTAGTCAGAGATACAGAAGGACACTACATAATTCTTAAAGGGACTATCCACCAAGATGATCTAACAATTGTAACTATCTACGCCCCCAATATGGGAGCAGCCGATTACATAAGAAAACTATTAATCAAAATAAAGAGTCATATTGATATGAATACATTGATAGTAAGAGATCTCAATACGCCTCTCTCAGTAATAGACAGATCATCGAAGCAGAAAATTAATAAAGAAATAAGAGTATTGAATGAAACATTGGACCAGATGGACCTCATAGACATATACAGAACATTCCACCCTAAAACAACAGAATACTCATTCTTCTCCAGTGCACATGGAACCTTCTCCAGAATAGACCACATACTCGGTCACAAAGCAGCACTCAACCGATACCAAAAGACTGACATTATTCCCTGCATATTCTCAGATCACAAGGCTTTGAAACTGGAGCTCAATCACAAGGAAAGGTTCGGAAGGAACTCAAACACCTGGAAGCTAAAGACCACCTTGCTTAAGAATGCTTGGATCAACCAGAAGATCAAAGAAGAACTTAAACAATTCATGGAAACCAATAAGAATGAAGACACTTCGGTCCAAAACCAATGGGATACACAGCAAAGGCGGTTCTAAGGGGGAAATACATAGCCATCCAAGCCTCCCTCAAAAAAACTGAAAAATCCAGAATACACCAGCTCTCTCTACACCTTAAAGAACTGGAGAATCAACAACAAATCAAACCAACTCCACATGCAAGAAGGGAAATAATCAAGATTAGAGCAGAGATCAATGAGGTAGAAACGAGAGATACAGTAGAATGTATCAATGAAACTAGAAGCTGGTTTTTTGAAAGAATCAATAAGATCGATAAACCATTGGCCACACTAATCCAAAAGAAAAGAGAGAAGGCCCAAATTAATAAAATTATGAATGAAAAGGGAGAGATCACAACTAACACCAAGGAAATAGAAACAATCATCAGAAATTATTACCAACAGTCATATGCCAATAAGCTAAGCAACCTAGATGAAATGGATGCATTCCTGGAAAACTATAAACTCCTAAAATTGGACCAGGAAGACATTGACAACCGGAATAGACCGATATTAGTAACGAGATTGAAGCAGTGATCAAAAACCTCCCCAAAAACAAGAGCCCAGGACCTGATGGATTCCCTGGGGAATTCTACCGAACTTTCAAAGAAGAAATAACACCAATTCTCCTGAAGCTGTTAGAAAAAATTGAAGCAGAAGGAAAACTTCCAGACTCTTTTTATGAAGCCAGCATTACCCTGATCCCCAAACCAGGCAAAGACCCTACCAAAAACGAGAATTTCAGACCAATATCACTGATGAATATGGATGCAAAGATTCTCAACAAGATCCTAACAAACAGGATCCAGCAGCACATTCAAAAGATTATCCACCATGACCAGGTGGGATTCATCCCAGGGTTGCAAGGATGGTTCAACATTCGTAAATCAATCAATGTGATAGAACAAATCAATAAGAGAAGAGAGAAGAACCACATGGTCCTCTCAATTGATGCAGAAAAAGCATTTGACAAAATCCAGCATCCGTTCCTGATTAAATCGCTTCAAAGTATAGGGATGGAGGGAACATTCCTGAACTTCATAAAATCTATCTATGAAAGACCCACAGCAAATATCATCCTCAATGGGAAAAAGCTTGCAGCCTTCTCGTTGAGATCAGGAACACGACAATGATGCCCACTCTCACCACTCTTGTTCAACATAGAATCAGAAGTCCTAGCAACGGCAATCAGACAACAAAGAGAAATAAAAGGTATCCAAATGGCAACGAAGAAGTCAAACTCTCTCTGTTCGCAGATGACATGTTCCAAAGGCCAAGGAGACAAAAACGAAAATGAACTTTTGGGAGTTCATCAATATTAAAAGTTTCTGCACAGCAAAGGAAACAGTCAACAAAACAAAAAGGCAACCCACAGAATGGGAGAAGATATTTGCAAATGACAGTACAGACAAAAGGTTGATATCCAGCATCTATAAAGAACTCCTCAAACTCAACACACACAAAACAGATAATCATATCAAAAAATGGGCAGAAGATATGAACAGACACTTCTCCAATGAGGACACACAAATGGCTATCAGACACATGAAAAAAATGCTCATCATCACTAGCCATCAGGGAGATTCAAATTAAAACCTCATTGAGATATCACCTTACACCACTTAGAATGGCCCAAATTAGCAAGACAGGAAACAACGTGTGTTGGAGAGGTTGTGGAGAAAGGGGAACCCTCTTCCACTGTTGGTGGGAATGCAAGTTGGTGCAGCCACTCTGGAGAACAGTGTGGAGATTCCTCAAGAAATTAAAAATAGAGCTTCCCTATGACCCTGCAATTGCACTACTGGGTATTTGCCCCAAAGATACAGATGTAGTGAAAAGAAGAGCCATCCATACCCCAATGTTTATAACCCGCTGAGCCACCCAGGCGCCCCTATACCCCAATGTTTATAGCAGCAATGGCCACGGTCACCAAACTGTGGAAAGAACCAAGATGCCCTTCAACGGACGAATGGATAAGGAAGATGTGGTCCATATACACGATGGAGTATTATGCCTCCATCAGAAAGGATGAATACCCAACTTTTGTAGCAACGTGGACGGGACTGGAAGAGATTATGCTGAGTGAAGTAAGTCAAGCAGAGAGAGTCAAGTATCATATGGTTTCACTTATTTGTGGAGCATAACAAAGAACATGGAGGACATGGGGAGATGGAGAGGAGAAGGTCGTTGTGGGAAATTGGAAGGGGAGATGAACCATGAGAGACTATGGACTCTGAAAAACAACCTGACGGTTTTGAAGGGGCAGGGGGTGGGAGGTTGGGGAACCAGGTGGAGGATAATAGAGAGCGCACGTATTGCATGGAGCACTGGGTGTGGTGCAAAAACAATGAGTACTGTTACGCTGAAAATAAATAAATTAAAAAAAAAGAAGAAGGGCCATATGTACCCCAGTGTTCATAGAAGCAATGCCCACAAAAGCCAAAGTGTGGGAAGAGCCGAGATGCCCTTCAACAGATGAATAGATAAAGAAGATGTGGTCCATATATACAATGGAATATTAGTCAGCCATCAGAAAGGTTGAATACCCAACTTTTGCATCGACATGGATGGGACTGGAGGGGATTATGCTGAGTGAAATAAGTCAAGCAGAGAATGCCAATTATCATATGGTTTCACTTACTTGTGGAGCATAAGGAATAACATGGAGGACATTAGGAGATGGAAAGGAAAAGTGAATTGGGGGAAATCGGTCAGAGGGGGAGAACGAACCATGAGAGACTGTGGACTCTGAGAAAAAAACTGAGGGTTTTGGGGGGGGTTGGAGGAATGGGTGAGCCTGGTGGTGGGTATTAAGGAGGGCACGTATTGCGTGGAGCAATTGGTGTTGTACATAAACAATGAATCTTGGAACACTGCATCAAAAACTAATGATGTATTTTATGGTGACTAACATAACACAATAAAAAAATACCAACAACATTTTTCACAGAAATTGAATAAACAATCCTGGAATTGGTGTGGAATCACAAGACCCTTAATAGCAAAAGCAATCTTGACAAAGAAAAAAAAAAGTGGGGTTATCACAATTCCAAACTTCAGGTTATATTAATTAGTTGTGGTACTCAATAGAGTATGGTACTGGCACAAATATAGATGCATATATCAATAGAACACAATAGAAAGTCCAAAGATAAACACACCATTGTATGGTCAATTAATGTTTGACAAAGGAAGACAGAATATCCAGTGGAAAAAAGACAGTCTCTTCAACAGATGGTGTTGGGGGAAATTGGACCACTTTCTTACACCATACACAGAAATAAATTCAACGTGGATTAAGTATGTAAATGTGAGACTGGAACCATAAAATTTCTAGAAGAGAGCACAGGTAGTAATTTCTCTGACATTGGCCATAACAACATCTTTCTTAGCTAGGTCTCCTGAAGCAAGGGAAACGAAAGCAAAATTGACTATTGGGACTACATCAAAATAAAAATCTTCTGAACAGCATAGGAAACAACCAACAAAACTGAAAGACAGCTTACTGAATGGGAGAAGATATTTGCAAATGACATATCTGATAAAGGCTTGGTATCCAAAATACATAAAGAACTTATACAACTCAACACCAAAAAGTCCCAAATAGTCCAATTAAAAATGGGCGGAGACATGACAGACATTTCTCCAAAGAAGATATAGAAATGGCTAACAGACACATGAAGAGATGCTCATCATCACTTATCATCAGGGAAATGCAAATCAAAACCACAATGAGATATCACCTGAAATCTGTCAGAATGATTAAAATAATAAAAAAAAAAAAACAAAAAACAAGAAATGACAAATGTTGGTGAGGATGTGGAGGAAAGGGAATCCTCCTACACTGCTGGTGGGGATGCAAACTGGTGAAGCCAGTCTAAAAAAACAATATGGAGTTTCCTCAAAAAGTTAGAATTAGAACTACCCTATGAGGGGCGCCTGGGTGGCTCAGTGGTTAAAGCCTCTGCCTTCGGCTCAGGTCATGATCTCAGGGTCCTGGGATCGAGCCCCGCATCGGGCTCTCTGCTCAGCGGGGAGCCTGTTTCCTCCCTTCTCTCTCTGCCTGCCTCTCTGCCTACTTGTGATCTGTCAAATAAATAAATAAAATCTTAAAAAAAAAAAAGAACTACCCTATGATTCAGCAACCACACTACTGGGTATTTCACAAAGAATACAAAAACACTAATTCAAAGGGATCCATGCACTCTTATTTTTATTGCAGCATTATTTATAGTAGCCAAATTATGGAAGTGGCCCCAGAGTCCATGGATAAATGAATGGGTTAAGAAATATATATATATATATATATATATATATATATATATACACACACACACACACACACACACATATATATAATCAACCATTAAAAAAGAACAAAATCTTACCATTTGCAACAACATGGATGGAACTTGAAGGTGTAATGCTTAGTGAAATAAGTCTGTCAGAGAAAGACAGATACCAGATGATTTCACTCACATCCAGAATTAAAGAGAGAAAACAAAGAAACAAAGGCGGGTGGTGGGGGAGAGACGAATGATAAAAGGAACTCTTAACTATAGAGAACAAACAGATGGTTATCAGAAGGAAGGTGGGTGGGGGAATTGGTGAAATAGGTGATGGGAATTGAAAGTACCCTTATCTTGATGAGCAAAAATATATGGAATTGTTGAAGCATTGTATTATATGCCTAAAATGAAAACAACACTGTATGTTAACTACACTGGAATGAAAATTAAAAATAAATAAATAAAAAACAAGCAAAAGTAAGATAATATAAAAAATATGTAGTTTATCTCTGGAGTTGGAGTTATATTCAATTGGCCTATATGTCTGGCATTATGCCAATACCCTTAGCTTTGTAGTAATTTTTGAAATTGGAAAATGTGAGTCATTCAATTTTGTTTTGCTTTCTCTAGATTGATTTGGCTATTCTGGGCCCCTTGCATTTCCAAATGAATTTTTTTAAATCACCTTTTCATTTATGCAAAAAAGCAGCTTGGATTTTAATGGGCTTATGCTGCTGATATTATGATTATAATAATGCTGATACTATCTGTATATACATTTGAATAGTATTGCTATCTTAACAATATTAAGTACTCCATGAACACAGATGTCTTCTCGTTTAATTTTTCTTATTTAAATTCAATTAGCCAACACAAAGGACATCAATATTTTCAGATGTAGTGTTCAAGAATTCATCAGTTGCATATAACATCCAGTGCTCATCACATCACGTGCCCTCCTTAATGCCCATCATCCAGTTACCCCATCCCACACCAACCTCCCCCTCAGCAACCCTCAGTTTGTTTCCCATAGTTAAGAATCTCTCATAGTTTGTCTCCCTCTTTGATTTCTTCCCATTCAGTTTTCCTTCCCTTCCCTTATAAGTCCTCTGCACTGTTTCTTATATTCCACATAAGCGTGAAACCACATAGTAATTGTCTTTCTCTGATTGACTTATTTCACTTAGCATAATACCCTCCAGTTCCATCCATGTCAATGTAAACAGTAAGTATTCATCTTTTCTGATGGCTGATTAATATTCTTGTGTGTGTGTGTGTGTGCGTGTGTGCGTGTGTGTGTGTGTATGTGTGTGTAAAATAACATCTCCCTTATCCATTCATCTATTGAAAGACATCTTGGCTCCTTCCAGAGTTTGGCTATTGTGGACATTGCTGCTATGAACATTGGGGTGCAGATACCCCTTCATTTCACTACAGCTGAATTGTTGGAGTATATACCTAGTAGGGCAGTTGCTGGGTCATAGGGTAGCTCTATTTTTAATTTTTGAAGGAACCTCCATACTGTTTTCCAGAATGGCTGTACCAGCTTGCATTCCCACCAACAGTGGGAGAGGATTCCCCTTTCTCCACATTCTCGCCAACACTTGTTTTTCCTGTCTTGGTAATTTTAGCCATTCTGACTGATGTAAGGTGGTATCTCATTGTAGTTTTGATTTGTATTTCCTTGATGCCAAGTAATGTTGAGCATTTTTTTCATGTGTCTCAGCCATTTGTATGTGTTCTTTGGATAAATGTGTGTTCATGTCTTCTGCCCATTTCTTGACTGGTTTATTTGTTCTTTGGGGTGTTGAGTTTGAAAAGTTCTTTGTAGACTTTGCATACTCGCCCTTTATCTGATATGTCATTTGAAAATACATTCTCCCACTCCATAGGTTGCCTTTTAGTCTTGTTGACTGCTTCCTTTGCTGTCCAGAAGCTTTTTATCTTGGTGAAGTCTCAATAGTTCTTTTTTGCTTTTGCTTCCTCTGACTTTGGAGACGTGTCTTGCGAGCAGGCACTGTGGCTGTGGCTGAAGAGGTTGCTGCCTGGGTTATCCTCTAAGATTTTGATGGATTCCTGTCTCACATTGAGGTCTTTCATCCATTTTGAGTATATCTTTGCATATGGTGTAAGAGAATGGTCCGGTGTCATTCTTCCGCATGTAGCTGTCCAATTTTCCCAGGACCATTTATCTAAGAGACTGTTCTTTTCCATTGGATATTCTTTCTTGCTTTGTGAAAGCTCAGTTGGCCATGGAGTTGAGGGTCCATTTCTGGATTCTCTTTTTTTTTTGTTGCATTGATCCATGTCTCTGTTTTTGTGCCAGTACCATGCCATCTTGATGATCACAGTTTTGTAATATAGTTTAAAGTCAGGAATGGTGATGCTGCCAGCATTGGCTTTCTTTTTCAACGTCCCTCTGACTATGTGGGGTCTTTTCTGGCTCCATACAAATTTTAGGACTGTTTGTTCCAGCTCTGTGAAAAATGTCGATGGTAATTTGATATGTATTGCATTGAATGTGTAGATTGCTCTGGGTAGCACAGACATTTTAAAAATATTTAGTCTTCCAATCCAAGAGCATGGAATGTTTTTCCATCTCTCTGTATCTTCCTCAATTTCTTTCATAAGTGTTCTGTAGTTTTTAGAGTACAGATCTTTCATCTCTCTGCTGGTTAAGTTTACTCCTATGTATCTTACAGCTTTTGGTGCAATTGTAAATGGAATTGATTCCTTAATTTCTCTCTCTTCAGTCTCATTGTTAGTGTTTAGAAATGCAACTGATTCCAGTGCATGGCTTTTGTATCCTGCCATGTTGCTGAATTGTTGTATGAGTTCTAGCAATATTGGGGAGGAGTCTTTTGGGTTTTCTACATAAAGTAGCATGTCATCTATGAAGAGTGAGGGCTTGACTTCTTCTTTGCCAATTTGAATGCCTTTTATTTCTTTTTGTTGTCTGATTGCTAAGGCTAAGACATCTAGTACTATGTTGAACAACAGTGGTGAGAGTAGGCATCCCTATCATGTTCTGGACCTTAGGGGGAAAAGCTCTCAGTTTTCCCCCCTTTGAGAATGATATTCACTGTGGGCTTTTGGTAGATGGCTTTTATGATACTGAGGTGTGTTCCCTCTATCCCTACAGTGTGGAGAGTTTTAATCAAGAAAGGATGTTGCATTTTGTCAAATCCTTTTTCTGCATCAATTGAGAGGCTCATATGATTCTTGTCCTCCCTTTTATTAATGGGATGTATCACGCTGATTGATTTGTGAATGCTGAACTACCCTTGCAGTCTAGGAATAAATCCCACTTGGTCCTGGTGAATTATCCTTTTAATGTACTTGTTGGATACTATTGGCTAGGATCTTGGTGAGTGTTTTGGCACCCATGTTCATCTGGGATATAGGCCTTTGTCTGGTTCTGGGAACAAGAGAAGGCTGGCCTCCTAGAGCGAGTTTGGAAGTTTTCCTTTCCATTTCTATTTTTTGAAACAGCTTCAGTAGAATAGGTATTATTTCTTCTTTAAATGTTTGGTAGAATTCCCCTGGGAAACCATCTGGCCCTGGACTCTGGTTTGGGGGGAGGTTTTTGATTAATGCTTCAATTTACTTGCTAGTTATGGGTCTGTTCAGGTCTTCTGTTTCTTCCTGTTTCCGCTTTGGTAGTTTGTCTGTATCTGGGAATGCATCCATTTCGTTCAGATTGCCTAATCTCTCGGCATATAGTTGCTCATACCATGTTCTTGAAATTGTTTGTATTTCCTTGGCGTTGGTCACGATCTCTCCCCTTTCACTCATGGTTTTATTAATTTGGATCCTTTCTCTTTTCTTTTCAATAAGTGTGACTAGGGGTTTATCGATCTTATTAGTTCTTTCAAAGAATCAGTTTCTAGTTTCCTTGACCTGTTCTATTGTTCTTCTGGTTTCTATTTCATTGATTTCTGCTCTAATCTTTATTATCTCTCTTCTCCTGCTTGGTTTAGGCTTTATTTGCTGTTCTTTCTCTAACTCCTTTAGGTGTATGGTTATCTTGTGTACTGGGGATTTTTCTAATTTTTTGAGAGAGGCTTGGGTGGCTACGTATGTCACTCTTAGGACCACCTTTGGAGTATCCCAAAGGTTTTAGACCGATGTGTTTTCATTCTCACTAGTTTGCATGATTTTTTTTTTTTTTTTTTTTTTTTAGTTCTTCTTTAATTTCCTGGTTGACCTATTCATTTCTTAGCAGGATGCACTTTAACCTCCAAATGTCTGAGTTCCTTCCAAATTTCCTCTTGTGATTGAGTTCAAGTTTCAAAGCATTGTGGTCTGAAAATATCCAGGTAATAATCCCAATCTTGTGGTATCAGTTGAGACCTTATTTGTGACCCAGCACTTGATCTGTTCTGGAGAAAGTTCCATGCGCACTCCGGAAGAATGTTTATTCTTTTGCTTTAGGATGGAATGCTCTCTGTGTATCTGTGAAGTCCATCTGGTCCAATGTGTCATTCAAAGCTCTTGTTTCCTTGCTGATTTTCTGCTTAGATGATGTGCCCATTGCTTTGAGGGCAGTGTTAAAGTCCCGTACTAGTAAGGTATTATTATCTATGTGTTTCTTTAATTTTGCTATTAATTTAAATTAATTTAAATTTGTTATTAATTGGTTGATCCCAATTAATAAAATCCCAAGTTAGCAACATAAATATTTATAATTGTTAGATCTTCTTTTTGTATAGACCCTTTAAGTATGATATGGTGTCCCTCTTCATCCCTTACGACAGTTTTGTTTTAAAATTGAATTAGTCTGATATAAGGATTGCTACCCCAGCTTTATTTTGAGGTCTGTTAGCATGATAAATCATTCCCCACCCCCTCATTTTTCGGTGTGGAGGTGTCTTTAGTTCTGAAGTGAGTTTCCTGTAGACAGTATATGGATGGGTCTTGCTTTCCTTTTTTTTTTTTCTTTCTTTCTTTTTTTTTTTAACCCATCTGATGCTGTGTGTCTTTTGATTAGAGCAATTAGACCATTTACATTCAGAGTGACTATTGAAAGGTATGAATTCAGTGCCATTGTATTGCCTGTAATGCCCCTGTTTCTGTAGATTGTCTCTGTTTCTTTCTGGCTTATGTTACTCTTGGGCTCTCTCTCTTTGCTTACAGGATCCCCCTTAATATTTCTTGCAGGGCTGGCCTGGTGGTCACATATTCTTCCCGTTTCTGTTTGTCCTGGAAACTCTTTATCTCTCCTTTCATTCCGAATGACAGCCTTGCTGATTAAAGTATTCTTGGCTGCATGGTTTTCTTGTTTAGATCCCTGGATATATCATGCCAGCCCTTTCCGGCCCACCAGGTCTCTGTGGATAGGTCTGATGTAAGTCTAATGTTCCTACCCCTGTAGGTTAGGAACCTCTTGTCTTGAAGTGCTCTCAGGATTTTCTATTTGTCTCTGAAATTTGCAGGCTTCACTATTATATGTCAGGGTGTTGATCTATTTTCATCAATTTTGGAAGGGGTCCTCTCTACCTCTTGGATATGAATGCTTGTTTTCTACCCCAGATTAAGGAAGTTCTCAGCAATGATTTGCTCAAATACACCTTATGGCCCTCTCTCTCACTCTCTCTTCATCCTCAGACACCCCAATAATTCTGATGTTGGCACATTTTATAACATCACCGGTTTCTTGAAGCCTCCCCTCATGTCCTACTAGTTGTTTTTCTCTCTTTACCTCAGCTTCCTTCCTTTCTATCAACTTGTCTTCTATGACACTGTCTCTCTTCTGCCTCATTTACACCAACTGTTAGAGCATCCAATTCGGATGGCATCTCATTTAGAGCACTTATAATTTTGGCCTGATTAGATCTCATTTCTGCCCTAAGAGATTCTCTAGTGCTCTTTTATGCTTTGGTTCAAGTCCAACAAGTACGTTTATAATTGTTATCCTGAATTCCAGCTCTGGCATTTTACTTATATCCATATTGATTAGATATGTATCAGAGAGTATTACCTCTGTTTTTTTCTTTTGCTGTGAACTCCTCCTTCTAGTCATTTTTCCCAGAGAAGAATGGATGAATGAGTGAGCAGGATCAAAAATATCAACCACAACTCAAGCAAAACACACACTAGACAAATTCGAAGAGGTCAGACACCAAAAAACAAAAAAACAAAATCAAAGGGTGATGAAGAAAAGGGGGGTGGGGGGGGGTATAATCTCACAAGATGGACAAAACCTGATGATCTAGTTGGTCCTGGGTGTATCTTGGACTCTGTGTTAGAAGACACTAAATACCAAAATTGTAAAGAAAACAAAACTTACATATATACAAAAACAAAATCGAGTAGAGTGAAAGGAAGCCAAAACTGAAAAATATATCTATAAAATGTAAATGCAAAAACAAAAGTTAAGAAAAAAGACTTAAAAAGAAGGGCTGATAAAGTACGAAACTAGTTGAAAAGGGAAAGAAGAAAAAAAATGGAAAATTTTAAACTGAAAGATAAATGAATCATGAGGAAAAAAACCTTGAATTCTATATACCATTTCCCCTAGCACTGGAGTTTTACAGTTTTGTGTGGTCCACAAATTTGCTGTGTACTGATTCTTCCAGTTGATCTTCTGGGGGAGGGGCCTGCCATGCTGTCTCTCAGGTCTGTTGACTTGGGCGGAGTTGCTCTGCCCCTTGGCAGGGGGCCGGGCTCAGTGTAAGCTGGTCCTCTGTGTGGCTTTTGTTCCCGAAGGCTCTCCCCGCTTCTTTAGAGGATCAAAATAAAAATGGTGGCACCTGATCTCCAGCCCCAGAGTCCAAAGATCATGATCCCCTCTCTTCAGTAAACCCTCGGGGATAAATGGTCTTCACTTTTGTGTGTGCCAAACTCTGCAGACTCCTACAGTGTGCATCCACACTGATCCTCCTGGGGGGAAGGCAGAAGGTTGTGCACGTTGTAGGGTCCTGGCATGGAAAGCTGTCTTCAATTCCTGTGCGCACTCACTCCATCACTCCAGGGGGGTAAGCAGAGGGTTACCCACTACTGTCCTCTACAGGGTTCCCACCCTGAGAGCTGTTGCCCTGCCATGCACGCACCTGCTCAGCCCCGGTTCGGGGAGGCGGAGGGCCGCTGCGTTCCTGTTTATTGTAGGGTTCAGGCACTGACAGCTGTCCCCAGGGTCTGTATGCACACACTCTGCCCCTCCCAAGGGAAGGTGGAGGGGCCCCGAGTTCCTGTCATTTGCATGGTCCCCACACAGAGAGCAGTCACCCGACCAAGGCTCAGCTCACACTTTATGACAAACCCAGCTGAGAGTCCCCTCCCAGGCTCGCTGACCCTAACCAGTTTCCCTGCTCTGATGCTTGGGAACTCTACTGGCTCAGGCACCCTGGTTGTTTCTGTGACTCCTGGGATCCCAAGACCACACAGTCCCATATAGAAATTTGCTCCTTTTCACCACCCCAGCTCCTCTCAGTCAGGGATGTTTCTCACTGGAGCAGATTTCTAAGGGTTCTGATTTTGCCCTCTGGTAGCCAGCTTACTGAGGCTCCCTACCTTCCAACATATTCCCTCAGATTCACTTCTCTGCACCTCCTATCTTGCAGAAAGTGGTTGCCTTTCTACTTGCAGAGCTCCAGATTGTTTTTTTCTTACCCCTCAGGTTGAATTCATGGGTGTTCAGAATGATTTGATAGTTATCTAGCTAAATTCAAGGGACCAGATGAAACAAGGTCCCCTATTCTTCCGCCATCTTGTCTCCTCCTCCATCTTTCCATTTAAGTAAGTCTTGATTGATTTCTTTCAATGATGCTTTGTGGTTTTCAGAATATAAGTTTTGCGTTTTCCCCATTAAATTTATTTATGTGTTTCATTCTCTTTGATGATACTGTAGTTGAAATTGTCTTCCTAATTTCATTTTCAGACTGTTCTGTGGCGATGCTTAGAAATTCATTTTTTGTATTTTGATACTGTATCCTGCAACATTGCTAAATTCACTTATTAGCTCTAAGAGAGTTTCTCTTTGTGAAATAAAGACAAACTTCTTCAACTTAACAAAGAGCATCTATAAAAAACCTACAGCAAAATTATATTTAATGATGCTAAACTAAATGGTTTCTTACCTAATAATAGCTGGAAAAAAGGAAATATGTATACACTCTCACTACTTTTATTGAACATAGTATGGAAGTTCCAGCAGGGTCAATGGGCAAACGAGAAAGGAAGGAAGGAAGGAAGGAAGGAAGGAAGGAAGGAAGGAAGGAAGGAAATAAAAAGCATACAGATTTGAGAGGAAGAAAAAAATATCTCTTTGTAGATGATTTAGTTGCCTATATAGAAAATCCAAGGAAAACACACACACACACACCCCTCCTAAAATGAGTAAGTGAGTTCAAGAAGGTAATAGGATACAACATAAGTGGAATATAAAGTTACTATAAAGTAACAATGAACACGTAGACATTCTAATTCGAACCTAAAAGCACAATGTAATTTGCATTTCTTAAAACCTTTATAGGACTTGTGTGTTAAAAACTACAAAATAATGATGAGATCTAAATACATGATGAGACATACCATATTCATTGATCAGAACATACATAGTAAAGATATCAAGTGGTAGAAAGAAAGCTAATGGCATCAGACAGAAAATTCTAACATCAAATGTGGATGAGTGTGGCTGATAACACTTCCTGTGAACTGAGGGAGCTGGTAGATATTTGAGGTTTGTGGCTTGGTTCAGTTGGGTCTAATTATCCTCTTTTATCTAGTGTTTCTCTCAGATAAACTCAATAGAATTGGGACAGATGTGCATTTTCCAAATCAAGTGTGTTTTCAAAAGCATAACACCCTCATTGTTAAAATTACTACAGTAGTTTCTATTTTAGTAATTTTTTAAAAAGGATAGTTATTAACTTGGGAAGATTAAGTATGGAAATATATATGAATACATATACACATTTATAATGCTTATATTGTTAATATATATTTGTCACTGGCACTCAAAAGGAAGATTTTTGTCTCTATACCCATTCTGAAATCTTCATTAGGTTCCCATTACATATAAAATTAAGCTTTGGCTTACAGAACACCCAGTGATGACATAGGAGGGCAGTCTTTCTGCTGATATAGAGAGAATGGATGACAAAAATGTTTAAAAAACTGGGATCACAAGAGCACATGGAACAAAAGGAAATGAGGTTATGATCTTGATCCTTAACCCAAAGCTTCATTGGGTGCCTAGAAGATAAACATCTGAGCAGGACCCTTGTAAGGCAAAAAACATCAGAGCTAAGATGGCAGGTTCCCATCCAGCAGGTGTCCTAGCAGCTGGCAGGTGTCCCAGCAGACACCAGGCTGGGGACCTGGTAGTTTCCTGTGGCCTCAGACCTGTCCTATTTTGACTGAGTAGTTATGTGTTTTATAAACAGGATGGGGAATAAGAATTGCAATAGACACAGAAGTAGTTAGGGGAGCATTTCTAGTTCTCAACCATAGACAGCAGCAACCTAGAGGCTACCCAGGAGGTGCAGGTCTGAAGGGCTGTTTACTTATCTGCTCATGAAAGCACACAAGGTCTGTGCCTACCTTTGAACCCCCTCCTTCCACTATGCTCCTAGGCCTCAAGGGAGGGTCTACTTGTGAACACCTCCCAGAACTGACTCCGAGGGACCTTCCTCATATCAATAATTCTCCATCTCCTCCAGGACCCAACAGATACCTTACACACCAAAGGGGGGAAATCTCTGACCTAAAGAAAAAAAATAATAATCTTGCCTCTAAGAGGTTATGTCTTTTCCAAATATTTTTTACCTGACACGATGTACTTTTATAATTAATGAGTTTTCTACATATCATATACAGTATAGCAATACAGACACAGACACAGACACACACACACACACGCACGTGCACACACATACACACACGATGTATTTTCCTGGAAACTAAAGTCTTTAGCTTTATTTTCTCATTTAGTATCTTCTCTCAATGTTTGTAAATGTGTTTTTATTATTATTATGTTTGGATAGACTTTCATAGACTTTCTGGGCATTACTACTTCTTTTAATAAGAATTTCAGGTTGATCTCAGTTATCTGATCACTCTACTGATTTTGTTTTTATATACCAAGGATATTTATGTCAGTTATACATGAGGATAATTTTTTATCCTAAGATTTTCATGTGCTTTATAATGCTGCCTTTCTTCAAATAGGTTTCTTTTCAATAGATATATATGGCTAAGAATGTAATGCTATTCTATGTATAAAAATATGTGACTAGAACCCTGAGGACAGAGAGCACCAACCTCCAGGTCAGCTTTATTTTTCTCACTTAGTACCTCGTCTAAACATTTGAAGTTGTGTTTTTGTAGGTTATTATGGTTGGATAGATTTCATACATATCTTGGGTATTCCTATTGATTTTAATAACAATTCTTGATTGATATCTGTTTCCGTCTTTCTAGGGATTCCTTTCTAGGTCAAGGATATCAGTACAATATAAGTCATATATGAGGGCAATTTTTTCTTCCCAGGTTCTCTTGTGCTCTTTAATGCTGTTTTTCCCTAAACGGATTGGTTTTAAATTTGAGTAGATTTGTATGGCTAAGAAAGAATACTGTTCTCTGACTAAAAATATTTGACTAATACACTTGGGGCACAGAACACTATCCCCAGGTATAATAGAATAAGAGAACATCCCCCACCCTCGTAGCCACAGAGCCATGGGGCACACACACAGCTTGGGCTTTAAAGAGAAGTCTAAGTATTTGAGTCTCTACCCTACTATTCTCCAAGAGTCACTGACCCTCTTTGGGTCTCCTTTTCTTTCTCTATAGACCAGTGATCGCAATACAGGCGTTGGATGGATTTTGCAGAGATTCAACATAACATGCAATGCCACTATTTATTAAGAAGAGAATCAGGGATCCTGAGTGGGAAAATACACAATTGGTCTTTGAGCAGATTAGCGTCAGTTAAACGTTGGCTTCCCAGCTCCCAGCAAACCTCCTGCTCAGTCAGAGATTAACTCAGGCTAGAGAAAAAAAGATAACAAAGATGATGAAGATGAAGATGACTGCAAAAACAGTTTCTTGTCAGGGCTATGTTCTCAGGATCCTGGAGGAGTCTGGGTGAGGGCCTTCTCTGGGATCATGTGCTTGGCCTGGAGGAAGTGAGGAGAGGGAGTTGGGAGATCAGCAGAGCCAGGAACCCTGAGTCTCCTCCCCAGGCCACCCAGTTTTGGTTCATTTGGCCTGAATTCCTGAACCTCACCTTGCGCCATGTGAGAACCAATGTAGTCCCAGTGGCTGTCATGAAGTTACCTAGTGTGGAGAAAGCACAGGTGACATCCATCAAAACTAAAGCCAGAGACAATCTGACTGCACAGTACCATGTCCCAGTCTATGCAAAAGGAACACGCCACCACATTTATCACAGCTTAGGCAATGGAATGAGCCTTGTGGCACAGTACATACTGGGAAAAACTCCTGAAACCAAAATGTCTGCCAATAAAGGTACAGGTCCATGGATTTAGGAAAGTAATGAATAACTGTTTTTTTTTTTTTTAAAGTGGGCTAAAAATAAGTAAGTAAATATACAAATATTTTTTTAAAAAACTGCGTATCTTATAAGTAGTGAGTGAACAAATAAGCAAAACAAATTATCTGCAAGTTGACATGATTCAATCTTGGTTCCTCCCAGCTCCCTCCTATCCCCATGCACCCCCAGCACTCACTTCTGAGACCACTGGAGATTCATCCCAGGCTGGGTGGAGAAAGTCTGCCCCATTTCCTGCTGCTTCTGGCAAAGGGTGGGCCAGGAGCTGCAGGAGGGTGTGGGCACTGGGACAGAGGATATGCTCTGGGTCTCCTTGGGGCTGGCGTCCCTCACAAACAGATCATCATTCACGATGCATAGACTGAAGGGGAAAAAATGGGACCTTAGAAATTGGACAGATTATCAACCCCACACCCCAACAATGATCCTGCTCCCACTGCCACTCAGCAACCAAGTTCTTTCCATACCCCTACTGTGCCTGCCACCCAGGTTCCTTGGCTGATACCTCTACTTTTCCTTCATGCTTCACAGAGCCAACCTTTGGAGAGACTGTCTAACCAATTTCACTACATTTATAGGTTTATCCCCAAACCATAGGCAAATTTACAACCATATTTACACTGCGAAAGAGTGGACAGTCTAATATCCGTTTTTCAGAAGAAGTCACTGTGTCACAAAGAGACCGTGTGACTTGACAAGCGTCACAAAGCTAGTGAGTGTTGGGATCAGGGGAAGAACCCATAATCTGATTCCAGAGCCGAAGCTCTTAATCACCAGGAGACATGATTCCTTGGTTATACCTGTTGGCTTTTCACAATATCAGAACACCCCGAAGACTGTACCTTCCCATTGACATACCCCAGAACTCATACTGAACTGGATGTTCCACCCACAACAAAGCACTCACCTGTAATTGCTGACAGGAGTAGCAATGAAGGTCCGAGTGAAGGCACGAACAGAACCCTGAGACATGCCTTCCACTTTAACAACGAGCAACAAACAATACCCCCTTAGCATTCCAACATGCTTTACATACTCACATAGCATTCCCCAGTCAGGGTCTGACTTGATATTCATGCTGAAGGGGACAGTTGTTCTCTGGGGAGTTCAGGGTGTTCTGAATGGGGAAGGCAATCTGTTCCCAGTGACAGGGACCCTACCATGTGCTGGGACCAGTGAAAACCACTTCAAAAGTGCATTTGATGTATTTTTCACAGCTGCTCAAGAGATGGACATCATTAGTTCCATTAACATTTGAGTAAACTTATAGGTTAGGAGCCCAAGGTCACAGAGTAAGGATCGAGGGCCAGAACTGTCCAACTCCACAGACTGTGTCTCTAATGTCCAAGCTGTGTGGGGCAGGCAGGCATAGACCTAGTTCAGACCAGGATGATCTGAGGGCAGGGTGGAGATGGGAGAACACAGCGGGAATAGGAAGAGAAGGGAAGGCACCAGGTAAGCTGGGAGAGTTCTGAGAGGGAGCCCAGCCAGCGGGGAGGGAGCAGAGGAGCATCTGGGGAGGAGTTTATACACACACGCACCTTCCTTGAACACCCCATTCACAGAGAAGCAGAGCATCCTCTCCTGAAAGGGAAGAGCCCAGGGGCTTAGTCACCTAAACTTCCTACCCACCCATGGCTTTCTGGGTCTGCCCTGGGGAGGAAGAAGGTGCTCACCGTCTGGAACCACATGTCCACCACGAAGGAGCTGAGGTCATGCTGAGTTTTGGGCAGCACACAGAGGGAGCGCATGACGTCACATTTTGTATGCTTCAGCAGCTGAACACGCAGGGCTATGGGGGGAGGAGAAACAAGCAAAGGTCGGGGGTTGCCACACCCTGGGCCCTATAATTACCCCTGCACATCCCCTTTCCCTGCCAGTCTTCCCCATTACACACGCACAGGGGTCCTTGAGCTTCTTCATATTCCTGCTTTCCTTGAAGTACTCGCACAAGCTGCTTCTAGAAGAGAAAGAGGAAAAGGAGGTGGTGGTGTGGCCAGTGTGGGTGATTCCAGGAGCTGCCCTGTGTCTGCTGGGGAGCCACAGGGCCCAGCAACAGAGACTGAGCTTTGCTACTCACGGGCCTGGGTCCTCGGGGCTGAAGGGAATGGCCAGGGAGAAGCAGGCCTCTTCGTGGTAGGCACCAAGGAGACCCTGACGGTCTCTGGAGTCGTAGATCAAGTAGTAACTGTGGGAGAGTAATGATGGCAGTCTATCTCTGTGGTCTGGAACCCAGATGAGATTTCAAGACCGAGTTAGCAGTCCTGAGCTTGGGTGGCCTCACCCGTCCTAGCCATCCCCTTCCCCAGATTCCCAGGAGTACTCACTGCTGCAGGAATTGCAGGACTAGACGCTTCAGTGCATCAGATCCAAAGAAGCTTCCCTGAAATCACAACAGTCCTCAGGATCACGGTCCATAACCCCTCCTCATGCACCACCCCAAACCCTGCTTGATCTGCCTTCCTTACCCTGCAGGTTGGTAACCACTTGTGAGCTGCAATACCAATGCTGGTTGGTGAAGGTGACTCCTGGCTGTCCTGGGGAAAGGAAGTGGGAGTGGGCAGTGCAGACCAGGAGCTAGTGCTGGACAGTCAGGGAAAGGATGGGCCTCGGAGAGGATGAGGGTCAGAGGCCAGGTGCAAAAGGACCCTGGAAATTACATGGGCAAGACTACATTTGGGATCATGGTCTTGGGGCCCCTGATGCTCCTGGAAAACGTGGTTGAAGAAGATCTAGAGCCCTTGTTGGGTTCCCACATGGATCTGGACCTCCATGATGTTTAAGGGTCATGAAAATTGTAACTTCTGCAAGACCTAAATGGCTTCACGGCTGGTTTGGGGCAGCATCAGTGCCAATAGAGAAGTCAATAATCAAGGAATATACCTACCAGGCGTAATAACTTAGGAAACAATTCCAGGATGGAGCTGCAGAAATCCAGACAAAACAGAAAAGTCAGTGAAACTTTGCAGGTGTCCCTCATCATGGGAGCAAGCACACTTACACCTGACACACAGCCCAGTATGTCCCACCTACACTGCAGTGTCCCAGCCTTCCAGCGCCTTTGGCTCCTCCCTTGCAGATGGACCTAGTGGAAAAGCACATACTCTCTTTCCCCCCTCTCTCTGATTCCATTCCTCTGCCCCACCCCTTCCTCCCCCTCCCCCTGGGCGGATCTCACCTAGACTGTCCTGAATCCCATCTCCAGTGCCACCAGAAGCAACAGTTGAAGTCCAGGCTTCAGGGCTGCCTTCCACTTTCTTGCTCCCTTCCTTCCTTCAGGTCCCCACCAAAGACTCCAGAGAGAAGAGGCAATGGGGTGGGAGACCAGGGCTCTGCTGCCTCACTAGGGGTCCAGCACTCTGTAGGGCCATGACACCCCCCAGGGGTGGCCCAGGATGCTGGGGCAGGGAGGTGACTGAGGCAAGACCCAGTAGGCAGGGAGGGAGAGGGAGGGGGAGGAAGACAGAAGAGGGAGTGAAGGTAGGAAAGGAGAGATGAGAGAGACATAGGGGAGTAGAGACAAAGGAGGGAGAGAAAACAAATCAAAGGGAAGGGGGGGGGGCTGCAACCTGGTGGTGGGGGTCAGGGAGGAAGAGAGGAGAAGGAGGAAATGGCTCCCTGACTACAGTCCTTTCCTTCATCTGCCCTGGCTGGCCCCGGCACCCAAGGTAAACCATGGAAAACAGGCAGGTGTTGGCCTGGGGGCCCACTGCATGCTGGATGAAACTTTGCCACCTGCGTGAGCTCAGTTTGAGCTGGGCATGGGGAACAAGGCAGCCACGGGGGCAGGAGAACTACCCCAGAAGGAGTAGAGGGTCAAGCCCCAGGTCAGCAAGGAGCTGGGGGTCTGTGGTCCCCTCTTATGATCACTGCCTTCCCTCCTGTTGACCCCAGTGCACCTGTGCCTGTCCCAGTTGGTTCTTTGCCTGAGGGATTATAACCATGTTGGGCAAACCCAGGGCTCCTCTGAAGGACCAGTCAGGATGATGTGCCTTGTGGAGGGAGGGGGAAGGGGCAGTGCCTCTGAGAGGCCTGTCCTTCTGACCTCTCAAGCACCTCTGCCCTCTGCCTTGCATTCCTGCCTCAGGAAGCCCTCTGCTCACTGGAAGTCACCCACTTCTGGCCCTCAGACTCAGGGAACCCTGGTTTCTCCCAAGGAAGGCTCAGCTCCTGGCCCTGAGTCAGAGGAATGGATGTCATGATGGCAGACCCCCAGGACCTCGGTCCTCAACATGAGGCAGGAAAGCCACCAAGCCAGCCTGGAATTGGAGGAGGGACACATTTGGTTCAGGAAAAGGAGGGTCCCTCTCAGAACAAGGGAGGGAAGCCCTGTCTCGGCAGGGAGGCAGGAAGTCCTGTCTCAGCATGAGGCCCTGGGTGGGAGGACCCTTGTCAGTCCAGGTCACAGCATGTGGTTCAAGGTGGTCACCCTCATCCTAGTGAGGAAGGGGAGCCCTGCTTCGTGGATCATGCTTTGGGGAGGGCATGCTAGGGAAGGCTGGGTGCAGACAACCTGCAAACGGACCTCAGACAAAACTGGTGAGCAGGTCAGATGAAGGGAAGGACATATCTAAGCACAGGTAAGGGACACAAAGAGGAGAGCATAGGGACTCTGCCCCCCCACCCCCAAGGAACAGAGCTGCTGCCTCCTCCAAACAGGTACTGTCAGGCATAGTTCAGAGTGCCACGGGGTGACACAGTGTACAACTGACCTTATGTTGGTTGATTTATCAGGGAAGGTGGTGCACAGGGTGCTTCTGTCGGCAGTTATCTCTTCTGGCTGCAGACTTTTGCCCTCGCCCAGCTGCTCTAAAGACATCACCTGTAATAATGGGGAGGAAGCACATGGAGCAGAGAAAGATGGCCAGGATGACCCTGCACACCCAGCCCTTCCTTTTTCCAGCAAATCCACTTCCCTGATTCTTGTCACCATCCCATGAGCACTCCCACCCTCCTTTCAAAGAAGGATCTGGGTACCACACCTCACCTCACTGTTGGAGAAGTTCAAGTTCTTAATGCCAGTGGCATTCTGCACAGTGTCAGACAGGCCATCCAGCTGGCAGGGTGTCTTGTTGCTCAGGTTTGAGGGTAAAATCTATGGTGAGGGAAAAGTTAGAGTGAGGACCCCAACAGCGGATATCTGAGACCAATCTGCCTCTTCTACCTAATCTCTCCCACCTTCACCACCAGTCTCGGCACTGGCTCTGAGTCCTCACCTCAGGCATGTTCTTCTCATGGGTCTGCAGGGAGGCAGCCATGCTGTGTCTAGGCTTTGGTACCATTTCAATATCATGGGTGATCAAGTCCCCGAGAAGCCAAGAGGAGGGAATCAGAGGGCTGAGAGAGGCCCAGCTGGTACAGCTCCAGCACCAGCCCCTCCCCATGTTACCATCCCTAAGTCTCCTTTGCAGACAGGCTCCTCTGCCCTCACTTGCCCTAGAATCACTGCTGTAGATATACCAGGAGCAAAGCAGACTCTCTGGATATTAAGAGATTGCTGGGAGCCTCCATATCATTTGTTCATGGTCAGCTGCAGAGTTAGAGATGGGGTCAGTGGCTCTGAGTGTTTGAGGTGGAGAGGGGGTGCAATAGGTATTTGAAGAAGATGTGGGCCTGGATGTGGGTGCACAACTAATCTTGATTCAGCATTACCTTTGTCTGCTCCACCTTTACTGACTTCAGCTCCTTCTGCACAGAGTGGGGTGTGTCAGAGGGGTAGATAAAGATAGAGATCTGTAGGGAACCCAAGAGGGGCTGGGTAAGTACCAGGAAATCTGACACAAGACCATGCCCCTCCCCTGCCCTCTTGCCCCTAACTAGCCCCAGTCACACCCTTGACACGCACCCTTTCATTAGCCTCATCCCAGATCTTGCCGTTGACATTCTTCAGTGCAAAGGCAACACTGGCATTCTCAACAAAGAACTGGGCCTGCATTCTCTCATAGTGAAACTATAGGGAGAATAGCAAGAGAAAAAAAGAATATGAGAACCCAGCCACTATTCATCTGCCCTGTTTCTTCTCATCTGCTTCACTGTTTTCTCTTACCTCAACTGGGGTGAAGGGGACACTGCATTGTCCCTGAATCAGATCCAGCAGCCACTTCTCATCATATTTGATGCCGAATGGAATCTAGGATCCAGAGATGGGAGAAAAGATGGGAGAAGAGATTGACACAATGGAATCCCAGGTTAAGATAAGACCCAACCATGTCTTGCTTTCATATCTTCTGGGGTGGGGGGCGGGGGGGGCGGGGGACGGGCTATGAAATAATTTCTTATGATAAGATGTTATCCATTATTGCAAACTTTTGTACCAGACAAGGATTTCCTAAATAACCTTTCTTTCCATTCAAACACCTTTCTTCAAATAATCAACTTAAGATGTTTAACATATCCTTCCTTTTATAAAGTCCCAAGTGATCCTAGCTCAAGGCAGGATGCCTCAGCCTGCTTCTCCAACAGGGGCCCCAGAGACTCCTACTTCTTCAGCAGGGACCCCAGAGAATCAACATCCTCCCACACTCAGCCAGAGCTAAACTGAGCCTTCCAGTGTGGAGTTGCTCCATCTCCTTGGCCGTAGTTTCCTCTGCTCTTATACAACTTACCTGATTCTCCCTGTACTCAGTCTGTTCCCTTTATACTGCTTTTCTGAGTCTGCCCTTACTTGATCTAGGGTGTTAACTAGGATGTTAACATATGTGATGTAGAAAATGTGACAATGCTAGTAGTAAAAAATGCCGATTACCCACTCCTCTGCCCCCAGAAAAGTACCTAGCATCTCTACATGAGTCCAACACAAGTCCCTCTGTTCACCTTCTTCTACATATTCAGTCCATTTTGCCAGGATACTCACAATGATCTTGAACCATTTCCCTGTAGTCTCATCCTGCTTCTCCTGCTCCATTCTTCTCTCTGGAGGCTTTTGCTCTCCCTCCATGTTAGTCTGGGTTTGGTCTTGTTTCTGAAAATTGCCTCTCCGATGACACGGTGGAACGGCATAGGGAGCGCTGTGGGGAAGTGGAGAGAAGGAAGTAGTCCACACGTGCTCAGAAAGTCTTCCATTACACGTTTGCCCACTGATACCAGGGTACAATAAAGTTTGCTCAACCATTAACCTGATTCTATCATTCTTCACTCTTCCAGGTTGGAGAAGAGAAGGACATATTCTACTACAGGCCTATGCACTCCACTGGCTGGTACATTTCAGCTATGCTGACTGGTCACTTACTATCTCACTCGGGTGCTCATGTGAGCGCCATTTGTTGCTGGATCTCCATCTTGTTGCTGGTGGGATGAAGGATGAATGCCAGAACTAATTTGTTCAGACCAGTTGTTGTATCTCCTTCGGTAAATACCCCAGCATCTTGTTCTTCTTTTTAAGGGGTTACCTACATCATTATGCCCTGAAATTGAGAACAACACATCAGTGGTCCCCATACCACAAACGGTTCTGGGGAAATATCATGGCTAATGAAGAAACATCACTGACTTTATCATCTAAAATCAAATAGAGCACAGTGCCAAAAAGGTTGACAAACTTCTCCGTGGTTCCATTTCGTGGAAGATGAGAGGTGGGGAGCACTTGCGGCCAAGAAGAACACAAGCACAGAAGAAAGGGTTTGGGCCTATGGCTTAATCTGTGACATTAGCCCTTGCTCTGCCCTTTTCAGGCTGGGTGACCTGGGACAAGTTGCCTATCATCTCTAACTCACAGTTCCCTCCTCTGCCCTAGGGGGATAACAAAATCCACCTTGAAAGTTTGGTGTTATGGTTCAAGGGTCAAAGGTGAGTTCCTGCCTGAAGAAAGAATTAGAGAAGTGAAAGTTAGATCCAATGACAATATCGAGAAAAGCCAAGAGAGACACAATATGGAGAATACCAAAAGAGAGAAGGAGAGAATTAAGGGAGATGTAGAGAGCATATCTTACACATGCTTCATTTGAGTCCTGGAATGAAGGAGAGGGAAACGTGGAGAAGTGGCATTTGAAGCAATCTTGCTTGAGAACTTTCACAAAGTAGCAGGATAATCAAGTCAGTATAACAGTACTAATAGGAGACAAAGTATGCTTTAAGGAAAAACATTCCTAAGGAAAAGATGTGCATTTCACAGTGGCATTAATGTAGCACAGCAGGAGAAATTTGTGACCAGAAGTCTCAAACTAAAAGGTTATTCTTCGGATGGAAGAAATATGATCCCAGATTGAGTCACAAAGATGCAGGAAAGAAAGACTAGTAGCATTTGTGAATATGTAGGCCAGTCTAAATGAGTATTGACTATGTAGCACCAGGACACTAATTTCTTCTAGGGGTTTAAATATACACACCAATTCATGGCAAATTCATGGCAAAACACTGGGAGGGTGTGAGTGGAATCAAAGGGTTCCAAGGTTCCTTCACTGTCTGAAGAGCTTTAAAGAAGTAATTTACATAAGACCATGAAAAGGCAAAAAAAAAAAAAAAACCATTATAGTCTTAAGGGTAAATGCTACAAGAATGGCTAAAGAATGTTTAACTGCCCAACCAAATGATGTAATAATTTAATACTAATATATATATATATATATATATGTGTGTGTGTGTGTGTGTGTGTGTGTATATATATATATATATATATATATATATATATATATATATATTAGGGGTGCCTGGGTGGCTTCGTCAGTTAAGGGTCCAACGTTTTTTAAGATTTTATTTATCCATTTATTTGAGAGAGAGAGAGAGAGAGAGAGAGATGAGGGGGGAGGGGAGGGGCAGAGTGGGAGAGAGAGGGAGATAATCTCAAGCAGACTCCACGCTGAGCAAGAAGCCCAACTCAGAGCTCCATCTCACAATCCTAAGGTCATGACCCCAAGATCATGACCTGAGCCGAATCCAAGAGTTGCCACCCAGGAGCCCCAAGGGTCTGACTCTTGATTTCAGCTTGGGTCATGATCTCAGGGTTGTGAGATCAAGCCATTCTCTCTCTCCCTCTCCCCCTGCCCATCCCCACCCCTATCTCCCTCTAAAAGAAAATATTAAATCATTTCAAGGAAAGGAGAGGAAAAGGGCCTTACCACAGGCAGAAATAAATGTGCAGTTAATATGGTATACAGAAACCAAGTTATATTTATATTTACATTAAAAGTTTCAGACTGGATATTCCAAATAGAAAGATAGGTATTACAAGATTGGAAAGAAAACATTCCATCAAATGCTCCATAAGGAGACACATGCAAAATTTAAGGATTTAGAAAATTTGAAAATAAAAATAAAACTTGGCAAAATGTATACCATTTACACACTAACCTACTGAAAGCTGGTACACCCATATTACTAAAGGGAAAGGTATTCTTTCAAGGGAAAAAAAAACATTACTAGAGAAAAGAGGGAGATTTTGTTGTGATAAAAGGTTCAATGCAAAAAGAAGCCACTAATACAGAATTCTAAATTTGTGTGAGTGTCTTAACACAGAGCCAAAACATGCAAAGCAAACATGACTGTAAAAGGAGAAATGGATAAATTCACGATTACAGGGAGGAAAACACCTCCTTGAGTGACATAAAATGGCAGATATAAATTCCACGAGGTGAAGATTTTAAAATGAGAATTAAGTACATTAATAAATTTGCTTAATTGGCATGGAACAGTGCACATAACCACTACACATGGAACATTCCAGAATTGGACCTATGCTGGGCTATAAGGCAAACCTCAAGAAATGTCTATGGAGGTAGTACAATCTACCCTGAATAGTTGATGTAAGAGTCAAAGGTAATGGTGGGTTCTCTGCCCCTCCCTAACCTCTAGTAGGTATCCAAAGAATGTTAATTTTCACCACCACCGCCCCCCCCATCCCCTTTGCCTCCCACCCAGCCAACCTAGAAGACCCTCCCCACTCTCCAAACTCTGGACCTGTGAGGATCACATAGGTCAGGTCTATATCCCCTCAACCTGTGTGTGTGGGGGGGGTGGGGGGGGGACTCACATCAGCCATGACCACTTACAGAAGAGGAGGTTTTCCAGGTGGAACCAGGATGGGAATGTCAGGACTCAACATCCCATTTCCTCAAGAGAGTGGAGAACAGTCAGCCTGGCCCCTCTCCACACTTCCTTTTAATGGGGGTTGGCTGGGTGTCCGGTGGGTGGGGGAAGGGACCCAGAACTCCTCATATCCTCTGGGAACCTGAGACCAAGACCTCATGCTGACCAACTCACCCATGGTATGGACTGAAGGCAGTGACCCGTCACCAGTGTCCTCCCAGGTTGCTTGTGAAGAGAATCCGGGAGGTCTGGAGCTGGATGTTTGGAGATGATCAGGGACGGCTGTTGAGGAAGGTGAGAGCAGGCCACAAACCACTTTGTCAGCGTCACACGAACAAGAAGGAGTCCTTACAGGAAGTCCCTTCCTTAAAGGCATGGAGAAGAGAGTGTTGGTTGCCAGAGGAGGCTTTACTTCATATAATTACTGTCCCCTGAATTTGTTACCAGCCTACCAGGGAACTGTTTCCAACTGAGTCAGCCCTGCAGAAAAGGCCAACTAGAATCAAGAGGGGTGGGACCCAGGTATCTGCAGCTACAAACAGGGAACTCTGTATACCAGGCTCTGTATCCACTGCAACACATCTTGTTCCCTCGTTCAGCAAACCCAGAGAACTCTGAGTGCCAGCTATAGGGCAGGCTCTGGATTTGCTACATTGCATCTGTTCTGTCATGGACAGAACGAGGGGACTCTGATATCAGCTTTGCAAGTTTGCTGTGGCTTAATGAGGTGCCAGAGCTTGTTTGGAGTCATTCTGATGTTACCTGAAGAAACAGAGACTACAGCTGAGCTCCATGGAATGGCAGTGACATGCCCATGCGTATGTAGCCTAACTAAATTCTTGCTGTAATATGTGGGATTTTTTTTTTAAGTTAGAGCAAAATAACAGAATGTTCTGAAAATAATCACATGACTGGCATTATCTCCAGCTCATTTCAGAGAGATAATAGCAAACAAACAAACTTACCCTCCCCCACCAAAAAGACAAAACCCAAACCGAAACCAACACACACACACACACACACACACACACACACACACACACACACCAGACCTGGAACCTAAAAAGGAAATAGCAGTTTGGTCAGTCACCGTAATGAGAGTAGAAAGAAACAAATCATGCCTTTTCCTTTACCAAAAAATATAGCCAGTATAGGTAGATGCCCCTTGTGGTCAGAGACAACTGTAGTTCTGAAAGTCTCAGACCAGAAGGCTTTGCAAAGCATAAAGAAGGAGGGAGGCACCTGGGTTCCAGTGAATTAGTGAGAACACTCTGGAATTTTCCACTACTTTTTGGAATTTTCCTGGATCTCCACGCCCTGAGAGAGAAAATTCAGTCCCTGAAAGAGGTGAAGAAAACTCTGAACATTTAGGGGCAAGGGAAGTGTAAGACAGAACACACACACACACACACACACACACACACACACACACACACACACACACAGATAAACTGTTAAATCAAAAGTTGAAGTTTATATTTGCTAATTAAACAGTATCATGTGAATATTTTCATAACATGGTAGGTATATGCGACCTTTTCTTGTGAATTGGCTATTAGATATTTTCAACTGTTTCTCTCAACAAATTTGCCCAATCACAAAATGCTAAACATTAAAAATGTATACTTAGAAAATGAAATCATTCTGCACCTTCCATCTGGATGATCCCCTCACCCCAACTCACAGATATACAAGACATCCGATGTAAATAGATTGGTACACATTTTCCAGAGGTGTTTCTCTTTAGGTAACATGTACTCCTACCTTAAAATATTTGTGTAGTTATGTGGTTGTAGATACACACTTTTACAAATTCGCAATCACAGGGGTGCCTGGGTGGCTCAGTGGGTTAAAACCTCTGCCTTCGGCTCAGGTCATGCTCCCAGGGTCGTGGGATCGAGCCCCGCATGGGGCTGTCTGCTCAGCAGAGAGCCTGCTTCCTCCTCTCCCTCTCTCTGCCTGCCTCTCTGCCTACTTGTGATCTCTGTCTGTCAAATAAATAAGTAAATAAAATCTTTTTAAAAAATTTGCAATCACATAAATAATTTTCTACAAATTGACTTTTTCACTTACTTATTACAACATCTCCAGGTTGCCATTTCTTCTGTTAATGCGGTGTGGCATCTTTCCAGATGTGTACTGGAGAAGCACTTTGCTTTTTTTTTTTTTTTTAACATAATTCATTTTTATTTTTTTAATTTAAAGTCAATTAACCAACATCATTAGTTTTTGGTCTAGTGTTCAATGATTCATTAGTTGCTTATAACACCTAGTGCTAATCACATCAAGTGCCCTCCTTAATGCCCATCACCCAGTTACCCCAACTCTCACCCACCTCCCTTTCTACAACCCTCAGTTTATTTCCCAGAGTCAAGGGCTGCCAAACGATTTCCCAAAATGGTTGCTCATTTTACATTTCCAACAGCAACATATGTAAGGTCCAATTTCCTGTATCCTTACTAGCATTTGTGTTACCGTTATTTTTTTTTTTTTACTTTAACCATTATAAGGGACGTTTAGTGATATCTCATTGTAGTTTTAATTTTCAATGTCTTCAATGGTTAATGATGTTAAACATCTTTTAATGTGCTTATTTGATAGCTGTCACTCTTCTTCAGTAACACGGCTGTTCATGTCTTTTGCCCATTTTTTTTAATTAATTTATTTATTTTTATTTGCTTATTTACAGCATAACAGTGTTCATTGTTTTGGCATCACACCCAGTGCTCCATGCAGTACGTGCCCTCCCTATTACCCACCACCTGGTTCCTCAACCTCCCACCCCACACCACCCCCTCCTGCCGCCCCTTCATAACCCTCTGGTTGTTTTTCAGAGTCCATAGTCTCTCATGGTTCATCTCCCCTTCCAGTTTCCCTCAACTCCCTCTCCTCTCCATCTCCCCATGTCCTCCATGTTATTTGTTATGCTCCACAAATAAGTGAGACCATATGATACTTGACTCTCTCTGCTTGACTTATTTCGCTCAGCATAATTTCTTCCAGTCCTGTCCATGTTGCTACAAAAGTTGGGTATTCGTCCTTTCTGATGGAGGCATAATACTCCATTGTGTATATGGACCACATCTTCCTTATCCATTCATCCGTTGAAGGGCATCTTGGTTCTTTCCACAGTTTGGCGACCGTAGCCATTGCTGCAATAAACATTGGGGTACAAATGGCCCTTCTTTTCACTACATCTGTGTCTTTGGGATAAATACCCAGCAGTGCAATTGCAGGGTCATAGGGAAGCTCTATTTTTAATTTCTTCAGGAATCTCCACACTGTTCTCCAAAGTGGCTGCACTAACTTGCATTCCCACCAACAGTGTAAGAGGGTTCCCCTTTCTCCACATCCTCTCCAGCACACGTTGTTTCCTGTCTTGCTAATTTTGGCCATTCTAACTGGTGTTAGGTGGTATCTCAATGTTGTTTTAATTTGAATCTCCCTGATGGCTAGTGATGATGAACATTTTTTCATGTGTCTGATAGCCATTTGTATGTCTTCGTTGGAGAAGTGTCTGTTCATATCTTCTGCCCATTTTTTGATATGATTATCTGTTTTGTGTGTGTTGAGTTTGAGAAGTTCTTTGTAGATCCTGGATATCAACCTTTTGTCTGTACTGTCATTTACAAATATCTTCTCCCATTCCGTGGGTTGCCTCTTTGTTTTGTTGACTGTTTCCTTTGCTGTGCAGAAGCTTTTGATCTTGATGAAGTACCAAAAGTTCATTTTTGCTTTTCTTTCCTTGGCCTTTGGAGACATATCTTGAAAGAAGTTGCTGTGGCTGATATCGAAGAGGTTACTGCCTATGTTCTCCTCTAGGATTCTGATAGATTCCTATCTCACGTTGAGGTCTTTTATCCATTTCGAGTTTATCTTTGTGAACGGTGTAAGAGAATGGTCGAGTTTCATTCTTCTACATATCGCTGTCCAGTTTTCCCAGCACCATTTATTGAAGAGACTGTCCTTTTTCCATTGAATATTTTTTCCTGTTTTGTCAAAGATTATTTGACCATAGAGTTGAGGGTCCATATCTGGGCTCTCCACTCTGTTCCACTGGTCTATGTGTCTGTTTTTATGCCAGTACCATGCTGTCTTGGTGATCACAGCTTTGTAGTAAAGCTTGAAATCGGGTAACGTGATGCCGCCAGTTTTGTTTTTGTTTTTCAACATTTCCTTAGCAATTCGGGGTCTCCTCTGACTCCATACCAATTTTAGGATTATTTGCTCCAGCTCTTTGAAAAATATCGGTGGAATTTTGATCGGAATGGCATTAAAAGTATAGATTGCTCTAGGCAGTATAGACATTTTAACAATGTTTATTCTTCCAATCCAAGAGCATGGAACAGTCTTCCATCTTTTTGTGTCTTCTTCAATTTCTTTCATGAGTGTTCTGTAGTTCCTCGAGTACAGGTCCTTTACTTCTTTGGTTAGGTTTATGCCCAGGTATCTTATGGTTCTTGGTGCTATAGTAAATGGAATCGATTCTCTAATTTCCCTTTCTGTATTTTCATTGTTAGTGTATAAGAAAGCCACTGATTTCTGTACATTGACTTTGTATCCTGCCACGTTACTGAATTGCTGTATGAGTTCTAGTAGTTTGGGGGTGGAGTCTTTGGGGTTTTCCATATAAAGAATCATGTCATCTGCAAAGAGAGAGAGTTTGACTTCTTCCTTGCCAATTTGGATACCTTTTATTTCTCTTTGTTGTCTGATTGCCGTTGCTAGCACTTCTAATACTATGTTGAACAAGAGTGGTGAGAGTGGGCATCCTTGTCGTGTTCCTGATCTCAACGGGAAGGCTGCAAGCTTTTTCCCATTGAGGATGATATTTGCTGTGGGTCTTTCATAGATAGATTTTATGAAGTTCAGGAATGTTCCCTCTATCCCTATACTTTGAAGCGTTTTCATCAGGAACGGATGCTGGATTTTGTCAAATGCTTTTTCTGCATCCATTGAGAGGACCATGTGGTTCTTCTCTCTTCTCTTATTGATGTGTTCTATCACACTGATTGATTTGCGAATGTTGAACCAACCTTGCAACCCAGGGATGAATCCCACCTGATCATGGTGGATAATCTTTTTAATGTGCTGCTGGATCCTGTTTGCTAGGATCTTGTTGAGAATCTTAGCATCCATATTCATCAGTGATATTGGTCTGAAATTCTCCTTTTTGGTAGGGTCTTTGCCTGGTTTGGGGATCAGGGTAATGCTGGCTTCATAAAAAGAGTCTGGAAGTTTTCCTTCTGCTTCAATTTTTTGGAACAGCTTCAGGAGAATTGGTGTTATTTCTTCTTCGAAAGTTTGGTAGAATTCCCCAGGGAATCCGTCAGGTCCTGGGCTCTTGTTTTTTGGGAGGTTTTTGATCACTGCTTCAATCTCATTACTAGATATCGGTCTATTCAGGTTGTCAATTTCTTCCTGGTTCAATTTTGGGAGTTTGTAGCTTTCCAGGAATGCATCCATTTCATCTAGGTTGCTTAGCTTTTTGGCATATAACTGTTGGTAATAATTTCTGATGATTGTTTCTATTTCCTTGGTGTTCGTTGTGATCTCTCCCTTTTCATTCATAATTTTATTAATTTGGGCTTTCTCTCTTTTCTTTTGGATTAGTGTGGCCAATGGTTTATCGATCTTATTAATTCTTTCAAAAAACCAGCTTCTAGTTTCATTGATACGTTCTACTGTATCTCTCGTTTCTACCTCATTGATCTCTGCTCTAATCTTGATTATTTCCCTTCTTGCATGTGGAGTTGGTTTGATTTGTTGTTGATTCTCCAGTTCTTTAAGGTGTAGAGACAGCTGGTGTATTCTGGATTTTTCAATGTTTTTGAGGGAGGCTTGGATGGCTATGTATTTCCCCCTTAGAACCGCCTTTGCTGTATCCCATAGGTTTTGGACCGAGGTGTCTTCATTCTTATTGGTTTCCATGAATTGTTTAAGTTCATCTTTGATCTCCTGGTTGATCCAAGCATTCTTAAGCAAGGTGGTCTTTAGCTTCCAGGTGTTTGAGTTCCTTCTGAACTTTTCCTTGTGATTGAGCTCCAGTTTCAAAGCATTGTGATCGGAGAATATGCAGGGAATAATGTCAGTCTTTTGGTATCGGTTGAGTGCTGCTTTGTGACCGAGTATGTGGTCTATTCTGGAGAAGGTTCCATGTGCACTTGAGAAGAATGAGTATTCTGTTGTTTTAGGGTGGAATGTTCTGTATATGTCGATGAGGTCCATCTGGTCCAATGTTTCATTCAATGCTCTTATTTCTTTATTAATTTTCTGCTTCGATGATCTGTCTATTTCTGAGAGAGGTGTATTAAGATCTCCTACTATTATTGTATTCATATCAATATAGCTCTTTATCTTGATTAATAGTTTTCTTACGTAATTGGGTGCTCCCATATTGGGGGCATAGATATTCGCAATTGTTAGATCGTCTTGGCGGATAGTCCCTTTAAGAATTATGTAGTGTCCTTCTGTATCTCTGACTACAGTCTTTAGTTTAAAATCTAATTTATCTGATATGAGAATTGCTACTCCGGCCTTCTTTTGAGGCCCATTGGCATGAAAGATGCTTCTCCATCCCTTCACTTTCAGTCTGGGTGTATCCTTAGGTTCAAAATGGGTCTCTTGTAGACAACATATGGATGGGTCCTGTCGTTTTATCCAATCTGCAACCCTGTGTCGTTTTATGGGCGCATTTAGGCCATTCACATTGAGAGTGATTATTGAGAGATAGGTTTTTATTGACATCGTGTTGCCTTTGAAGTCTTTCTGTCTATAGATTGTTTCTATATTTCTGTTCAATGATATTCTTAGGATTTTTTCTCTTTTATAGGACCCCCCTTAATATTTCCTGCAGTGTCTGCTTGGTGGTTGCATAGTCTTTTAAGCCTTGCTGGTCTTGGAAACTCTTTATCTCTCCATCCATTTTAAATGTCAGTCTTGCTGGATAGAGTATTCTTGGTTGCATGTTCTTCTCATTTAGTACTCTGAATATATTTTGCCAGCCCTTCCTGGCTTTGCAGGTCTCTGTGGAAAGGTCTGACGTTATTCTAATGGGCTTTCCTCTGTATGTAAGAAGCTTCTTTGTCCTAGCTGCTTTTAAGAGGGTCTCTCTTGAAACATAATTCCCCATTTTAACTATAAGGTGCTGTGAGGACTTTCGAGAATCTAAAATCTTGGGAGGAGATCTTTCTGCCTCTAGTACATGAACATTGTTTCCATTCGTGAGATTGGGAAAATTTTCATAGACAACTTCTTCCACTATATCTTCTAGACTTCTTTCTTTTTCCTCCCCTTCAGGGATTCCAATAATTCTGACGTTGGAACGTTTCATGGCATCGTTTATTTCCCTGATTCTGTTTTCGTGGCTTCTGAGCTGTTTGTTCCAGGCTTCCTCCTGATCCTTTCTCTCTATCTGTTTGTCCTCCAGATCACTAATTCTATCTTCTGTCTCAGTTACCCTAGCTTTTAGAGAATTTAGATTGGACTGGAACTCATTGAGAGCATTTTGAACATCATCCCTGGTGGCTTTCAGTTCTGCCCTAACATTGTGAACATCATCCCTGGTGGCTTTCAGTTCTGCCCGAATCAATTCTGTTTGGTCATCTATGGCTTTCTCCAACCTAGCTATTGCCTGGATAATTGTTAGTCTGAATTCCTTTTCTGACATATTGTCTATGTCAATAGCCATTAGTTCTGTTGCAGATGGCCCATCCTCTGTATTTTTCTTCTGTTGGGTATTCCTCCTCCTAGTCATTTTGGTAAGAGATGACTAAACAGATGCAGCTGGACTTATCGATTGTGGTGCAGTCAATGTGCACCCTGGAACGCTTCTGTGCAATCAGGATTCCCCACCCAAATGAGAGAAAAAAGAAAAGAAAAAGAAATAGAGAAGAGGAAAGAAAAAAAAAGGGGGGAAAGAAAAAAGGAAGAAAAAAAAAGAGAGAGAGAGAGAGATAGGAAGAAAAGGGAAGATACAAGAGAAGGCTCAGCCCAAATGGGCCACAAGGTAAGATTTGTGGAGTATACAAACAAAAACAGACAGACAAAAAGAGTGATAAAAGTATATGACAAGGGAAAAAAATATGTATATATAAGCAAAAAAAAAGGGAAAAACCTCCTCAGAAAGAACCCCAAGTATAAGATTTATATATTGTCAGGACAGACACAAATTCACAGAAACACTGACAGAAGGAAAAATTGGGAGAATGGTTATAGATTCTCAGTGTGGGTGAGGAAGGTTATTTTGATTCTTCCTGAAGGTATCTTGATGTTTTTGTTAAGGGACTCAACTTTCCTAAGTTACAGGGGGATTAGAAACTGGTTTGCCTATAGGGGTAGCATTGATTGGGGAAAGGGGGTTACCTTGAAGTTTAACTCTATATGTATAGTAGAAAATAAAAATTAAAAAAAGAATAAACTAGACTAAACTAAGTTAAAATTAAAAAAATAGAAAAACAAAAGAAAAACACGGGTGTATGTATCAAAAAGTTCAGGTTAGAAGGTTATTAAAGAATTTGATGTACTGGACATCTCAGTGTGATGGTAAATAGGTTAAAAAATTATCTGTATGTATAAAAAAAAAGAACCAGAATATTGGTAAAGAGTTAAAAATAAAAGTTGTATTTATGAAGTAGTGGTGGTTGTTCTCTTGTAGTCTTTTTTTTTTTTTTCCTTCCTTCCTGGTTGGTTTTCTGGGGGAGGGGCCTGCCACATGGGTTTTCAGACAATGATGTTCCCTGAGTTAGGTCCTCCCACTCCCCTCAAGGGGGTGAGCTCTTTTTTTTTCAGGAAACTTTTTTTTTCAGCCTTTTTTTCTCTGGGGGTTTTTATGTTCTTTCATCTGCTTTCTCTCGCCTTGACAGCTTTTGATGGTTTTCGGAGGTTTAGAGGAGAGCAAACAGCACCCCAACCTCCCTCTCAGAGAGAAGCCTCAGATTGTTTTGCAAAAGCTGCTGGCAGAGTTGGTTCTGGGTCACTGTCCCTGGGGATGCAGGAGCTCCTCGTTGTGCCCAAAACCAGGGCAGCTGTGGCTGTCTAGGCAGCTCCAGACCGCCAGAGAGGTTCCGAGCAGAGATCGCGCACTGAAATTTTCCCACTGTCCCGGGCTGGGAATGTCTGGTTTTTCCTGCTGCCAGAGCTCCAGGCTAGCGCCTATGAGCACCTATCCCAAGGGAGGGTGTGGGACGCGCGCGTTTCAGGATTGCCGTCAGGCCAGGCTCCCAGCCCCTCACGGGAGACAGTCCCCACTCGTTCTCAGGCGCGCTGGCGTTCAGGTGCACTCGCGGCTCAGGGACCGAGACCTGATTTCTCCGCCGCACTCTCTCTGGCTCCGCACCAGGGGAGGCTGTCCTGGGTCCGGGGACTTAGGTCCCTGACCCTAACCGCCCAGGTTCCCACTATTACCCCCCCCCCCACCGCGATCCTTTGCTGTTTGTTTTTTGAGTGCTTTCAACCAGACTCCAAGTTAATGCTGGTCCCCAGACGCAGAGCACTCTCGTGTTGGGGTGTTACTTTCCAATCGGTCACCTCTGGTGGCTCCCTCCCCCTTTTGTTTATCTTCCGATATCAGTCCGATGCTCCCAGTCTGCTTTACCTGCCACTGGCGTCTTCTGCTCCAGTAGAGATCCAGACGTGTATAATTCTGATCTCAGGCTGATTTCATGGGTGGTCGGAGTTCTTTGGTAGGTAATCAGCTCACTTTAGGGTACAGGTTGAAATGGTGCCTCCTCCTACTTCCCCGCCATCTTGCTCCCCCAGCACTTTGCTTTTTATGTAAATTATTTGTTATTGTTTGTCCCTTTCTCCACTGATAAACAGAAGTCCTCCATTTTCTAGCCCAGTAGCACGAATTCTGTAATATTGTTTGCAAAAATGTACTCCCATCTTTTCAAACTTTTATTTTTTTTCTTTTGATAGTACAGAAATTGCTTTAATTTTCATGGGTTTTCTTCATTTGAAAACAATACAGCTACAACAGAAAACAAAACAAGAAATACTTAGGGTTGCATCAAACACTAGCCCAATGAGAATTCGTCATTCAAAGCATTGAAGGCTTCAGGGCACAATGGAAAAAAGCTTCACACCTAATTTTATGTGTGTAAATAAATGGGGAAAATAACTGAGTAAGGTTATTGGAGATACCATGTAAAGTGCCTCTGGCTTAAAATAATTCTGTAAATGATCATTTCCTTCCCTCCATGGAGGTCACTTTTCCTCTGCTTCTGGTTGAGTCCCATACACCACCCCCAGGACAGTGGTATCCTTGTGGCCCCCTATCCAGGCCTCTAGGCCTGGGGAATGGGATTTTATCTCCACCATCATCTTCAAGACAAAGACATTAGCGAAAAGGTTGCTTGAGTACCCTGTCAGTATGACATGAACACCCGGGGCATTCAAAACCAGATATGTGACCCACGAAAAACTTTTAACTCTGTTACAAACTTAATTGGACAAATTAAAGGGAAGCTAAAGGAAAAAAAAAAAAAACCTTCTCTATCCCAAACAGAAATGTCACATATAAAGAACGCAAATTATTGGGAAAATTCATGGAATGTGTTTTAGAGCCAAATGTTTGATATCCTATTATATACATAAATCTGATTAAGGAAAGATTATCATTTGAAATCCATTGAAATAATTCAAATAAGAGCTATACATTACAAATTTATAAGATTAAACATGTACAAAACAATTACACATGCATGTATGTGTGTTTGTGTGTGCATATATTTCCATATGTGTGTTTGTGTGTGTGTGTATATATATATATATATATATATATATATATATATATATATATATATATCTCATGGAGAATTGTATATACAGATTGTGGGCAAAATTTTGAAGAATACTTATGTTCATGTAAATTTACTTATATATTACTGTGCACAGGGAAGCATATTTGGGAATATAAATGAAATTATCAAGGAAATACATCTTGCAGTGAAGATAAAAAATTCATACAAAAATATTTTTTCAATAAATACACATTCCTACATTGCATTTGATTTTGAAATAAACACATTAACCTGAAATCCAAAAAATAACTGACATAAGATTTTATAGCACGGTAGTATATACCCGGTGGGAAATTTCCCTACAAAATTATATATGTGTGTGTGGCTTAATGGTATATATCCAAATCCATATAGTTTTTTCACATTATTTCTGTCTCTCAATCACACGCCTATAGGTTTCCTGTTATAGTTGTTACATACATATATATATATATATATATATATATATATATATATATATATAGGTTCCTGTTATAGTTGGGAGGGAAGTGCTGAAGAAAAGTTCTTGCTACTGAATTTAATGTGCATGGGCTCTGACTCGCCCTTAATGCTTCCTTTGCCACAAAATCTCCAGAAGTTTCCCTCTGATTGGGACCTTGCTCCCTTCCTCCTTCCTCCTTCCAAGGTTCCCTGGTAAGTGATGTCTAAGCTGCCATTCTAGATTTGTTCATCAGATGACACGGATCTCCAATTCCTGAATTTTCTCCAGTGAAAAATATTATTTGGGAAATGGAGAGAAGAATCAATTAAAAGTTGCATTTTGCACTGTGAGTGATGGAAGGGCATATAAATCAAAATCATGCTCAAACTTCTTTACCTAATGATTTTCTTCTTCTTTGTGGTTTCACAGAGAGAAATCATAGTAATAACATCACACAACTTTTAGAGCGCTGGTGGAGATTATAAGCCTGAGGTGGGAGCAGAGAGGGCAGAAAGGGTTCAGGAAATTTCTACAATTGTCTTGTTAAGTATTAGAAAGTTTTCTCAGCATGCCAAACTGCTGTGTAAGGAATTTCCGCACTGGTTTTCCCAAGGGATGAGGCGGGTTATAAGGTATTTCCTTCCTGTTGTATCTGGTTAGTCCCCGCCCTCTCCTATTCTGTTGGCTAATGCCTCCTTAGCCTCCAGTCTCAGTTTAAACATTCACTTCCTTTGAGAAGTCTCAGACACACCGTACTGGTTTCATTACCTTTAGACATCTAGTCCCTCCATCACCTTTACGGTCTCCAGGTACACATTTCGTGTGAAATGGGGCAAAAGACCGTGAACTCAAACGTTCTCCTGGGCTGCAGCTCCACAGGGTGGGCTAAAGATTCTGAAGCTTTTCAAATATTTTACCTGAAGGTTTGCCACGGATTTGCCCCTCCTACTTTTGAGGGGGATGTTCAGGACACAGGTCCGTTCAGAAATTGAACTCTAGGGTTGTTCCACAGACAACAATGAGGGCATGTACCTCAGAGAAGCTGTCGAGGCTGCAGACTGATGCTTTGTTCTCTAAAAAGATCCAGTGAAAGTACTGTAATGAGGGTCTGTGAGTTTTAGGAGATGTGGTTTTGCATGGCAGGGAACAAATGAAACTTCCAGAGGTAGAATTGTGAGTTAGAAAGTTGTTCGTGGAGGTGATGATATTTTCTTCACTCTGAAGCATAATTAACATACAGCATTATATTTGATTCATGTGTACAATATAGTGATTCAATAATTCTGTACATTATTCAGTACTTCTCACAGTAAGTGAACTCTTAATTCCCTTTATCTATTTCACCCATCCCTCCACCCACCTCCTCTCTGGTAATCACTAATTTGTTCTCTTTAAGAGTCTGTTTCTTTTTTCTTTTCTTTTCTTTTCTCTTCTTTCTCTTTCTTTCTTTCCTTCTTTCTTTCTTTTTCTCTCGTCTTTTCCCCCCTCTAGTCATGTGTTTTGTTTCCTAAATTCCAACTATAGTAAAATAATATGTTATTTGTCTTTTTCTGCCTGATTTATTTCACTTTGCATTGTAAACTCCATGTCCACGCATGTTGTTGAGAATGGCAAAATCTCATTCTTTTTTATGGCTGATTGATATTCCATCACACAAACACACACACCATGGTATATTTACCATATATACTCGACTATAAATAGATGATAGATAGATAGATAGATAGATAGATAGATAGATGATAGATAGATGTACACCATATGTATGTGTGTGTGTGTGTGTGTGTGTGTGTATACACACCACACCTCCTTTATCGAAATGAGGGAACAGAAGGCAAGCTGAGGGCAAAGCAGAAGCTGACATCCCACAAACCACCCCCCATGGGATATATGTGACTTTCCTCAGGTGCTCCTGGCTGCCCTAAGGGAAAAACAAATAGTTATCTTATAGAGATCCCAATACTGCAAGACCTGAGTCTCCCTTAATTTACAAATGTCCTAGTGATTTACAAGGAAGAAGCTTTCTTATCAATAACCTAACTTCCAGAGGCCCATAACTCAGTTCCTGAAGCCCTAACATCATCCTCCCCTCCATAAAACGGAGGGAGGCTAAGGTGGAAGGAAATATAAATAAAGTTGAATTTCTTCTAAACCTAAAGTTCATGGACAGGGACGTGTGACAGGAGGAGTGTGGCATTCCACCAAAAAACTGTCTTCATGTTGGTACGTCATTAGAGAAAAACCAAACCAAACCAAACAAAAAACAGCTTGTCTTGACAATAACCAGGCCTCCATTATCCTGAGAGTCTTCTTTACCATACGACAGCCCTTCTGAACACCTGCTTTGTCCTCACCTCCCCAACTCCTGAGTATATAATCAGCCACTCCTTGGGATCACAGAGCAGCAGCTCTTTCTGCCCACAGGTCCGGTTCCCATGCTTTCATTAAATCACCTTTTTGCCCCAGAGATGTCTTGAGAATTCTTTCTTAGTTATCAGCTCTGGACCTCACTTATATTCTAAAACTTCATCACGTTCACCTATGGATGGATATTTGGGTTACTTCCATATCTTGGCTACTGTAAAAAATGCTGCAACAAACATAGGGGTGCACATAGCTTTTCAAATCAGTGTCTTCATTTTCTTTGGCTATATACTCAGTAGTGGAATTACTGTATCACATGGTAAATCTATTTTTAATTTTCTGAGGAAGCTCCATACAGTTTTCCACAGTGTCTGTACCAATTTGCATTCCCACCAACAGTGCACCTTTTTTCTCCACATCCTTGTCAACAAGTTTGGAAGATTTTAAATAACTTGCTTTGTGAGGTGTTCTTAAATATATTTCAGAATATTTAAATGAATTTCAAAAATCATTTTAAAAAAACACTAAAGAAGGAAGCAAAAATTCCCATTAGCCCCCAAGGAGATCTCATCTTTCCTTATATTCTCACTAATTATGTATGTAATATGACACTGACTTCTATTTTTATCTACATAATAACTGTTAATCCCTTTGATGTAACCACAAAGTCCACATGGTGAGTCTCTCTTTACAGATGAGGAAACTGAGCCTCAGATTCCAGGCATGGCTGAGGCTAAAGCACCTGTGTAACCTTCACTGCCTTGTGATTTCAATAAATTCTGGCAAGGACCCCATGAAGAAGAGAATCCTCACTCCCTGAACAGGGAAGTTGGTGCTTGGGGCCTTTATGTCCCACACTGTCACATGTCATGCTCCTATTCATTGGCTGAGCCCAGAACAGAATCCACATCTTCGGAAGCCAAAGCCTTTACTCTTCCTACTGCTTCACCTGGTCTTGCATTAATTATTGGATATACTTTTGTAGGCTTTTTTTACGAACATAATGGGAATTCACACTCAGTTTAGAGAGCGTGGAAAATACACTCAAGAATGGGGGGAGAAATGCAAATAACTAGCAATGCCACAAAACACTCACAAACATAGTAAAGTTTTGGGGTTCCCTTCCTGACACCTGAAAACTATTTAAAATTCTAGCTTCAATTTATTGTGACTATTGGAGACAATTCTTTGTTTCTATTTCTATAACAGCGAAGGAAAGTTATGTATCCTTTCTTCATGAAAAGGAATGAACAATTGTAAGAATGTCATTGGCAAGCCCTGGGGGAATATGTGTTTCTCAAAAAGGATTTGTTTTCTCAAAATTAAAGAGTTTCATTTTTAAGCATTACAGTTAAAATCTGCATTACAACATGTTTGCTGATAGGTAACACAAACTACAGAATTTGAGGTTAAGATGAAGATGCCTTCATACATATTCATGGGCACTTTGAACAAAACCCTTGAACCTGACTAATTCGACAGTGCACCAAAACCCAGTGTAAGGACCATTCGTTACTTTCTCAAAACAAATATGGCTGGATACAAAGCAATCCTTGACCTCCCTTCAAAACAATCCATTTTCAGGAGCTGGGAAAAGAAGTTATTTGGCAGAAGGCATGAGCACAGGGTGTTGCTTAAAGTGTAGAGGTGAATGTCCACAATGGAAGGAAAACTGACTTTCTACCCGTGAAAGTGCGATGTACACATTACACAGTAGATTCAGCACTAAAGTGAACATGAGAAGAAAATGGTTGAAAACCTCAAACATGACAAGCTTTTCCCTGTAGAAATCCCAGGGAGATGTGATAGTGCCTTGTGCGAGCATAAACAGCCACACCTCACTTATTCCAACCCGCTCCTCACCCTTAACTGGCTGCCACAGCCTAGGAGCTGCCTGTTGCTTCACTTCCTTATGTGAAAAATGGACCCCAGGACAAATTCGGTTTTTTCCCCCTTGCTGGCTTTGTCTTTAAGACAGGGTAGTGCCAAATCTCACTGGTTTTAGACCTGCGAACAGGAGGGAAGCAGATCTGGATTTGAGCCCCGTTTCCATTACCTTCTAGCATAGTGGTACCCAAGTTTGCTCACCATGCACTTGGGTGAGAAAGAAAAAATTAATGCAGAGACTTTTTCCTCTGTATAACTGGTCTGGTTGTCTGCAGTGGTTCCATCTACACCTGGCTTTGTCCACACGAGCAAACTCTGTCTCTCTCCTTGAGAATATGCACAGTCTCTCAAATTTCTCTTGCTGTCTACCCAACCATTCTCCATCACAAAATCACCTGACACTCACAGCTGAGTCATATTGCCCTCCTGTTGATCATCAGCCATTACACTGAACACCAACATCAGACTAAGTCACTCTGTGACCATGATAATAATAAAGTGAGATTTTTAAAAAAGAACCAATGAGAGCACAGGCAATACAGTAAAGTTGCAGGATGCACATTCAACATACAGAAATTAGTTACACGTCTGTTTAATAACAGTAAACCACTGAAAAAAGCATATCAATAAAATAATCCCATTTACACTAGCATCAAAAACAAAAAAATACTTACAAATCAATTTAACCAAGAAGGTGAAATATCTATATGCTGAATTGATGAGAAGAAGACACAAATAAATGGAATGATACTCCATGTTCGTGGATGGAAAGAATTAATACCCCCATAAAATCTATAGATTGAGTGTGATCCCTATCAAAATACCAGTGCCATTTTTGCACAAGCAGAACCAAGAAGAAACATTTAAATTCATATGGAACCACAAAAGACCCAGAATAGCCAAAACAATTAGAAAAAGAAGAACAAATCTGGAGGCATCACACCTCCTGATTTTCATCTATATTACAAAGCCATCATAATCAAACAGTATGGTACTGGCATAAAAACATACACATGGACCAGTGGAACAGAACAGAGAGCCCAGAAATCAACCCACACATAACCGGTCAACTAATATTTAATAAGCGAGCCAAGAATATTCAATGGGGAAAGGACAGTTGGTTCAAAAAAAAAAAAAAGGTGCTGGCAAAATACCAACAGCATTTTTCAGAATGTTGGGATGAACAATCCTAAAATTTGTATGGAAACAGAAAAGACTCTGAATGCTAAGGAAATGTTGAAAAAGAAAAACAAGGCTAGGGGTAACATGTTGTCCGATTTCAAGCTATATTACGTAGCTGTGATCACCAAGACAGCATGGTACTGGCACAAAAACAGACACATAGACCAATGGAACAGAATGGAGAGCCCAGATATGGACCCCTCAACTCTATGGTCAAACAATCTGCGACACAGCACAAAAAAATATCTAATGGAAAAAAGACAGTCTCTTCCATAAGTGGTGCTGGGAAAATTGGACAGCTATATACAGATGAACAAAACTGGACCATTCACTTAAACCATACACAAAGATAATTCTAAATGGATGACTGACCTCAGTGTAAGACAGGAATCCATCAAAATCCTAGAGGAGAACATAGGCAGGAACCTCTTTGACATCAGCCACAGCAAGTTCTTTCAAGAGACATCTCCAAAGATAAGGGCAATAGAAGCAAAAATGAATTTCTGGTACATCATCAAGATGAAAAGCTTCTGCACCTCAAAGGAACCAGTCAACAAAACAAAGAGGCAACCCGCAGAATGGAAGAAGATATTTGCAAATGACACTGCAAAGGGCTGATTTCCAAGCTCTATAAAGATCTTCTCAAACTCAATACCCAACAAAAAGATAATCACGTCAAAAATTGGGCAGAAGACGTGAGCAGACACTTCTCCAAAGAAGACATACAAATGGCTAACAGACATATGAAAAAGTGTTCATCATCATTAGCCAACAGGGAAATCCAAATCAAAACCACACTGAGACATAGAAATGGCTATCAGACACATGAAAAAATGTTCATCATCACTAGCCATCAGGGAGATTCAAATCAAAACCACATTGAGATACCACCTTACACCAGTTAGAATGGCCAAAATTAGCAAGACAGGAAACAACATGCGTTGGAGAGGATGTGGAGAAAGGGGAACCCTCTTCCACTGTTGGTGGGAATGCAAGTTGGTGCAGCCACTTTGACAAGCAGTGTGGAAATTCCTGAAGAAATTAAGAATAGAGCTTCCCTATGACCCTGCAATTGCACTGCTGGGGATTTACCCCCAAAGATACAGAGGTAGTGAAAAGAAGGGCCATCTGTACCCCAATGTTTAGAGCAGCAATGGCCATGGTCGCCAAACTGTGGAAAGAACCAAGATGCCCTTCAACAGACGAATGGATAAGGAAGATGTGGTCCATGTACACGATGGAGTATTATGCCTCCATCAGAAAGGATGAATACCCAACTTTTGTAGCAACGTGGACGGGACTGGAAGAGATTATGCTGAGTGAAATAAGTCAAGCAGAGAGAGTCAAATATCATATGGTTTCACTTATTTGTGGAGCATAACAAATAACATGGAGGACATGGGGAGATGGAGAGGAGAAGGGACTTAAGGGAAATTGGAAGGGGGGGGGTGAACCATGAGAGACTATGGACTCTGAAAAACAACCTGAGGGTTTTGAAGGGGTGAGGGGTGGGAGGTTGGGGGAGCCAGGTGGTGGGCATTAAGGAGGGCACGTATTGCATGGAGCACTGGGTGTGGTGCAAAAACAATGAATACTGTTATGCTGAAAAGAAATAAAAAAATAAAATAAATAAAATAAAAGCTAATTATACATAAAAAAACAAAAACCACACTGAGACACCACTTTACACCAGTTAGAATTGCAAAAGTGGACAAGACAAGAAACAACAAATGTTGCAGTTGTGGAGAAAGGGGGACCCTGTTACAATGTTGGTGGAAATGTAAATTGGTGCAGCCATTTTGGAAAACAGTGTGGAAGTTCCTCAAAAAATTAAAAATAGAGATACCCTATGACCCAGCAATTGCACGACTGTGTATTTACCTCAACACTACGGATGTAGTGAAAAGAAGGGCCATGTGCACCCCAATGTTCATAGCAGCAATGTCCAAAATAGCCAAACTGTGGAAAGAGCCTAAAGGCCCTTCAACAGACAAATGAATAAAGAAGAATGGTCCATATACACAATGGAATATTACTCAGCCATCAGAAAGGATGAATACCCAACTTTTGCATCAACTTGGATGGGACTGGAGGAGATTATGCTGAGTTAAGTAATTCAAAGAGAGAAAGACAATCATCATGTAGTTTCACTTATTTGTGGAACATAAGGAATAACATGGAGGACATTAGGAGAGGGAAGGAAAAAATGAAGTGGGGGGCAAATTGGAGTGGGAGATGAACCATGAGAGACTATGGACTCCAGGAAACAAACTGAGGGTTTTAGAAGGGAGGGGGGTGGGGGGGTGAACCTGGTGATGTACCCATCACCAGGGCACAGATTGCATGGGGCACTTGGTGTTATATGCAAAACAATGAGTCATGGAACACTACATCAAAAACTAATGGTGTATTTTATGGTAACTAACATAACACAATGGAAAAAAAAAAAAAAACAAGCAAGCAACAAGCAAGCAAGCAAGAAAGTGTGCTGGGAAACCTGGACTTTCACATGCAAAAGAATGAAATTGGACCTCCATCTTACACCACTCACAAAACTTTACTCAAAATGGATCAAAGCTTTAAATGTAAGTCCTGGAACCATAAAACTCCCAGAAGAAAAGATAAGGGGAAATCTCCTTGGGGGCGCTTGGGTGACTCAGTTGGTTAAACGACTGCCTTCAGCTCAGGTCATGATCCCTTCAGCTCAGGTCTTAGGACTGAACCTCATGTCAGTCTCCCTGCTCAGCAAGGAACCTTCTTCTCCTTCTCCCTCTGCCACTCCCCCTGCTTGAGCGAGCACGCTCGCTCGCTCTCTCTCTCTCTCTCTCTCTCTGTCTCACACATGTGCGCGTTTGCACTCTCACTCTCTCTGTCAAATAAATAAATTTTTAAAAAAAGAAAAGAAAAGGTGCTCAACATCATTAACCATCATGGAAATGCAAATCAAAACCACAATGAGTTATTACTTCACACCTGTCATCATGGCTAAAATCAAAAACATAAGAAACAACAAGTGTTGGTGAGAATGTGCAGAAAAGGGAACACTCTTGCACTGTTGATGGGAATGTAAACTGGCCAAGCCACTCTGAAAAAAGTATAGACGTTCCTCAAAAAGTCAAAAATACAATGACCCTATCATCCAGTAATCACAATACAGGCTATCTACACAAAAAAAATACAAAAACACGAATTCAAAGGGATATGTGAACCCCTATGTTAATAGCAACACTATTTACAATAGCCAGGGTATGGAAGCTTCTGGAGTGCTGCTGGTAAATGAATGGATAAAGAAGTGTTATATATACATACAGAAGCATGTGTGTGTGTGTGTGTGTGTGTGTGTGTGTGTGTGTGTGATGTGATATAACTCAGCCACAAAAAAGAATGAAATCTTATTTTCAATGACATGGATGAAGATAGAGAATATAATTCTAACCAAAATAAGTCTGTCAGAAAATGACAAATACTGTATCATCTCACTCATATGTGAAATTTAAGAAACAAAACAAATGAGCAAAGGAAGAGAGAGAGAGAGAAACCAGGAATCAGACTTTAACTGTGGAGAACAAGTAGATGGTTTCCAGAGGGGAAGTGGTTGGGGGGATGCGTGAAAGAGGTTAAGGGGATCAAAAAGTGCCCTTGTCGTGATGAGCACTGAGTGATGTATGGAATTTTTTAAAATCTTTTTAAATTTTTTAATTAACGTATAATGTATTGTTAGCCCCAGGGGTACAAGTCTGTGAATCGCCAGGTTTACACACTTCACAGCACTCACCATAGCACATACCTTCTCCAATGTCCATAACTCAACCACCCTCTCCCTACCCACCTATGCCCTGCAACCCTCACTTTCTTTTGTGTGATTAAGAGTCTCTTAATGGTTTATCTCCCTCCCGATCCCATCTTGATTCATTTATTCCTTTCCTAACCCCCCAAGCCCCCCACATTGCCTCTCAACTTCCTCTTATCAGGGAGATCATATGATAATTATTCTCTGATTGACTTATTTCGCTCAGCATAACACCCTCTAGTTCCATCCACATCATTGCAAATGGAAAAATTTCATTTTTTGATGGCTGCATAGTATTCCATTTTATATATATACCTCATCTTCTCTATCTATTCATCTGTTGATGGACGTCTAGGTTCTTTCCACAGTTTGGCTATTGTGAACTTGCTGCTACAAACATTGAGGTGCACGTGACCCTTCAGATCACCACATTTGTATCTTTAGGGTAAATACCCAGTAGTGTGATTTCTGGGTCATAGAGTAGCTCTATTTTTCAACTTTTGAGGAACCTACATATTGTTTTCCAGAGTGGTTGTTCCAGCTTGCATTACCACCAAAAGTGTAGGAGGGTTCCCCTTTCTCCGCATCCTCGCCAGTATCTGTCATTTCCTGAATTGTTAATTTTAGCCATTCTGACTGGTGTGAGGTGGCATCTCATTGTGGTTTTGATTTGTATTTCCCTGATGCTGAGTGATGTGGAGCACTTTTTCATGTGTCTGTTGGCCATCTGGATGTCTTCTTTGCAGAAATGTCTGTTCATGTCCTCTGCCCATTTCTTGACTGGATTATTTGTTCTTTGGGTGTTGAGTTTGCTAAGTTCTTTATAGATTTTGGATACTAGCCCTTTATCTGATATGTCATTTGCAAATATCTTCTCCCATTCTCTCAGTTGTCCTTTGGTTTTGTTAACTGTTTCCTGTGCTGTGCAAAAGCTTTTGATCTTGATGAAGTCCCAATAGTTCATTTTTGCCCTTGCTTCCCTGGCCTTTGGTGATGTTCCTAGGAAGAAGTTGCTGCGGCTGAGGTCGAAGAGGTTGCTGTCTGTGTTCTCCTCAAGGATTTTGATGGATTCTTTTCTCACACTGAAGTCCTTCATCCGTTTGAGTCTATTTTTGTATGTGGTGTAAGGAAATGGTTCAGTTTCATTTTTCTGCATGTGGCTGTCCAATTTTCCCAGCACCATTTGTTGAAGAGACTATCTTTTCTCCAGTGGACATGCTTTCCTGCTTTGTCGAAGATTAGTTGACCATAGAGTTGAGGGTCTATTTCTGGGATTTCTATTCTGTTCCATTAATCTATGCGTCTCTGTTTGTGCCAGTGCCATACTGTCTTGATGATGACAGCTTTGTGGTAGAGCTTGAAGTCTGGAATTGTGATGCCACCAACTCTGGCTTTCTTTTTCAACATTCTTCTGGCTATTCGAGGTCTTTTATGGTTCCCTAAAAATTTTAGGATCATTTGTTCCATTTCGTTGAAAAAAATGGATGGGATTTTGATAGGGATTGCATTAAACATGTAGATTGCTTTAGGTAGCATAGACATTTTCACAATATTTGTTCTTCCAATCCAGGAGCATGGAACATTTTTCCATTTCTTTGTGTCTTCCTCAATTTCTTTCATGAGTACTTTAGAGTTTCTGAGTACAGATTCTTTGCCTCTTTGTTTAGGTTTATTCCTAGGTATCTTATGGTTTTGGGTGCAATTGTAAATGGGACTGACTCCTTAATTTCTCTTCCTTTTGTCTTGTTGTTGGTGTATAGAAATGCAACTGACTTGTGTGCATTGATTTTATATCCTGACACTTTACTGAATTCCTGTATGAGTTCTAGCAGTGTTGGAGTGGAGGCTTTTGGGCTTTTCACATAAAGTATCATATCATCTGCAAAGAGTGATAGTTTGACTTCTTCCCTGCCAATTTGGATGCCTTGATTTCTTTTTTTGTCTGATTGCTGAGGCTAGGACTTCTAGTACTATGTTGAATAGCAGTGGTGATAATGGACATCCCTGCCATGATCCTGACCTTAGTGGAAAAGCTCTCAGATTTTCTCCATTGAGAATGATATTTGTGGTGGGTTTTTCATAGATAGCTTTGATGATATTGAGGCATGTGCCCTCTATCCCTACACTTTGAAGAGTTTTGATCAGGAAGGGATGCTGTACTGTGTCAAATGCTTTTTCAGCATCTATTGAGAGTATCATATGGTTCTTGTTCTTTCTTTTATTAATGTATTGTATCACATTGATTGATTTGCAGATGTTGAACCAACCTTCCAGCCCTGGAATAAATCCCCCTTGTAGTGGTGACTAATCCTTTTAACGTACTGTTGGATCCTAATGGCTAGTATTTTGGTGAGAATTTTTGCATCTGTGTTCATCAAGGATATTGGTCTGTAATTCTCTCTCTCTCTCTCTCTCTCTCTCTTTTTGATGGGCTCTTTGTCTGCTTTTGGGATCAAGGTAATGCTGGCCTCATAAAATGAGTTTGGAAGTTTCCCTCTCATTTCTGTTTCTTGGAACAGTTTCAGGAGAATAGGAATTAATTCTTCTTTAAATGCCCGGTAGAATTCCCCTGGGAAGCCATCTAGCCCTGGGCTCTTGTTTATTGGGAGATTATTGATGACAGCTTCAGTCTCCTTACTGGTTATGGGTCTGTTCAGGTTTTCTATTTCTTCCTGATTCAGTTATGGGTAGTTTATATGTCTCTAAGAATGCCTCCATTTCTTCTAGATTGTCAAATTTTCTGGCACATAGTTGCTCATAATATGTTCTTATAATTGTATTTCTTTGGTGTTGGTTGTGACATCTCCTCTTTCATTCATGGTTTTATTCATTTGGGTCCCTTCTCTTTTCTTTTTGATAAGTCTAGCCAGGGGTTTATCAATCTTATTAATTCTTTTAAAGAACCAGCTCCTAATTTTGTTGATTTGTTGTGTTTTTTGTTTTGGTTTTGGTTTTGGTTTTGGTTTCTATTTCATTGATTTCTGCTCCGATCTTTTTTTTCTCTTCTCCTGCTGGGTTAAGGCTTTCTTTGTTGTTCTTTCTCCAGCTCCTTTAGGTGTAGGGTTAGGTTGTGTACCTGAGATGTTTCTTGTTTCTTGAGAAAGACTTGTATCACTATATATTTTCCTCTCAGGACTGCCTTTGCTCTGTCCCACAGATTCTGTACAGTTGTGTTTTCATTGTCATTTGTTTCCATGAATTTTTTTCAATTCTTCTTTAATTTCCTACTTGGCCCATTCATTCTTTAGAAGGATGCTGTTTAGCCTCCATGTTTTTGTGTTCTTTCCAAATTTCCTCTTGTGATTGAGTTCTATCTTCAGAGCATTGTGGTCTCAAAATATGCAGGGAATGATCCCAATCTTTTGGTACTATTTGAGACCTGATTTGTGACCCAGGATGTGATCTATTCTGGAGAATGTTCCACGTGCACTAGAGAAGAATGTGGGCTCTGTTGCTTTGGGATGGAATGTTCTGAATATATCTGTGATGTCCGTCTGGTCCAGTGTGTCATTTAAAGCCTTTATTTCCTTGTGGCTCTTTTGCTTGGATGATCTGTCCATTTCAGTAAGGGGGGTGTTAAAGTCCCCTACTATTATTGTATTATTGTCAATGTGTTTCTTTGATTTTGTTATTAATTGGGTTATGCAGTTGGCTGCTCCCCTGTTAGGGGCATAGATATTTAAAATTGTTTTATCTTCTTGTTGGGCAGACCCTTTGAGTATGATGTATTGTCCTTCCTCATCTCTTATTATAGTCTTTGGCTTAAAATCAAATTCATCTGTTATAAAGATTGCCACCCCAGCTTTCTTTTGATGTCCATTAGCATGGTAAATTGTTTTCCACCCCCTCACTTTAAATCTGGAGGTGTCTCTGAGTCTAAAATGAGTTTCTTGTAGAAAGCATATTGATGGGCTTTGTTTTCTTATCCATTCTGATACCCTATGTCTTTTGGTTGGGGCATTTAGCCCATTTACATTCAGGGTAACTATCAAAAGATATGAATTGAGTGCCATTGTAGTGCCTGTAAGGTGACTGCTACTGTATATTGTCTCTCTTCCTTTCTGGCAGGCTCTCTCTTTGCTTAGAGGACCCTTTTCAATATTTCCTGCAGAGCTGGTGTGGTGTTTACAAATTCTTTTAGTTTTTGTTTGTCCCGGAAGCTTTTTATCTCTCCTATTTTCAAAGATAGCCTAGCTGGCTATAATATTCTTGGCTGCATGTTTTTCTCATTGAGTGCTCTGAATATATCATGCCAGTTCTTTCCGGCCTTCCCGGTCTCTGTGGATCAGTCTGCTGCCAATCTAATATTTTTACCATTGTATGTTACAGACTTCTTGCCCCAGGCTGCTTTCAGGATTTTCTCTTTGTCACTAAGACCTGTAAGTTTTACTATTAGACGATGGGTTGTGGACCTATTCTTATTGATTTTGAGGGGGATTCTCTGTGCCTCCTGGATTTTGATGCTTGTTCCCTTTGCCATATTAGGGAAATTCTCTACAATAATTCACTCCAACATACCTTCTGCCGCCCTCTCTCTTTCTTCTTCTTCTGAAATCCCAATTATTCTAATGTTGTTTCGTCCTATGGTATCACTTATCTCTTGAATTCTCCACTCATGGTCCAGTAGTTGTTTGTCTCTCTTTTGCTCAGCTTCTTTTTTCTCCATCATTTGGTCTTCTGTATCTCTAAGTCTCTCTTCTGCCTCATTTATCCTAGCAGTAAGAGCCTCCATTTTTTATTGCACCTCATTAATAGCTTTTTCTAAAATTTCAGGTTGGTTAGATTTTAGTTCTTTTATTTCTCCAGAAAGGGCTTTTATTTCTCCAGACTGGGTTTCTCTAATATCTTCCATGCCTTTTTCAAGCCCAGCTAGCACCTTGAGAATCATCATTCTGAACTCTAGATCTGACATATTACCAATGTCCATATTGAGTAGGTCCCTAGCCTTCAGTACTGCCTCTTTTGTTTTGTTTTGTTTTGTTTCTTTTTTGGTGGTGAGTTTATCCAACTTCTCATTTTATCCAGATAAGAATATATGACCGAGAGAATAAAATAGTACAAGTGTGGAAAAGACCCCAGGAAAATGTGCATTAACTAAATCTGAAGAGGCCCTAAATCATGGGGAGAAGAAAGGGGGGTAAAAAGAAGTTTAAAAAAAGGAAAATATATAAATTAAATTGATTCTATTCTCTGCCTAGAACAGAGCCACCTAATTAATTTTGGAAGTATTTTGGTATCTTAGAAGAAACTACCTCCCAAAATTTAAAAGAAATTATATATATATGTATATACATATGTATATATGTATATATATATGTATATATATACATATATATATGTAAAAATAAGGGTAAACATGATGAAGGGATGGGATATGACTGTAAGGATGCAAATTAAAAAAATTTAGAAGGAGTTGATAACTTTTGTAGCAACATGGACGGGACTGGAAGAGATTATGCTGAGCGAAATAAGTCAAGCAGAGAGAGTCAAGTATCATATGGTCTCACTTATTTGTGGAGCATAAAAAGGACACAGTGGACATGGGGAGATGGAGAGGAGAGACAGTTGAAGGAAACTGGAAGGGGAGATGAACCATGAGAGACTATGGACTCCAAAAAAGAACTAGAGGGTTTTGAAGGGGTGGAGGGGGTCGGGGGGAGGTTGAGGAACCAGGTGGTGGGTAATAGGGAGGGCACGTACTGCATGGAGCACTGGGTGTGGTGCAAAAACAATGAACACTGTTACACTGAAAATAAAGAAATTAAAAAAAAGATAGATTAAAAGTGACAGTGCATTAAAAATAAAAAAATAATAATACTTGTGTATATCAAAAAAAAAAAGAAGGAGTTGATAAAACAAGTTGGTTGGGAAATGAAAGAGAAAGTGGAGAGAATTTGCTCAGGCTGGAGACTAGAACAAAGCCCTGTGCTAGATTTAGGGTACATTTTGATCTATTAGAAGAAGTTGTATCCCAAAATGTTTTAGAAGAAACCTTATGTGTATACAAAAAATAAAGTTAGATACAATGAAGGATAAAATATGACTATAAGAATGAAGGTTCCAAAGATTTTTTTTTCAGAAATATATTGTTAAGATAAACTAGTTAAAAAAAGTTAAAAGAGGAAAGAGTAAAAGTTAAAAAAATTAGAATAAGAAAAAAAGTAAAATTAAAAAAAAGTTAATTAACTTTGCAAGAGTAAAGAATCATGGAGAGAAAGCCATAAGAATTCCATGCTTTGCTTTCCCCTTCTCTGGAATTCTGATGTTCTCTTCCATCAGTGAGCTTGGTCTTGGCTGGATGTTCTTGCTGATCTTCTGGGGGGAGGGTTCCTGTTGTAGTGATTCTCAAGTATATTTGCCCCAGAATTGCTCCACCCTTGCCAGGGCCTAAGGCCTAAGTAATCTGCTTGGGTTCGGTCTCCGGAGCCTTTGCTCCCTGAACCCTTTCCATAGAGCTCTGGAAGATGGGAATGAAAATGCCTCCCAATCTCTGGCCCGGAGGAGCCAAGAGCTCAGAAACCCCACTCCTCAGTGCACCCTCAGAGAAAAGTGCTCAATCACTCCTGTCTCCCTGGCCTCTGGCGGCATTCTGAGCTCACCCGGCCTGTGACTGAGCATCTCTGTCTCTGGCACACAGCCCCGCCTGGAATCTCCAAACCCAGCAGATCCCTGCCACTCTTCCAAGGCAATCTCCCTGGATCTGCCACTTGTGGGGTCCCTGCTCAAAGAGTAGTGGTCTGACTGTGCCACGGATCACAGTTTAAGGTAACCCAGAGTTGAGAGCTCACTCCTCAGCTCCATCTCAGTAGCTGGCTTCCCCGCTCTGATACCCGTGAGCTCTGTGACACTCAGACACCCCCGATCCTTCTGTGACCCCACAGAACCTGAGACCATGCTGTCCCCATGAGGGCTCCACCCCTACTTAGCCTCTGGAGCGATGTCCCTCAGGGAAGCAGACTTTTAAAAGTTCTGATTTTGTGCTCCGTTGCTCCGTCCCCCTGGGTCTATCTTCCCGTTGCTTCAGATTCACTTCTGCGCGGGTCCTACCTTTCAGAAAGTGGTTGATTTTCTGTTTCTAGAATTGCTGCTCTTCTTCTCTTCGATCTCCTGTTGGATTTGTAGGTGTTCAGAATGGTTGGATAAACTATCTAGCTGATCTCCTGCTACCTGATGTCATTTCAGCCTGCTACTCCTCTGCCATCTTGACTCCTCTGATGTATGGAATTTTTGAATCACTATATCGGATACCTGAAACTAACAGAACACTGTATGTTAACTATACTGAAATTAAATACAGATATAGATATCTATATCTGTATATATATATATATATATATATATATATATATATTGCTTGAGGGATGGTTTATACACTTTTAAATTCAGTTTTATATATAGATATATATATATACCTGTATATATATATAGATAGATAGATATAGATATTTTAAGATAGAAGTGTTTTTAAACTTACATTTAGGATGCATATTTTCCTATACCTTATATCTCTCCTTATTTCCACAGTGTCTGGTCTCCATGCTGATCAAATATCTGTGAGGGACAGAGTCCACTGTAGATGCCTGTACCAAGAAACAGGTGGATTGTCTGTGATATGGTATGGAGTGTGAGGTGGGAAGACTGTTTAGGATGTAGGGTAGCAAATGGGAGTCTGGACAGGAAGGTTCCAGTGGCAGCTGCTCTGTTAATTTCCCTACCTCTTACTCTGCCTGAGGATAGGGTGGCAGTGAGGCTGGGGTTGTGGAATTCCATGTGGGCTTATCTCATGAGACAATAAAAGAGGCATTATTTCACGTATGCTGCTTCTCTTCCTGCCTATCAAGCACAAAGGCATCAAGTACCTGGAGCACCTCCAATGAGATGTCCTTCTCACAAAGGCTGCTGCTGGGGGTGGGAGGTGGACACCTCTCTAGCCTCCATCAGGGCTCAGGAGCCTCTGTGAGGAAGGAGGCCAAGAAGCAGCTATGGGAACTCCAGGGATAGTGACCTGACAATGCCCTTTTCCATCCCTCATCTCCAACTAACTTGCGTGCCTTCACTCAGAATACCTCCAGATCCTGTGTGTTACTCTCTGCTCTGCTCCCAATACTTTGTCTCAGAACTTATCTCTGACTGACCAGATACCCTTAGCCCTGGTATCCCTCCCTGCCTGTGGTCCCTAGTCCCAGCCTCAGTTCATAACTGCTGTTTATCTCCCTAAATATGGATTCCATTGATCCCACATGTCTTCTCATAAGCTGTCAGTGACATCATGCCTTCAATGATCTCAGAATCCCCCTCCATTCACAGCCCCTTGTCATACCATCATCCTATAATGCTGGTGCTGAAGAAAACCAGTCGTTGGATGTGAACACTTATACCCCTTCAATGGCCATATCCAAAGGCAGGAATCTCAGACCTAGAGCAGAAAAGTTTAGACACTGTCCCCACCCTTGCAAAATAAAATACAGTGGGAAGAAGTGATGCCTGACTGTTCGTAGTACCCTAGCCTTTATCAGAAAAGGTGGTGGTGGAGTAGTGGTAGGAAGGCAGGCCTCTAACCAAGTATCTCCTAGGTCGGGCAAGGCTTTGATCTCATCCAGACTTCCTAGAAGATTGTTTAATATCTTAAGGAAGCAAATATGTAATAATCCTGTAATTGCTCCTAAACCAGGATGGTCTCAGCCCCCCTGGAGTGTCCAATCAGTTACCTCTGAGCCATGCCTGCTCCCCTGGGAGCTCCCACTCTTCACCAGCCAGGCTGGACACCCCATCCCTTCCCTCCCATCTAGCCTCCATTAGTCCTGCCCACAGTGCCAGACCCAGCTCATGTTTGAGGAGTCTCTGACAACTCTAGTGAGCCCTTCCTCCTCTTTATTCTTTAAGGAGGTTCTACAGAGGTTACCATAAGTTCCACATGGACCTGGACCTTGTGAAACCATTACCATGACCTCTGCATCCCCTGGGTCACCAAAGGTGTGAAGAGTGAGAGATGCTCAGTGAATACCCATGCGATAGTGTAGGACCGCATTCCAGTGTCCCTCCCAGTAGATCCCCAGTCACCTCTTCTGGGCACCAAGGTCTTCTCAGACGCCCAGGTCATGTGCACTCCTGATGTAAACATAGAGGGTACCACCTGAGGAGAGGAAAAGCAGAATTGTTGCATGGAAAGGATGAGGACTTTGCCCCAGTGCAGCTCCATTACACTGCACGTCCCAGAGATGGCACTGAAATGCTTATGTTAAACAGATGAGTATGCATGTTTCCCTTCTTCTTGCATTGGCAAATACTTGCTAAAACGTGTTGATACTATAGAGGTAAGAAACCTCACCCCTGTCAAAGACTGGAGCAGCTGGGATGGGAAGGGAGCAAACGCTGGCACTGTGGATGATGCACCAAATATCATACTGGGATCCTTAGGGTGGTTTCCCCTTGAACGCCTCACAATGTTCCCTTCAGGCAGGAGTCAGGATTTCAACTGACACACCACAAAGGTGAGGCTCAAGGAGGTCAAAGATGTTTCTAGGTTCACACAACTACTGAGAGATAGGGCCAGTATCCACCTGGCTTGTTTGTCTGACTATAAGGCCCATGTTTAGAACCAGGAACACAACCTCCCCCTTGAGATGCATGATTTGGGGAAGGGGAACTGACAGGTGCCACTGGTAAGTGTACAGCCACTCTGGAGAGCAATATGACAACACCTAGTAAGTATGTAGTAAAGCTAACAGCGCCTAGCTTGCAATATGAAGCATTTATGTATTAACCAACAAAAAGATGGATATAGGACACTACAGAGAACTCACTGAAAAAGTGCACACACACACACAAAAAAACATTTTTAAATGCCAAAACCGCAACAACCAGTGAAATGCATATAATAACCGAGATGAATAACACGAAATAGGAAAACAAGCTAAAGATGTGTATAATGTAATTATGATTTTGAAAAACATGTGTCTGGGAATATATATTTGTTTATCTGTAAATACAAGTTAATTCTCCACCTATAGATAACTGCATCTGGAGAAGATGCACCAATCTATTGACAGAGGCCCCTTTTGTTCAGAGGATGAGGATGAGAAAATGACAGAAACCAAGTAACATTATTTTATAAATATACATTCACTTATTGTTTGAAATGTTACATCAGGAAAATCATCAAGGTTTTAATTTGGAGAGAAGGAATTTGTAAGTGGATTGACAAAAACGGACACATACACTTACTGTTTTTCAAATATGTATGAAATAGACTGCTTGTGGGGAGAGAAGAAAGTTCAAAACTAATTGCTTAGATATGGCAGGGGTCTGTGTGTGTGTGTGTGTGTGTGTGTGTGTGTGTGTGTGCTCGCGCACGCATGTGTGTTTCTATGGCTGAAGCACAACATTCTGCGTGTCTGTGTTTTTATGTCTCAAGCTCTATCATTCCATACATACTCTCAAAGTGCAGCTTTCTCTCCATCTCAGACAGAGGTGGGATTTCTGTCTTGGGACTTACAGATGCCAAAAAGTGCTGGATGCCAAGGGACTTCTGCCAGTGGGTAGAAACTTCCAGAAGGCTCTTTCTGGTCCCTTCAAGTCCAGGTCATTTTCTTCCTCCTTACCACCACTCTGGCTGTGGCCCCATCCAAGACTTTTAGAACTGCAATTCCCCACGTGACCAGCAAAGGGACATCTATCTCCATTGTGCTTTCTGTTTCCTTTAATATTAAAATTCCTGATTTTTGAAATGAAAAAAAAAAAGGGTGTTATCTGTTAGGATAATTCATGAAACAGCATGGAGAGTGTGTCACCAGTTCTGTTTGGAAAGGTCCTATGCGTGTGGAAAGACTGAACAGAAGCTTTATTTGACGTTGACCCCATATCTGTATTTGGCTCATTGGTCCATCCCTTTTACTCACTGTCTTCCCTCATTGGTGTTACCTGATGTGCTCACACCGTGGCGTGGGCCCCTCTGAGAGAGCAGGCTGCTCCAGAACCCAGGATCCCACCCCTGGGAAAGTTTCCCAGACTTACTCCCACCCCCTCCCCATTTTCTCCTCTCCAGGATGCTGTGGACACAGCTGTCCCCCAGTCCTGATGTGACCCCAGAGACAGACTGTTGGATAACAGCAGAGGCTGAGAGCCAAATATATCCCCTAGAAAGAACAACAGTGCCTGTTAATGCTGGAGCTATTAGGAAAGTGGATGAAGACAATCATTCCTCCAAAACACCCTCAAAGGCAGCCCACCTTTTCCTCCTGCCAAGGCCCCACATCCTGTGGGTCCAGACTGTATTTCTAGCCCTGTGTGCCAAGCCCTCTGTGCCCTGGGCAAACTGCACTATTGGCTGATCCCTCTATATTCCAGTCACCCCAGGGTGACTATCATTAACAAGAAGGGGTCATATTTACACAGGCCTTGTTTTATGCACACGCAGGATGGCATTACCTCTTCAGAACTGCCCAGTAAGGGAGTGGTGACCATCCCCCCACCCTTTTTTGGTGGGGAAACTGTGTCTTCAAACCGGTAAGAAATAGGACTGGCATCAGAATCCTAGAGGAGAACATAGGCAGTAACCTCTTTGATATCAGCCACAGCAACTTCTTTCAAGATATGTCTCCAAAGGCCAAGGAAACAAAAGCAAAAATGAACTTTTGGGACTTCATCAAGATCAAAAGCTTCTGCACAGCAAAGGAAACAGTCAACAAAACAAAGAGGCAACCACGGAATGGGAGAAGATATTTGCAAATGACAGTACAGACAAAAGGTTGATATCCAGCATCTATAAAGAACTCCTCAAACTCAACACACACAAAACAGATAATCATATCAAAAAATGGGCAGAAGATATGAACAGACACTTCTCCAATGAAGACATACAAATGGCTATCAGACACATGAAAAAATGTTCATTATCACTAGCCATCAGGGAGATTCAAATTAAAACAACATTGAGATACCACCTAACACCAGTTAGAATGGCCAAAATTAGCAAGACAGGAAACAACGTGTGTTGGAGAGGATGTGGAGAAAGGGGAACCCTCTTACACTGTTGGTGGGAATGCAAGTTAGTGCAGCCACTTTGGAGAACAGTGTGGAGATTCCTGAAGAAATTAAAAATACAGCTTCCCTATGACCCTGCAATTGCACTGCTGGGTATTTACCCCAAAGATACAGATGTAGTGAAAAGAAGGGCCATTTGTACCCCAATGTTTATTGCAGCAATGGCTACGGTCGCCAAACTGTGGAAAGAACCAAGATGCCCTTCAACGGATGAATGGATAAGGAAGATGTGGTCCATATACACGATGGAGTATTATGCCTCCATCAGAAAGGATGAATACCCAACTTTTGTAGCAACATGGACGGGACTGGAAGAAATTATGCTGAGCGAAATAAGTCAAGCAGAGAGAGTCAAGTATCATATGGTCTCACTTATTTGTGGAGCATAACAAATAACATGGAGGACATGGGGAGATGGAGAGGAGAGGGAGTTGAGGGAAACTGGAAGGGGAGATGAACCATGAGAGACTATGGACTCTGAAAAACAACCAGAGGGTTATGAAGGGGCGGCAGGGGGGTGGGGGGGGTGGGAGGTTGAGGAACCAGGTGGTGGGTAATAGGGAGGGCACGTACTGCATGGAGCACTGGGTGTGATCCCAAAACAATGAACACTGTTATGCTGTAAATAAACAAATAAAAATTAAAAAAAAAAGAAATAGGACTGGCCTTTATATCTTTTTAAAAATTTCTTTATATTTGACACATTAAAAACTATATGTATTTAGGGTGTGAAACCTGACGTTTTGGTACATGTGTGCACTGTGAAATGATTACCACAATAAAACTAGTTAACCTATCCATGTACTCCCATGTTTACCACTTTTTCTGTGTGTTTTTATGATTACACCTGAGATGTACTCTCTTCGCAAATCTCAAGTATACAATACACTATTGTTAATTATAGTTGCCATGTTGTACATTAAATCTCGAGAACATATTCATCTTATAACTGAAAGTTTGTACCCTTTGATCAGTATCTCCACTTTCCTCCCATTTCCAGACCCTGGTAATCAACATTCTATTCCCTGTTACTAAGAGTTTGACCCTTTCTAAAAAAGTTTCCGCATATAATCGAGCATATATGTGTATTTGTATGTGTATACGCATATGTGTGCATACACAACACATGCATGCATGTGCACACACACACACACACACACACACACACACACACACACTGGAATACTCTTTAGCCTTAAGAAAAGAAAAATATCTTGGAAATTTTGCCTGTCCTTTGAAGGGCAGCTCTGCAGTACTTCATGAGGAGAGCACAGAGCTGGGAATCAGAAAACCTGAGCTGTAGTTCAGGTTTATGAAACATGTAAAAGTTCTCAAAAATTCTCAGGACATCACTTCACTCAGCCAGAGTTGATGATCCTGGTTCTCATTTTACCAGTGGTTGCAACTTTCTTTAAGAGACACCTACCAAATAATACAAATATTCCTACAGCTATACTAAAGCAGTATTTTATTAAGCTATATTTTGTTTTCTACACTAGGAATAGGAGTAGGATATTATCCCATCATTATCATGCCTCTGAAATTAATTGTGTGACTTTGGTCTCTTACTACAATTATATATTAGATTTTCACCAAGACCAGGCGGGATTTATTCCTGGGATGTAAGGGTGGTTCAACATTCAGAAATCAATCAATGTGATACATCTCATTAATAAATGAAAAGAAAAGAACCATTTGATCTTCTCAACTGATGCAGAAAAAGCATTTGACAAAATTCAGCATTATTTCTTGATTAAAACTCTTCAAAGTATAGGATAGAGGGAACATACCTCAATATCATAAAAGCCATCTACAAAGAGCCTACAGTGAATATCATTCTCAATGGTGAACAACCTGAGAGCTTTTCACGTAAGGTCAGGAAAATGACAGAGATACCCACTCTCACCACGATTGTTCAACATAGTACTAGAAGTCCTGGCCTCAGCAATCAGACAACAAAAGGCAATAAAAGGCATTCAAACTGGCAAAGAAGAAGTCAAGCTCTCACTCTTCACAGATGACACAATACTTTATGTGGAAAACCCAAAAGACTCCTCCCCAAATTTGCTAGAACTCATACAGCAATTCAGCAACGTGGCAGGATTCAAAATCAATGCACGGGAATCAGTTGCATTTCTGCACACTAACAATGTGACTGAAGAAAGAGAACATAAGGAATCAATGTCATTTACAATTGCACCAAAAGCCACAAGATACCTAGGAATAAACATAACCAGAGAGGTAAAAATCTGTACTCTAAAAGCTACAGAACACTTATGAAAGAAATTGAGGAAGATACAAAGAGATGGAAAAATATTCCATGCTCTTGGATTGGAGAACTAAGTATTTCAAAAATGTCTATGCTACCCAGAGCAATCTACACATTCAATGCAAACCCTATCAAATTACCATCGATATTTTTCACAGAGCTGGAACAAACAATCCTAGAATTTGTACGGAACCAGAAAAGACCCCACATAGTCAGAGGGATGTGGGAAAAGAAAGCTAATGTTGGCAGCATCACCATTCCTGACTTTAAGCTATGTTACAAAACTGTGAACATCAAGACAGCATAGTACTGGCACAAAAACAGACACATAGATCAATGGGCAAGTGAGAGAGAGGGCGGGGGGAGAGAGAGAAAGAGAGAGAGAGAGAGAGAATCCAGAAATGGACCCTCAACTCTATGGTCAACTGAGCTCTGACAAAGCAAGAAAGAATATCCAATGGAAAAGAACAACCTCTTGGATAAATGGTCCTGGGAAAATTGGATAGCCCCATGCAGAAGAATGAAACTGGACCATTTCCTTACACCACACACAAAAATAGACTCAAAAGGGATGAAAGACCTGAATGTGAGACAGGAATCCATCAAAATCTTAGAGGAGAACCCAGGAAGCAAACTCTTCGGCCTCAGCCACAGTGCCTGCTTGCAAGATACGTCTCCAAAGGCAGAGGAAGCAAAAGCAAAAATGAACTATTGAGACCTCATCAAGGTAAAAATCTTCTGGACAGCAAAGGAAGCAGTCAACAAGGCTAAAAGGCAACCTATGGAGTGGGCGAAGATATTTTCAAATGACATATCAGATAAAGGGCTAGCATGCAAAGTCTGTAAAGAACTTTTCAAACTCAACACCCCAAAGGACAAATAATCCAGTCAAGAAATGGGCAGAAGACATGAACACACGTTTGTCCAAAGAACACATACAAATGGCTAAGACACAAGAAAAAATGCTCAATGTTACTTGGCATCAAGGAAATACAAATCAAAACCACAATGAGATACCACCTTATATCAGTCAAAATGGTTAAAATTACCAAGACAGGAAAAACAAATGTTGGTGAGAATGTGGAGAAAGGGGAGCCCTGTTACACTGTTGGTGGGAATGCAAGCTGGTACAGCCATTCTGGAAAACAGCATGGAGGTTCCTCCAAAAGTTAAAAATAGAGCTACCGTATAACCCAGCAATTGCACTGCTGGATAGCTACCCCAAAGATTCAGATGCAGTGATAACAAGGGTCACATACATCCCAGTGTTCATAGCAACAATGTCCGCAATAGCCAAACTGTGGAAGAGGCTGAGATGCCCTTCAACAGATGAATGGATACAGAAGGTATGGCTCATAAACACAATGAAATATTACTCAGCCATCAGAAAGGATGAATACCCATCATTTGCATTGACATGTTTGGAACTGGAGGGAATTATGCTGAGTGAAATAAGCCAAGCAGAGATAGACAATTATCATGTGGTTTCACTCACATGTGAAACATAAAGAGTAGCATGAAGGAACATAGGGCAAGGGAGGGAAAACTGAGTAGGAAGAAATCAGAGAGGGAGAAAAGCCATGAGAGACTCTGGACTCTGGGAACGAAACTGAGGCTTACAGAAGGGAGGGGTTGGGGGAAGGAACGTGGGGTGATGGGTATTAAGGAGGGCACCTGTTGTGATGAGCACTGGGTGTTACAGGCGACTACTGAATCATTGAATACTACATTAAAAACTGATGATTTGCTATATGTTGGCTAACTGAACATGAAAGAAAGAAAAGAAAAGAAATCTTTTAGATCGTAACTATCATATTACAGCCAGATGGCACAGAGGAGAGTGCAGGTCCACCCCCACCAGGCCAGCAAACCTGAGTGGTGGCCACGGATTCCACACTCACCTGACTGAGCAGGCACCCCTCCCCAACCACTGGGATGATATCAGAGACAACATGGGACACCTAAATTGTCATCCCCACCTGGCTGTTACGAGATGACAAACTCCTTCCTCCATTGGGATGGTATCCCAGAAGGTCTGCTAAAACATACAACGTAAATAAGACGTGAAATTGCATAACATAAAGTCCTAAAGTCTTGAATATAATAAAAATCCATCTTCTATGATCCAGTCAAATGCCAACTTGAAAAATAAATGATAACCAGCAGACAACAATACCAAGATGGCACAGATGTTGGAATTCTCTGACAAAGATTTTAAAGTATCATCATAAAATGGTTTCAGTTAGTGAACATAAACTTGTTTGAAACAAATGAAGAAGAGCTCAGCAGAAACATAGAAAATGTAAAGAGGAATAAACAAATGTAAATTTTAGAACCAAAGCATTATTAGGGTTTGGGGTGGGGAAGGATACACACACAGACACACAGACACACACACACAGAGAATGATTCTCTTTAAGGAATTGCTCAAGTGGTAATTGGTAAGTCCAAAATCTACAATGGGCTGCCAGGCTTGGGACCCAGGGAAGAGTTGCAGTTCAAGCCCAAAAACAGTTTGCTGGCAGAATTCCTCAGAATTGCTCAGCGGAGGTCAGTCTTTGTTCTATTAAGGCCTTCAACTGATTAGATGATGCTCACTCACATTATGCAAGGTAATCTGCTTTACTTGAAGTCCATGAATTTAAACAATAATTTCACGCCCCTGCCCCCAGAAACAAACAACTTCACTGAAACATCTAGGGTAATTTCTGACCAAATATCTTGGTAGTAAGGCTCAGACAAGTTGATCCATTAAATTAACCATCACACAAACCTTGGAATAGCTGAAATAAAAACGTAATGGACAAACTCAACAGGAGAATGGAGAAGAAAGAGAAAAGATTCAGGGAGCCTATTGATAGAACAATAGAAATTGCCCAACCTGGTACAACAGAGGAAATAAACTAAACTAAACAAACAGGTAAGTAAATAAAATGACCCTCAAGGACCTGTGGGACTCTAACAGCATATTTAGCATTCATGTCATTGTTGTCCTGAAAGGAGAGGAGAAAGAGGGCAAGGGAGAAAAAGTATTGGAACAAAGAATGGCTGGCAGCCTGCAAATCTGCCCAAAGACTTACAGAGGCTAAGCAAACCCCAAAGAGAATAAGCCCAAAGAAATCCATGAAAAGACACATCATCAAACTTCAGAAATCTAAAGACAAAGAAAAAGTAAAAGCCCTTCAGAAGCCTTTTTATCTTGATGAAGCCCCGAAGTTCATTTTCACTTTTGTTTCCTTTGCCTTCGGAGACATGTCTTGAAAGAAGTTGCTGTGGCTGATGTCAAAGAGGTTACTGCCTATGTTCTCCTCTAAGATTTTGAGTTGGCACAGCCACTTTGGCAAACAGTGTGGAGATTCCTTAAGAAATTAAAGATAGAGCTACCCTAGGACCCTGCAATTGCACTACTGGGTATTTATCCCAAAGATACAGATGCAGCGATAAGGGCCATATGTACCCTAGTGTTCACAGCAGCAATGGCCACAGTCACCAAACTGTGGAAAGAGCCATGATGCCCTTCAACAGACGAATGGATAAAGAAGATATGGTCCATATATACAATGCAGTACTATGCGTCCATCAGAAAGGATGAATACCCAACTTTCGTAGCAACATGGACGGGACTGGAGGAGATTATGCTGAGTGAAATAAGTTAAGCAGAGAGAGTCAATTATCATATGGTTTCACTTACTTGTGGAGCATAAGGAATAACATGGAGGACATTCGGAGAAGGAAAGTAAAAGTGAATTGGAGGAAATCGGTCGGAGGAGGAGACAAAACATGAGAGACTGTGGACTTTGAGAAAAAAAAAACTGAGGGTTTTGGGAGGGAGTTGAGGGGATGGGTGAGCCTGGTGGTGGGTATTAAGGAGGGCATGTATTGCATGGAGCACTGGGTGTGGTGCATAAACAGTGAATCTTGGAACACGGGGAAAAAATAAAATAAAATTTAAAAAAAATAAAAGAAAAAGCGCTTCAAAACAGGAAGCAAAAAAAAATTATCTATAGGAGAAAACCTATCCAAAGAGTAGCAAATTTCTCATCAGAAGCCATGTTGACCAGAAAGAAGTGGCACGCTGTTCAAATGTTCAAAGAAAAGAACTGTCAATCTCAAATTCTATATGCAGATAGATTATACTTGAGGAATTAACAGGGATTAAAAAGACATTTTCAGCTGAGGTAAAACAAGAAATTTTCACCAATAGACGTGCCCTAAAGGAATGGCTAAAGAATTTTCTTAAAACACATGGGTTTTGGTAAAAGAAGGAATCTAGGACTATCTGGAGGGAAGAAAGAACAGCAGAAAGAACACAAACATGATTAAATAGAGTAGATTTTCCTTCTCCTCTTGAAACTTGCTTTAAGATTTTATTTATTTATTTTAGAGAATGAGAGAGAGAGAGAGCGAGAGAGAGAGCACAAGAGTGGGGATGGTCAGAGGAAGAAACAGACTCCCTGCTGAGCAGGGAGCCTGATGTGGGACTCCATCCCAGGACCCTGGGATCGTGACCTGAGCGGAAGGGAGACGCTTCACTGACTGAGCCACCCAGGCGCTCATCCTCTTGAAACTTCTAAGTGCTTCTTGATGGTTGAAGCAGAAAGCATAGCACTACCTGATATGTTTCTCAGCGTACGTAGAAGAAATACCGAAGACCATTCTAGTATATGTGGTGGATAGTAAAGGGAGTTTATTGACCGTGTCAATGGAAGGAGTTGGGCATGCAGGCACTCAGTGCTGTTCAGGGTCATTACCATGCATATATGAATCAACAAATGAATGGTGGCTATCCTGGAATAAGAACACTCACACACCTTCCCCATTTTATGAATGCACAAGATCAGAAATCACCCTCTTGGGACCTCAGTTACTTTAGTTTCAATGCTCTCCGCTCTTCCCTTACAAAATATCTCTATTGTAGTATGATGCTTTCTACATGCTTCACTCTGCCTTAACACCTCCAATTACATTTTGTTGGATCCGCTCTCTGGGTATTAAATGTCTCTGTTCCAAATCAGAAGATGCAAAGCAACCCGGGAATCATGCTCTGCACAGAAAATATAAAGAGCACAGTAAAATAAGTCAGATAACACGGATGATAGTAAAATTTAAATTTAAATGAAGCATGCCAAGCCCACGTGTCTAAGCCAACGCAGGGTTGCCCAACCATAAAGTGTTGTCTGGTCAACAAATGCAGATCTGTTCTGATGTGGTGGTCAGATTGTAACACTGCATAAATTATAAATGCACAAAAGCAACGTGTGAAATATAGTGAAGGTGAGCCTCTTTGTCACCGTTCTCCACAGAACCAGAATGGATAGCATATATGAATATACATGTATATGTATATAAATATCTATGTATGCAGGTACATACACACATGCACGCACATGCACACACACACACACACACACACACGATGGAATTGGTCCACATGATTGTGGGATTTTAGGGACTGGCAAGTCGGAAAGTTCAGGGCAAGCCAGTGGGTAGGAAATTCTAGTAGGTGTTGATGTTGCCATCTCAAAGTCCGAAGGCAGTCTGGAGGCAGCAATCTTTCCCCCTCAGGGTACATCAGTCTTTCCTCTTAAGGCCTTCGTCTTATTCAGTGAAGCCCAGCCACATCATGGAGGTAATCTGCCTTACTCAAAGTCTACTGGTTTAAATATTAATTATATTTTCAAAACAGCTTCACAGCAACATCCAGACTAGTATTCACCCAGAACACCTGGGTACCAAATCTTAGCCAAGCTGACACATAAAATTAACCATCATAGGACACCACCCCTTGTTAACTTGGTACCCATACACATCTCCTTGAACCATACTTGGTTCCCAACAAGCAGAATAACAAGGTCATATTTCTGGCTAACATATATAGCTGTCCTGTACACAAGTGAAAACGCACTGACCCATTCCACTGAAGATGATGCAAAGTCCTTGGGAGATGTTTACTCTTCTCCTTGTCATCGTGTTATTTAAGTAACTTGTTATTATGAAACTCTCAGGTAATCTTAATACTTAAATACTATGATGCAAAGCTAATACGCCTACTGTTACATGATAAGAGGATAAGAGAGGAAAGAAAATAAATATGATGCATATATTATCATACATAATAAACACACATTTACACACATATTCAACAAAACCAGGAAGAAATCTTCACAACAATTAGCGTTGTATCTGGTCATGTGGTTGTAGCCAGTATTTTTTTTTTATTAACATATAATGTATTATTTGCCCCAGGGATAAGGTCTGTGAATCGTCAGGCTTACACACTTCACAGCACTCACCATAGCACATACCGTCCCCAATGTCCATAACCCAGCCACCCTCTCCATACTGCCCTTCCCTTGACAACCCTCAGTTCGTTTTGTGAGATTAAGGGTCTCTTATGGTTTGTCTCCCTCCAGATCCCATCTTGTTTCACTTTTTCCTTCCCCACCCCCAAACCCCCCACTTTGCCTCTCAAATTCCTCATATCAGGGAGATCATATGGTAATTGTCTTTTTCTGATTGACTTATTTCGCTCAGCATAATACCCTCTAGTTCCATCCACATCGTTGCGAATTGTAGTCAGTATTTTTAAGTACAATCTTCTACTAAACATTTTGTATTCCCTTTGCCTTCAACTCTCCTGGTTCTTTACCAGGTGGGGTACCCAGTCCTTTACTCATGAAGGATCTGAGTCATTACTAGTCATTCCTGGATTGTGCTGCTTTTGTTTTCCATTGACTTGAATCAACAGGGCGTGACACTACTGAGAGACACCCTAAGTGAGCACCTGTATTCCAAACACCCCTTCTTTACCACCATTGTGGAGGTGTTAAAATTAAAAGGGATAAAATTCCCCCCTTTTATTTGGACTCAAATATCCTGTATAGTGAATCCCTTCTTTGCCTGTTGATTAAGCGGCACAAGGAGCCCATAGTGACTGGATAGTGGTCTTAACTTTCAGTTCAGTGGAATCATTGTGTGTCTCTTGGTGGAAGCATTCCGCCATTTGGAACAAAGACCTCTAGACCAGCAGAGCATAGGATGGCAGGAACAGAAAGCAAAAATTTTGCTGCTGGATTGCTAGAGATAATAGTGGGTAGTGTCACACCCATTTCCATCCCATGATCCCTAGACCCATGAATCCTAGCCATGGGAGGATGTTTATGGGATGCTGATGTAGAACACAAAACAGATTCCCAAAGCACCTTGCCTCATGCCTGCAATGTATTGCCACCTCGCTGGCACTGAAACGAGTTGTCAAAAAGGCATTCCACCATTCTATCAAACCAGCTACTGCATGATGGTGGAGAAATGGTAAAACCAGTGAATTTCATGATCACAGGCCCATTGCCCCACTTCATGTGCTGTGAAGTGAGTTTCTTGGTCAGAAGCAATGCTACATGGAATACCATGGCAGGCAGCAGGCAGATAAGGTACTCTGCAAGTCCAAGGATGGTAGTTTTGCCAGAAGCGTTGCATGCAGGAAAGGGGAATCTATATCCAGAGTATTCCAGTAACAACATACTGGAATGTAATACTGCCCCTTCCATGATGGAAGTGACCCTCTCTAATCAACCCGCCCCCAGCTAGCTGGCTGTTTGACCTCCTCCATTTACCTGAGTCAAGCATAACCTCCTTCTCTGCCACCCTGACACCCATGTTTTCCATGAGCCCATCAGGCAATGACAGCAGGGACTGGAAAAGAAGCTGACTGATATCCAGATAAGGAGCCATCCTTTCCCTTTGTTAAGTAAAATTTCCTCCTCTGATGACGTCACCCCTTGCTGACCCTTTGAATTCCCATGGAACGAAAATATCTCCATGTTTTTCACCCATTTAGAGTCTATCCCCCTATCTCTTCCACAGACATCCTTGCTACCAAATTTCTAATTATGTTCCTTGCATGTCCTTGAACTTCCAGCCAAGCCATTGCCTGCAGCCAGTGACTTCCACTCACCAAGGCCAACCTGGCTAGAGTCCCTGTTGAGTGCCTAATCTGCCAGCATCTGAAACCAGCAATGAGTCCCTGGATATGGCATCATTCCCTCGGGGAGAACAGCTAGCTACCTGATGGCAGGATGACTCCACTGGATCACTTCTGTCATGGAAGAAGCAGCATTCTGTTCCCAATGGAATGTGCTTTTTTTTTTTTATTTGTTTATTTACAGCATAACAGTGTTCATTGTTTTGGCATCACACCCAGTGCTCCTTTTACTGGAATACTCTGGATGTGAGTTTGACTTTCCCACACACATAGCTACTGCCCAAATCACCATCCCTGGATGCAGAGAATGCCTTATCCACTATCATGGTACTCCACACAGCATTTACTTCTTTGAAAATTAAAAAAAAAAAAAGTGAACTCAAGTCACAGCAGATGAAGTGCAGCAATGATTCTGTGCTCCTGGAATGTACCGGTCTCCCTGTATTCCCCACCATCACACAGAGGCTAGTTTGTTAGAACAACACCTGAGCATAGGATTGGATGTCATCTAGTAAAATTACTTAAGTATTTACTCTTAGAGCCGGCAGTCTCTCTTCCGAGAATCTATCCAAAAGAACCAAAGGAAAATTGACAAAAAGGCATAAGCTTAAGGCCATCCCACGTGGAACAATTCCTAGTAGCAGAAGACCAGAAACAAGACTAGTGTCCACCAATAGGTAGGTAGTTGAACAATCTACGGTACTTCCATGCTAGAGAGTACTAGGTCACTAGTAAAAGCAATAAAAGCAATAGGGACTCCCTCTCTTCACTGCTATGGAGGGTTCTCTAGGATACATTGTTAAGTGAAAAGAGAAAGGTGCAGAAATGTGTGTAGAGCTGCTGCATTCCAATAGGGTGTCTACTAGCCATGCATGGCTATTTATATTTAAATTTATTAAATTTAAAACACATCCAAAATTCAGTTACACCGGGGTTGGAGGAATAGCAAGGATGGAAGCTGATGATGTATATTTTCTGAAAAATAGAACTCCATGAACTGAGAAGGCAAGAGACAGTGATTAATCCAGTAGTACTGAGCAATTTCAGTACCCAAATCGATCCCTCTAAAATCACTTCCCACTAAAAGGAAGCCAGTATTCCTTGCAGAAAGAGTGGGTTCCTGGTCTGGCGTAGAATTTGTTACAGGATAGTCTGGACCAAACTATCGTTCCCGGAAGCATGTCAAAAACATTCAGAGGCCGGGGGCGCCTGGGCGGCTCAGTCGGTCAAGCTTCTGACTCTTGGTTTCGGCTCAGGTCATGATCTCAGAGTCGTGAGACTGAGCCCCACATCAGGCTCCTTGCCCAGCGTAGAGTCTGCTTCAGATTCTCTCTCTCGCACTCTGCTTCTCCCCTTGTTGGCTTACTCTCTCTCTCTCTCTCACTCTCTCCCTCTCTCTCTCGTTCTCTGTCATAAATATATAAGTAAAATCTTTAAAGAAAAAAAACAACAACAACATTCAGAGGGCAACCTAAAGAGGCTCCCACTGGTCAGATGTAGAACAATTTGAACATCAAATAAAATAATGACTACAGTGGATCAAAACACATCACACATACATGTATCTATGAACTCCAGGTGACAGTCTAAAAGCAAAGAAAAGCAAAACAAAATAACAAAGCAAAATGAGCTCACTGCTCATCTTTGGAGGCTCCTAGAGAAACCACTCATTATTTTGAAAAGTAGAAATGTTGCCAGAAAATTAAGCAGTCATCCTACCCTTCCAGTGCCTACCACACTCAGTGTAGTCTAATAGCTGATGAAAGGAAGTTTCTTGTATATATGGATTCCAGCTAATAAACGAAGAAGTATTTACAGAATTAGAATAGCTCCCTTTTGCAACCTTTAATGAAATGCAGTTCTGGCAACTATCTTTGGACTGCACAGAACATGAGATGAAAAGCAGACAGAAATTTTATACTAGATGGATCAGGCTGAGAGCACTCAGACCCAGCAATCAACTTTAAGGTCAGAGAAGAGACAAGACACAATGAACCTCCTGGTGTAACTCCTTAGGAAGTACAGGTTCATTGCCAGAGGGCAAGAACTGTAGATTACCTCGCTGGGTCTCTGTGTACTGGTAATACTCTCACAGTGTTTCTTTTGTTTCTTTTTTCCAAATATTATTGAGATATGATTGACATACCACACTATATCGGTTTGAGGCATGCAGCATAGTGACTTGACAGGCATTTACACTACAAAATGATCATCACAATAAGTTAACATTCATCACCTCATATAGTTACAAAAAAATGTTTTTCCTTGCAATGAGAACTCTTAGGATTTATTCTCTTAACAACTTTCAAATATACCACACAGCATTATAAACTATATAGTCACTATGCTATACATTACAGCACCAGACTTCTTTATTTTATAGCTGGGAATTTGTAGTTTTTGACCATCTTCATCCAATTCCTTCTACCTTTGTCCCGCCACCCCCCGCCTCCACTGCTTCTGTTAACTACTAAATCTGTTCTTTGTATCTACAAGTTCAAGGTTTGTTATTTTTGTTTTTGTTTTAGATGACACATATAAGTAAAATCATATGGTATTTTTCTTTGACATATTTCATTTAGCATAGCATACTGTCTCTTTTTAAAGCACACAAAATCCTTGACAATGGGGATATGTTTCAAAACACTGAGCGGAGTTCTGCCAATTGCCTGTGTCCAAATCGAGTACCTCTAGTATGCTTTCTCAGTCAGTGGTCTGAAGAGCCAAGATTTTTTTTTTTTTTTCTGACAAAAGGTTAGGGACCTAGGGCAATGCCAAAGTACTTCGGATACAGAGGACAAGCCAGGGCATTACAGTTGTCACAGGAAGCTAATGTTATGATGGTGAACATGATGGCTTTTTATCAAGACTTTACAGAGAGACATGACTGGGGAGAAGAGCAGGTCTTGCCTTCAGTTATTTGGGTCTCATCAGAAAGTGCGTCTCTTACTGTGGTGGCTGAATCAACCTGGGCTATGGGGAGACAAAGGGATCCCAAGTCCACTCACCTCTTTCCTGCCTTGAGACTCAAAGTTGCAGCCCTCTCTTAGAGAGATGGATGGGCTTTTGGGGTCTCACCTGGCCCTACTGTGTGCAGTGTCCTCTTCCAGGGGTGTCCTGGAGCTACTTTCTTTTAAAAGGCAGGGGTGACTGACTCTGACTCCTGCTGAACCTCAGCTTCTCCTTCCACATCCTGGAGATACTTTCTTTTAAAAGGAAGGGGTGACTGACTCCCTCCGAACCTCAGCTTCTCCCTCCACAAAACAGGGATGAGAATGCTTCAGCCACAGGATGGCTGAGAACGGTCAGTGATACATGTAAACAAGCCCATAGACCTGTGGTTATTGCAGGATTATGAATGCCTGTATGAATTTAGGCCACTTCTTATTCCTCTTCACCTTTGTTGTTAGGAGATAGGCCAAGGAGAAGAAAAAGGCCCTGTGAGAAGTCCATTATAACGTTGTCGTTAGGCTGTATCAGTGTCATTGTCACTAGCCCAGTGCTTCACATGGCTCCCAGCACGAAGTTACATCCGTAAAGCATGGTGATTGCTAGATATGTCACTCCCAGTGCAGCACTTCGTGTCGGTGGCCAAGATCATATGAAGAGCCCGGAGGAGGCAGGTCCTGAGGTTCTGTGTCCTGATGGCTGCCGAGGTTTCTACTCCAGATTCAAGGGCAGCAGTCCTCAGGAGACACCAACACCTCACATGTTTATTGGGATATGATGCCCAGCTCAAGTGAGTTCATAGATCTGAAAAAAAGCATGCTGTGGAATAGCTCCTGTGAGGTTCACACACTAGCCTAAAAGTAGAGAAGCTACTTTGATCTCATCATGAGAGAAGAGGTTTAGCAAGTGGAATTTCATTCCACCAGCAGCTACAGGCTATGTAGTTGCCCTTGAGCCCCACCTTAGAGGCGTCATCTTTTGATGAAAGCAATGAATTGTCCCACTTGAAGAAGGAACTTGATCTTCAGTATGCATTTGGAATAAATATACCTGAATTAGTCTGACTTTATAAAGATTATTCAGAGATTCCCATGTTTCCCTCAGATGGATGTAGATACATACAGTTGGTTAGAAGTTCTTCCTGGCAAATTGAGATTTTAGCATGGCAGCCACATTTTATCCATTTTACAATCAATTTTTTTTTCCATTTTATTTATTTTTTCAGCGTAACAGTATTCATTCTTTTTGCACAACACCCAGTGCTCCATGCAAAACGTGCCCTCCCCATTACCCACCACCTGTTCCCCCAACCTCCCACCCCTGACCCTTCAAAACCCTCAGGTTGTTTTTCAGAGTCCATAGTCTCTTATGGTTCGCCTCCCCTCCCCAATGTCCATAGCCCGCTCCCCCTCTCCCAATCCCACCTCCCCCCAGCAACCCCCAGTTTGTTTTGTGAGATTAAGAGTCATTTATGGTTTGTCTCCCTCCCAATCCCATCTTGTTTCATTTATTCTTCTCCTATCCCCCTACCCCCCCATGTTGCTTCTCCATGTCCTCATATCAGGGAGATCATATGATAGTTGTCTTTCTCCGATTGACTTATTTCACTAAGCATGATACGCTCTAGTTCCATCCACGTCGTCGCAAATGGCAAGATTTCATTTCTTTTGATGGCTGCATAGTATTCCATTGTGTATATATACCACATCTTCTTTATCCATTCATCTGTTGATGGACATCTAGGTTCTTTCCATAGTCTGGCTATTGTAGACATTGCTGCTATAAACATTCGGGTACACGTGCCCCTTCGGATCACTATGTTTGTATCTTTAGGGTAAATACCCAGTAGTGCAATTGCTGGGTCATAGGGTAGTTCTATTTTCAACATTTTGAGGAACCTCCATGCTGTTTTCCAGAGTGGTTGCACCAGCTTGCATTCCCACCAACAGTGGAGGAGGGTTCCCCTTTCTCCACATCCTCTCCAGCATCTGTCATTTCCTGACTTGTTAATTTTAGCCATTCTGACTGGTGTGAGGTGATATCTCATTGTGGTTTTGATTTGTATTTCCCTGATGCCGAGTGACGTGGAGCACTTTTTCATGTGTCTGTTGGCCATCTGGATGTCTTCTTTGCAGAAATGTCTGTTCATGTCCTCTGCCCATTTCTTGATTGGATTGTTTGTTCTTTGGGTGTTGAGTTTGCTAAGTTCCTTATAGATTTTGGATACTAGCCCTTTATCTGATATGTCGTTTGCAAATATCTTCTCCCATTCTGTCAGCTGTCTTTTGGTTTTGTTAACTGTTTCCTTTGCTGTGCAAAAGCTTTTGATCTTGATGAAATCCCAATAGTTCATTTTTGCCCTTGCTTCCCTTGCCTTTGCCGTTGTTCCTAGGAAGATGTTGCTGCGGCTGAGGTCGAAGAGGTTGCTGCCTGCATTCTCCTCAAGGATTTTGATGGATTCCTTTCTCACATTGAGGTCCTTCATCCATTGGAGTCTATTTTCATGTGTGGTGTAAGGAAGTGGTCCAATTTCATTTTTCTGCATGCTGGGAAAATTGGACAGCCACATACAATCAATTTTTTAAATCCGGAAATTTTTCAAGTGTTATTTAATGTCATGGCACACTGAAATAATGTTCTCAGACACCAATCTGGGCTGCCGTGCAGGGCTGCCTCTGCAAGGCAGAGCAGCAGCAGCTGAATCCCACACATAGCTTTTGTTTTGTTTTATCACAAAAGCAAGGACAGATGCCTTCAAGTGTGGGAAAGGAGTACAAAGGGATGGTAAATATCTTGGAGCAGGCTTTCATTTTCTCCTACGCATAGGCACACAGGGCATCAGTCATGGGAAAAGGGAGGAGCAGGATGTTTAGGCTAGAATCGCCAGGTGCAGAAATGGGAGACTGAGGGTTACTTTCTTTCATAGCCCCTAACTTTATGCCCTGCCCTTGCAGATCATGGGATCCTGCTCCTACCGGACCATTGTGTTCAATAGCGCCAGAACAGCAATGCTACTGAGTTTTCAGCTGCTTCCACAATCACTCCCTAGGGTTTGCAATATATTTTCTCTTAACCTATGCCTTGCCCCTGGAGATCATGGGACCCTGCTCCTACTGGACCATTGTGTTCAACAGCCCCAGAACAGGAATGCTGCTGAGTTTTCAGCTGCTTCCACAATCACTCCTTGTGGTTTACAATATATTTTCTAAGTATAACTCTACAACTTAGGAATTGTCAGAAGAATTCAATAATTTCTAAAATAGTAAGTGCCATAGAACTTTCCCTGCTGTGGTAATACTCAGCCACATTCCCTAAAACAACCAGGCAGTCTTGAAGAGCATTATGATTATTTTCCCGGGATATAACATTTTCAGTTCTGTACTGTTAGGCTTCCTCGCCTTACTCCTCCACCCCACCTCACACCTTGCTCTGTCCCCAGGCAACCACTGATCTTCTGCCGCTGGAGATTATTCTTCATTACCTAGAATTCTGTTCAAATGGAATCAATGGAACCACAAAGGTTATATTATTTTATTAGGGGAGGTCTTCCTTCTCTCCTTCAGCCTATTTGTTTTTAGATTTGTCTGTATTATTGTATGTGTCAGTAGTTCCTTCATTTTTATAACTCAGTCATATTCGAGTATACGAATATACCACATATTGCTATATCCATTCACTTGTTGATAGATATTTCGTGGTGTCCCATTTGGGGCTCTGGTAAAATAAATAAATAAATAAATAAATAAAGCAAGCAAGCAAGCAAGCAAGCAAGCAAGCTCCTAGATAAAACACTGCTAGGATTCGTGTGTGGGTCTTTACATGGACATATGCTTTCTTTCTCGAGGATAAATGCTAGAAGTGCAATGGCTTCATAATATGGTAGATGCAAGATTAAAATTGTAAGGAACTGCAAAACAGTTTCTCCAAAGTGGCTCTACCATTTTTCATTCTACGAGTAGCATATGAGGGGTCTGTCCTCCACAACTTTGCTGATGTTTCCTATGGTCAGGCTTTTTTTCACTGTAGCCATTTACAAGAGTTTGTAATGGTATCTCATTGCAGTTTTAACTTATATTTCCCTAATGACTAACAATGTTGCATATATTTTCATGAGCTTGTTATTCATATGTCTTCTTTGATGGAGTGTACTCAGATCTCTTGTCCACTTATTTATTGAACTGCCTCTTTCTTATAGACATTTGTTAAATTGTGGTATAAAAACATAACTTAAAATTTACTGTCTTTTCATTTTAACTGTACAGTACAATACTGTTGACCGTATGAATCTTGTTGTGCAACAGGTCTCTTAAATTTTTCATCTTGCAAGACTACAACTCTATGTCCATTGAACAACTTCTCTTTTCTCCTCCCTAACCCCCTGGCAACCGCCATTCTACTTTCTGTTTCTAAGAGTTTGACGACTTTAGAAGCATCACACCAATGGAATCACGCATTTGTCCTTTTGTGACTAACATATTTAACTTAACATAATGCCCTCAAGGTCCACCTGTGTTGTAGCATATGACACGACAGAACTTCCTTTTTTTAAGGCTGAATAATAATACAGTGTAGGTATGTCCCACTTTTTAAATCCATTCCATCCTGTGATGGCCATTTGGGTTGCTCCCACTTCTTTGTTATTGAGACTAATGCTGTGACGAACAGGGGTGTGCCAATATCTCTTTGAGACCACACTTTCAATTCCTTTGGGTATAAACCAGAAGTGGGATTGCTGGATCACATGATCTTTCTATTTTTAGTTTGCTGAGGCACCTCCATGTGGTTTTCCATAGCAGCTGCCACAGTTTACATTCCCACCAACAGTGCACAAAAGTTCGATTTTCTTTGCATCCTTGCCTACACTGGTTATTTTCTGTTTTATGTGAGATTGGCCATCCGAACTGTTGTGAAGTGATTATCACATTCAGTTTTTATTTGCATTTCCCTCGTGGTCAGAGATGCTACACATATTTTCTTCTTTTTTTTTAATTTGTATTTATTTATTTTTTCAGCATAACAGAGTTTATTGTTTTTGCATGACACCCAGTGCTCCATGCAATACCTGCCCTCCCTATTACCCACCATCTGGTTCCCCCAACCTCCCACCCCCCGCCCCTTCAAAACACTCAGGTTCTTTTTCAGAGTCCATAGTCTCTCATGGTTCACCTCCCCTTCCAATTTCCCTCAACTTCCTTCTCCTCCCGCATCTCCCCATGTCCTCCATGTTATTTGTTATGCCCTACAAATAAGTGAAACCATATGATACTTGACTCTCTCTGCTTGAATTATTTCACTCAGCATAATCTCTTCCAGTCCCGTCCATGTTGCTACAAAAGTTGGGTATTCATCCTTTCTGATGGAGGCATAATACTCCATCATGTATACGGACCACATCTTCCTTATCCACTCATCCTTTGAAGGGCATCTTGGTACTTTCCACAGTTATCCAGCAATGAGATTGAAGCAGTGATCAAAAACCTCCCAAAAACAAGAGCCCAGGACCTGATGGATTCCCTGGGGAATTCTACCAAACATTCAAAGAAGAAATAACATCTATTCTCCTGAAGCTGTTTCAAAAAATTGAAGCAGAAGGAAAACTTCCAGACTCTTTTCATAAAGCCAGCATTACCCTGATCCCCAAACCAGGCAAAGACCCTACCAAAAAGGAGAATTTCAGACCAATATCACTGACGAATATGGATGCTAAGATTCTCAACAAGATCCTAGCAAACAGGATCCAAGAGCACATTAAAAAGATTATCCATCATGGCCAGGTGGGATTCATCCCTGGGTTACAAGGATGGCTCAACATTCACAAATCAATCAACGTGATAGAACAAATCAGTAAGAGAAGAGAGAAGAACCACATGGTCCTCTCAATGGATGCAGAAAAAGCATTTGACAAAATCCAGTATCCATTCCTGGTTAAAACGCTTCAAAGTATAAGGATAGAGGGAACATTCCTCAACTCCATAAAATCTATCTATGAAAGACCCACAGCAAATATCATCCTCAATGGGAAACAGCTTGCAGCCTTCCCGTTGAGATCAGGAACACGACAAGGATGCCCACTCTCACCACTCTTGTTCAACATAGTATTAGAAGTCCTAGCAATAGCAATCAGACAACAAAGAGAAGTAAAAGTTATCCAAATTGGCAATGAAGAAGTCAAACTCTCTCTCTTCGCCGATGACATGATTCTCTATATGGACAACCCCAAAGACTCCACCCCCAAACTACTAGAACTCATACAGCAATTCAGTAACGTGGCAGGATACAAAGTCAATGTACAGAAATCAGTGGCTTTCTTATACACTAACAACGAAAATACAGAAAGGGAAATTAGAGAATCGATTCCATTTACTATAGCACCAAGAACCATAAGATACCTGGGAATAAACCTAACCAAAGAGATAAAGGACCTGTACTCGAGGAACTACAGAACACTCATGAAAGAAATTGAAGAAGACACGAAAAGACGGAAGACCATTCCGCCTAAAATTTGTATGAAATCAGAAGAGACCCCAAATTGCTAAGGAAATGTTGAAGAACAAAAACAAAACTGGCGGCAACACGTTATCTGATTTCAAGCTTTACTGCAAAGCTGTGATCACCAAGACAGCATGGTAGGGGCATAAAAACAAACACATAGACCAGTGGAACAGAGTGGAGAGCCCAGATATGGACCCTCAACTCTATGGTCAAAAAATCTTCGACAAAACAGGGAAAAATATACAGTGGAAAAAAGACAATTCTCTTCAAGAAATGGTGCTGGGAAAACTGGACAGCTATATGTAGAAGAATGAAACTCAACCATTCTCTTACACCGTACAGAAAGGTAAACTCGAAATGGATAAAAGACCTCAACGTGAGACAGGAATCCATCAGAATCCTAGAGGAGAACATAGGCAGTAACCTCTTCGATATCAGCCACAGCAACTTCTTTCAAGATATGTCTCCAAAGGCAAAGGAAACAAAAGAGAAAATGAACTTTGGGGACTTCATCAAGATCAAAAGCTTCTGCACAGCAAAGGAAACACTCAACCAAACAAAGAGGCAACCCACGGAATGGGAGAAGATATTTGCAAATGACAGTACAGACAAAAGGTTGATATCCAGGATCTATAAAGAACTACTCAAACGCAACACATGCAAAACAGATAATCATATCAAAAAATGGGCAGAAGATATGAACAAGACACTTTTCCAATGAAGACATACAAATGGCTATTAGACACATGAAAAAATGTTCATCATCACTAGCCACCAGGGAGATTCAAATCAAAACCACATTGAGATACCACCTTACACCAGTTAGAATGGCCAAAATTAGCAAGACAGGAAGCAACATGTGTTGGAGAGGATGTGGAGAAAGGGGAACCCTCTTCCACTGTTGGTGGAAATGCAAGTTGGTGCAGCCGCTTTGGAGAACAGTGTGGAGATTCCTCAAGAAATTAAAAACAGAGCTTCCCTATGACCCTGCAATTTCACTACTGGGTCTTTACCCCAAAGATAAAGATGTAGTGAAAAGAAGGGCCATCCATACCCCAATATTTGTAGCAGCAATGGCCATGGTCGCCAAACTGTGGAAAGAACCAAGATGCTACACATATTTTCATATGCTTCTTATCCATTTGCACATCAGCATAAGAGTAATGTCTGTACAAATACTTTGCCCACGCTTTAAATGGACCATTTAAGTTTTCACTGTTGTTGCTGTTCACATGCAGGACATCTTTATGGATATTAGCCTCTTGTATATGGTTTGCCAATATTTTCTCCCATTTCCATAGCTTGCCTCATCAATCCCTTGATTGTTTCTTTTGCTGTGCAAAAGCTTTTAATTGTGATGTAGTTATGTTTGACAATTTTTGCTTTTGTTTCCGATGATTTTGGCATCATATTCAAGAAATCATTGCCAAATCAAATGTCATGAAGGTTCTCCCCTATGTTTTCTCCTAAGATTTTTATAATTTCGAATCTTAGATTTCAGTCTTCAACCCATTTTAAGTCAATGTTTGTGTATGGTGGAAGGAAGGTACACGTCCAACTTCAGTCTTTTGCATATGGACACCCAGTTTGCTCCACACCGTGCACTGAAGAGACAACCCTTTCTACATTGTGTAGTCTTAGTAAAATTGGCAGTGATCATTTCATCAAACACATGAGAGTTTGTTTCTGGGTTATCTATTCTGTTCTATTGGTTTATATGTTTGTCTTCATGCTGTTACCGTTCTATTTTGATTACTGTGCCTTTGTCAGATACTATGTAATCAGGAAATGTGAGCCCTCCAGCTTTGTACAACTGTTTCAAGACTGTTTAAACTATTGGGGGTCTTTTGAAACTCCATATAAATTTTAGGATGGTTTCTTTCTATTTCTGCAAAAAAAAAAAATGCCATTTTAAAACCTGACATATAATTGTGCTACGGTGTCATGGTAGTCTAAGATGCACAATGTATTGATTTACCAATTCCATACATTTCTCAGTGCTCATCAAGGTAAATATAATCTTAATCCCCATGACCTAGTTCACCCATCCCCCCTCCCACCTCGCCTCTGGCAACCATCTGTTCTCTGTATTTAAGGGTCTGTTTGTTTGTTTGTTTTTTCCTGTTTCTTTTTTCTTTGTTTGTTCCTTTGTTCTGCTTCTTAAATTCCACCTATGAGTGAAATCATATGTGATTTGCCTTTCTCTGGATGACTTACTTCACTTAGCACTATACCTTCTAGGGCCATCCATGTTGTTGGAAATGGCAAGATCTCATTCTTTTTCAAGGCTGAATAATATTCCATTGCGTGTATGTGTGCACGTGTGTGTGCGTGTGTATCACTTCTTCTTTATCCATGCATCTAGCAGTGGACACCTGGGTTGCTTCTAAAGCTTGGCTACTGTAAATAATGCTGCAATAAACAAAGGGGTACCTATATCTTTTCCAGTTCCTGTTTTTGTATTCTCTGGATAAACACCCAGTATTTGAGTTACTGGATGATATAGTAATTCTATTTTTAATTTTCTGAGACACATCCATACTGTTTTACACAGTGGATGCACCAGTTTGCATTCCCACCAACAGTGCACAAGGGTTACTTTTTCTCCGCATCCCCAACAACACCTGTTGTTTCTTGTGTTTTTTATTTTAGCCATTCTTTTTCTTTTAATTTTTATTTTATTTTTTCAGTGTTCCAAGATTCATTGTTTAGGCACCACATCTAGTGCTCCATGCAATACGTGCCCTCCTTAATACCCACCACCAGGATCACCTTTCCCCCCAACCCCTCCCTTCCACAGTTTGTTTCTCAGAGTCCACAGTCTCTCGTGGTTTGTCTCCCCCTCCGATTTCTCCCAATTCACTTTTCCTTTCCTTCTCCTAGTGTCCTCCACGTTATTCCTTATGCTCCACAAGTAAGTGAAGCCATATGATAATTGACTTTCACTGCTTGACTTATTTCACTGAGCATAATCTCCTCCAGTCCTGTCCATATTGATACAAAAGTTGGGTATTCATCCTTTCTGATGGAGGCATAATACTCCATTGTATATATGGACCATATCTTCTTCATCCATTCGTCTGTTGAAGGATATCTTGGCTCTTTCCACAGTTTGGCGATTGTGGCCATTGCTGCTATGAACATTGTGGTACATATGGCCCTTCTTTTCACCGCATCTGTATCTTTGGGGTAAATACCCAGTAGTGCAATTGCAGGGTCCTAGGGTAGCTCTATTTTTAATTTCTTAAGGAATCTCCACACTGCTTGCCAAAGTGGCTTCACCAACTTGCATTCCCACCAACAGTGTAAGAGGGTTGCCCTTTCTCCACATCCTTTCCACCACTTGGTGTTTCTTGTCTTTTAATTTTGACCATTCTAACTGGTGTACGGTGGTATCTCAATGTGTTGTTTTTTTTTTCTTTTCAGCGTAACAGAATTCATTGTTTATGCACCACACCCAGTGCTCCATGCAATACGTGCCCTGTATAATACCCATGACCTGGCTCCCCCAACCTCCCACCATTCAAAACCCTCAGGTTGTTTTTCAGAGTCCATAGTCTCTCATGGTTCATCTCCCCTTCCAATTTCCCTCAAGTCCCTTCTCCTCTCCATCTCCCCATGTCCTCCATGTTATTTGTTATGCTCCACAAATAAGTGAAACCATATGATAATTGACTCTCTCTGCTTGACTTACTTCACTCAGCATAATCTCTTCCAGTCCCGTCCATGTTGCTACGAAAGTTGGGTATTCATCCTTTCTGATGGAGGCATAATACTCCATCGTGTATATGGACCACATCTTCCTTATCCATTCGTCTGTTGAAGGGCATCTTGGTTCTTTCCACAGTTTGACGACCGTGGCCATCGCTGCTACAAACATTGGGGTGCAGATGGCCCTTCTTTTCACTGCATCCATATCTTTGGGGTAAAGACCCAGTAGTGCAATTGCAGGGTCATAGGGAAGCTCTATTTTTAATTTCTTGAGGAATCTCCACACTGCTTGTCAAAGTGGCTGCAACAACTTGCATTCCTACCAACAGTGGAAGAGGGTTCCCCTTTCTCCACATCCCTTCCAACACATGTTGTTTCCTGTCTTGCTAATTTTGGCCATTCTAACTGGTGTAAGGTGGTATCTCGATGTGATTTTGATTTGAATCTCCCTGATGGCTAGTGATGATGAACATTTTTTCATGTGTCTGATAGCCATTTGTATGTCTTCATTGGAGAAATGTCTGTTCATGTCTTCTGCCCATTTTTTGACATGATTGTCTGTTTTGAATGTGTTGAGTTTGAGGAGTTCTTTAGAGATCCTGGACAGTGCTTGCTTCGGCAGCACATATACTAGAGATCCTGGACATCCTGGACATCAACCTTTGTCTGTACTGTCATTTGCAAATATCTTCTCCCATTCCGTGTGTTGCCTCTTTGTTTTGTTTACTGTTTCCTTTGCTGTGCAGAAGGTTTTGATCTTGATGAAGTCCCCAAAGTTCATTTTCGCTTTTGTTTCCTTTGCCTTTGGAGACATATCTTAAAACAACCTCTTTCAATGTGGTTTTGATTTGAATTTCCCTGATGGCTAATGATGATGAACACTTTTTCATGTGTCTGTTAGCCATTTGTATGTCTTCTTTGGTGAAATGTCTGTTCATGTCTTCTGTCCATTTTTTGACGTGATTATCTGGTTTTTTTTGGGTGTTGAGTATGAGGAGTTCCTTATAGATCTTGGATATCAGCCCTTTGTCTGCAGTGCCATTTGCAAGTATCTTCTCCCATTCCATGGGTTGCCTCTTTATTTTGTTGACTGTTTCCTTTGCTGTGCAGAAGCTTTTTATTTTGACTAAGTCCCAAAAGTTCATTTTCACTTTTGTTTCCTTTGCCTTTAGAGACCTGTCTTGAAAGAAGTTCCTGTGGCTGATGTCGAAGAGGTTACTGCCTATGTTCTCCCCTAGGATTTTGATAGATTCCTAATTCCTGCCTCACACTGAGATCTTTTATCCATTTTGAGTTTATCTTTGTGTAGAAAGCTGTGATCACCCACCCAACATGGTACTGGTACAAAAACAGACACATAGACCAATGGAACAGAGTAGAGAGTCCAGATATAGACCCACAACTCTATGGTCAAGAAATCTTCGACAAAGCACAAAAAAATATCCAGTGGAAGGAAGACAGTCTCTTCAATAACTGATGCTGGGGAAATTGGACAGCTATGTATAGAAGAATGAAACTCGACCATTCTCTTAAACCATACACAATGATTTTAGCTTCTGACGAGTATAAGGTGGATATCTCATTCTGGTTTTAATTTGCATTTCCATGATAATTAGTAATGTTGCATATATTTTCATGCACATAGTTTGGAAGAATTAATGCTGTTAAAATGTCCATGCTAGGGGCGCCTGGGTGGCTCAGTGGGTTAAAGCCTCTGCCTTTCGCTCAGGTCATGATCCCAGGGTCCTGGGATCAAGCCCCACATCGGGCTCTCTGCTTGGCAGGGAGCCTGCTTCCTCCTCTCTCTCTCTCTGCCTGCCTCTCTCCCTACTTGTGATCTCTATCTGTCAATTAAATAAATAAAATCTTTTAAAAAAATGTTTAAAAAAATGTCCATGCTACCCAAAGCAATCTACAGATTTAATGAAATTCTGACCAAATCCTCAACAACATTTTTTTAAAACAGAACTAGAGCAAGCAATCCTAAAATTTGTGTGGAACCACAAAAGACCCCAATTAACCAAGGCAATCTTGAAAAAGAAGAACAAATTTGGAGGTATCACAATCCCAGTTTTGATGGTATACTACAAAGCTGTAGTAATCAAAGGAGTATGACCATAGGGCTTTTGATAAGGATTGCACTGAATCTGTAGATCACTTTGGGAAGGAAGGACATGTCAACAATTCATGTCTTCCAATCCATGAACATGGGATGTCTTTTCATTTGTTTATGTCTTCTTTAAGTTCTTTCAGCATGGTTTCATAGTTTTCACTGTACAAGTCTTTTGCCCATTTGGTTAAGTTTAACTCTAAGTATCTTGTTCTTTTTGATGATGTATTTCTTAGCTTACATTTTGGATTGTTCACTGGTACTACATAGAAACACAAGTGAGTGTTGGTTTTATACCAGGCAACTTAGCTGAATGTGTTTGGTAGTTATGGAATGTTTATGCTTTTCTACATGCAAGTTAATGTCATCCGTGAGCAGAGATAATTTCACTTCTTCCTTTCCAAATTGGATGTCTTTTATTTCATGTACTTTCCTAATTGCTTGGGCTAGGACTTCCAGTCCTCTATTGAAAAGAAGTAGTGGAAGAGGGTATCCTTTTATTGTTCTTTCTCTTAGAAGGAACACTTTTATTTTTTCACTATTGAGAATAATGTAGCTGTGGTCATTTCATATTTGGCCTTGGTTACATTGAAATAACTTCCTTCAACTCATAATTTTAGGGTGGAGTGTTTTTCAACATGAAAGAGTGTTGAAATTTGAAAATGCTTCAAGAAGATCATGACTTTGGTCCCTCGTTCCCTTAATATGATGTATCACATTGATTGGTTTTCTTACTTTAAACTATCGTTGCATTCCAGGGATAAATCCCTCTTTGTCACAAAGTAAAATTCTTTTAACGTGTTGTTGAATTGAGTTTGCTAATATTTTGCTGAGGATTATTCCACCAATATTCCTCAGATAGTATCGGTGTCTAGTTTCCTTTTCTTGTAGAATTTTTGTCTAATTTGGGTATCAGGATAATGCCAACTCACAGAAATGAGTTTTGTACTGTCCTTTCTTCTTCAGTTTTTGGGAAGAGTTAGAAGGACTGATGTAAATTCTCCTGTAAATGATTGGTACAATTCTCTAGCAAAGCCATCTGATTCTGGGCTTTTATTTTTGAGGGCTTTTGATTACTGCTGCCGATCTTCACTGGTTCTAAGTCTGCTCAGATCTTTTGTTTCCTCATGACTCAGTCAAGGTGGGTTGTATGTTTCTAGGTATTTATTCATCTCTTCCAGATTATCCCATTTGTTTATAATTGTTCATAATCATCTCCTTTGACACTCCTTTTTTTTTTTTTAAATTTCTGTTTCATTACTTGTAATGTCTCCACAGCTGCATACTTTCTTCTGATTGTGAAGAGCTGTACAGGCCTCCGTCAGTGGCACCGCCAGTTTTCTAGTGCAGCTGAGTTCACTTTTCTTCTCAGGGGCCCCTGGGCATCCAAAGTATGCCAGTACCCCCACCAAAGCTCCAACTCAAATGAGATACCAACCAGTCCCTTGTGCAGTTCCCCCAAATGTCTGAACATTGGAAGCATGTTTTACTCTTCTCTTTACTTACTAATGGAGAAGCCAGAAGTTGGGCTTTTCTTCTCACTTATGTCAACCTATGCTGACTTGAAGGAAAGCCTCTCATCTTTGATTTAACACATTCCCCCACCCACTTTCCCCCCCACCTCAACGTGACTGTTCTTAACTTTGAGCTTTCCTGGAGTTAATGTGACTTACTAATAGGTTTCTAGAGTTCCCACTAAGTCTCCTTTGACCATGTACGTTTATTAAATCGTTGTCTCTGTGGAGGATGGAGATCTCTCGCTTCCTACTCTGCCGTCTTGCTGGCATCAATCACTTCTTATTGATTTTAGACAGAATTTTCTTTATTCTGGATACAAGGCCTCTATCTGTATATGATTAACAAATATTTTCTCTCAGCCCACAGCTTTTCATTTCATTATCACAGCATTATCTTAGAAAGTGCAGAAGTTTATAATTTTGGAGGGGTCCATTTTACCAGTTTGTTCACTCACAGATGGTGCTTTTGCTGTGTCATATCCATGAAATCTTCACCAAACTCAAGGTCAAAAGGGTTTTCTTCTAAAAGTTTTATAGTTTTAGGTTTTATACCTAGACCTATGAGCCCATTTTAATTAACTTTTGTATAAGGCCCAAGATATGCATCAAAATCCATTTTGATACAAGTAAATATCCACTTGTTCCAGCACCAATTTTTGAAGACTGTTTGTTGCACACCATTGACTTACCTGTGAACCTTAATCAAAAATCATCTTTTCATGTATGTGCAGATTTATTTCTGGGTGCTCTAATCTGATCCACTGATCTACTTCTTCTCTTCATGCCAATACCACACTCTCTTTATTACCTTATTTTTTTACAATGACTCTCTAAATCAGGTAATGTGCTTCCTCTAACTTTGTTCTTCTTTTTCAAAGTTGTTTTTCTTAGTCCAGTTCCTTTGCACAGCCACAAGAATTCTAAAATCAGATTGCTCATTTCTTTAAGAAGGTCTAGTAAGATTTTGATTGGGGGTAGCACTGAATGTATAGATCAGTTTGGGGAGAATTTCCATCTTAACAATACTGAGTGAATCTTTAGACTCCCCTCCCTGCCCAAAAATGTTATGTCTCTCCATCTATGTAGGTCTTTATAAATTTTTTTCTCAGAAATGTTTTAATATTTTCAGTATATAGACCTTTCAAATCTTTGGGCAGATTTTCCTTTTTTTATATACTTTTTAAAATTATGTTATGTTAGTCATCATACAGTGCATCATTAGTTTTTGATGTAGTGTTCCATAATCCATTGTTCGTGTATGACACTCAGTGCTCCATATGCCCTCCTTAATAGTCATCCCTGGGCTCACCCATTCCCCCCCACCCCTCCACCCCTCCAAAACCCTCAGTTTGATTCCTGGAGTCCATAGTCTTTCATGGCTCGTCACCTTCTCTCATCTCTTTCCCTTCATTTTTTTCTCCTTCCTTCTCCTAATGTCCTCCATGCTATTCCTTATATTCCACAAGTAAGTGAAACCATATGATAATTGTCTTTCTCTCTTTGACTTACTTCACTTAGCATAATCTCCTCCAGTTCCATCCATGTTGGTGCAAATGGTAGGTATTCATCCTTTCTGATGACTAATATCCCATTGTATATATGGACCACATCTTCTTCTTCTTCTTTTTTTTTTATTTTATTTTTTCAGTGTTCCAAGTTTCATTGTTTATGCACCACACCACATCCTCTTCATCCATTCGTTTGTGGAAGGGTACCTCAGCTCCTTCCACAGTTTGGCTATTGTGGACATTGCTGCTATGAACATTGGGGTGCATATGGCCCTTCTTTTCACTACATCTGTATCTTTGGGGTAAATGCCTAGTAGTGCAATTGCTGGGTCATCAGATAGCTCTACCGCCACCTTGGACAGATTTTCCCTAAGTATTTCATACACTCCCACCCTTATAATTGTCCAAACTTGAGTACTGTTATGGCTCAATGACTGCTTTGGGATTTGGTACAGACTGAGCATGCATTTATGATTCTATCATGAATCACTTATTCCTGTGGTAATTGTTGAATGCTACATTTATTATTTGGCATTTGACCATAGGGTGGAGCTTTACATTCTCTTTTATTTAATTATGTATGTATGTGTGTATGTACATACATACGTACATATGTATGTATTTATCAATATCACATGACCCGTTGATTCCTAGTTTGCTCTAGAGGTTTCCACCCTGACTCTCATTTATTTTGGTGCTTTAATTGTCTCAAAATTGGACAGTGGAAGCCCATTCACGTTGGCCTCTGTGTCTGTTTTAAACCTTCTTAGACTTCTTGTTTGTTTATTTTTTTAACTTCTTTTCAGCATAACAGTATTCATTGTTTTTGCACCACACCCAGTGCTCGATGCAATATGTGCCCTCCCTATTACCCACCACCTGGTTTCCAAAACCCCCAATCCCCCGCCCCTTCAAAACTCTCAGGTTCTTTTTCAGAGTCCATAGTCTCTCGTGGTTCACCTCTTCTTCGAATTTCCCTCAACTCCCTTCTCCTCTCCATCTCCCCATGTCCTCCATGTTATTTGTTATGCTCCACAAATAAGGGAAACCATATGATACTTGACCCTCTCTGCTTGAATTATTTCACTCAGCATAATCTCTTACAGTCCCGTCCATGTTGCTATGAAAGTTGGATATTCCTCCTTTCTGATGGAGGCATAATACTCTATCATGTATATGGACCACAACTTCCTTATCCATTCGTCTGTTGAAGGGCATCTTGGTTCTTTCCACAGTTTGGTGACCGTGGCCATTGATGCTATAAACATTGGGGTACAGATGGCCCTTCTTTTCACTACATCCATATCAGAGTACAGATGGACCTTCTCTTCACTGCATCCATATCTTTGGGGTAAAGACCCAGTATTGCAATTGCAGCGTCATAGGGAAGCTCTATTTTTAATTTCTTGAGGAATCTCCACACTGTTCTCCAAAGTGGCTGCACCAACTTGCATTCCCACCAACAGTGGAAGAGGGTTCCCCTTTCTCCACATCCCCTCCAACACATGTTGTTTCCTGTCTTGCTAATTTTGGCCATTCTAACTGGTGTAAGGTGGTATCTCAATGTGATTTTGATTTGAATCTCCCTGATGGCTAGTGATGATGAACATTTTTTTCATGTGTCTGATAGCCATTTGTGTGTCCTCATTGGAGAAGTGTCTGTTCATGTCTTCTGCCCATTCTTTGATGTGATTATCTCTTTTGCGTGTGTTGAGTTTGAGGAGTTCTTTATAGATCCTGGATATCAACCTTTTGTCTGTACTGTCATTTGCAAATATCTTCTCCCATTCTGTGGATTGCCTCTTTGTTTTGTTGACTGTTTCCTTTGTTGTGCAGAAGCTTTTGATCTTGATGAAGTCCCAAAAGTTCATTTTTGCTTTTGCTTCCTTGGCCTTTGGAGACATATCTTGAAAGAAGTTGCTGTGGCTGATATCGAAGAGGTTACTGCCTATGTTCTCCTCTAGGACTCTGATGGATTCCTGCTTCACGTTGAGGTCTTTTATCCATTTCAAGTTTATCTTTCTGTACGGTGTAAGACAATGGTTGAGTTTCATTCTTCTACATATAGCTGTCCTGTTTTCCCAGCACCATTTCTTAAAGAGAATTGTCTTTTTTCCACTGTGTATTTTTTCCTGTTTTGTCGAAGATTCTTTTGACCATAGAGTTGAGGGTCCATATCTGGGCTCTCTACTCTGTTCCACTGGTCTATGTGTCTGTTTTTATGCCCATACCATGCTGTCTTGGTGATCACAGCTTTGCAGTAAAGCTTGAAATCAGGTAACGTGATGCAGCCAGTTTTGTTTTTGTTTTCAACATTTCCTTAGCAATTCAGGGTCTCTTCTGATTCCATACAAATTTTAAGATTATTTGCTCCAGCTGTTTGAAAAATACCAGTGGAATTTTGATCACAATGGCATTAAAAGTATAGATTGCTCTAGGCAGTATAGACATTTTAACAATGTTTATTCTTCTGATCCAAGAGCATGGAATGGTCTTCCATCCTTTTGTGTCTTTTTCAATTTCTTTCATGAATGTTCTGTAGTTCCTCGAGTACAGATCCTTTACCTCTTTGGTTAGGTTTATTCCCAGGTATCTTATGGTTCTTGGTGCTATAGTAAATGCAATTGATTCTCTAATTTCCCTTTCTGTATTTTCATTGTTAGTGTATAAGAAAGCCACTGATTTCTGTACATTGACTTTGTATCCTGCCATGTTACTGAATTGCTGTATGAGTTCTAGTAGTTTGGGGGTGGAGTCTTCTGGATTTTCCATATAAAGAATCATGTCATCGGCGAAGAGAGAGAGTTTGACTTCTTCATTGCCAATTTGGATAACTTTTACTTCTCTTTGTTGTCTGATTGCTATTGCTAGGACTTCTAATACTATGTTGAACAAGAGTGGTGAGAGTGGGCATCCTTGTCGTGTTCCTGATCTCAACGGGAAGGCTGCAAGCTGTTTCCCATTGAGGATGATATTTGCTGTGGGTCTTTCATAGATAGATTTTATGGAGTTGAGGAATGTTCCCTCTATCCTTATACTTTGAAGCGTTTTAACCAGGAATGGATACTGGATTTTGTCAAATGCTTTTTCTGCATCCATTGAGAGGACCATGTGGTTCTTCTCTCTTCTCTTACTGATTTGTTCTATCACGTTGATTGATTTGTGAATGTTGAGCCATCCTTGTAACCCAGGGATGAATCCCACCTGGCCATGGTGGATAATCTTTTTAATGTGCTCTTGGGTCCTGTTTGCTAGGATCTTGTTGAGAATCTTAGCATCCATATTCGTCAGTGATATTGGTCTGAAATTCTCCTTTTTGGTAGGGTCTTTGCCTGGTTTGGGGATCAGGGTAATGCTGGCTTCATAAAAAGAGTCTGGAAGTTTTCCTTCTGCTTCATTTTTTTGAAACAGCTTCAGGAGAATAGGTGTTATTTCTTCTTTGAAAGTTTGGTAGAATTCCCCAGGGAATCCATCAGGTCCTGGGCTCTTGCTTTTTGGGAGGTTTTTGATCACTGCTTCAATCTCACTACTAGATATAGATCTATTCAGGTTGTCAATTTCTTCCTGATTCAATTTTGGGAGTTTATAGTTTTCCAGGAATGCATCCATTACATCTAGGTTGCTTAGTTTATTGACGTATAACTGTTGGTAATAATTTCTGATGATTGTTTCTACTTCCTTGGTGTTAGTTGTGACCTCTCCCTTTTCATTCATAATTTTATTAATTTGGGCTTTCTCTCTTTTCTTTTGGATTAGTGTGGCCAATGGTTTATCGATCTTATTGATTCTTTCAAAAAATCAGCTTCTGGTTTCATTGATACGTTCTACTGTATCTCTTGTTTCTACCTCATTCATCTCTGCTCTAATCTTGATTATTTCCCTTCTTGCGTGTGGAGTTGGTTTGATTTGTTGTTGATTCTCCAGTTCTTTAAGGTGTAGAGAGAGCTGGTGTATTCTGGATTTTTCAGCTTTTTTTGAGGGAGGCTTGGATGGCTATATATGTCCCCCTTAGGACCGCATTTGCTTTGTATCCCATAGGTTTTGGACGGAAGTGTCTTCATTCTCATTGGTTTCCATGAATTGTTTAAGTTCTTCTTTGATCTCCTAGTTGATCCAAGCATTCTTAAGCAAGGTGGTCTTTAGCTTCCAGGTGTTTGAGTTCCTTCCGAACTTTTCCTTGTGTTTGAGCTCCAGTTTCAAAGCATTGTGATCTGAGAATATGCAGGGGAATAATCTCAGTCTTTTGGTATTGCTTGAGTCCTGATTTGTGACCCAGTATGTGGTCTATTCTGGAGAAGGTTCCATGTGCACTTGAGAAGAATGAGTATTCTGATGTTTTAGGGTGGAATGTTCTGTATATGTCTATGAGGTCCATCTGGTCCAATGTGTCATTCAATGCTCTTGTTTCTTTATTGATTTTCTGCTTTGATGATCTATTACTGAGAGAGGCGTGTTAAGATCTCCTACTATTCATGTATTCATATCAATATGACTCTTTATCTTGATTAATAGTTTTCTTATGTAATTGGCTGCTCCCATATTGGGGGCGTAGATATTTACAATTGTTAGATCATCTTGGTGGATAGTCCCTTTAAGAATTATGTAGTGTCCTTCTGTATCTCTGACTACAGTCTTTAGTTTAAAATCTAATTTATCTGATATGAGAATGCCTACCCTGGTCTTCTTTTGAGGCCCATTGGCATGAAAGATGCTTCTCCATCCCTTCACTTTCAGGTTGGGTGCATCTTTAGGTTCAAAATGGGTCTCATGTAGACAACATATGTTTGGGTCCTGTCGTTTTATCCAATCTGCAACCCTGTGTCGTTTTATGGGCACATTTAGACCATTCACATTGAGAGTGATTATTGATAGGTAAGTTTTTATTGACATCGTGTTACCTTTGAAGTCTTTCTTTCTGTAGATTGTCTCTATATTTCTGTTCAACGATATTCTTAGGATTTTTTCTCTTTTATAGAACCCCCCATAATATTTCCTGCAGTGTCGGCTTGGTGGTTGCATAGTCTTTTAAGCCTTGCCGGTCTTGGAAACTCTCTATCTCTCCATCCATTTTAAATGTCAGTCTTGCTGGATAAAGTATTCTTGGCTGCATGTTCTTCTCATTTAGTGCCCTGAATATATCTTTGCCAGCCCTTTCTGTCTTGCCAGGTCTCTGTGGACAGGTCTGGCGTTATTCTAATGCGATTTCCTCGGTATGTAAGGAGCCTCTTTGTCCTAGCTGCTTTTAAGAGGGTCGGTCTAGAAGCATAATTCTTCATTCTAACTGTTAGGTGTCGTGAGGACTTTCGAGAATCTAAAATTTTGGGGGGAAACCGTTCTGCCTCTTGTACATGAACGTTGGTTCCATTTGTGAGATTGGGAAATTTTTCATAGACAACTTGTTCCACTATATCTTCTAGACTTCTTTCTTTTTCCTCCCCTTCAGGGATTCCAATAATTCTGACGTTGGAACGTTTCATGGCATCATTTATTCCCTGATTCTGTTTTTGTGGCTTCTGAGCTGTTTGTTCCAGGCTTCCTCCTGATCCTTTCTCTCTATCTGTTTGTCCTCCAGATCACTAATTCTATCTTCTCTCTCAGGTACCCTAGCTTTTAGAGAATTTAGATTAGATTGGAACTCATTGAGAGAATTTTGAACATCATCCCTGGTGGTTTTCAGTTCTGCCCTAATCAATTCCATTTGGTCATCCATGGCTTTCTCCAACCTAAATATTGCCTGGATAATTGTTAGCCGGAATTCCCTTTCTGACATATTGTCTATGTTGATAGGCATTAGCTCTGTTGCAGAAGGTCCATCCTCTGTATTTTTCTTCTGTTGGGTATTTCTCCTCCTAGTCATTTTGGTGAGAGATGACTGATTGGATGTAGCTGGATGTATCAACTGTGGTGCAGTCAAGGTGCCCGCTGGAACGCTTCTGAGCAATCAGGATTCCCCACCCAAATGAGAGAAAAAAGAAAAGATAAAGAAAAGAGAGAGAGAGAGAGAGAGAGAGGAAAAAAAGGGAAGATAAAGGAGAAGGCTCAGCCTAAATTGGCCCCAAGGTAAGATTTATGAAGTATACAAATAAAAACAGACAAACAAAAAGGCTGATAAAAGTATATGACAAGAGGAAATATATATATATATATATATTTGCATATATATATATGCAAAAATAAAAAGAAGAACCTCGTCAAAAAGAACCCCAAGTATAAGATTTATATACTATCAGGACAAACACAACTATACAGAAACACTGGCAGCAGAAAAAGTTGGAAGAGTGGTTATAAATTCTCAGTGTGGGCGAGGAAGGTTATTTTGATTCTTTCTGGATGTATCTTGATATCTTTGTTAAGGGACTCCACTTTCCTAAGATAAAGGGGGATTAAAAATTCGTTTACCTATAGGGGTAGCATTGATTGTGGAAAGGGGATTACCTTGAAGTTTAACTGTATATGAATATTAGAAAATAAAAATAAAAAAAGAATAAACTAGACTAAACTAAACTAAAATTTAAAAAAAATTAAAAAAATAGAAAAGCAAAAGAAAAACACAGGTGCATGTATTAAAAAGTTCAGGTTAGAAGGTTATTATGGAATTTGATGTACTGGACATATCACTGTGATGGTAAATAGGTTAAAAATTATCTATATAAAAAAATGAACCAGAATAGTGGGAACTAGTTAAAAATAAAAGTTGTATCTATGAAGTAGTGGTGGTTGTTCTTTTGTCTTTTTTTTTTTTCTTTCCTGGTTGGTTTTCTGGGGGAGGGGCCTGCCTCGTGGGTTTTCAGTCAATGATGTTCCCTGAGTTAAGTCCTCCCACCCCCCTCAAGGGGGTGGGCTCTGAGAAAACCGTTTTTTTTTCAGGCTTTTGTTCTTTGGAGGTTTTTATGTTTGTTCATCTGTTTTCTCTCGCCTTGACAGCTTTTGATGGTTTTTGGAGGTTTAGAGGAAAGCAAACTGCTCCCTGACCTCCCTCTCAGAGAGAAGCCTCAGCCTGCTCCCCTGAGAGCACATAAATTCCCCCTTGGCCGCTGGCAGAGCAGGTTCTGAGTTGCGGTCCCTGGGATACTGCTTGTATCCAAAACCATGGCAGTGGCGGCTGTCTGGGCAGCTCCAGACCGCCAGAGAGGTTGCGAGCAGCGATCGCACACTGAGATCTTCCCACTGGCCCAGGCTGGGAGTTCCTCATCTTTCCAGGTCTGAGAGCTCCCGGCTGGCGCCTGTGTGCACTCTCCCAGGGGAGGGTGTGGGGCGCCCTCAGGCTCTGATGGCTCCGCGCAGGTCTAAGAGCGAGGGCCGGGCTGGTGCCTGCCCCTACCTCTCTCAAGGGAGGGTGTGGGGCATGCCCGTCTCAGGCTCTGATGGCAGGGCCCAGCGTTCTGATATCTGGCGAGGCTCCCAGCCTCTCACAAGAGCTGGACCCCACGTGTTCTCGGGCGCGCTGGCGGCTCAGGGACCAAGATCTGGTTTCTCCACCACACTGTCTCTGGCTCAGCACCAGGGGAGGCTGTCCTGGGTCCTGGGACTTAAGCCCCTGTCCCTAACCGCCCCAATTCCCACAATTTCCCCCCACGATCCTTTGCTCTTTTTGAGTGCTTTCAACCAGACTCTAAGTTAATGCTCATCCCCAGTCACAGGGCACTCTCGTATTGGGGTATTACTTTCCAATCAGTTGCCTCTGGTGGCTCCCCCCCGCCTTTTGTTTATCTTCCGATATCAGTAAGACGTTCCCGCTCTGCTTTACCTGGCCACTGGCGTCTTCTGCCCCCGTAGAGATCCAGACGTGTATAATTCTGCTCTCAGGCTGATTTCATGGGTGATCGGAGTTCTTTGGTAGATAATCAGCTCACTTTAGGGTACAGGTTGAAATGGCGCCTCCTCCTACATCCCCGCCATCTTGTCTCCCTTCTTAGAATTCTATGAGCAGTTGCTTTCTTCTCTGAGCCCCATTTCCTGAAAGGAAGTAATGAAGCCCACCTCATAGTAACATTTGATGATTTTAAGGGAAAAGGCTGAAAATAACAACCTGCACCATGTGGTGCCTAGTAGGCCCTCAGCCAATGTTAGTTTCCCATTCCAACTTTCCCACCTTTATTCTGCCAATGCAATGCCTTTGACCTTAATACAATAGCATCACAACCAGAAGGACTACTTGGAAAAATAACAGCAAGCAGGAATAAGTTCACATTTACATGATGTGTGACATTCCATGTCACTAGAGTATGCGGGGAGGGATTTGGGAATAGAGCTGGAGATGAGAACAAGTTTCATTGCACAGTTTTCAGTTATCTGAGTAGGATAAGTGAGGGCATCTTGACCACTCTCTGTTGTGTTTCCTGTGCGTTCCCAACCTCTTTCTACTTCATGTGCTTTCTTATCCTCATATACATATTCTTGGTATAACATCAGAGAAGGATGTGGATTCTGTGCCCCAGGAACAGGGAATGATAAAGAAAAAGCAAGTGTGATGTTGAGTTTGCTAAACATGTCACTGAAGCAAGAATGAAGAGATCAGGGTGTCATCATCGAAACGGGTTAAGTAAGTCACTACCCTTCCACCCGTTTTCCTTAAAATGTTGGTTTCACTTCATTCAGCATAATCTCCTCCAGTCCCATCCATATTGATGCAAAAGTTGGGTATTCATCCTTTCTGATGGCTGCGTAATAGTCCATTGTATATATGGACCACATCTTTTTTTTTTTCCATTTGTCTGTTGAAGGGCATCTCATCAAGCAGAGAAAGTCAATTACATATGGTCTCACTTACTTGTGGAACATAAGGAATAACATGGAGGTCATTAGGAGAAGGAGAGGAAAAGTGAAGGGGTAGGGGGAGGGAAAATGGAGGGGGAGATGAACCATGAGAGACTGTGGACTCTGAGAAACAAACTGAGGGTTTTAGAGGGGTAGGGGGGTGGGGGGATGGGTGAGCCTGGTGGTGGGTATTAAGGAGGGCATGTAATGCATGGAGCACTGGATGTTGTACATAAACAATCAATCTTGGAGCACTGCACCAAAGGCTAATGATGTATTTTATGGTGACTAACATAACACAATAAAAATTATTTAAAAATAAATAAAATGTGGGGTGCCTGGGTGGCTCAGTGTGTTAAAGCCTCTGCCTTCAGCTCAGGTCATGATCCCAGGGTCCTGGGATCGAGCCCCACATTGGGCTCTCTGCTCGGCGGCGAGTCTGCTTCCCCCCTCTCTCTCTGCCTGCCTCTCTGCCTACTTGTGATCTCTGTCTGTCAAATAAATAAATAAAATCTTTAAAAAAATTTAAAAAAGAGGTGATTCCCAATGGCAATATAGTTTGTAATTCACCTTTCTTTAGAGGAAGGGTCATGCCATGCCTCACAGAGACCAACCCCATGGGAAAGCATCAGGTTCCCTCTGGGGAAGAGAGAGAAAAAGAAATGAAGGGCAAGAATTTTCACTGTGGTTTCTCTAAGAAGGACGAGGCAAGGCAGGGTGAGCATGGGATTAGTTGTTTTGAATTATTTCAGTGGGTTCTGGGACATGACATTTTGTCCCTTGTCATCCGGTACCTGGCCATGTGGTGATTAGGGCAGGGGGATATTGGTGATGAGTTTGAGAGCCCAGCAGAGGAGGTGGGGGTGGGGGGTGGGCTCTAGATCGTTGGTTGGCCTATGGTCCCATTGTTTATTATTTAGAGCGATCAGTTAGCCCTAGGAGGGACAGTCCTCCCAGTGGCAACAAGGTCTCAGACATCAAAGAATATAAATAAAAATTAATGTTTAATATATTGTCTCATCTGTACAGTAGGATAACAATACCCAACCCTCCTGACCACCCAGGAATGTTGCGGAGTGTTAAATGTGATCCCATCTGGGGTGCCTGGGTGGCTCAGTGGGTCAAAGCCTCTGCCTTCAGCTCAGGTCATGATCCCAGGGTCCTGGGATTGAGCCCCGCATTGGGTTCTCTGCTGAGCAGAGAGCCTGCTTCCCTTCTTCTCTCTCTGCCTGCCTCTCTGCCTAATTGTGATCTCTGTCTGTCAAATAAATAAAATAAAATCTTTTAAAAAAAAAAGTGTGATCCCATCTGGGAAAGCAATCTGTGTCCTTAGGTGGGAAAGAAATACCAGTGCACTTTTGAGTAATTATATGAATTGTGACAATCCAGAAATCACCTAATTCTGCACGGTAGACAGTGAATGAATGATACACAACTGTGAACTATTTAGGTCAGGATTTTTCCAATTGTGGTCCACGGACCTGTTCATCAAAATCGTCAGGGACTGCTCACTAAACCTCTAGATTCCAGGCCCACCCTAGCTCCGCTGAATTGACACCAGGGAGGTGGGATGGGAAGTGTTTCCTCTCTGAGTAATTTCTTCATTTGGTTCCGGTAGTCATCCAAGTTTGAAAAGTGTTGCTGTTGGGTTTGCAACAGAGACTTAAAATTTTCTGAATCCTCTGATATCTAATTTTGTCATCAATTATTCCTGCCACTCAACTTTAAATGCCTATCTGCTCCAGTGTGTCAAATAGTTAACAATTCTATCATTTAAGTAATATTTTACTAATGATTTATGTGTTGCTGGGGACACAGCACAGAGAACATGACAGGCAGGGTCCCTGGAGTTTTCATTCTAATTTAGGAAAGCTGGCAGTTGGTAGCCAAAGAAATTAATAAGCAGATTAATTTCATATGAGGAATTGTGCTTTGAAGGGAATAAATACATAAGTAGAGTAGAAAATGACTGGAACAGAGATTATCATAGATGGGGTTCTCAGTGAAGCTCTTTCTCAGGAAGTGGTATGTGAGCTGAGTCCTGAATAGCAAGAGGAAGCCAGGCACAGGCAGGCCCCCTTAACTGGGAGAGGAGTCGTTACATGTAGCAGAAACTTCACATCATTTCAGATGGACCCTTTCATGGACTACATGGGAAAAACCACCCTCCTAGCAATAAGCAGGCAGCTACACAGTTCAGAAACCTACCACTTTGAATAAAAAAAGGGTAATGGGGAAAGGAAAACCTCTAGCTCAGGCCCATGAGAAGAACCAAGAGTGAAACCACACAATGGTTGCCTTGTCCTTCGCTCTCTATTAAGAGAGATCCCATCAGGAAAAGGCAATATTCTGTTAGCTCTATACAAGAGAACAAATGTTTGGGCTACAAGTTGCCTCGGTTTCCCAACTTTGTCCCAACTTGTCCCAACTCAGTTGTGTCATTTCCCATTCTGATGCTGGGATTCCAGGAGTCAGGGTCAAGCTTGGACTAGATTTGTTTGGGATGGAGTCCATCTGAGGTCATACTTCATTATCCCATGGTGTGGGTGGGCACTAACATCCATCTTGCTCCCTGTGAACAAGTTCCAGTTATGCAGGTCTAAAGATCAAGAGAGGGAAGGCTGGAATGCAGATAAGGAATAGACAACAGTGCCTGAAAGACAGTAAATACCCAATTTACATGATCAAAATAAGGAGATACAGATGCAGGAGTAAGCAGGAAACAAAACTAGGTATCTGTCCTCTCAGACTTTCCCTAAACGTGACTTCTTCAGAGAGAGTTGGGACCAGAGTGTACTTACTGTTTCACACTCTACCTTGAAGGAAGTATTTTGTTTCTGTTTCTAAGAAAATTATGCCTTTTCAGTGGGAAAGAGATAACCCAGAGAAAATGGAGATAGATGTCACCAAATGGCCGTGGGGGATGTAGGGGGAGTGTGGGAAACGCACTGATTCCATTGTATAGGCCAAAGCTTTCTGGACTCTTCCACACAGAAGCACATATTCTTCCTTCTGTATATATGTCCATCTTGGGATCTTCAAGCCCTGGGACTGGAAGTCCAGCCTCTAAGTGAACTGAAGAGAAAGCTACACGAGTTAATGTGTACAATTACTGTGAAGAAGTTGGGGACAAAGAAATTTGCTTACAGTCACATGCACACTGATGCACACACATGCGCATGCAAAAGCTTATCAAATAGATTGTTCTAACCTGTGCCTTTACCCATGAAACCTATTCTGGGAAGATATTTCCAAAGCAATGGATATAGGATTGTTTGCTCCAGCTCTTTGAAAAATGCCGGTGGAATTTTGATTGGGATGGCACTGAAAGTATAGATTGCTCTAGGCAGTATAGACATTTTAACAATGTTTATTCTTCTGATCCATGAGCATGGAATGCTCTTCCATCTTTTGGTGTCTTCTTCAATTTCTTTCATGAGTGTTCTGTAGTTCCTCAAGTACAGATCCTTTGCCTCTTTGGTTAGGTGTATTCCCAGGTATCTTACGGTTCTTGGTGCTATAGTAAATGGAATTGATTCTCTAATTTCCCTTTCTGTATTTTCATTGTTAGTGTATAAGAAAGCCACTGATTTCTGTACATTGATTTTGTATCCTGCCACATTACTGAATTGCTGTATGAGTTCTAGTAGTTTGGGGGTCGAGTCTTTTGGGTTTTCCATATAAAGTATCATGTCATTGGTGAAAAGAGAGAGTTTGACGTCTTCATCGCCAATTTGAATACCTTTTATTTCTCTTTGTTGTCTGATTGCTGTTTCTAGAACTTCCAGTACTTTGTTGAACAAGAATGGGGAGAGTGGGCATCCTTGTCGTGTTTCTGATCTCAAAGGGAAGGCTGTCAGCTTATCCCCATTGACGATGATCTTCGCTGTGGGTTTTTCATAGATAGATTTTATGAAGTTGAGGAATGATCCCTCTATCCCTATACTTTGAAGCGTTTTAATTAGGAACGGATGCTGTATCTTGTGAAATGCTTTTTCTGCATCAATTGAGAGGACCATGTGGTTTTCTCTCTTCTTTTATTGATTTGGATATAAAAGCATCATATTTATTATCACTACACAATCATCTTATATTTCCAATCTTTTATTCCATAAAGTTTTCATATGTTAAACCCTACAGAAATTGAAACTTAAAATAAAAATATCTTCTACCCCTCACCAGCATGCACACATTGAATTATTTAAATTAGTTTCAAAGAAACCTTTTAATGTGCTATTTTTTTGCAAGAGTATATGAACATATGTCCAAGTCAATAAGTGAATTCCTGCACTACCATTTTGTGACTCAATTTACAGGTGTTTCCATTTTACTAAACTTTACATCATTCACATTGTCAGATTACCAATTAATAACTTTCATTGTTTATCGAGTATGAAACAACATATAAATGTTTATTTAGAAATTGAAATTATTCGGTCCTTCCCTATTCTCCCACCTTCTGCTCACCACGATACAAAGACAGTCTCTGTTAATTTATTTGTGCCTGTTTCCCAGATTTTTTCTCTGTGTGTAATGCAGCTACTTACAATCACACACATACTTGTATACTCATGTTGATATACATTATTTTGCAGAATACAATCATATTCTACATAACACTTAACAACCTCTGTTTTGCTTAATATGATTCATATTCATTTCGTTTCACTTGTTTCATGGGGCATATTTACAAGTACTTATTGGAGATGTATACTGCTTTATATGTACATTCTCCCTTGATAATATTGTCCCGTCTCTACTGTTGAAGAGTATTTCACACACTGAGAATATAAACACTGTATCTGAATATAAGTTGTAAATAATTTCTCACTGCTTTCCACATGCATTGTTTTTTTTTTAGAGAGAGAATTTTTTTTTTTTAGATTTTATTCATTTATTTGACAGATAGATCACAAGTAGGCAGAGAGACAGGCAGAGAGAGAGGAGGAAGCAGGCTCTCCGAGGAGCAGAGAGCCCGATGCGGGGCTTGATCCCAGGACCCTGAGATCATGACCTGAGCCGAAGGCAGAGGTGTTAACCCACTGAGCCACCCAGGTGCCCCCACATGCATTTTTAAAATGATTTTATTCACTTATTTGACAGACAGAGATCATAAGTAGATAGAGAAGCAGGCAGAGAGAGAGAGAGGAGGAAGCAGGCTCCCTGCTGAGTAGAGCCCCATACGGGGCTCGATCCCAGGACTCCGGGATCGTGACCTGAGCCGAAGGCAGAGGCTTTAACCCTGAGCCACCCAGGCGCCCCTCCACATGCATTTTGGTTTTTAATTTTTGCTACACAGATGGCATTTCTGCACTTTGTAATGATTTTTAGCATTTGAAGATGACTTTAGCACATTGTTTTAAAAGAACAACTGAATAGTAATGCTTTGAGGTATATCAAATGTCAGCTTACAGGACAGAGTAGCAAAAAGCTTAGTCCATGCCATTCCAGGTTTTGAGTTCTGGAGCCGTAATTTATAAGATGTTTTCTTAGGTCACGTTACTTATTCTTTTAATTTTAGTTCCATTGTCTGAGTAACAGGGATAATTATTGCCCTTGAAAGGAACTGTTAGGATTATAAGAGATTGAACAGGAAGAAAAAAACATGCAAATGATAGTTTTGTACCTGTTAATATCTTACCATTCAGGTTCCCTGTCCAAAGGGCAACAGTTTGTGCTGCTTTTTTGGGTCCACTTCAACATCGCGGGAATCAGCCAGTCTATGTGTCCCCATGCCAAGGCCTGTTGGCCCACGGGGCAGGATTTTGTGCCCACCATCATCTTCATGCCCAATGTCTTGCCATGACACTATGTCACGACATGACACCACCCATTTTCCGTTTCAAGGAATTTCCCACTATGGGGACTTAAGCCCTGGAAATCCATCATCTAAATGAGAGGCTGCCAGTTGGCCTGTTTGACTGAGGAGCATTTACATAGTTCTGTGAGTCTGAGGTTGTTCATCTCTAAAATGGGACTGAGGATGCCTTCTTCACAGATTTGTGGTAAGAAAAAAATGGAGAAACTCCCCCCGAGAATGTCTGGTACATAGTAGAGCTTTGATAAGTGTTACTCCCAGCCCACCCTGCCTCATCTGTCCCATAAGATAGAAGATTTGAAACAAGACCACATCTGGAAATGTAGCAGCAAGAAGTAAACTTTGGTTCCATCTTATCATTTCCTTTTCTCCACGTGCTTTCCTGTCTCCCTATTTTCCTCCAAGCTCGAAAGCAATTTCTAGAAGCAATTTCTTATTTGTGATCCAGGAAGAAGAAAAAGTATGGAAGAGCATAGAATAGGAACAGGTCAGCTAGATAGAAGTTGGGAGACATCAAACATGCATCTCAGTTGCCTGACTCACGGGATATTGAGTGACTCTGTTCCCCTGTGCTGGCCTCCAGCCTAACACAGAAGAACACTCAATATATAAACAGGCATTAGGGGCATCGAATGTGGGATCAGAAATGACCAGGGTTTAACCCTGGGAATCATTACTCGCTGGTTGTATGAGGTTAACCAAGAGTTTCATCTGTTAATCTACTATGTGCTCTACAATTATTGGTGTCCTTTGCGATTGTTTATTCTTATTATTCCTACCCCCCAGCCAAAGGGTGAATAAACGGGGGTGGGGGCCCCTTTGCCGGGTGTCCTTTCCCAAGAATTCCCCAAGAATCTATGATTTTATAACTGTTGGATAAAGTGGTGGATGCACAATATAAAAGAACTCCAGAAAGCTCATGAACAGACTCATTATTTAATTTAATGTAACATTATTTAATATGTGATGAATTTGGCATTGATGACCAAATTCAGTGTGCAAGAGTTGGACCTCAGTCACCTAAGCATTCATTAATATGTACAGTTAGATCACCACTTACACACTGTCATTTGATCAGAACTTTATATTTTTTTTAAACAGCATCAGAAGAACAGGCGTTAATTCTTCTCTAAATGTTTGGTAGATTTCCCCTGGGAAGTCATCCAGCCCTGGACTCTTGTTTGTTGGGGAGATTTTTGATTACTGCTCCAATTTCCTTGCTGGTTATGGGTCAGTTCAGGCTCTCTACATCTCTTTTTCTGCCTTCGACTGAGATGGCTGATTAAATCCATAAGTAATCTCTTCCTGGAGTGATTTCCCAGCCATACCCTTGGTATTCTCTCCTGATCATGCATTCTCGCTTTTTATAATATAGATAGGCTCAGAATGTTCCAAATCTTCAAGGCATGTTTCTTAGTTTTCCTTAACAGTTCATTGGATTTATCTCTTCTCTCACATTTTGTTACAAGCAGTAAGGAGAAACCAGTGCACATTTCAACACTTTGCCTGGAACTTTCTTCTGTTAAATACCCAAGGTGGTTACTCACAAGTAAAAGCACTACGGGTGCATTCTGGTATGATGATAATCATAAGAATAGTTAATATTATTACTGGCTCCCTCTGCACCTCACCGTGTTGCATGTGCTAACCCTGTACTTACTCATTTCATCCTCAGCAGAGCCTATGAGGATGTTATTGTTGCCTGATTTTAAACTTTAGGAAACTGAGGCACAGTGAGGGCAGGCTAGCAAGTCAGAAGACAGAGATTTGAACAGATTCAGTGTGACTGCTGAACTCCACATCTCTTCAGTGTACACTACTGTTTCTCAACTGATAAGACCCCCAACCTCACTGTTTCTTGATTAACATAACACAATTGAAAGAAAGAAAAGAAAAGAAAAGAAAGAGAAACAAAAGGTAACCAGGGAACTTACATCCATATATACAATGGACTATTACACAGCCATCAGAAAGGATGAATACCCAACTTTTACATCAACATGAATGGGACTGAAGGAGATTATGCTGAGTGAAATAAGTCAAGCAGAGAAAGGCAATTATCATATGGTTTCAGTTACTTGTGGAACATAACATGGAGGACATTAGGAGAAGGAAAGGAAAAGTGAATTGGGGGAAATCGGAGGGGGAGAGGAAACATGAGAGACTGTGGACTCTGAGAAAAAAACTGAGGGTTTTGGAGGGGAGAAGGGTAGGAGGATGGGTGAGCCTGGTGGTGGGTATGAAGGAGGGCATGTATTGAGGGAGCACTGGGTGTGGTGCATGAACAATGAATCTTGGAACACTGAAAAAAAATTAAATTAAATTAGGATGTTAAAAAAAATCTCTATTGATAATACCTTCAAAGACTTACTTCATTTGTAGGGTCTGTGTATTCTTTGTTGGTCACAGGTGATTATCATAAAGACACCCAGCCCACAGACCCACCCCACACGCCTATGGCGGGGTGATCCTCCACCCCACATGCTTAGGGCAGAGTGATACTCCACCCCCACACACCTAGGGCATGGTGGTCATTCTATAGGTTTTCCTGTGGGTGGGCTAAGAATGCACTTGTTTCCCTGTGGTTTTATTCATTTATTTTTTGAATATGTAGCTGCAAGAGCAGTTGGCATTTATTTTAGGTAAAGTAGATAATATAAAGGTGGGGGAAAAGCATTACCCCAAAACATACAACCCAAAGACAGTCCCTGAATGTTTTAATCTGCATTATATTCTTCACGAATGTGTTGTAGTCTTTCCTACACAGGTATGTATATGTTTATGCATGTATGCACGTATTTGCATATTTATATACAAAAGGTAATATCTCAAGTTTGCTGTTTCAACCTGGATATCACTGTAGTGGATTGATTTATGTCCTGAACCAGATATGTCCAACCCCTGAACTGTCTGTGCACATGTAGTTAAAGGATCTTGAGATAGAATCATCTTCGATTTAGAGTGGTCCCTAAGTCCAGTGACTGTTGTCCTTAGAAACAAGAGAGAGATTTCACACACAGGGAAGAAGACCATTTGAAGAACGTCTGCTGCCACAGACCACGGGAAGCCAGGAGCCACCAGACACTGGAAGAGTCAAGGATGAATTTTGCCCTAGAGCGTTCAGAGGGATCATGGCCCTCCCTAACACCCTGATTTTGGGCTTCTGGTCTCCAGAACTATGAGAGAACACATTTTTGATACCTCAAACCACAGAATTTCTGGAGATTTATTATGGGGCCCTAGGCATTAGTGTATTAGTGTATTAGTTAATACACTCACTATACCATATCCCACATGCCATTGTGAATAATCCTCAGATGATATCCTATTTTTTTCTTCATGCTATGGATATAGTAAAGTCAATAAACATACCTGAAATGAAACAAATACAGCTAAAATATCTTATTACCAAGATTTTTAAAAATGTCTTGTCAAATCCAGTGCTCACAGCACCATTATGAGGAGGTCAGTAAAATTAATATTCAGTATGTTAATATATTTATACAATAATCTGGACCTAGTGAGAATATGGTGACTTGTGACCTTGGTGAGAGCACGTCATTGCAATCAAGAGGACAGAAGCAGTCAGATAAGAATTCAGTGGGAAGTAACGAATGTGTTACCAGGGAATGTAAAAACCTCTTTCTGAAACTTTGATTTTAAAGGCGGAGAGAGAGACAGAGAGATGGGGAGATGGAGAGACAGAGTGAGAGGCTTAAGCCTGCGTGGGAATTAGGGGTCAGAGGAGGGATTATATTTTAATCTTCAATGCCCTGAAGTTTGAGCAAGCTTAAAAGTTAAGGTGAAGGAGTTACTTTGTTTCAAATTTAACCCTTGAATTTTCCAGATTTACCCTCTTTCCTTCTTACCCTCTTATTTACACTACAAAATTAGTGAAACGCTTTGGATGGACAGTGTGGGTTTGAAGCCCAAATATATATGTAGTTATAAGTGAAGGAAAGAACAGACAATTGTATGTTGAAGAAATGTTAGTAAATCTTGGTTTTCTCCCTCTCAGGGAGACAGCTGTTGGCTGAAATTCAGGTGTGACATGGTTGGGTAATGCATGATCTGAAGACTCCTGTGATGGTGACTCCAGGACTAGTCTAGAATACTCCCGTAGAATGTATTAATCGATGGAGCAGTCCAGGAACAGCAATTTAAGCCAACACCACACCTTGCTGCCCTGATGTGCTCTACCACTGAGGTCTCCAGGTGAGTTAAAAACAGGCCTGTCTCCCCTCCCCAATGTCCATATTGGGAGGGGAGGCGAACCATAAGAGACTATGGACTCTGAAAAACAACCTGAGGGTTTTGAAGGGTCAGGGGGGGGGAGGTTGGGGGAACAGGTGGTGGGTGATGGGGAGGGCACGTTTTGCATGGAGCACTGGGTGTTGTGCAAAAAGAATGAATACTGTTACGCTGAAAAAATTAATAAAAAGGGAAAAAAAAACAAAAACAAAAAAAAAAACAGGCCTGTCTTACTGCATCACTAATTGTAACAGGCAAGATATGGAAGCAACCCAAGTGTCCATCGATAGGTAAATGGATAAAGAAGGTGTGACGTGTGTGTGTGTGTGTATTACATGCATTGTGTATACACACACACACACACACACACACACAGTGGAATATTACTCAGCCATAAAAAGGAATGAAATCTTGCCATTCACAATAACATGGATGGACTTAGAGGGCATTATACTAAGTAAAACAAGTCAGAAAAATAGATGCCCTACTATTTCACTTATATTTAGAATCTAAAAGATGAAAACAAATGAACAAAGCAAAACAGAAACAGACTCATCAATACAGACAAAAAACTGGTGGTTGCCAGTGGCGAGGAGTGGGAGGAGGGGCAAAATACATGAAGATGATTAAGAGATACAAATTTGCAGTTAGAAAATAAGTAAGTCATGGGGATGAAAAGTGTTGCATAGGGAATATAGTCAATGATATTGGGATAACATTGTGTGGTGGCAGATGGTGACTACACTTATAGTACTGAGCATTTTGTAGTGTATGTAATTGTTGAATCACTATGTTGTACATCTAAAACTACTACAATATTGTGTGTCACTTGCACTTCAATAAACAACAAGCAAAGTAACAAACAATAAACAAATAAGCAGGCCCGTCTTCCCAGCATGGGGAACTGCTTTAGGGTCTGCTGAGGAGCCTGATGTTGAGTATTCCTTATAAGCTTCTGATTCACCCAAGAAGCTAGGGATCTTTCTGTCTCTATGACTTTAAGCTCAAGGCATATCAGAGAAATATTTGCTTCCTTCATAAAAGTATCTATATTTTCATGAGGAGAAACAATGAGAAATACCTTTTCACCATGCCTGCCTTAGACCTGAAGCTCAGCCAGCCCCTACTATTGCATCTCAACTTTGAAAGGGCCCCTGAAGTCCCACTACTTGACATATAACTCTGATCAGGTTCTCTCATCCCTCCCCCGCCCCCACTTGGGACAGCTGTGTGACAAATGTCTCCTGGGTCCCACTTCTCAGATGGCAAATCTCAGGTTCACAGAACCTACATACATCACCTCTCCAGATAAATGGCAGGATGGGAATGAGTTCCCATCCTTCACCCTCTCTAGAGGACACAGAACAGGACTGCTTTTAGAAGATGGGTTTCCAAGGCTTGAGAATTAGGCATTTTATACTCCCCTGATATTGTGGCCCCGTGGGTATTCACCCCAAGGTCCCTTTCAACAATGAAGACAGTTGTGCACATGTACATGCACATACATTCCTCACTTCATAAGTACTCCTTATATTCAATTTTATAGGAGAATGAAGTTGATTTCAAAGTTGAATTGACTCTGTGTGTGTGTGTGTGTTTCTATGCCTCCTCTGGCTCAGTCACCCCTACCTCACAAGTGTGGCTCTATATTCAGTTCACACAGGGGATGGATTCTGATCTCAGATTTAAATACCCCAGAAAATGATACACACTGAGGAATTACTGCCATGAAGCGAAAATTTCCCGAAAACTCTGCCTGAAACCATTCAGCCAAGATCACAAACTTTATCTTTCCCTCCTCCTTGCTGAAACCCCCTGGTCCATGCCTCAGAGCTGCAATCCGAGCTCTGACCACCAACTGGCATCCATCTCCATTTTTCTTTCTCATATGAACCCAGCACAGTTTGCGAAGAATGAGAAAATTCTTGGAATCCTTCGTTTACTGAGATATATAGATTCTGTTGAGAAAATTCACATGTGCATTAAAGCAGTTCCATTTGCTGTGGGCCCCAAATCCACGTCTCGTTTATCGATGCATTTCTTCTCTACTCAGTGCAGGCTGACATGTCCACACTGTGGGGTGTCCCTCCCAGAGATCAGGGCTTTCACCCTCCACCACCACACTCCTGTACAGGCTGCCCGGACACCGCTCCAGCTCCCCATTCTCTCTCAGACACCTCCTACCTGTCCTGCCCTGCCCTTAGCCTACCTGCCACCTACTGTCATGGTGCACTACTGTCACTTGTGTTTTCATCTTATGCATGTTCTGGAGTATAGGTGTTTTTTGTTTTGTTTTGTTTTACAGTCTTCTTTCGCACCCGTCAGTTCTATCAGACAGAATTTAAAATATTCTATTCATTGGTTCACAAGCGGGGTCTTAAAAGGAAGGTGGTGTATTTCCTTGCTTCTTGAATAAACAAACCTCTTCCACTGGTCTATGTGTCTGTTTTTATGCCAGTACCACGCTGTCTTGGTGATCACAGCTTTGTAGTAAAGCTTGAAATCGGGTAACATGATGCCGCCAGTTTTGTTTTTGTTTTTCAACATTTCCTTAGCAATTCGGGGTCTCTTCTGGCTCCATACAAATTTTAGGATTATTTGCTCCAGCTCTTTGAAAAATATCGGTGGAATTTTGATCGGAATGGCATTAAAAGTATAGATTGCTCTAGGCAGTATAGACATTTTAACAATGTTTATTCTTCCAATCCAAGAGCATGGAACAGTCTTCCATCTTTTCGTGTCTTCTTCAATTTCTTTCATGAGTGTTCTGTAGTTCCTCGAGTACAGGTCCTTTACTTCTTTGGTTAGGTTTATGCCCAGGTATCTTATGGTTCTTGGTGCTATAGTAAATGGAATCGATTCTCTAATTTCCCTTTCTGTATTTTCATTGTTGGTGTATAAGAAAGCCACTGATTTCTGTACATTGACTTTGTATCCTGCCACGTTACTGAATTGCTGTATGAGTTCTAGTAGTTTGGGGGTGGAGTCTTTGGGGTTTTCCATATAAAGAATCATGTCATCTGCGAAGAGAGAGAGTTTGACTTCTTCCTTGCCAATTTGGATACCTTTTATTTCTCTTTGTTGTCTGATTGCCATTGCTAGAACTTCTAATACTATGTTGAACAAGAGTGGTGAGAGTGGGCATCCTTGTCGTGTTCCTGATCTCAACGGGAAGGCTGCAAGCTTTTTCCCATTGAAGATGATATTTGCTGTGGGTCTTTCATAGATAGATTTTATGAAGTTCAGGAATGTTCCCTCTATCCCTATACTTTGAAGCGTTTTCATCAGGAACGGATGCTGGATTTTGTCAAATGCTTTTTCTGCATCCATTGAGAGGACCATGTGGTTCTTCTCTCTTCTCTTATTGATTTGTTCTATCACACTGATTGATTTGCGAATGTTGAACCAACCTTGCAACCCAGGGATGAATCCCACCTGGTCATGGTGGATAATCTTTTTAATGTGCTGCTGGATCCTGTTTGCTAGGATCTTGTTGAGAATCTTTGCATCCATATTCATCAGTGATATTGGTCTGAAATTCTCCTTTTTGGTAGGGTCTTTGCCTGGTTTGGGGATCAGGGTAATGCTGGCTTCATAAAAAGAGTCTGGAAGTTTTCCTTCTGCTTCAATTTTTTGGAACAGCTTCAGGAGAATTGGTGTTATTTCTTCTTTGAAAGTTTGGTAGAATTCCCCAGGGAATCCGTCAGGTCCTGGGCTCTTGTTTTTTGACCAGTGGAACAGAGTGGAGAGCCCAGATATGGACCCTCAACTCTATGGTCAAATAATCTTCGACAAAACAGGAAAAAATATTCAATGGAAAAAAGACAGTCTCTTCAATAAGTGGTGCTGGGAAAACTGGACAGCGATATGTAGAAGAATGAAACTCGACCATTCTCTTACACCGTACACAAAGATAAACGCGAAATGGATAAAAGACCTCAACGTGAGACAGGAATCTATCAGAATCCTAGAGGAGAACATAGGTAGCAATCTCTTTGATATCAGCCACAGCAACTTCTTTCAAGATATGTCTCCAAAGGCAAAGGAAGCAAAAGTGAAAATGAACTTTGGGGACTTCATCAAGATCAAAAGCTTCTGCACAGCAAAGGAAACAGTCAGCAAAACAAAGAGGCAACCCACGGAATGGGAGAAGATATTTGCAAATGACAGTACAGACAAAAGGTTGATATCCAGGATCTATAAAGAACTTCTCAAACTCAACACACACAAAACAGATAATCATATCAAAAAATGGGCAGAAGATATGAACAGACACTTCTCCAATGAAGACATACAAATGGCTATCAGACACATGAAAAAATGTTCATCATCACTAGCCATCAGGGAGATTCAAATTAAAACAACATTGAGATACCACCTAACACCAGTTAGAATGGCCAAAATTAGCAAGACAGGAAACAACGTGTGTTGGAGAGGATGTGGAGAAAGGGGAACCCTCTTACACTGTTGGTGGGAATGCAAGTTAGTGCAGCCACTTTGGAGAACAGTGTGGAGATTCCTGAAGAAATTAAAAATACAGCTTCCCTATGACCCTGCAATTGCACTGCTGGGTATTTACCCCAAAGATACAGAGGTAGTGAAAAGAAGGGCCATTTGTACCCCAATGTTTATTGCAGCAATGGCTACGGTCGCCAAACTGTGGAAAGAACCAAGATGCCCTTCAACGGATGAATGGATAAGGAAGATGTGGTCCATATACACAACGGAGTATTATGCCTCCATCAGAAAGGACGAATACCCAACTTTTGTAGCAACATGGATGGGTCTGGAAGAAATTATGCTGAGCGAAATAAGTCAAGCAGAGAGAGTCAAGTATCATATGGTCTCACTTATTTGTGGAGCATAACAAATAACATGGAGGACATGGGGAGATGGAGAGGAGAGGGAGTTGAGGGAAACTGGAAGGGGAGATGAACCATGAGAGACTATGGACTCTGAAAAACAACCAGAGGGTTATGAAGGGGCGGCAGGGGGGTGGGGGGGGGTGGGAGGTTGAGGAACCAGGTGGTGGGTAATAGGGAGGGCACGTACTGCATGGAGCACTGGGTGTGATGCCAAAACAATGAACACTGTTATGCTGTAAATAAACAAATAAAAATAAAAATAAATAAATAAATAAATAAATAAATAAATAAATAAAAACAAACCTCTTTGCGGAGAAATTGACGGGGGACGCACGTTGGTGCCACCTGGTGACAAAAGCCCAAACTGCAGCTTGAACAGCGCGGAGCAGGAAAATGGGAGGGAGGGGCTGTGGTGAGAGCCCACCAGAGAGCTTTTGGGACATCTGAGTAGAAAGGGGGAAGAAATCACAGAGAGAGAGAGAGAGAGAAACCATGAGAGACTCTGGACTCCGGGAAACAAACTGAGGGTTACAGAGGGGAGGGGTAGGGGCATGGGGTAACTGGGTGATGGGTATTAAGGAGGGCACCTGTTGTGATGAGCACTGGGTGTTATACACACTTAATGAATCATTGAACACTACATCAAAAACTAAATGACGTAGTATACACTGGGTAACTGAACATAATAAAAAAGATTAAGAATTAAACAGTTGGAAAAAAAAGGAAAGGGGGCATTCCCAAGGGTGCCTGTGTGAGGTATCCAGACAGAAAGTGCAGCCTCTTTCTATGAAGAGTAAAAAGATCTAGATGACTGGAACAACAAGATCATTTTCATTTTTATGCTTTGAGACCTCTGGATAAATAGGTATATGCCTATATAAGCAAAAAAAAAAAAAAAAAATGGATCTGTGCCCTTAATGATCCTTGTAACCTGTTTTTGCCCATATCGCTACCATCTTTCTATGTAAACGCAATTCTATGATAACATTTTCAATTACTTTACAACAAAAATTCACTTTTTCTTTTTTTTTAAGATTTATTTATTTAACAGACAGAGATTACAAGTAGGCAGAGAGGCAGGCAGACAGAGAGAGGAGAAAGCCGGCTCCCCGCGGAGCAGAGAACCCAATGTGGGGCTCGATCCCAGGACCCCGGGATCATGACCTGAGCTGAAGGCAGAGGCTTTAACCCACGAGCCACCCAGGCGCCCCTCACTTTTTCTTTTTTATAAAGACCAGTTGTGGCATCCCCAGTATTAGCGATATAAATAGAGTTCCTTTACCAAGTATTCTATTACATCATCAAGTATTCTATTACAAACAACCGTTCACAGTTCTCTTTTTGTAATTTTAAATCCAGTACAGTTAACATGAAGTATTCTCTTAATTTCAGGTGTACAATATAGTGATTCAACAGTTCTGTACATTAGTCAGTGCTCATCATGATAAGTGTACTCTTAATCCCCTTCATCTTCTTCACTCACCTCCCCTCTGGTAAGCTTCTGTTTTCCATAATTAAGAGTCTGTTTCTTGGTTTGTCTCTCCTCTCTCTCTCTCTCTCTCTCTCGCTCTCACTCTCGCTCTCTTTCCCTTTGCTAATTTGTTTTGTTTCTTAAATTCCACATAGGAGTGGAATCATACAGCATTTGTCTTTTTCTGACAATCATTTTGTCATTTTGCTTGGCATTATACTCTCTAGATCCATCCATGTCGCTGTAAATGGCAAGATTTCATACACGTTTATGGCTGAGTAATATTCCTGTGTGTGGGGGGGGGGGGGGGTGTGCGCGCGCGCGCGCGTGTGTGTAACTTCTTACCCATTCATCTATTGATGGACACAGACTGCTGCCATAATTTGGCTATTGTAAATAATGCGTCAATAAGCAGTGGGGTTCATGTATCTTTTTCAATTAGTGTTTTTGTATTCTTTGAGGGAAATAACCAGCAGTGGAATTACTGGGTCATATGGCAGTACTTTTTTATTTTATTTTATTTTATTATGAACCTCCATACTGTCTTCCACACTGGCTGCACCAGTTTGCATTCCCACCAGCAGTGCAGAAGTGTTCCTTTTTCTCCACATCCTTGCCAACACTTGTCATTTCTTGTGGTTTTGTTTTGGTTTTGTTTCTGTTTTTTTGTTTTGTTTTGTTTTTTGTTTTTTTTTTTAACCATTCTGACAGGCATCCTTTCACGTGTCTGTTGGTCCTCTGTATGTCTTCTTTGGAGAAATGTCTGTTCATGTCTTCTGCCCATTTTTAATTGGATTATTTGTCTTTGGGGTGTTGAGTTGTATGAGTTCTTTATGTATTTTGGATACTAAGTCTTTACCAGATTTATCATTTGGAAATATCTTCTCCCATTCAGTAGGTTGTCTTTTAGTTTTGCTGACTCTTTCCTTTGCTGTGTAGGAACTTTTTGTTTTGATGTAATCCCAATAGTTTATTTTTGCTTTTGTTTCCCTTGCCTCAAGAGACATATCTAGGGAGGAAAAAAGAGAAGAAAAAAAGATGTTGCAGCTGGTGTCAGAGAAATTACTGTCTGTGCTCTCTTCTAAGGCTTTTACAATTTCAGGTTTCACATTTAGGTCCTTAATCCATCTTGAGTTTGTCGTCGTGTAGGATGTGAGATTGTGGTCTGGTTTTATTCTTTTGCATGTAGCTGTCCAGTTTTCCAACACCATTCGTCAGGAAACAAAATTTTCCCCCCACTGGATATTTCCCATTGGATATTTTCCCACTGGATACTCTTGCCTCCTTCGTCAAAGATCAGTTGGCCATATAGTCATGGGATTATTTCTGGGCTCTATTCTGTGCCACTGATCTATGTGCCTATTTTTGTGCCAGTACCATACTGTTTTGACTACTGCAGCTTTGTGGTATAAGTTGAAGTCTGGAATTATGATGCCTCCAGCTCTGTTTTTCTTTTCAAGATTGTTTCAGCTATTCTGAGTCTTTTGTGGTTCCATACAAATTCTAGGATTGTTTGCTTGAATTCTGCGGAAAATGTTGTTGGTATTTTGACAGCCATTGCATTAAATCTGTATATTGCTTTGGATAGTATGGACAATTTAACAATATTTGTTCTTCCTATCCTTGAGCATGGAATGTTTTCCCATTTGTTTGTGTCATCTTCAATTTCTTTGATCAGTGTTTTATAGTTGTCAGAGTACAGGTCTTTCATCTCCTTGGTTAAGTTTATTCTTAGGTATTTTACTATTTTTTTTGGTGCAATTGTAAATGGGATTGTTTTCTTAATTTCTCTTTCTGCTGCGTCATTATTGGTGTATAGAAATGCAACAGATTTCTGTGCATTGATTTTGTATCCTGAGACCTTACTGAATTCATTTGTCATTTCTAGAAGCGTTTTGGTAGAGTCTCTGGGACTTTCTTTCTTTTTTAAGATTTTATTTGTTTATGTGAGAGAGAGAATGTAAGAGGGGAGAAGGTCAGAGGGAGAAGCAGACCCCCCACGGAGCTGGGAGCCCGATGCAGGACTCGATCTCGAGTCTCTGGGATCATGACCTGAGCCGAAAGCAGTGGCTTAACCAACTGAGCCACCCGGGCGCCCCGGGGCTTTCTATATACAGTATCATGTTATCTGCAAATAGTGGATGTCTTACTTCTTTCTTACCGACCTGGGTACCTTGCATTCCCTTTTCTCTGATGGCTGCAGCTAGGACTTCCAAGTACTGTGTATCCCGTTTTCTTGTCTGATGGCTGCAGCTAAGACTTCTACTACTAGACTGAATAAGAGTGGTGAGAGTGGTCATTCTTGCCTTGTTTCTGACCCTAATGGGAAAGCTCCCAGTTTTTCCACATTGAGTATGATGTTCTTTGTGGGTTTTACATATATGGCTTTTATTATGTTGAGGTATCTTCCCTCTAAGCCAACTGTGTGGAACGTTTTAATCATGAATGGATCTTGTACTTTGTCAGATGCTTTCTTTGCATCCAATGAAACAATCATATGGTTCTCTCTATCTTTTTTTTTCTCACTGAAAATTTGTTTATTAAGATGTTAAAGGTTTATATAGTTAGTGCAATATCTATGTAATTTGAAATTCTGAATTTCCTGTGAATGATCTACGTATCGACAATACAGACATGGGTATGTAAACTACTGTTATTTCCTGACATTGAGCACCACTAGACTACCCTAACTTCCAAATAACAAACAAATAAAACATTATATTTTCAAAGTTATACCTATAGGAGTCCACAAATTCCTATTTGTCCAAGTTTTTTTTTTTTTAACATGACAAACGTTTTTTGAGAGGGAAGGAGGGGGGAGGTACGGAGGGAGAAGGAGAGAGAGACTCTCAAGCAGACTCTACACTGAGCGCAGAGCCCATCGTGGGGCTCGATTTCACGACCCTGAGATCATGACCAGAGCCAAAATGAAGAGTCAGATGCTGAAGTGATGCCGAGTGCTAAGCAAGTGGCCAGAGAGAGCAGCCACTGCAGTGGCCGAAGCCTACTGCAATAAACTTATGGCCAAGGTGGCTACTATGAGCAATTCTGATCACTTGGTTCTTATCCTTTCTTCTATTAATGTGGTGCATCACGTTGACTGATTTGCAAATATTGAACCACTCTTGCAGCCCTGGAATGAATCCCACTTGACTGTGGTGAATGATTCCTTTTTTAAATGTATTTGTTGGATTTAGTTTGATAATATTTTGTTGACAATTTTTGCACCTATGTTCATCAGAGACGTTGACCTGTAGTTCTCTTTTTTGGTAATGTCTTTATCTGGTTTTGGTATCAGGGTAATGCTGGCCTCCTAGAATGATTTTGGAAGCTTTCCTTCCTCTTCTATTTTTTTTTTAATAGTTTGAGAAGATCAGGTACTAACTCTTCTTTAAATGTTTGATAGAATTCACTTGTGAAGCCATCTGGTCCTGGACTTTTGTTTGTTGGGAGTTTTTGGATTACTGATTCCATTTCATTGTTGTTAATCTGTCTAATTGGTCTGTTCACATTTTCGATTTCTTCCTGATTCAGTTTTGGGAGGTTATGTGTTCCTAGGTATTTATCCATATTTTCCAGGTTGTCCAATTTGTTGAGATGTTAATTTTTCATAATATTCTCTTATAATCCTTTGCATGTCTGTGATGTCAGTTGTTATTTCTCCTCTCTCATTTGTGATTTCATTTGGACTTCCCTCTTTTTTTGATGAGTCTGACTAAAGACTGACCACTTTTGTTGATCTTTTCAAAGCGCCAACTCCAGTTTCATTCATCTGTTCTATTGAGTATTTTTGTTTGTTTGTCTGTTTAGTTATTATTTCTAGTTACTGCTCTAATCTTTATTATTTCCTTCCTTCTACTGGTTTGGGATTTTGTTTGTTCTTCTTTTTCTAGTTCCTGTAGGTTTAAGGTTAGGTTCTTTAAGTTTTTTCTTGCTTCTTGAGGTAGGACTGTATTGCTATAAACTTCCTCCTTCGAAGAGCTTTTGCTGCATGCCAAAGATTTTGGATTGTTGTGTTTTCTTTTTCATTTGTCTCCATGTATTTTTTCATTTCCTCTCTGATTTCTTGGTTGGCCCCATTCATTGTTTAGTAGCATTATTTACTTAATCTCCATGAATTTGTGCTAGTTCCAGATTTTTTCCTGTGGTTAATCTCTAGTTTCATAACACTGTGGCTGGGAAAAAAATGCAATGACATGACTTGGATCTTTTTGAATTTGTTGAGACTGTTTTGTGGCCTAGTATGTGATCTATTCTGGAGAACATTCCATGTGCACCTGGAAAAAAAAGATGAGTATTCTGCTGCTTTCAGGTGGAATGTTCTGAATATATCTGTTAGATCCATCTGGTCCAATGTGTCACTCAAAGACATTGTCTCCTTGTTGATTTTCTGTTCAGGTGACCATCCATTGATGTAAGCAGAGTGTTAAAGCCCACTACTATTATTGTATTATTATCAATTGATTTCTTAATGTTTTGTTATTAGCTGCTTTATGTATTTGGGTGCTCCTATGTTGGGTGCATAACTATTTACAATTGTTATATCTTCTTGTATTCTTCCCTTTATGATTATATAATGTCCTTCTTTGTCCCTTCTGACAGTGCTTGCCTAAGTACAATTTGTCCAATATAAGTATTGCAGGCCTAGCTTTCTTTTCATATCACTTGCATGATAAATGGTTGTCCATCACTTCACTTTGAATCTGCATGTGTCTTTAAGTCTGAAGTGAGTCTCTCGTAGGCAGCATATAGGTGTGTCTTGCTTTTTTACATTTTTGTCACCCTGTGTCTTTTTATTGGAGCATTTAGTCCATTTACATTAAATCTAGAGATAGGTACATACTTACTGCCATTTTGTTACCCATTTTATGGTTGTTTTTGTGGTTCTTCTCTGTTCCTTTCTTCTCTTGCTCTCCTCATTCACAGTGGACTTTCTTTAGTGATTTACTTGGATTCCTTTCTCTTTATTTTTTTGCATACCTGTTACTGGCTTTTTAAAAAATTTCTGGTTACCATTTAATTTGTATGTAACATCTTGTGTGTATAGTTGATGGTCACTTAAATTTCAAACCCATTCTTTTTTCTTTAAGATTTTATTTATTTATTTGACAGACAGAGAGGCAGGCAGAGAGAGGGGGAAGCAGGCTCCCTGCTGAGCAGAGAGCCCGATGCGGGGCTCGATCCCAGGACCCCGAGATCCTGACCTGAGCCAAAGGCAGAGGCCCAACCCACTGAGCCACCCAGGTGCCCCTCGAACCCATTCTTTACTTCTCTCCCTCCCCACCCCATGTTTTATGTATATGCTGCCATACTTTACATTCTTTCATTGTAAGAGTGCCTTGACTGGTTCTTACAGATATACTTATGTTTATTGCTTTTGTGCTCCCTACATTTCCTCGCCCTGTTTAAGGTCTTTCCTTTCCACTCAAAGGATCCCCTTCAACATTCCTTGTAGAGCTGGTTTAGTGGTCATGGATTCCTTAAGCTTTTGTTTGTCTAGGAAACTCTATTTTTCCTTCCATTCTGAATGATAGCCTTGCTGGATAGAATATTCTTGGATGTAGGGTTTATTACTTTCACCACTTTGAATAGATCATGCCACTCCCTTCTCTCTCTCTCTCTCTCTTTTAATGTCACTCTGCTCTGGCCTGCAAAGTTCTTGCTGAAAAATCTGCTGATAGCCTAATGAGGTTTCCCTTGTACATAATTGTTTTCTTTCCTCTTGTTGCTTTTGAAATCCTCTGATTATCACCACTTTTTGCCATCTTAATTACTATGCGTCTTGGTATGGACATCTTTGGGTTGATTCTGTGCCTCCTGGATCTGGATTTCTGTCTCCTTCCCCAGATTTGGGATGTGTTCGGCTATTATTCCTTCAAATAAGTTTCCTGTCCACTTTTCTCTCTCCTTTCCTTCTGGGATCTCTATAATGTAAATATTATTATGCTTGATGGTGTCACTGAGTTCCCTAAGTCTGTTTTCATTTTGTGTTTTGTTTTCTCTCACCTGTTCAGTTTGGTTGCTTTCCATTATTCTGTCCTTCAGGTTGCTAACCCATTCTTCCTCTTTGTCTAGTCTACAATTCATTGTACCTTGTGTATTTCTCATTTCAGTTATTGACGTCTTCATCTCTGACTGGTTCCTTCTTATGTTTTCTATCTCTTTGTTAAGAGATAACAAATGTCCTGAGGTCCTCTCACATCCCATGGGTATCCTTATGACCATTACTTTAAATTCTCTACCAGACATATTACTTAGCCCCATTTCACTTAGGTCCCTGGCTATGATTTTGTCCTGTTCCTTCATTTGGGACATATTCCTCTGTCTCCTCATTTTGTCTGACTCGCTGGGTCTGTTTCTCTGTGTTAGGAAAGTCAACCATGTCTCCTGCTCTTGAAAGTGGGGCCTTATGAAGAAAGTATCCTGTAGTGCCCTGAAGTGCAGTGTCCCCTGTTTACCAGAACCTGGTGTTTTGGCAGTGTCTCCTATGTGTGCTGCATGCACCTGACTCTTGTGGCTGAGCCATTTTTTCCTTCGGTCCAATTGTCCACAATGGACAGCCTGTTTTGGGCAGGGTTTGGTCCCCGTGGTGTTAGTGGGCCAGTCTGGGACCACCCTGGGCTTGATTTGAGTCAGACCCAGCATTTCCATGAGATGCAGTAGCACCAAACTAGAGGGTTCTGTCCTTGTTTTGTCCCCTGAGAAGCTTTCCTTGATGGGTGAGGTCTGCAGTCAGGCCTGCTGTCTGCCTCCAGCCCACTGCTGGGGCCACAGTCTGATTGTCTTGTGTGGTTACCTTTCCCTCTCCCCATGCCAGAAGCTACTTTGGAATGGCGATGGCCCCTATTGGAGCTGCTTGCAAACTGCCAGGCTTGTGGCACCACTTTCCATGTGCTCCACCCAAGAGCGTATTGGAGAGGTTGGATCTGCAGAAGTGTGGGGGCTTGATGGAGCTGGATGTGCAGTGTTAGCAATGTTTTGCATGGGCCTTCTGTGGGAGAAGACCTGGAGCCAAGGCTCTGGTACAAAGGGCATGTCCACGGGATACAGGAAGGCTGGGTGTGCTGATAGCAAGTTAGGTAGGGGATGTCAGTCCCTCACTGGTTCCTGGCTGGGGTCCCACACGTGGCTGTGTGCTTATGCTGGGGTTTGAGGCAGGGAACTGGAGCCCACCAGCTCCTTTGTTCCTGGAGAAGTCCCCACAGGTCCCTGCCCTTCCAGCTCAAGCTCTGAGATGAGTAAATCAATCTCCCTCCTGTGTACCCCACGTGATTTTCAAACTGCTCCTCTGTGCTGTATCTCTACAGGGCTATTTGTTGTGCTATCTCTTTAAGGGCAGGGACTTAGTTTCCTCTCACCCTCCTGGCTCTCCCAGAGTGGAGCACTGATTTTTAAAGTTCCAGGTTTTAAGTCTCACTGTTGTACAAACTTGTGAAATTCGGCCCTTCTTGTTTTTGAAGCCAAATGTTATGGGGATTGATCTTCCCCATGTGGGCTCCATGGTGTGAGAGTCTGCTTCTCTCCCCTCTCTGGGCAGGGCATCCTTCCCTCTGGAGAACAGTCTTGCAGGTCCGTTTAGTTCCCGACTGCATCTCCATCCTTCCTACCTTCTTCAATCAGCCTCTCCTGTGTATTTAGCTGTGCAGAGTTTCTTCTGTCAGATTTTGCATTGTTGTCTGGGTTGTTGATACCCATATGAATGTTATCTGGTTGTATCAATGGGATGAGGTGAACTTAGAGTTTCCCTACCCCACCATCTTCCCCAGAAGTCTCTTAACATTCTTCTTCATATGCATGCTGATGTCTCAGTGAGCGTTTCTCTTAATAAGTTCCTGAAATCTTCTTTCAAGACCATGAAAATTATATCTTATATGAACACAACTTTGAAAGAAAAAACTATTATAATTTTATATTTCTAATAGGGTTTCTTGAACATGCCTGTTTCCCCATACATTAGAAATGTGGATCGTTGTTCATCTGATAGGCAACAAATCGTCCCTCCTGGTTGTTTTCATTATAACTCCTCTTTGCTGTCTGCATAGAATCCTGTCCTATCAATGGGACAGAGTCAACTGTCACAACACCCTGTTATTTGGGATTCCGAGTGTTTCTTATATCCCCAATTATCAACACTGGGTGGATGGCGTTTGTGCTGAAGGGCACAGTTCAGGGAACAGTTCACTTGGCTAGTTGCACTGGTGAGCTGAATGTGTTCTCTTTGAGCTCAGCACAGTGCCTTGGGAGAGGTCTAGCTTGTGAGAGAAACTGGTAGGGAATTATCAAGATGGCAATCCTTATAACCCAATACTACCACCATCCTCAACTATGTCCTGAAGATAAACTTCTAACAGGGAATTGTTGGTGTGAAGGGTGTACAACTACCTAGACTTTTGAGGGGTCCTGCCACACTGACATCTGGAAAGATAGTTCCCACTTGGTACCCCCAAAGTGGAGTCACATGAGAAAGGCCACAGAGCCATAGAGAAAGTAGTAATGCTGAGGTCATGTCACACAGGCCAGGCCCTGGACTCTGCCCTGGACCCACTCTTGAGCCACTGCCAAGGTCAGAAGATGTGGAAGTGATCAGTAATAAACCACACCTTGCACACAAGAGCAACCTGATGTGGCATGCATAGAAGGAAGGCTTTTGCTTGGAGGAACACAGCATGTCAAGCCAGCACGCCTAGTATACAGCGGCAGCTTTATACAGGTCCATTTTTACATAAAACATGTGCATGGAGGCCTTTTTAATGAAAAGTTTTGTTGTCACTGTAGTATAGTGGAAGATCAAGCTAATGTCATGTTTTAAATCACTTTTGAGGGGTATAACTTACAGACAATAAAATTCACACGTTTTGCAGGAACAGTTTGGTAATTATTACCAAATGTATGGAGTTATGCAACCATCACCGTAATTGAGTTTTAAACATTTCCATCACCCCCCAAATTTCGATAGTGCTTGAAAGCAGTTCAAACCTGTACCCATACCTAGCCTCAGGCAACCATTGACTCTCTTCCTGTCTCTATGAATCTGCCTATTTTGAACATTTTATATAAACTGAATCATATAGTCCTCGGTCTTTTTGCATCTGTCTTGTTCACTTTAGCATAATGGTTTTAAAAATCATAGATGCTATACACATATCAATGCTTCATTCATTTCATGGCCAAATAACATTCCATTGTATGGATGTGCAAACATTTTGATTATCGGTTCATTGACGGTCGGACATTTGGGTTGTTTCCACTTTTTTCTATTATGAATAATGGTGCTATGAACTTTTGGGTACAAGTTCTTTGGTACAAACATGTTTTCATTTTTCATAAATATCTAGGTAACTAGCAGTGGAATTTCTAAGTCATATGGCACCTCAACATGTGAGAAAGCATCACAATTTCAAATTATTTCATTCCATACTTAGAAAAAAGAAAGAAAGAATGAAACGGGTAATGCGGAATCTACTGAAGTGGCCTTTAAAAATGTTGTTACCATGCTGTAAACCTATTTGTAAAAATACCTTTCAGTGATGCAAAACTAGTAACTTGGGAATTTTTGTGCTTTATTTGAAAGTGCATCGCCTGAGAAGAAGTCAGTCTTGCAATATTCAGAGACAACATGATACTCTATGTAGAGAACCTGAAAGGCTCCACCAAAAATAATGGCTAGAACAGATACAGGAATTAAGCAAAGTTGCAGGATATAAAATCAACACATAGAAGTCTGTTGTGTTTGTATACACCAATGAGGAGGCAGCAGAAAGAGACTGATCCCACTTACAATTGCACAAAAAGCCATAAGATACCTAGGAGTGAACCTAACCAAAGAAGTAAAAGAGCTGTACTCTGAAAACTACAGGACACTTAGGAAAGAAATTGAGGAAGACACAATGAAATGGAAAAACACTCCATGCTCATGGATTGAAGAACAAATATTGCTAAAATGTCTATACTACCCAAGGCAATTTATATATTCAATGCAATCCCTATCAAAATAATACCAGCATTTTTCACAGAGCTGGAACAAACAATTCTAAAATTTTTATGGGACCAGAAAAGACCCCAAAGAGCCAAAGGAATGTTGAACAAGAAAAGCAAAGCTGGAGGCATCACAATTCCAGACTTCAAGCTATAGTACAAAGTTGTGATCATCAAGACAGCATGGTACCGGCACAAAAACAGACACATTGATCAATGGAACAGAATAGAGAACCCAGAAATGGACCCTCAACTCTATGGTCAACTAATCTTCGACAAAGCAAGAAAAACTATCTAATGAAAAAAAGACAGTCTCTTCAACAAATGGTATTGGGAAAATTGGACAGTCCCATGAAGAAGAATGAAATTGGACCCCTTTCTTACAGCATACACAAATTAAATTCAAAATGGGCGAGATACCTAAATGTGGGACAGGAATCCATCAGAATCCTAGAGGAGAACACAAGCAGCACCTCTGTGACCTTGACCACAGCAACTCCTCCCTAGACACATCTCCGGAGGCAAGGGAAACAAAAGCAAAAATGAACTATTGAGATACCTTCAGGATAAAAAGTTTTTGCATAGCAAAGGAAACAATCAACCAAACTAAAAGTCAACTACGGGATGGGAGAAGGTATTTACAAATGACACATCAGATAAAGGGCTACTATCCAAAAATCCATAAAGAACTTATCAAACTCAGCACCCCAAAACCAAACAATCCAGTCAAGAAGTGTGCAGAAGATGTGAACAGACATTTCTCCAAAGAACACATACAAATGGCTAACAAACACATGAAAAAAAAATGTTTCACACCATTTGGCATCATGGAAACATCAATCAAAACCACAATAAGATACCACCTCACACTGGTCAGAATTACTAAAATTAACAATTCAGGAAACAATGGATATTGGCAAGGGTGCAGAGAAAGGGGTATCCTCATGAACTGTTGGTGGAAATTAAAACTGGTGCAGCCACTCTGGAAAACAGTATGGAGGTTCATCGAAAAATTGAAAATAAGACCACCCTATGAGTCAGCAATTGCACTTCTAGGCATTTACCCAAAAGACACACAAAAATAGAGATTTTAACGAGCACATGCACCCCAATCTTTATGGCAGAAATATCCACAATTACCAAAATACAGAAAGAGATCAAATGCCCATCGACAGATGAATGGATAAAGAAGATGTGGTTTGAGGTGCCTGGGTGGCTCAGTCCATTAAGCATCTGCCTTCGGCTCAGGTCATGATCACAGGGTCCTGGGATTGGGCCCTGCATGGGGCTCTCTGCTCAGCAGGGAGCCTGCTTCTCCCTCTCCCTCTGCCTACTGATCCCCCTGCTTGTGTGTGCTCCCTCTCTCGCCCTCTTGCTCTTTCAAATAAATAAATAAATGTCTTTTTAAAAAAGATGTGGTTTATTATATATATGACTCAGCCATCAAAAGGAATGAAATCCTGCCATTTTTTCATGATGTGTTTGGAACTAAAGTGTATTGTGCTAAGCAAAATAAATCAGTCAGAGAAAGATAAGTACCATAGGATTTCACTCATCTGTAGAATTTAAGAAACAAAACAGAGAATATAGGGGAAGGGAAATAAAAAGGAAATAAGGTAAAAAAAACAGAAAGAGAGGGAAAACAAAAGGGGACAACAAACTGAAGCGTTGCTGGAAGGGAGGTGGGGGGGGATAGGGCAATTGGGTGATGGGTATTGAGGAGGACACATGATGTAGTGAGCACTGGGTGTTATATGCAACTGATGAATCACTAATGTCTTCCCTGAAACTAATAATACACTATACGTTAACTAACTTGAATTTAAATTAGAAAAAAAGTTCATTGCTGATAGCTCATAGTTCTCCATTATCTTACTCTGTGTCTCTGTGGAAGGCATTTTGCAATACTGGCTTTTAAGTAAAGGGTAGTATTGGATTGCAAAGTAATCCTTGTCTGAATGAATTGTGTCCTGGGGGGGGAAAGTTGGTCCCCATTTGAACATTCATTTCACAACACTCATGATCTATAACTTGCCAAAAAGGTGTTTGTTGACTTTGGCAAGATGAAATTTCAGTGGAGGAGTGGGGGGACTTCCCCATTAGATGAGGGATGAAGACTAATTGGAGGGAAGGTCAGGAAATTTGACTTGAATGTCAAGAATTCATTGTAGACCTTAGATTTCAAAGTGCAGAGTTTATATGTAAAGGGGACAGTAACTAGAGATGTGGAGAGAGGTCCATGGCGTTAAGTGATAGTCTAAAATCATCAATTATAAGACACCTGACCAGGTTGAACTATGAATAGGAAGGAGCCACCTCCTCTTAGATTTAACATCTAACTGTTTAACATTTAACCACACCACACTTTGCCCACTTGATTCAATTCTGGAGAGGGTTAAAATTTAACCCCAGAAATGGTAGAGTTTTGTCTTAGTGCCTGTTAGACGTATAAATGGATGGATGGATGGATGGATGAAGGGGGTGTCAAAACTGTACTGGGAATTCATGGATTTTTATGTCCTAGGGTAGAGTTCCTCATGTAGATGACTGAACCCGTGGTGTTGGGTGACTGAGAAAATGCAATCTCCCAGGACTCTGCAAGTGAGGGCTGCAAGATGGGAGCCTGGGGAGCCCACACCTTCAGTGTTCAGAAGCAGATTTTGGCAGACCACCAAACCTTACATCCTGGAGGGATCCGTCCTGGGGCAGATGAGTTCACAGACAGGACTGCTTTCCTGTAACGGGTGATGGGATTATAGTATGCTGTGTTCCAGCTCTTGTGTCATTTGAAGGGACCCAAGAAATTGGAGATCTGAATCCTCTCTATATGTCACTAAGAGATATCTTAACCTTTTTGGTTGGTGCGCGCGCACACACACACACACACACACACAACCTGAAGTGCATGCTGGCAGTAACACTAGGAGAAACTGAACCTTTTTGCATTAATAGCTAATGACAATTATGATTTAACAATGTATTTTACATATCAAGGAATGTTTTAACATTGCCTCTCCACCCAATTAAATATGATAACATAAGGAGAACTTCTATCTTTCATGTTTTTAAAGTGCAACAATCAGCTACTGAAAATTCCCACCATAGGTGTATACATGGGGAATCCTATACAGTCTGATACTGCTGGTGGAAATGTCTGTCAATTAGCAAACCTTTTTGCAAGTTGGTTTGTCAATGTCCGTTAAAGACTCCAGGCATTTTCAATCTTCCTGTATTGGGGGCTTGCTCCTGCAAGTATTCATCCTCAGCACAACTCAGGTCCCTCCATTACAGAGTAGATCTTCCTTGTGTTTTCTGGTACTTCAGTTTCAAAAATAATGACCTAAACATATTCTCTTGTTTTTATGGACCAGGAAATTGAAATTGAGGCACAATGATGTGCAGTAATATGCAGAAATACAGGCAGGACTAGCAACCTGGCTTCAGATGTGAAGATACAGATTTCAGAAGGGACATAGGTCAGCAGGAAGGCAAGACCTACTTGATTATGGTGTGATGCCCAGCTGAGCCTCATGCAGTCTGCATTGGGACATACAGGGTGCCAGTTTCTGCTTTTCCACTTAAGAGAAGGATGACTGCCACCCGGGTTTCTTAATCTCCATCCATCATTGCTTCCCCCACTACAAAATATTGTACAAATCATGTTACCTACCTCCTAGGAATGCTGTCAAAAATTCATGAGCGTGAAGAAGGCGTACATTCACAAAAGTTAAGTCCCCACAGTTTTCTGAGTCAGGGGCCTGATCCTCATGTAGGACTCTTAAGTTCCAACCACCCTAAGACTATTCACAAATGGACATTCCAGCACAAGGTAATACAATAACTTATTCTTACTGAGTTCATTGAATACAGAGTATGATAATACCTGTGATGTAGACTGAAAAAGAATTACTGGGAAATCACTGTTCCTTCCTTCCCATCTCAGGACTCAAAAGTGCTTTCCCAGATGGGATATCATTACCCCCTACACCATTTTAGAGGCTTTTATCCCAAAACTTGGCCAGCATAGGGGAAACAACTTACCCAAGAACCTATGATGTGCCCGACCCCCAGCAATTTATTGCAGTGTTCTGCAAAGCCTAGTCTTGCTGCGTTACAATACACATATTATTCCAAGGCAGCTAACCTAGAGGATAAAAATGGGAAAGCTTGTGAAATAATGTGAAATGGACCAATGGTTTTCTTTCTCAAACTCAATGGAAATGGTCCAGAGATGGTTTTCCTTTTTCCCAAATTACCTGAGAAAAGACTCCAGCACAGAGAAATGACACCAAAGTTAATGCATAATGGAAACTTGTACATTTCCACTCTATTTAACACTTCCATATGGTTGACTTATAATCATGCTATTTGGATCATGTCAAGGGAATCTCCTTTTAAGGAAGGACAAGTATGGATTAGAAACAGGACCAACATCCATCAAGTACTACAGGTATCAAATGCCAGATTGACTTGAAATGTTTTGCTCCTCATAGTAACTGTCTGATATGAATATGATTATTCTCGCTTTACAAATGAAGGAAGGCAACCTCAGAAATAGTATATAATTTTCTTGTCATTGCTAAATTTATTATAGAAATCCTAATTCTAAACTGGTACTCTCTTCAAACTAAAAAGTAAAGTCAAAAAAAAAAGAAGTAAACTTTACACTTTGTGGCAATGCAGGGTTTAGGAATAAGTGTTTTTGAACTGTCCATGCATGTTGTCCTTGAAAACCTCATGCATTTATGAATGGATATTGATATTTTCTTTCTCCAAGTGGACATTTTCACTATACATGAGATCCTAGATCTCAGAAGAGATAACCTGGTTATAGATTTTGGCCAGAGTCTGGCAAGTAATATTCACCAATTAATATTGGGTGGAATCACAATTCCATGGATCAGTAAAGGATATTTGCCTTAATGCATGAAGAGCACCTACATCAAAATAGCAAAATGGACAAAATGAATGAATAGTTCAAAAATGAAGAAAGGCAAATGGCCAACAATCATGAGAAAATAATGTTCTGACTCATTAATAATTTAAAGAATGCAAATGAGATAATCTTAATATCCTTTTATGACCTATCATCTGGATGACGCCTGCAAGAAATTCACTTCAAGTAAAACAACATAAGTAGGTTGAAAGCAAAGGGATGGAAAAGACACCATGAAAACAAAGGAAAGAAGAAAGGCTATGCTACGATCAAATTAAGAGCAAAGAATGTGACTAAATACAGAGAAGGCTATTATATAATGGTAAAAGAGTCAATCCTCCCAAGACATAGCAATCGTAAATATGTAGGCACCCAACAGTGGAGCTACAAACATATGCAGAGCAAAAAACTGATAGGATGGAAATGAGAAATAGACAAATTCACAGTTTTGGGGGAGAATTCGACACCCCTCTCTCTACACTTGATGCAACAACTAGATGGTCTTTGTCTTTTAATTGTTTAGACCTGTGTGGTGTTCTCTGACACCAAATTGTGTTGCCACTTTCTTCAGACATCAAAAGTATGTGTCTTTTTCCACACCAAGAGCCAATGATCTGATACCAACTGGGTGCCGAGCAATTCAATTCAAATCTGACACTATACCTGGATTTAGTCTCAGTTCCCACAAGTTAAAGGGTTTAATTCTGCAAGACTGTCCCCACTTCGGATGTGTAGCCACCACTTGGATGGTCAGATGACCCACACTTCTGCCCAAATGACAACAAATTCAGGAGTTTCTATGACCCCACCCCTCGGGTTTGATAGTTCAATAGAACAAGCCACAGAACTCAGGAAAATGCTTTACTTAAAAACAACTAGCTTATTATAAAGGATACAACAGCTCAGTCACAGCCAAATAGAAGAGATACCTAGGGGAAGGTATGAAGGAGAGAAGGGGTGTGGAACTGCCATGCCTTCTTGGGGCACGCCACCGTCCCAGTCCATCAATGTGTTCACCCACCCGGAAGCTTCCTTAACCCCACTGTTTAGGGTTTGTTTGTTTGCTTGCTTGCTTGCTTGCTTTTTTTATCTCGGAGGCTCTATTACATAGGCATGATCGATAAAATCATGAGCCACATTAGAGGTTGAACTCAGTCTCTAACCCCTCCCCTCTCCCCAGAGGTCAGGGGAATGAGAATGAAAGTTCTAACCCTCTTATCATTTGGTTGGTTTTTCTGGCAACCAGCCTCCATCTTGAAGACATCTAGCTTCTCCCTGTCATAAGACATCTCATTAGCATACAGAAGACATTAAATTCTGAAGCTTTTAAATACCTCTCTATCACGAACCAGGGACAAAGACCACAAACTTATTTTTATTGTAGCACAAGACTATTTACATTTAATGTAATTATTATGATTAGTAAAATATTTGCATGTAGATCTACCATTTTATTATTCATTTTGTCCTTGTTTCCTCCCCTTTTCGTGCCTCTCAGTCCCATTTCTTACCTTCTTTTGTTTTTTTTTAATTTGCTTTTGTACACCTTGTACAAATTTGTGATTTTTGACATTATTTCTCCGTATAACATTGCTAGTGGTCACTACTGATTACAACTATCTTAATTTTACACAGCATATTAGAAACAAAATATCACTGCTATGATTGATTTGTGAAAATCTCACCACCTTATAGGTCTCTTTACCTTCCTTTCATTATGCGAGAAAGGTCTCATATGTTACATCCACATTTATCCAAAACCCTGTAAAACTATTGTATTTTATGCATACATTATTACATATTATATGTATTGTATTTTTTTCTTTTGGTAATCAAACCTATTTTGGAGACTTCAACAGGTAAAAGAAAATGTCTATTACATTTCTCTAGACATTTTCCTTTTCTGTTGCTTTTCCTCTGCAGGTACACGTAGTCATAATATTTCCATCCAAAATAATACTTTAACTAACTTACAACTTTACAACCTGTCTTTCCCCGCTTGCAACACAGACCGAATGTCCCCATTGCAATGAATAGTCATCTGCCTCATAAGCTTAGTACTTACAAAAACACTCGTGGCCTATAAACGTATGAAAGTATTAAACTAAATTAACTTTTGTTTAGGTCCAAGTAACATTTATTTGTAAAACTACAATGCAACCTTTTTTGACCCGATTTTTAAAGAGGAAATAAGTAAGAAAGTGAGAGGTTAAGTACTTTGCCTAAGCTCTCACACTTAAAAAGGGACACGTTGTGGATTTTGAACCCAAATCACATGGCTCTAAAACCCATAAATATTTAGGGTGATAAAACTTGAGACATTAACAACACACAGATATTACCAAATTTCAGCCACAGAAACCACACCGATACACACCTACATATACAGATCCATGGTCAAAAATTTTAATCAGGGATGTCTGGGTGGCTCAGTGGGTTGGTCCTCTGCCTTTGGCTCAGGTCATGATCTCGGGATCCTGGGATCGAGCCCCGCATCGGGCTCTCCACTCAGCGGGGAGCCTGCTTCCCTTCCTCTCTTTCTGCCTGCCTCTCTGCCTGCTTGTGATCTCTGTCTGCCAAATAAATAAATAAAATCTTTAAAAAAATTGTAATCAGATGCTTTTCTCTATGAATCATAGTCTTTGAATATGTTTCTGAGACAATAAAACCATGAGTACTTTATCTGTAAAATATTTTGTGTCTTCAAATATTTACCTTAATAAATTTTCCTGTTTATGGAATTCAAACAACACAGAAATGTGCATTTGTAAAATGATACTGCTCTAAATCTACCTCCTGCCTGACTCCTGGCTCCTGACCCAAAAGTTGTCTACTATCAATAGACTGCTGCATGTTCTCCAGAAGTGTTTCTCTGTAGGCGAACTATGGTCACAATCACAGACACACAGAAATACTTACTCATGCATAGATCCCTTTTAAATACTGGAACCACATAATTCGTACTCTGTAGCTTGCCTTTTGGCATTGAGAAGAGCATCTCTTCATGTTTTCATGTGTATTTTATCAGCTAATGTGTTTTCATATGTTTCTAAGACATGCATACGTCTCTTCAGATTAATTCTCTCTGCATATTCATATTAGTTATCTACTGCTGTATAATAAATTACTCCAAAATTTAGATGCTTACAAAAATAAACACATAATATCACACCATTTCTTTGGATCAGGTGTCAGGGAGCAGCTTAGATGGAAGGTCCTGGCTCAGGGCATCTCACAAGGCTGCAATCAAGCGATAAGCAAGGACTACAGCCATCTCAAGGGCCAACACAGGGAGGTTCTACTTCCAAGCTCATTCATATGGCTGTTGGCAGTCTTCAGGGCCTCACTGGGTCTTGCCAGAGACATAGGTTCTTTGTTTCAGGAGTAGCTCACAACGTGGCACCTGGCTTCTCTCACAATAAGCATGAGACCAACAAGGAAGTGACCACAGGCTCTTTGTAACCTAAGCTCAGAATCGATACTCCATGTCTTCTCATATATTCTAGTTGTTAGAAGCAAGTCACCAACTCCAGCCCACACACAACAGGACGGGTTACACAAGGAAGTGAACATAGGAGGCCACATCACCATTTCTCCATACTGGTTACTGGGAATGCTTGCTTCAATATCACAAGAGCTAACCCCACAACATTTGCAAGTGTTTACTCTAGCCCTCATCAAACAGGGTTTCATGATTATTTTGCCATAAACTGTCTAAAATTTTTCGACATTATAACTTAAAACAAATACATTTCACTATATAAAAGAAATAGGTGACACCCTGGACAGTATGAAATATGAGCACTTAAGAGATATTAGAACATTCAGAGTTCTTGGTGGCTTCAGGACACAATGGGGGAAAGCTCTAGCGAAGTGCAAGTTACATTACTGAGCAGGCCATTACCAAAGCAGTTTCCCTCAATTTACCCAGCTTCTCCTAACTCCCTACACCCTTCTATGAACTATGAACTTAATAATAGGCAACTCAAATAAATGTGAAAATTAAAGGTGATACAATTTAGAGTAACACTTGCATACCTTACCCTGTTGAACATTAACATCCTACCCTCCGGATTATCTGTCCCAGAAGAATCACCTGTTCTGACTGAGCTCCTATCTGCCAGCTTAAAAAAATAATCAATTCGCGAGGTCCCCAAACCTAGGTACCTTCACTGCAGGGGCAGGATTTCATTTCTGCCATCACTGACCTCATCATCATCACTACCTCATCACGACCATGATCACTATCATCACCATCATTATTATCACCAAGAAGGTTTGTTGAGTGAGTGTCTGTGGGATGGTGTATAATGATGAGTCCCTAAGCCCTAGTGGCCCATCATCTACACAAGAGATTGCTGGGTATAGGCAATGTTTCTCAACTTTCTTTCATGATGACCCCCGTAAAGAGGCTCCCCCCCACTTTTTTTGGCAACACCTTACTGCCCAGGACATGAAATTTTAACTGACAGATGTAGTGTATATCTGTTTGTGTAATGTGGACTTTTGGAGAGCCACAAACCATTGTAATGTCTACTCTTCCTCCCCTACTCTCAAGAGTGAATTTTGGTCCCTTTGGGATGATATCACCCCTACTGAGAATGCATGAAAATTGTATGAGTGCATGAAAAGATGGAATGCCATCCCTGCCCATTATGTGGTGTGTGGCAAGGGACTATTTGCTTAGGCTCCATTAGCCTACCTGTGGTCATCTGTAAGAGGGGACCCACAAGGGGCGCCTGGTGGCTCAGTGGGTTGGGCCTCTGCCTTCGGCTTGGGTCATGATCTCGGGGTCCTGGGATCGAGCCCTGCATCAGGCTCTCTGCTGGGCGGGGAGCCTGCTTCCTCCTTTCTCTCTGCCTGACTCTCTGCCTGCTTCTGATCTCTGTCTGTCAAAATAATAAATAAAATCTTAAAAAAAAAAGAGGGGACTCATCATGCCTTCCTTACAGAACTGTAGGGAGGGGTAAATGGGAAACCCAGTACAGAGTACACAGCACATAGGAAGACCTCAAGAAATGTGAGTCCTGGCCCATCTTACCCACTCCTTCCCAGAGAGTGACCACTGTTACCTAAAACCAAACAGCATAACTGCCACAGAGACCACGTGGAAACGTGGCAGTAAGAAGTAGCCCTTACTCTCATAATGAATGAAGCTTTGGGGCCATTTCTGTGTTGCAGGATGGCTTTGCTGAGGGATTTGGGGTGAGAAAAGAGGATCTTCAAACCATGTCCTTTAATTCCTTGTCCTGTCTTTGTTTGTTTATCTTCTAGATCGGTATTGGAAAAACAGTTTACCATTGAGCCCCCAAATGAAGAGAGAGTGCAGATAAAGAGGAGGAAGGAATTTCCCCTTTGGCGTGTAGTACAATTGCATTCCTGTTCCTGCCTAGATGACTCTGGAAGATGGATTTTCCATTGTGCTGAGTCTGAACTTGTCTTCTGTCTGGCTTTATGGGTCGTGCTCAAGAGGGCAGTAGCTGACAAGGACCTCACTTTCTCTTCTCATAGATAGATGTTGCCAATGTCTCTGCAATTAGGCCTTGCCCAGCAGAGTAGGGAGCTCTCAGAGCCCCACACTTTCCACTTAAGGAGGATGCAGCATAAACACAAAGTCAATCATCAGGCCTTGGGTTCTTTTGTGTGTTTGTTTTTGTTCTTTGCCAACTCTGGAATTCAGAATAGATTCTGGAACACAAATATGAAACATGCCATATTATAGGGAAATATAATAAGGAGAAATGAAAAATAATCTAACATTCTATTACCAAGACATTGTATTAGAAAACACCATGAAAAAATAATGCTCATTATGCACTCAGATCTCCAGAAACAGATGCTCTTGTCTTGCAATTGCTTGGGCTACATTCTAACAAGAAGATCATAAAGTTTAGCTAGACAGTAAGCACTAAAAATGTTTAATGTTCATGCGTTTTGACAAATCAGTCCCACTTGTGGGATCTAGATGCAGCCAGGGGAGGCCCCTGTCATCATCATTCATCTGTCTGCACTGTTTGGGGCTGAGCTGACCATCAATACAGCTGACTCAGTGTCTTCAGACCCCCTGACACCTTGAAACAAAGAGAAAACTCTGTCTCACCCCTGGTTGCCCAGCCTCAATGGACCACCTATGGAACCACCACAAGCATTAATATGGAGCAGTGCTACGTCCCTATTCTTGGAGGGACACGTAGATCTCTGACCTCATTTCTGTGTGGGAGAAATCTCCCTTCCTCTCTTTCCCTGTGTCCTTAGAAGCCCTCCCCACCATAACAGGTACAGACAGTCCAACGCCTACTGTTATGTTTAAGTTTTCCTTGGCGGGGTTGGGGGAGGGGGCATGGGAGGTGGTGAGCAGGATTTCCTTCTTTTATTTTTATTGAAGTATAGGTGACACATGATGTTACATTAGTTTCATGTGTACAACACAGTGATTTACAAGTCTATACCTTACGCTATGCTGACCACAAAGATAGCTACCATTCGTCACCATACGATGGTATTACAATATCATTGACTATATTCTTTATGCTGTACCTTCCATCCCTCTAACTTATTCATTCCATAACTGGAAGCATGTGCCTCTCACTCACCTTCACCCACTTGCCCATCCCCCTACCCTCTCTCTTCTGGTGACCATCAGTTTGTTCTCTATATTTATGAGTCTGTTTCTGCATTTTGTTTGTTTACAAGACTCCACATGTTAAGTGAAATCCTATGGCGTTTGACATTCTCTGACTTATTTCACTTAGTATAATATCTTCTGGGTCCATCCACTTTGTCACAAATGGCAAGATCTCATCCTTTTCTTACGGCTGAGTAATAGTTCTATATAGATAGATAGAGATATAATACCGATATAGATGATGAAGATATAGATAGATAGACAGATAGATAGATAGATACCACAACTTCTTTACAAAGGATGGAAGAAACAGAGGCTTCAGGGAGCTTCTGCTCTCAGCGTGACCCAGTCCTCCCTGGAGGTAAGGGAAAGGGGCACCAAGCCTGGCTTTCTGCTGCAGGGAGGGCAAACACAGCCAAACCAGAGATTAACCACCTCAGCAGTATGCACCCTGATACATTTTCTAAAGATCTGTCACCAGCAACTGATGGTGCCCAGTCTTCCAGGTCCCATCCATGGCTCTGGCAAGTGAGGGTGGTGAACAACTTCTTCACCATCCATCTCTGTACTCAGGAGCATGCGATTGGAGTCACATACATCCATGAAGAGAGGGCGGTGATACCTCATTAGCAAGGTTGTCTTGAGGATTAAATCTGGCCACTAACATGAAGAATGTTCCAGTGGGTTTGGCGATGCCAACTGTTCCATAAGCATTAGCTATATTTCCTCTCTGGAGCAAGTAATGTATAAGGCATGTCACCTGCCCCATTGGCCAGGGCCCCCTTAGGCACATGGCAGATCAGAATCACCCTGGTATCATTTTTCTAAAGTCTCACCTGAAATTCCCTTCTTGGTGGAAATAGGATGACTGTACGAAAGGCCATTCCAGTTATTAGGCCATAATAATATGGGCCTCAGAAAATAGATGTGCCCATTTGGCACCAGTGACTATGCCAGTGTCTGTTTCCCCCTTTATGCCCCCAACGCCAGCTATTACCAGCTTTGTCCTTATCGCCTAGCTGATCTCATTTTCCCCAGACCTGCCCTGTTGGGAGTATCATCTCTGACCGTCATTTAACTCACAGATTCTTCCCCTGGGCGTTTCCTGATTTAACAAATAAAAATAAAGGACACCAAGTTGAATTTCAATTCCAGATAAATGGTCACATTGCACGTGATATACTTGGACCCAAAATCATCTGTTACTTCTCTGGAATTCAAATATAACTGTCTATCCTGATTTTATTTGGCAACCCTCTACAGGGAGAATTCTGCAAAGGAAAACCAAGGTGCTCCAGTGAACAGCCCCAGTTGAGCCCCCTGGCAACAAGCAGCACCACTCATCCATGTGAATGAGCTCTCTTGGATGGCACTGCACCTCAGCGGAGCCTCCAGATGACTGTAGCCCCAGGTGACAGAAACCACTTGAAGCAGAAAAATGCTCAGCTGAGCACAGTCAACACACTGACTGACTCCTGAGAGCTAGTAATTGACCATTTGAGGGACTTTGTTAAGTAGAAATGGATATCCATAACATGTGTTTTTGGGTGTAGGGTTCCTCTTTCTTTGTGGTCTGTAATCACTGGATAAGATAGGGATTTGCTGATCATTGAAGGCTTGGTCGAACTTTGTTTTAGTCTTGGCTACAGTGTGCAGGTGGGTTTATGTGTGGGTATCATTTCCTGAACATCTCTTCAGTTCCTTCCTGAGGGGATTCCCAGAGGAGATTTTCATGATATGTGAATTTTCACTCTACTCTTGGAATTTTGAACCTATTTCCAATCCGTCTTCGGAAAAGGAGTTTCCACTGCAATCTCCTATGTTGAGGAACCGAGAGGCTGTTGTTAAAATTGGCTCCATGAACCACATGGAATGCCACATCTTCAGGACGTTGCCCGGTGAGTATGCAATCAGAACAAGGGCTATTTAATCACTTTGAAATGTGATTCTCAAGGATTGTTTCCTGATACAGTCTCCTGCCACAGGGATAACCTTCGGCAAGGAAGGTACTTTTTTCAAGCACATATAGACAGGGCTCCTTCACCAGAGAGCAAGGAGCTCTGCATTGCAGTCCTTGTGATGAAGTTCTAGAACACAGGTGAGGTTCGGGGGGTGAGGTCCGGAGCTGATGACCAAGAAAGAATTCTTGAGACATCTTTGGTGCAAAATGGTGGTTTATTAAAGCACGGGGACAGGACCCGTGGGCAGAAAGAGCTGCTGCCCCGCGTTTTTGTGAGAGATGGCAGGTTATGTACCATGCAGTTGGAGGAAGGTGAGGGAAAGGGAGGTTTCAATGGAGCTTTCATATGCTAAAGAGGGCCTACATGGTGCCAGGATATACAGGAGGTCTTGGGGCTTGATCAAGGTTGTCTTTCCCTTTTAGCAAGCCATTAACATCAAGATAGTTGGGAGATTCCTAAAGAATGTCACATTTGTCCCACCCAGGAGTGGTGGGGGTGAGGGGGAGATTGCGAGGTGTCAGTCTTTTGCTTTGTCCTCAGCCAGCCTTCTGCTCCCTCATCACTCAGCCTTTGTAACTATCTCCTGCAGTGCTGCGTATAGGAGATAGGTGGCCAAGTCCATATAACCCCTGTGATTCATGAAAAGGAAGCCCAATTACCGGCCTATCTAAGCCACATTCTGCAATATCTCCTTTATAAGCAATAGAGTCGATACATTGTTCTTTTCACTCTTGTCCTAGTTCTTAGTTGGTTCAGAGCTCAGATAGGGAGAAGAAGTATGCTTTGGGAGACCCTTAAAGGCAAAAGTATCTTTTAAACCTCTTTTTAAGTTTCTATTTTAATTCCAGTACAGTAAAACTACAATGTTATATTAGCTTCAGGTGTGCACTATAGCGATTCAACAATTCTGTAGGTCACGCAGTGAGCATCCCTGACAAGTGCACTCCTTAATCCCCACCACCTATCTCACCCATTCCCCCACCCCCCTCCCCTCGGGTAGTCATCAGTTTGTTCCCTATAGTTAAGAGTCTGTTTCTTGGTTAAGACAAAAGCATTTTGGGGGCGCCTGGGTGGCTCAGTGGGTTAAAGCCCCTGCCTTCGGTCTGGGTCATGGTCCTAGGGTCCTGGGATGAGCCCTGCATGGGGCTCTCTGCTCAGCAGGGAGCCTGCTTCCTCCTCTCTCTCTCTCTCTCTGCCTGCTTCTAATCTCTGCCTATCAAATGAATAAATAAAATCTTAAAAAAAAAAAGACAAAAGCATTTTGAAACAGACCATAGGTATAGCTAGCTGAGGAGTCAGCAAGACACAGAAAACAGAAGAAGCGCTGTGGTTCTATTAGCCACCCCCTGAGAGCAGAGCAAACCTGTGCTCTATAAAGACAGCTTGCCACAAGAATTTTGAAGGGAAAGGGCCTGGGTTGTGTGTTTCCCACTCCACGGTCACAAATGAGGTAAGCGATTCCCATAACAGAGAAGTGGATTATAGAGAAGGTAGAACTTCTTTGATCATGGATGTCCCTCCACATGGAAGAAAATATCAGGAATGCAGGATAAGAATTTCCACAACAGAAACTGTTGTGTGGTTCAAAAAATATGTTTCTGCCTATTGGATGATTGGATTATTCTAGGGCTGCTGCCCTGAAGCACCTCTGAATGTTTCATTAAATGACATTTTCTGTGTTCCTAGATCATTCAATCAGGTGATTATAAACAATCTCTTGGTTTTCTGCCACAGAAACTGCTTAACATGGCCTTGACTTCACATGCTCACCCCCAGAGGGCTAGCTCATCTCCAAAAACCCCTGGGGCACCTGCCTGGGTCTCTGAGTACTTATAATACCTCTCTCCTGTCTCATTGTAAACAAAAGTTCTGAAGGCAGTGACATTCTTTGTTCCATCAATCTGTGCAGATTTCCAACAATTGCCCAGGTCCCAGGCTAGACACTCTAATTACCATGCTTTCTCATGTGGTGACCTGAAGACCTATGGTGTTTTCAAGAGAAAGGTTGGAGGGAGGTGGGATGAGAGAGCTAAGGAAGACTGCAAATGCATTTTCCCCGCTGTAAAGGACCAGCCGGCATCGCGGTTACCATAGAAACCCAACCTCAATGTGGTGACCCCTGATGACTTTTCAGTAGAGGCAGACAGAGCCTTTCCAGAAGAGCAGGTCCCACTCTTCAGGTGTTTGGGACTCAGCTGAGAGCGTGGGTCCCGTGGTGGGGGCTGAACTGCCCCGGGTTGTGGGAAGACAAAGGTATCCAGGTCCAAGTCGCCTCTTTTCCTCTTTGCGGCTTGGTGACTTGGCTGTCTTGTAGGTAAAGCCTCTGGGGTCCCCCACTAACTACAGTGAGTGTGGGTCCCACCCCAGGGGTGCCCTGGAGCTGCTTTCCTTCTAAAGGCAGGGAGCACTAGAGGTATTACAGCTAACGACCCTCTCTGAGCCCCAGCTTCCTCCTCTGTACAATGGGGATGAGAATGCTTCACCCACAGGGTGGACGAGAACAGTCAGTGATACACCTGAGCAAACCCATTGCCCTGTGCTTACTGCAGAATCATGAATGCCTGTATGAATTCAGGCCACTTGTTACTGTTTTCAGCTTTGTTGTTGGAGGAGGGAGGAAGAAAGAAGGGAGAAGTAAAAGGTCCTGTGAGAAGTCCATTATTACATGAGGTTACCATGATCAGGACCCACTTGAATCAGTGTCATTGTCAATAACCTAGTGCCTAGCATGGTGCTGGGCATGTAGTTACTTACACCAGTAAAGCATAGTGATTGCTGGATCTGTCTCTCCCTGAGCAGCTCTTCCTGCTGGTGGCCACACTTATATCAGGTGCCCCAAGGAGGCGGGTTCTGAGGATCTGTGTGCTGATGGCTGCAGAACCATCTGCTCCAGATTCAAGGGCAGCGGTCCTCAGGAGACCCCCACACTTCACATCCCTGGTGGGATCCAACACCTGGCTCAAGCGAATTCATAGATCTGAATAAAAGCATGATGTGGAATAGCTCCTGGGAAGTTCACAAGCTAGCCCAAGAGTAGAGATGTTACTTTGATCTCCTCATGAGAGAAGAGGTTTATCAGGTGGAATTTCTTTCCATCAGCAGCTACAGGCTATGTAGTAGCCCTGTTGCCCATCGTAGAAATGCCCTGTTTGTGCAAAAGCAACGAGTTCTATAGCTTGAGGAAAGAAAGTGTTTAATATGCATTTGCAATAAATTTACATATATTTTGCTGGATGTACAAATAATAACCAGTGATTCCCATCTATCTGTCAGATAGCACTTGAAATAAGCATTTGGATAGATCATTTTTTCTAGCAATTTGTGACTGTAACATGGATTCTTCCCTGCTCACCACGTTTATATCCATTGCATAATGAAACATTTTAAATGCCAGAGTTCCCAAGTGTTAGTTAAAAATGTCAGTTACAAGCATCCAGCATTTTCAAAAATAATAACTACTCTAGAGCTTGCCCTATTATAATGATACTCAGCCATGTTCCCTAAAATAACCAGGTATTCTAAAATATCATGATTATTTTCCAAGAAATGATCATTTTTAGTTCTGTACTTCAGAAGAACATGTGCATCAACTTTCACGAAATATTTCTGTATACCCCATTCCAAATGGTGATTTCTCTTTTGGTCATATGTGGTGCAGACCAATTTGGTAAGACATAGTGTGGACATGTTAGTACGATGAGAACATATCAATGGGACTCACTATCCTGGTTAATTTAACTGCATTAAAGACTTGGAAAAATTCAAATATAATCCAAATGCTTTATTGACCATATGATTGACGTATGACGCACAGCATGCATTTGAAGTATATGTTTTAATAAGTTCTGACATACGTATACATCGTGAAACTTATACTGCAGTTGGATAATAAACATATCCATCACCCCAAAAAAGCTTCCCCATGCCCTTTTATAATCTCCTCACCCACCCTTCTCTGGCCTCCAACTGGACCTCTCCCTGTTCCCAGGCAACCACTGCATTTCTGTCACTATCAATATCTTTCTTTTATAACTTAATGTCAATAAAATTGTACAAAACTTACTCTTGTTTTCTGGCTTCTTTCATTCAGCCTAACTATTTCTTGATCTATCCATTTGTTGCATGTATGGATAGTTCCTTTTTACTGCTGAATGATGTTCCATTATATGTATATATCACATATATGTATATATCACAATTCGTTTCAGCCATTTACCTGGTGATGGACATGTGGGTTGTTTTCAGCTTGAAGCTCTAACCAGTAAAACTGGTATGAACATTTGTGTACAAATCTTTACATGGACACGTGCTTTCTTTCTAAGTATTTCTGTTAATACTTAGGGGCTCAATGGCCAGATCATGTGGTAGATGTAAGATGAACAACGTAAGGAACTACCAAACTAGTTCCAAAGCAGTTGTATCATTTTTTATTCCCACCAGCAGGGGAGGAAGGTTCCATCCTCCACAATGCTTAGTATGGTCAGTATTTTGAATGTTGACCATTCTCACAGGGGTGTGGTAATAGTTAACTGTAGTTTTAATTTACATTTCTTTATTAACTAATGATGTTGATCATCTTTTCATGTGCCTATTTGCCATTTGTATAATTTCCTGGATAAAGTGTTGTTGTTTTGTTTTTTTTTTTTTTCAAATTGCTTGCCCATTTATTTATTGGAGTATCTGTTACTGACTTTTGAGGGATTTTCCATATTTTGGATATAGGTCCTTTATCAGATAAACGATTTGCAAATATTTTTCTCCCAGTCAGTGGCTTGTCCCTTCTTCCTCCCAACAGTGTCTTTGAAAGAGTGGACTTTTTTTGTTGGTGCTGCTGTTTTGTGTTTTTTGTTTTTTTTTTCATTGTGAGACAGTCCAATTTATCAGTTTGTTCCTCTACGTATTATGGTTTTGGTGTGGCATCTAATAAATCTTCACCTAAGCCAGGTTCACAAGGATTTTGTCCCATGTTTTCCTCTTCTGTTTTCTCTACTATGTTTTGATAGCTTTAGGTCTTATATTGAAGTATATAACCCATTTTCAGTAGACTTTTGTATATGGTGTGATCATATGGATCACACATGGTTTCTATTTGTCTTTATAGTCTAGGTCTTTTTGCCATTTGTGCATGAACTTTAGATTCAGCTGTTAATTTTCAAAAAAAAATACTGATAAAGTCCAGTAGGATTTTGATTTGGATTGTATTGAATCTATAGATGAGTGTGGGGATTTTTCATTTTAACAATAGTGAACTTTCTAACCCAAGGATATGGAAGAGGGTCCCAGAGACTATCTTTAGGTCATCCACAGAAAAATCAGTCACTAAAAGAAAGCAGTTATGGTACTTTCCACTTGATAGATGTGATTAGAATTGACTGTGTTGAATTGTGGATGTTTTCTTCATTACCCCTCTGTAAATCTATTTCAGTGAATTCCCGGGAACTTAGTGAAAAAGAGAGTGAGACAGAGCATGTACGTATTTAGGTTTGTATGCACGTTTGTAAGTATGGTTTGTTGGGTTTTGTTTTTGTTTTGCATATATGTATGTGTCAGTCAGTAAAACTGCTAGGAGTATCTATTTTGAGAAAGAGGTGGGGCTAATCACGGCACATCATGTCTGTATTATACAGATCCTAGTACATATTAGGAAGGAAAACAGAGTGTTGGTGGCTTATTGTTTTTCCAGTGCTCCTGAGCGGACATGGCTGCCATGGTGACTGTGCCTGCTGTGGGAGTTGGTGCTGACTGAGTTTCCATTCAGGTCTCTTGCCTGAATCACTTGTTACTATGATTGTGGTCAAATGTTGCTTTTCTAATTGTGTTATTCTTTCTAGATTTATTCATTGGCATTTGGCTGTATGGTAGACCTTCTCTTCTCCTCTAAAGCGTATTGAATTGTGTGTTTATTCAAGTATTTATGTCAGTATGACCCATAGATTCATATTTGTCCCAAAGCATTAGCATCTGTTACTCTAATTATTTATTTGGATGCTCGAAGTGGGCAGAGTTAGCTCTTCAAGTTGGCCTTTGTGTCCACTCGACACCTGCCTGGACTTCTTTGAATATGTACTTTGCTCTCCGAGCCTGTCTATTTCTCCATGTGTGGAAAGGAAGTAATGATGCCACCTCAGAGGATTACTTTGAGGATCTGAAATGATAAAGTCTGAAAAATAACAACCTGCAATGTGTGGCATCTAGAAAGCCCTCAGCAAATAGTAGTATTAGCTGCCCCTCCCAGGTTTGGCTCCTTCATTCTGTCAGTGTGATGCCTCTGATACTAACATCCTACTATAACTGCTAGAGAGAATACTTGGACATGGGATAGCAAAGAGTGATGAGCCCCCATCTCCATGATGTGAGAGCCTCAGTGTCACCACTGTGTGGGGAAGGGGGCTGTGACATGGAGCTGAGGAAGAGGCAGAGTATCGCTGCACAGCCTCCAGTGACCTGAGTGGGGACAGGCAAGCACATCCTCGCCCCTTTCCCCTGCTCTTCATGAGGTCTCCCTTCCACTTTCCTCTCTATTTCATGTGCTCTCTGATCCCCTGCCTCTCGCTTCTAGTGGAACAGCAGTGATGCGTGTGGACTCTGAGCCCCAGAAACAGGAAGCAATAGAGAAGATGCGGGTGCGATGTCCAGGGTGCTATACATGTTGCTGGAGCAAGAGTGAGGAGATCAGTGTCCCATCACTGGGGCACATTAGTCAAGTCATGACCCTTCCACCAGCCTCATCTATACAACAGCATAACAATACCCAATGCTCCAACTACTCGGGCATATTGTGGACTTCAAGTGTGATCCCTTGTGGGGAAGGAATCTGTGGTCATAGGTGGGAGGGAAGAACTGGTGGCCCTTTGAGTAATTATATTAACAGACACTCCCCAAATATGCAGAACTCTGCATCATAGCCATCACACTGATGCTATACAAATGTCAGCACTTTAGGTCAGAATTTCTCCAAGTGTGGCTCTCAGACCACTTCATTAATCACCAGAGAGTGTTAAACTGCCAGATTCCTCAGCCCACCCTAAGTCTGTTGAGTCAAAAACAAGGAGGTGGAATGGGAAGTGTCTACATTTTGAGTGGTAGCTACAGTTCTTTCTGATGCCCATCCAAGTTTGAAATGTACTGCTGTGGATTTACAACAAACACTCATTAAAAATTTGAATTGTTTGATGTTTAATTTCCTTGTCAACTTACCCTGCCATTCAGTCCTAAATACCTGTGTCTTCTCCAGTGTGTCCCATAGGTATCAATTCCTTCTTACAAGTAATATATATCCAGTACTTTATATATGAGGCAACAAACAAGAAACAAGGGATATAGCATGGAGAACAAGATAGGAAAGATCCCAGGAGCTTCCATTCCAGTTTGGGAACACTGGCAATAAGCAGAGAAATCAAGAAGTGGGGAAATTTCCTATGGGGATTTGTGCCTTAAGAAAAATGAACACATGAGTAAAGTATAAAATGACTGGTCATGGATGACTATAAGTGGGGTTGCCAGTGAAGGTCTTTCTCAGGAAGTGCCTTTGAGCTGAGTCCTGAACAGCAAGAAAAAGCCAGGCCCAGGAGAGGGTCAAGAGGGCAGAGGAGTAGCAGACTGAGATGACTTCAGGTCGCAGGAGTTCAGCTAGATAGTTATCAAACCATTCCATACATCTACAAACCCAACAGGAGATCAATGAGAAGAAGAGCAGCAATTCTAGAAACAGAAAATCGAACACTTTCTGAAAGGTAGGAGGTGCGGAGAAGTGAATCCGAAGTGACGGGTAGATGGACCGCGGGAGGAGGGGTCAGCTCCCGGCAAGGGGTGAAGCAACAAAGCACAAAATCAGAACTTTTAGAAATCTCTTCCACTGAGGGACATCGCTCCAGAGGCTAAGCAGGGGTGGAGCCCTCACGGGGACAGTGTGGTCTCAGGCCCTGCAGGGTCACAGAAGGATTGGGGGTGTCTGAGTGTAGCAGAGCAGGTATCAGAGCAGGGAAGCTGGCTATAGAGATGGAGCTGAGGAGTGAGCTCTCAGCTTGGGGTTACCTTAAACTGTGATCCATGGCACAGTCGGACCACTGCTCTTTGAGCAGGGACCACACAAGTGGCAGATCTGGGGAGACCCACCTTGCTCCACCGGAAGAGCACCGTGGCAGGAATCTGCTGGGTTTGGAGACTCCAAACGGGGCTGTGTGCCAGAGACAGAAACATTCAGTCACAGGCCGGGTGAGCTCAGAGCACAGCCGGAGACCAGGGAGATGGGAGGGATTGACCGCTTTTCTCCGAGGGCGCACTGAGGAATGGGGCCCCGAGCTCTCGGCTCCTCCGGGCCAGAGATTGGGAGGCATTTTCATTCCCGTCCTCCAGAGCTCTACAGAAATGGTTCAGGGAAAAAAGCTCCTGAGAGAGAACCCGAGCAGATTACTTAGCCCGGCTCCTGCCCAGTGTGGAGCAATTCCGCCTCAGGCAAAGACATTTGAGAATCACTGCAACAGCCCCCCCTCCCCCCACAGAAGATCAGCAAGAACATCCAGCCAAGACCAAGCTCACTGATCAAATAGCAGAATTCCAGAGAAGGGGAAAGCAAAGCATGGAATTCATGGCTTTCTCCCCATGATTCTTTAGTCTTGCAAAGTTAATTAATTTTTTTTATTTTACTTTTTTCTTATTCTAATTTTTTTAACTTTTCCTCTTTCCTCTTTTAACGTTTTTTAAATAGTTCATTTTAATAATACCTTTCTAAATAAAAAACGTTTTATGCCTTCATTATTACAGTCATATTTTATCCTTCATCGTATCTAACTTTATTTTTTGTATACATATAGGGTTTTTTCTTCTAAAAAAGTCTGGGATACAATTTTTTCTAATAGATCAAAATAATACCCTAAATCGAGCGCAGGGCTTTGTTCTAGTCTCCAGTCTGAGCAAATTCTCTCCACTTTCTTTTTCTTTCCTTTTCCCAACCAACTTGTCTTATCAATTCATTTTTTAGAATTTTTTTTTAATTTTCATCTTTACAGTCATATGTCATCCTTTCATTGTCTTTACTCTTATTTTTGTATATATATAGGTTTTCCTTTCTTTAAAATTTGGGAGGAAGTTTCTTCTAAGAAGCCAAAATACACCCAAAATCAAATGGGTGCTCTGTTGTATTCACCAGTCTAATATATATATATTTTTTTCTTCCCCCCCCCAATTTGGGGTCTCTTCTGATTTAGTTAGCGTACATTTCTCTGGGGTCTTTGCCATCCTTTTAGTATTTTATTCTCTCGTTCATATATTCTTATCAGGATAAAATGACAAGGCGGAAAAACTCACCACAAAAAAAGAAAAAAAAGGACAAGAGGCAGTACCAAAGGCTAGGGACCTAATCAGTATGGACAATGGTAATATGTCAGATCAAGAGTTCAGAATGATGATTCTCAAGGTGCTAGCTGGACTCGAAAAAAAGGCATGGAAGAGAATAGAGAAGCCCTGTCTGGAGAAATAAAAACCCTTTCTGGAGAAATGAAAAAAAAAAAAAAAAACTAAAATCTAACCAAGCTGGAATCAAAAAAGATATTAATGAGGTACAATAAAAAATGGAGGCTCTTACTGCTAGGATAAATGAGGCAGAAGAGAGACTTAGTGATACAGTAGACCAAATGACAGAGAATAAAGAAGCTGAGCAAAAGAGAGACAAACAACTACTGGACCACGAGGGGAGAATTTGAGAGATAAGCGATACCATAAGACAAAACAATATTAGAATAATTGGGATTCCAGAAGAAGAAGAAAGAGAGAGGGGGGCAGAAGGTATATTGGAGCAAACTACAGTAGAGAATTTCCCTAGTGTGGCAAAGGGAACAAGCATCAAAATCCAGGAGGCACAGAGAATCCCCCTCAAAATCAATAAAAATAAGTCCACTATGGACTTATAGTATCTGTGTACTGTGGACTAATAGTATCTAATACTATTAGATATTACTATCTAATAGTAAAATTTACAAGTCTTAGTGACAAAGAGAAAATCCTGAGAGCAGCTCGGGACAAGAAGTCTGTAACATACAATGGTAAAAATATTAGTTTTGCAGCAGACTGATCCACAGAGACCTGGCAGGCCAGAAAGAACTGGCATGATATATTCAGAGCACTCAATGAGAAAAACATGCAGCCAAGAATACTATATCCAGCTAGGCTATCTTTGAAAGTAGGAGAGATAAAAAGCTTCCAGGACAAACAAAAACTGAAAGAATTTGTATACACCAAACCAGCCCTACAGGAAATATTGAAAGGGGTCCTCTAAGTGAAGAGAGAGCCTAAGAGTAGTAGACCAGAAAGGAACAGAGACAATATACAGTAACAGTCACCTTACAATCAATACAATGGCACTAAATTCATATCTTTGGATAGTTACCCTGAATGTAAATGGGCTAAATACCCCAATCAAAAGACACAGGGTATCAGAATGGATTAAAAAAAAAAAATCAATATGCTGTCTACAAGAAACTCATTTTAGACCCAAAGACACTCCCAGATTTAAAGTGAGGGGGTGGAAAGCAATTTACCATGCTAATGGACATCAAAAGAAAGCTGGAGTGGCAATCCTTATATCAGATCAATTAGATTTTAAGCCAAGGACTATAATAAGAGAAGAGGAAGGACACTATATCATACTCAAAGGGTCTGCCCAACAAGAAGGTCTAACAATTTTAAATATCTCTGCTCCTAACATGGAGCAGCCAACTGTATAACCAAATTAATAACAAAATCAAAGAAACACATTGACAATAATACAATAATAGAAGGGGACTTTAACACCCCCCTCACTGAAATGGATGGATCATCCAAGCAAAAATCCACAAGGAAATAAAGGCCTTAAATGACACACTGGACCAGATGGACATCACAGATATATTTAGAACATTCCATCCCAAAGCAACAGAATACACATTCTTCTCTATTGCACGTGGAACATTCTCCAGAATAGATCACATCCTGGGTCACAAATCAGGTCTCAACTGGTACCAAAAGTTTGGGATTATTCCCTATATATTTCCCCTATATATAGGATTATTCCCTATATATTTCCCTATATATTTCAGCTCTGAAGCTAGAACTCAATCACAAGAGGAAAGTTGGAAAGAACTCAAATACATGGAGGCTAAAGAGCATTCTACTAAAGAATGACTGGGTCAACCAGGAAATTAAAGAAGAATTGGAAAAAATTCATGGAAAATTCCAGGCCCGGGAGGGTCTTTCTGTGTATACACGAGCATTGTGTGTGAGTACCAGTTGTTCCAGGAGCAGATAAAAACCACAGGGGGCTGGAGCTTGGCAGACACAGTGCAGATGGTAGGAGATGAAGTCAAATGGAAGACAGGAGCTAATCCAGTGACTGTAAGGAGAAGAAAGGTATTCACACTTACACAGTTTGTAGGTGGCAGAACTAGGGTTTAGACCTAGTCTACAGAACCCACATTCCTAACCAATACAACTTACAAGAAGTAAAAGACATATGTTGAACTATGTCAATTCATGGTGGTTCATATTAGGCCAGGGTCTCTTGGCATGCAAAAACATAACAAAACAAAACAAAACAAATAAACAAACAAACAAACAAACAAAAAAACTAACTCCCTGGGTGACTCACAGAATCTCTTTGGGTGGAAACCATACTTCAGAAGCATTTTGCCATGGGCTAGGGGGTGATCATTTAATAAAAACAGCAAAGGAAATAATTATAAAAACAGAAGAGTTAATAACCATCACGGTTACTACACATTAGACAACTTGGCTATTAAGATAATTCCTTGGACTTCCATAGTGAATTTCTTTTCCCTTTTATTAACTCAGAGTGCCTTTCCAAGTGTGTTCAGATTGGTAAAGAAGAAGTCGAACTCTCTTTGCAGATGACATGATACTTTATGTGGAACAATGAAAAGACTTCACCCCCAAATTACTAGAAATCATACAGCAATTCAGTGATGTGGCAGGATACAAAATCAATACACAGAAATCAGTTGCTTTTTTACACACTAGCAATGAGACTGTAGAAAGAGAAATTAGAGAATCGATTCCATTTACAATAGCACCAAAAACCATAAGATACCTTGGAATAAACCTAACCAAAGAGGTAAAGGATCTATACTCTAGGAACTACAGAACACTCATGAAAGAAATTGAAGAAGACAGAAAAAGCTAGAAAAATATTCCATGTTCATGATCAGACAACAAAAAGAAACAAAAGGCATCTGAATCAGCAAAGAAGAAGTCAAACTCTCACTCTTTGAAGATGATATGATACTTTATGTGGAAAACCCAAAATACTCCACTCCAAAACTGCTAGAACCCATACAGGAATTCAGTAAAGTGTCAGGATATAAAATCAAGGCACAGAAATCAGTTGCGTTTCTGTACACCAACAACAAGACAAGAAGAAAGCAAAATTAAGGAGTCAATCCCATTTACAATTGCACCCAAAGCCATAAGGTACCTACAAATAAATCTAAGCAAAGAGGCTACGAATTTGTACTCAGAAAACTATTGAATACTCATGAAAGAAATTGAGGAAGACACAAAGAAATGGAAAAACGTTCCATACTCATGGATTGGAAGAAAAAATATTGTGAAAATGTTAATGCTACCTCGAGCAATCTACACATTTAATGCAATCCCTATCAAAATACCATCAACGTTTTCAACGAAATGGAGCAAATAGTCCTGAAATTTATATGGAACCAGAAAAGACCCCAAATAGCCAGAGGAATATTAAAAAAGAAAAGCAAAACTGGTGGCATCACAATTCAGGACTTCAAGCTCTATTACAAAGCTGTAATCGTCAAGACAGTATGGTATTGGCACAAAAACAGACACATAGATCAATGGAACAGAATAGAGAGCCCAGAAATGGACCCTTAACTCTATGGTCAACACATTTTTTTGACAAAGCAGGGAAAAATGCCCAATGGAAAAAAGACAGTTTCTTCAACAAATGCTATTGGGAAATTTGGACAACCACATGCAGAAGAATGAAAGTGGACCATTTCCTTATGCCATGCACAAAAAATAGACTCAACATGAATGAAACAGGAATCCATCAAAACCTTTGAGGAGAACACAGACAGCAGCCTCTTCAACCTCAGCCATAGCAACTTCTTCCTAGAAACATAGCCAAAGACAAGGGAAGTAAGGGCAAAATGAACTATTGGGACTTCATCAAGATCAAAAGCTTTTGCACAACAAAGGAAACAGTCAACAAAACCAAAACACAACCGACAGAATGGGAGAAGATATTTGCAAATGACTTATCAGATGAAGGACTAGTATCCAAAATCTAGAAAGAACTTACCAAACTCAACACCCAAAGAACAAATAATCCAGTCAAGAAATGGGCAGAAGACGTGAACAGACATTTCAGCAAAGAAGACATCCAAATGGCCAACAGACACATGAAAAAGTGCTCCACATTACTTGGCATCAGGGAAATACAAACCAAAACCTCAGTGAGATACCACCTCACACCAGTCACAATGGCTAAAATTAACAAGTCAGGAAACAACAGGGGTTGACGAGGATGTGGAGAAAGGGGAACCATCCTACACTGTTGGTGGGAATGCAAGCTGGTGCAGCCACTCTGCAAAACAGTATGGAGGTTCCTCAAAAAGTTGAAAATAGAGCTACCCTACGACCCAGCAATTGCACTACTGGGTATTCATCCTAAAGATACAAATGTTGTCATCTGAAGGGGTATGTGCACCCCCAATGTTTATAGCAACAATGTCCATAATAGCCAAACTATGCAAAGAGCCTAGATGTCCATCAACAGATGAATGGATAAAGAAGATGTGAGACATATATGTCTACCTATATCTCTATCTATCTACATAAATAGATATCTACATAAATAGATAGATAGAGATATAGATCTATATCTCTATATATTATATTAGAATATTATGCAGCCATCAAAAACCTGAAACCTTGTCATTTACAACGATGTGGATGGAACTAGAGGGTATTATGCTAAGTGAAATGAGTCTATCAGAGAGGGAGAATTATCATATGATCTCACTGATTTGGGGAATTTGACAAAAAAGACAGAGGATCATAGGGGAAGGGAGGTAAAAATGAAACAACACAAAACCAGAGTGGGAGACAAACCTTGAGAGACTCTTGGTCTCAGGAAACAAACTGAGGGTTGGTGGAGTGGAGGGGGTTGGGAGGGATGGGGTGGCGGGATGATGGACATTGGGGAGGGTATGTGCTATGGTGAGTGCTATGAATTGTGTAAGACTGATGAATCACAGACTTGTAACCCTGAAACAAATAATACATTATATCTTAATTTTTAAAAAAAGAATGAAAAAAATTCCATGCTTATGGATCAGAAGAATAAACATTGTTAAAATGTCTATGCTGCCCAGAGCAATCTATACTTTCAATGCCATCCTGATAAAATACCAAAGGCATTTTTCAAAGTGCTGGGACAAACAATCCTAAAATTTGTATGGGACCAGAAAATATCCTGAATCACCAAGGAAATGTTGAAAAAGAAAAACAAAGCTGGGGGCAACACGTTGCCTGATTTCAAGTTATATTACAAAGTTGTGATCAACAAGACAGCATGGTACTGGCACAAAAACAGACACAGACCAATGGAACAGAGTAGAGAGCCCAGATATGGACCCTCAACTCTATGGTCAAATAATCTTTGACAAAGCAGGAAAAAAAAATATCCAGTGGAAAAAAGACAGTCTCTTCCATAAATGGTGCTGGGAAAACTGGATAGCTACATACAGAAGAATGAAACTCGACCATTCTCTTACACCATACACAAAGATAAAATCAAAATGGATGAAAGACCTCAATGTGAAACAGGAATCCATCAAAATCCTAGAGGAGAACACAGGCAGGAACCTCCTCTACATCGGCCACAGCAACTTCTCTCAAGACACGTCACCAAAGGCAAGGGAAACAAAAGCAAAAAGGAACTTTTGGGGGGTGCCTGGGTGGCTCAGTGGGCTAAGCCTCTGCCTTCGGCTCAGATCATGGTCTCCGGGTCCTGGGATTGAGCCCTGCACCAGGTTCTCTGCTCAGCAGGGAGCTTGTTTTCCCCTTTCTCTCTGCCTGCCTCTCTGCCTACTTGTGATCTCTCTCTTAAAAAAAAAATGAACTTTTGGGACTTCAACAAGATAAAAAGCTTCTGCACAGCAAAGGAAATGGTCAACAAAACAAAGAGGCAATCCACAGAATGGGAGAAGATACTTGCAAATGACACTACAGACAAAGGGGTGGCATCCAAGATCTATAAAGAACTTTTCAAACTCAACACCCAAAAAACAAATAACCAAGTCAAAAAATGAGCAAAAGACATGAAGAGACACTTCTCCAATGAAGACGTAGAAATGGCTAACAGACACATGAGAAAATGTTCATCGTCATCAGGCATCAGCAAAATTCAAGTCAAACCCACATGTGATACCATCTTACATCAGTTGTAATGGCAAAAATTAACAAGGCAAGAAACAACAAATGTTGGGGAGGTTTTGGAGAAAGGGGAACCCTCTTACACTGTTGGTGGGAAGGCCAGTTGGTGCAGCCAATTTGGAAAGCAGTGTGGATGGTCATAAAATAAACTAAAATAGAGCTACCCAATGACCCAGCAATTGCACTGCTGGGTATTTACCCCCAAAACACAAATGTAGTGAAAAGAAAGGCCATATGCACCCCAATGTTCATAGCAGCAATGTCCACAATAGCCAAACTGTGGAAAGAGTCGAGATTCCCTTCAACAGACGAATGGACAAAGATGTGGTCCATATATACAGTGGAATATTACTCAGCCATCAGAAAGGATGAGTACCCAACTTTTGCATCAACATGGATGGAACTGGAGGAGATTATGCTGAGTGAAATAAGTCAAACAGAGAAAGTCAATTTTCATATGGTTTCCCTTACTTGTGGAACATAAGGAATAGCATGGAGGACATTAGGAGAAGGAATGGAAAAATGAAGAGGGGGGAATTGGAGAGAGAGACTAAAACATGAGCAAATATGGACTCTGGAAATCAGACTGAGGGTTTTAGAGGGGAGGAGGGGAGGGGGATGGGTGAGCCTGGTGGTGGGTATTAAGGGGGGCACATACTGCATGGAGCACTGGATGTTATACACAAACAATGAATCATGGAACACTACATCAAAAACTAATGATGTACTGTATGGTGACTAACATAACATACCGAAAAATAATAATAAAATATAGCTGGAAAGTACGAATTTAATTTTGAAGGTTGGGCATCTTGCTGTATATCAGGATGAAGGAAATACACGGGAAAGAATTCCCTAATTAACATTCATTCTGAACCACATTTGCTTTCTGGACAAATACATTAATTTTGAAATCAGAAAAATGATGAGGTAAAATTATATGAGATTGCAGTAGATTCTTTGCTGGGAATTTCATACAAAAATAATGCAGGTAAACACAAACACACGTTCTAAATAATTTTGGGTGGTGAAATTGGTGGCAACAGTGGAGTCAGGAACCCAATCTCTAGTGGCGAGCTCTCATCTGCTTTCCTATTCTTTCTTTCAAATAGCTTCACAAAGACATATTCCTAGGAGCACTGTAGTATTTTGGCTATAACGTGAAAATACTAGTTTTTCCTGTTTTAAAAATTGTTGGACAATATTCAATAACTAACCCCTGACATTTCTTTAAAATGGGTTATCAATCTACTTCAGTTGATAAACATGTCCCTAATAAGCTGAATATTTCAATATCAGTAAATAAGCAAAAGAAAATGTCTCACATTCACGTGTGACCAGTTACATTTGTAAGTCGACTTCAAAATAGATAATGATGAAATTAAAATGCATTTGCCGTCACTGGCCCTTTTAAGTTTTACATAGTTACTCTGTGAGATGATTTTTGGAAGCAAAGTCACTTTTTTTAAAATATTTTATTTATTTGGCAGAGAGAAATCACAACTAGGCAGAGAGGCAGGCAGAGAGAGAGGAGGCAGGCTCCCCACGGAGAGGGGGCCACAAGGATACCACTGTCCTGGGGGTGGTGTATGGGACTTAACCAGAAGCAGAGGTAAAGTGACCTCCATGGAGGGAAGGAAATGATCATTTACAGAATTATTTTAAGCCAGAGGCACTTTACATGGTATCTCCAATAACCTTATTCAGTTATTTTCCCCATTTATTTACACACATAAAATTAGGTGTGAAGCTTTTGTCCATTGTGCCCTGAAGCCTTCAATGCTTTGAATGACGAGTTCTCATTGGGCTAGTGTTTGATGCAACCCTAAGTATTTCTTGTTTTGTTTTCTGTTGTAGCTGTATTGTTTTCAAATGAAGAAAACCCATGAAAATTAAAGCAATTTCTGTACTATCAAAAGAAAAAAATAAAAGTTTGAAAAGATGGGAGTACATTTTTGCAAACAATATTACAGAATTCGTGCTACTGGGCTAGAAAATGGAGGACTTCTGTTTATCAGTGGAGAAAGGGACAAACAATAACAAATAATTTACAATAAAAGCAAAATGTTTCTCCAGTACACATGTGGAAAGATGCCACACTGCATTAACAGAAGAAATGGCAACCTGGAGATGTTGTAATAAGTGAAAAAGTCAATTTGGGGGGAGCAAGATGGCGGGGAAATAGGAGGAGGCACCATTTCAACCTGTACCCTAAAGTGAGCTGATTACCTACCAAAGAACTCCGACCACCCATGAAATCAGCCTGAGATCAGAATTATACACGCCTGGATCTCTACTGGAGCAGAAGACGCCAGTGGCAGGTAAAGCAGACTGGGAGCATCGGACTGATATCGGAAGATAAACAAAAGGGGGAGGGAGCCACCAGAGGTGACCGATTGGAGAGTAACACCCCAACACGAGAGTACTCTGCGTCTGGGGACCAGCATTAACTTGGAGTCTGGTTGAAAGCACTCAAAAAACAAACAGCAAAGGATCGCGGTGGGGGGGGTAATAGTGGGAACCTGGGCAGTTAGGGTCAGGGACCTAAGTCCCCGGACCCAGGACAGCCTCCCCTGGCGCGGAGCCAGAGAGAGTGCGGCGGAGAAATCAGGTCTCGGTCCCTGAGCCGCGAGTGCACCTGAACGCCAGCGCGCCTGAGAACGAGTGGGGTCTGGCTCCCGTGAGGGGCTGGGAGCCTGGCCTGACGGCAATCCTGAAACGCGCGCGTCCCACACCCTCCCTTGGGATAGGTGCTCATAGGCGCTAGCCTGGAGCTCTGGCAGCAGGAAAAACCAGATATTCCCAGCCCGGGACAGCGGGAAAATCTCAGTGCGCGATCTCTGCTCCGAACCTCTCTGGTGGTCTGGAGCTGCCTAGACAGCCACAGCTGCCCTGGTTTTGGGCACAACGAGGAGCTCCTGCATCCCCAGGGACAGTGACCCAGAACCAACTCTGCCAGCAGCTTTTGCAAAAACAGTCTGAGGCTTCTCTCTGAGAGGGAGGTTGGGGTGCTGTTTGCTCTCCTCTAAACCTCCCAAAACCATCAAAAGCTGTCAAGGCGAGAGAAAGCAGATGAAAGAACATAAAAACCCCCAGAGAACAAAAGACTGAAAAAAAAACCAAAAACAGTTTCCTGAAAAAAAAAGAGCTCACCCCCTTGAGGGGAGTGGGAGGACCTAACTCAGGGAACATCATTGTCTGAAAACCCACGTGGCAGGCCCCTCCCCCAGAAAACCAACCAGGAAGGAAGGAAAAAAAAAAAAAAGACTACAAGAGAACAACCACCACTACTTCATAAATACAACTTTTATTTTTAACTCTTTACCAATATTCTGGTTCTTTTTTTTTATACATACAGATAATTTTTTAACCTATTTACCATCACACTGAGATGTCCAGTACATCAAATTCTTTAATAACCTTCTAACCTGAACTTTTTGATACATACACCCGTGTTTTTCTTTTGTTTTTCTATTTTTTTAATTTTAACTTAGTTTAGTCTAGTTTATTCTTTTTTTAATTTTTATTTTCTACTATACATATAGAGTTAAACTTCAAGGTAACCCCCTTTCCCCAATCAATGCTACCCCTATAGGCAAACCAGTTTCTAATCCCCCTGTAACTTAGGAAAGTTGAGTCCCTTAACAAAAACATCAAGATACCTTCAGGAAGAATCAAAATAACCTTCCTCACCCACACTGAGAATCTATAACCATTCTCCCAATTTTTCCTTCTGTCAGTGTTTCTGTGAATTTGTCTTTGTCCTGATAATATATAAACCTTATACTTGGGGTTCTTTCTGATGAGGTTCTTCCCTTTTTTTTTGCTTATATATACATATTTTTTTCTCTTGTCATATACTTTTATCACTCTTTTTGTCTGTCTGTTTTTGTTTGTATACTCCACAAATCTTACCTTGTGGCCCATTTGGGCTGAGCCTTCTCTTGTATCTTCCCTTTTCTTCCTATCTCTCTCTCTCTCTCTTTTTTTTTCTTCCTTTTTTCTTTCCCCCTTTTTTTTCTTTCTTCTTCTCTATTTCTTTTTCTTTTCTTTTTTCTCTCATTTGGGTGGGGAATCCTGATTGCACAGAAGCGTTCCAGGGTGCACATTGACTGCACCACAATCGATAAGTCCAGCTGCATCTGTTTAGTCATCTCTTACCAAAATGACTAGGAGGAGGAATACCCAACAGAAGAAAAATACAGAGGATGGGCCTTCTGCAACAGAACTAATGGCTATCGACATAGACAATATGTCAGAAAAGGAATTCAGACTAACAATTATCCAGGCAATAGCTAGGTTGGAGAAAGCCATGGATGACCAAACAGAATTGATTCGGGCAGAACTGAAAGCCACCAGGGATGATGTTCACAATGTTAGGGCAGAACTGAAAGCCACCAGGGATGATGTTCAAAATGCTCTCAATGAGTTCCAATCCAATCTAAATTCTCTAAAAGCTAGGGTAACTGAGACAGAAGATAGAATTAGTGATCTGGAGGACAAACAGATAGAGAGAAAGGATCAGGAGGAAGCCTGGAACAAACAGCTCAGAAGCCACGAAAACAGAATCAGGGAAATAAACGATGCCATGAAACGTTCCAACGTCAGAATTATTGGAATCCCTGAAGGGGAAGAAAAAGAAAGAAGTCTAGAAGATATAGTGGAAGAAGTTGTCTATGAAAATTTTCCCAATCTCACGAATGGAAACAATGTTCATGTACTAGAGGCAGAAAGATCTCCTCCCAAGATTTTAGATTCTCGAAAGTCCTCACGGCACCTTATAGTTAAAATGGGGAATTATGTTTCAAGAGAGACCCTCTTAAAAGTAGCTAGGACAAAGAAGCTTCTTACATACAGAGGAAAGCCCATTAGAATAACGTCAGACCTTTCCACAGAGACCTGGCAAGCCAGGAAGGGCTGGCAAAATATATTCAGAGTACTAAATGAGAAGAACATGCAACCAAGAATACTCTATCCAGCAAGACTGACATTTAAAATGGATGGAGAGATAAAGAGTTTCCAAGACCAGCAAGGCTTAAAAGACTATGCAACCACCAAGCCGACACTGCAGGAAATATTAAGGGGGGTCCTATAAAAGAGAAAAAATCCTAAGAATATCATTGAACAGAAATACAGAAAAAATCTATAGACAGAAAGACTTCAAAGGCAACACGATGTCAATAAAAACCTAACTCTCAATAATCACTCTCAATGTGAATGGCCTAAATGCGCCCATAAAACGACACAGGGTTGCAGATTGGATAAAACGACAGGACCCATCCATATGTTGTCTACAAGAGACCCATTTTGAACCTAAGGATACACCCAGACTGAAAGTGAAGGGATGGAGAAGCATCTTTCATGCCAATGGGCCTCAAAAGAAGGCCGGGGTAGCAATTCTCATATCAGATAAATTAGATTTTAAACTAAGGACTGTAGTCAGAGATACAGAAGGACACTACATAATTCTTAAAGGGACTATCCGCCAAGACGATCTAACAATTGTGAATATCTATGCCCCCAATATGGGAGGACCCAATTACGTAAGAAAACTATTAATCAAGATAAAGAGCCATATTGATATGAATACAATAATAGTAGGAGATCTTAATACGCCTCTCTCAGAAATAGACAGATCATCGAAGCAGAAAATTAATAAAGAAATAAGAGCATTGAATGAAACATTGGACCAGATGGACCTCATAGACATATACAGAACATTCCACCCTAAAACAACAGAATACTCATTCTTCTCAAGTGCACATGGAACCTTCTCCAGAATAGACCACATACTGGGTCACAAAGCAGCACTCAACCGATACCAAAAGACTGACATCATTCCCTGCATATTCTCAGATCACAATGCTTTGAAACTGGAGCTCAATCACAAGGAAAAGTTCAGAAGGAACTCAAACACCTGGAAGCTAAAGACCACCTTGCTTAAGAATGCTTGGATCAACCAGGAGATCAAAGACGAACTTAAACAATTCATGGAAACCAATGAGAATGAAGACACCTCGGTCCAAAACCTATGGGATACAGCAAAGGCGGTTCTAAGGGGGAAATACATAGCCATCCAAGCCTCCCTCAAAAACATTGAAAAATCCAGACTACACCAGCTGTCTCTACACCTTAAAGAACTGGAGAATCAACAACAAATCAAACCAACTCCACATGCAAGAAGGGAAATAATCAAGATTAGAGCAGAGATCAATGAGGTAGAAACGAGAGATACAGTAGAACGTATCAATGAAACTAGAAGCTGTTTTTTTGAAAGAATCAATAAGATCGATAAACCATTGGCCACACTAATCCAAAAGAAAAGAGAGAAAGCCCAAATTAATAAAATTATGAATGAAAAGGGAGAGATCACAACTAACACCAAGGAAATAGAAACAATCATCAGAAATTATTACCAACAGTTATATGCCAATAAGCTAAGCAACCTAGATGAAATGGATGCATTCCTGGAAAGCTACAAACTCCCAAAATTGAACCAGGAAGAAATCGACAACCTGAATAGACCGATATCTAGTAATGAGATTGAAGCAGTGATCAAAAACCTCCCAAAAAACAAGAGCCCAGGACCTGACGGATTCCCTGGGGAATTCTACCAAACTTTCAAAGAAGAAATAACACCAATTCTCCTGAAGCTGTTCCAAAAAATTGAAGCAGTAGGAAAACTTCCAGACTCTTTTTATGAAGCCAGCATTACCCTGATCCCCAAACCAGGCAAAGACCCTACCAAAAAGGAGAATTTCAGACCAATATCACTGATGAATATGGATGCAAAGATTCTCAACAAGATCCTAGCAAACAGGATCCAGCAGCACATTAAAAAGATTATCCACCATGACCAGGTGGGATTCATCCCTGGGTTGCAAGGTTGGTTCAACATTCGCAAATCAATCAGTGTGATAGAACACATCAATAAGAGAAGAGAGAAGAACCACATGGTCCTCTCAATGGATGCAGAAAAAGCATTTGGCAAAATCCAGCATCCGTTCCTGATGAAAACGCTTCAAAGTATAGGGATAGAGGGAACATTCCTGAACTTCATAAAATCTATCTATGAAAGACCCACAGCAAATATCATCCTCAATGGGAAAAAGCTTGCAGCCTTCCCGTTGAGATCAGGAACACGACAAGGATGCCCACTCTCACCACTCTTGTTCAACATAGTATTAGAAGTTCTAGCAACGGCAATCAGACAACAAAGAGAAATAAAAGGTATCCAGATTGGCAAGGAAGAAGTCAAACTCTCTCTCTTCGCAGATGAAATGATTCTTTATATGGAAAACCCCAAAGACTCCACCCCCAAACTACTAGAACTCATACAGCAATTCAGTAACGTGGCAGGATACAAAGTCAATGTACAGAAATCAGTGGCTTTCTTATACACCAACAATGAAAATACAGAAAGGGAAATTAGAGAATCGATTCCATTTACTATAGCACCAAGAACCATAAGATACCTGGGCATAAACCTAACCAAAGAAGTAAAGGACCTGTACTCGAGGAACTACAGAACACTCATGAAAGAAATTGAAGAAGACACAAAAAGATGGAAGACTGTTCCATGCTCTTGGATTGGAAGAATAAACATTGTTAAAATGTCTATACTGCCTAGAGCAATCTATACTTTTAATGCCATTCCGATCAAAATTCCACCGATATTTTTCATAGAGCTGGAGCAAATAATCCTAAAATTTGTATGGAGTCAGAAGAGACCCCGAATTGCCAAGGAAATGTTGAAAAACAAAAACAAAACTGGCGGCATCACGTTACCTGATTTCAAGCTTTACTACAAAGCTGTGATCACCAAGACAGCGTGGTACTGGCATAAAAACAGACACATAGACCAGTGGAACAGAGTGGAGAGCCCAGATATGGACCCTCAACTCTATGGTCAAATAATCTTCGACAAAACAGGAAAAAATATTCAATGGAAAAAAGACAGTCTCTTCAATAAATGGTGCTGGGAAAACTGGACAGCGATATGTAGAAGAATGAAACTCGACCATTCTCTTACACCGTTCACAAAGATAAACTCGAAATGGATAAAAGACCTCAACGTGAGACAGGAATCTATCAGAATCCTAGAGGAGAACATAGGCAGTAACCTCTTCGATATCAGCCACAGCAACTTCTTTCAAGATAAGTCTCCAAAGGCCAAGGAAACAAAAGCAAAAATGAACTTTTGGGACTTCATCAAGATCAAAAGCTTCTGCACAGCAAAGGAAACAGTCAACAAAACAAAGAGGCAACCCACGGAATGGGAGAAGATATTTGCAAATGACAGTACAGACAAAAGGTTGATATCCAGGATCTACAAAGAACTTCTCAAACTCAACACACACAAAACAGATAATCATATCAAAAAATGGGCAGAAGATATGAATAGACACTTCTCCAACGAAGACATACAAATGGCTATCAGACACATGAAAAAATGTTCATCATCACTAGCCATCAGGGAGATTCAAATTAAAACAACATTGAGATACCACCTAACACCAGTTAGAATGGCCAAAAGTAGCAAGACAGGAAACAACGTGTGTTGGAGAGGATGTGGAGAAAGGGGAACCCTCTTACACTGTTGGTGGGAATGCAAGTTAGTGCAGCCACTTTGGAGAACAGTGTGGAGATTCCTGAAGAAATTAAAAATAGAGCTTCCCTATGACCCTGCAATTGCACTGCTGGGTATTTACCCCAAAGATACAGAGGTAGTGAAAAGAAGGGCCATTTGTACCCCAATGTTTATTGCAGCAATGGCTACGGTCGCCAAACTGTGGAAAGAACCAAGATGCCCTTCAACGGATGAATGGATAAGGAAGATGTGGTCCATATACACAATGGAGTATTATGCCTCCATCAGAAAGGACGAATACCCAACTTTTGTAGCAACATGGACGGGACTGGAAGAAATTATGCTGAGCGAAATAAGTCAAGCAAAGAGAGTCAAGTATCATATGGTCTCACTTATTTGTGGAGCATAACAAATAACATGGAGGACATGGGGAGATGGAGAGGAGAGGGAGTTGAGGGAAACTGGAAGGGGAGATGAACCATGAGAAACTGTGGACTCTGAAAAACAACCAGAGGGTTATGAAGGGGCGGTGGGAGGGGGTGGGGTGTGGTGGGAGGTTGAGGAACCAGGTGGTGGGTAATAGGGAGGGCACGTACTGCATGGAGCACTGGGTGTGATGCCAGAACAATGAACACTGTTATGCAGTAAATAAGCAAATAAAAATAAATAAATTTAAAAAAAAAAGAAAAAGTCAATTTGTAGAAAATTATTTATGTGATTGCGAATTTTTTAAAAGATTTTATTTATTTATTTATTTATTTATTTGACAGAGATCACAAGTAGGCAGAGAGGCAGGCAGAGAGAGGGAGAGGAGGAAGCAGGCTCTCTGCCGAGCAGACAGCCCCATGCGGGGCTCGATCCCACGACCCTGGGATCATGACCTGAGCCGAAGGCAGAGGCTTTAACCCACTGAGCCACCCAGGTGCCCCGCAAAGTCACTTTTAAACAAAGAAAACATATTTGAAATATGTCTGATATATATAGTATGGAGTCAATAAATATGTATAGAATAAATGAAAAAATAATAATAATATTTACAAAGCCTGCATGGCGCAGTCAGTTAAGAAACTGACTCTTGATTTCTACTCAGGTCATGATCTCAGGATCATGAGGTCAAGCCCCGTGTAGGGCTCCGTACTCAGTATAGAGTCTGCTTGAGATTCTCTCTCTCCCTCTCCCTTTGCCCCTCCTGTGGCTTGAGAACACACACTCTCTCTCTCAAGATAAATAAATAAAGTCTTTAAATAGGTGCTTGAAGGCATCTCAACTACATATACCTGTATATTTATGTATGTGTATATGTGTGTGTATGTTTGTGTGTACATGTCTACATGTGTATATGTATGTATACATGTTCCTATATTTCATGCTCTCACAGACACGTATGTGCAGATTTCTGGGAATCGTTGGTGGGAGGGGCTGAAGGAAACTCCCTGACACAGGGTTTAATGTCCTCAGGCTCTGTCTGAGTCACCGTTTAATGCTTTATTTGTCACATAAGCTTCCAGAAAATTCCCAGGGATGGGGCTCTTCTCTCCCTCCTTCCAAGATTTCCTGCTAAATAATGCTCCAAGCCGACCTTCTGGATCTGGTCACTAGATGGCAATGACCAATTTCTGAATTTTCTCCAAAGAAAACAATTATTTCAGAAAATGAAACATAAATCTATCAAATGTTCTTTTGCATTGCGGGTGGTGAAAGTATACATAAACGGAAATCATAGCCAAAGCCCTTTACTCAGCAGTTTTCTTCTCTAGGGTTCCACAGATATAAAACACTGGGCTAGTATCACACCTGCTGAGAACACTGGTGGATACTACAGGCCTGAGGTCAGAACAAGGAGAGAAGGGGTTCAGGTACCTCTACAATTACGCTGTGAAGGTACACACCATTTTCCAGAGATGCTCAGCTTCCAGGTAGTGGTTTTCAACACAGGATTTCTCAGGAACAAATCAAGTCCTAGAGTATTTCCCGACCATGATAGCTGTTTGGGGTCTCAGATTAGCTCTCTTCTCCCCTCTTTCCCTGTTTGGTTTCCCTGGGTAGCCTCCCGAGGGTCTCAGTTTAAACCTCACTTCCTGTGGGAAGTTTCCTCAGACACAGATAATGGCTTGATTATCCTGAGTCATCTGGTCACTCCACGAGGTCACCATTTCCAGATACACTTTTTTTATTTGCAAGGAGTCTGATAAGAGTGAGTTCCAAAAGTCTCACAGGCTGTGTGGCTTCATACAATGCACTGAAGACTCTAGAGGTTTCAAGTGTCCTATCTGAAGCTTTGTCCCAGAATTCAACTTTTGTGCTTTTTAAACAAGATTTTATTTATTTATTTGTCAGAAAAAGAGAGAGAGAAAGAGAGAGAGAGAGAGAGAGAAAAGCTGAGCACAAGCAGGGGGAGCAACAGGCAGAGGGAGAAGCAGGCTCCCTTCTGAGCAAGAACTTGAACCCAAGACCCTGGGATCATGACCTGAGCTGAAGGCAGATGTTTAACCGATTGAGTCACTCCTATGTCCCAACCTCTTACACTTTTGAGAGGGATGTCCAGGACATGGGCCAGTTGAGCAATGGAAATGCAGAGTTGTTCCAAGGAGAACAACAGGGGCGGGTGCTGTAGAGAAGCTGTGGAGGCTGTGGGTGGATGCTCCCTCCTCTAAAAGATCCCATGAGAACTCCTAAATGAATCTATTCTTTTTACCAGACACGGTATTCCATGGCAAAGACCACAGGAACCTTCTAGAGGTAGAATTGCGGGATAGAAAGTTTTAAACCATTTACTTTGTGGAATACTGTTGAAAATATATTCCCAAAATACATAAATGGACTCGGAAAAGAGGGAAAATTAAAGAAGCAAGCAAAGGTCTCCATTAAACTCCGGTGACTTACAATCAATTTCTATATTCTTATTAACTGTGGGCATAATAGGACACTGACAGCTTCTAATCTACATAATAATATAGAACCTCTTGGCAGAACTGTAGGGTCCACATGGTGTTTCCCTCTTTACAGATGAGAAAGCTGAGCCTCACATCCTAGGCGTGGCTGAGGCCATAACACCTGTGTGACCTACACTGCCCTTGTGATTTCATCAAATGCCCACAAGGACCCCATGAGGGAAGGTCCTGTACCCAGTCCGTGGATGGGAGGCCTGAGGCTTGGGGAGCTTAGTGCCCCATCCTGACCTATGTCATTGGCAGAACCCAGACTGGAACCCACATCTTTCTGACCCCCAACCCTTACTCTTCCCATTGCGTATACTGATCTGGGCTTTTTTCCTGACTGTTAGAGGAATCTCCGCTCAGTACAGACAGTGTGGAAAATACATTCACGTATGGAGGGGAAAATATAAATAACCACCAACTCCACAACCCACTGTGGAGTTGCGTTAACTGACAAACTGTTAACTTTTGGGGTTTCTTTCCTTGAACACTATTTAAAACCTAATTTTAATTTACTGTGGCTATTTGGAGCAACTCTTTTGTCTTCATTCCTACTGTTCTAAACTGTATCACACAAATGCTGTTTCTAACAAAGAAGGAAAGCTATGTAATATCTTTGACAATGAATTAACTATTGCAAGAATATGATAGGCAGAACCTGACAGAAACATTCAGAGAACACAATTCTTTGTTGCTCAGAGAACTTCGTCTTAAAGCAAATTACAGTTAAAGTTTCCTTAATGACCTGTTTGCTTATAGGCAATGCGAATTCCAGACGATACAAATTTAAGCCAAAATTAAGTGAACTTCATCCATATTCATAAGGAATCTTGAAAGAAAGTCTTATATGTGCCTAAGTTGTTGATCTACCAAGACCCAGTTTAAATACCATCCATTACTTCCTCACAGCAAATGTGGCTGGACACAAAGCAATCCTTGTCCTGTCAGCGAGCCAGTCCATTTTCTGGAGTTAGGAAAAGTGCAGGGATCAGTATCCACGATGGAAAGGAAATTAACTTTCTACTGGCAAAAGTATGATGTACTCATTCTGTAATCATTGAGCACTAAACTGAGCTTGAGTAGAAAACGGTTGAAAGCTTGATTCGTGACAAACAAACCAAGCTTTCAACCTTTTTCTACTATAGAAATCCCAGGTGTGCAAGACAGTGCACTGTATGAGCGCAGACATCCACACCTCACTTACTCCAACCAGGGCCTCAGCCGGAACTTGCTGTGGTAATCTAGGATCTGCCTCTCTTCTCCCTTCCTTACACACACACAAGAAGCCCCTTTCCCTGGATGTGTGAAGTCCCTTCCCTTCTGCTGGCCTCACTTATGGGAGGAGGAGGAAAGAGGAGGAAAGAACCAAATCTCAGTGGTTAGGAGTATCTGCATTGGAGTGAAGCAGATCTGGGTTTGAGCCCTGGTTTCATCACCTGCTAATGTAGTGGTGCCCAAATTTGCTGACCATGCACTTGGCTCAGATGAATAAATCTACTGAGGGCCTTTGTAACCAGGCTGGTTGTCCTCATTGGTTCCATCTCTACCTGGCTTTGTCTAGGCCAGTACTCTGTCCCATTGAGAATACACAGTCTTATACATTTTCCCTCATCCAGTAGGGCTGGGTCATTTCCCCCCACCATGTTCCCACCGAAATTAACCTTAACAAGGTCAACAACCACCTTTCTCACATTTCTAGATCATGAGTGTTGAAATGAAGGTTCAAATGAAGACAAAGATTTCCCTAAGACGGAATTCATTTGCTTGTGTCTAGACCAATATTATATTGCAATGCTCTCATTTACCTAAAAACTAGAGTTTAAAATACCTTCCATAGAGTCAGAGTGACATAATGGGGGAAGGGTGTGCTATAGACAATGGGCTTTCAAACAAAGGAAACATTTTCCTCTGACTCCATCATAATGAATTTTGCTAATGGGTTTACTGAGTGGTAGCAATAAATTTTTACAGTCTTTTCAATAACCTTTATCTTATTTGGTTTTATTTTTTTTTCCTCAAGGGATTCCAAGTACGCAGTGAAATCCTCTAAAATTATAATGTTGTTTCATACTATATCATGGCTAGATGCCTCATCTAAAAACATTTCTCTAATATACCATAATTAGACAATGTGCCTGGTGTGATCTGGATGTTTGTGTCCCTCCACAAGGGCATATACCATAACCCCCAACTCAGTGGTACTAGGAAAAGGGATCTTTGCAAGATGATCAGGTCATGAGGGCAGAGCCCTTATTAAAAAGTCCCCAGAGCGGGGTGCCTGTGTGGCTCAGTGGGTTAAAGCCTCTGCCTTCGGTTCAGGTCATGATCCCAGGGTCCTGGGATCGAGCCCCACATCAGGCTCTCTGCTCAGCGGGGAGCCTGCTTCCTCCTCTCTTTCTCTCTCTGCCTGCCTCTCCGCCTACTTGTGATATCTCTCTCTGTCAAATAAATAAATAAAATCTTTAAAAAAAAAATAAAAAGTCCCCAGAGAGCTTGCCTGTCCCTTCTGTCATGTGAGAACACAGCAAGAAGTTGGCAGTCTGCAACCCAGAAGAGAGTCTTCGCTAGAATTCAACCATGCTGTCACTGTGAACTTGGACTTCTAACCTCCAGAATTATGAGAATAATTCTTGTCATTACAAGCCATCCAGGCTTTGGTTTTTGCTATAGCACCCTGAATGGACTGAGACAGTACTGAAACATAACGGTGGTGGTAGGGAACTCCTTTGCATGTTCTGGAATCCTAAGTCAAAGTGCTTATACTTCACAACAGAAGTCATAGTGCTGGACTTTCTTTTGGGATGTGTTCATTCAGTGAAATAACTTAGCCTATATAATAAACATACATACATCCATGTTAATTAAGTAAATGTTTGAATTAATGAAGAGATGGGTGAGAGGTGTCGAGTTGTCTTCATTTAATAATTCCAAGTAGTATATGTGGATATGCTCCCTCCATGATGTCTTACTTTATGTGCCAACTTGACTGGGCCATGGGATGCCCGGATATCTGGTTAAACATTATTTCTAGGTGTTCTGTGAGGGTATTTCTGGAGGCAATTAGCATTTGAATGGTGTACCCTTTGCACCAACAATTTCCCTGTTAGCTTATCTTCAGGACACAGTTAAGGATAGCAGTAAAGTATTGGTTAGATGGATTGAGCAAACCAGATCACCCTCCCCAATGTGAATGGGCATCATCCATTCTGTTGAGGGCCAAAATAGAACAAAAAAGGTGGAAGAAGGGAGGATTTGCTCTCTCTTCCTGACTCACTGAGCTGGACATTGGTTTTCTCCTGCCTTCAGACTGGGACTCACACAATCTGTGCTTGGTTTCTCAGGCCTTTGGCCTTGGACTGGAATTACATCATCAGCTTTCCGGGGTCTCAATCTAAATAGATGCCAAATCACGGGACTTCTTATTTTCCATAATGGCACAAGCTAGTTCCTCATAATCAATCAATCTCAGTCGCTCTCTATCTCTCTGTCTCTCTCTCTCGCCGCTCTCTCCTCGCCCCCCTTTCCCTATATGTGTATATAGGGCAGGGCAAACTTAATGCCTCATTGCTTAAGAATAGAGTAGGCAAACGGAGAAGAGAGAAATTCAGCAAACATCAGCTTAACCCAGCAATGAATATCAACATCTCCAGTGATGTTATGTGAGTATCATGTCCTCCCAGTTAGGCTGTGATAAGAAGGGCTGTGGGACACTGTGGTTTTGTTGTGTGTTTTTTTTTTTTGTTTTGTTTTGTTTTTCAGAAAACCCTTAATCTTCATCTAGTTATGAAAGAAAAAAAAAACAAAACAGACCAAGCCTTTATTCCTCAAGGCTATCAGGTCATGAAAATAGTATAGCTAGCAGTCCCTCACAGAGTTAAGCAGTTACCATATGACCAATAAATTCCACTCCTAGGTACATACCTAAGAGAAATAAAAACACATGTCAACATAAAAGATTGTGAACAAATGTACATATCATCATCATTCATAATAGCTAAAAAGTAGAAAACAACCCAAATGACTACCAGAAGATGAATAGATAAACAAAATGTGGTATATCCATGCAGTAGAATATTATTCATTCAAAAAAAGGAATGAACTACTGGCACATGATACAATATGCATGAACCATAAAAATATTATGTGACGTAGCCAAATATGCAAAAGACCACATTTTGTATGACTCTGTTTAAATGAAATGTCCAGAATAGGCAAATCCATAGAGACGGAAAACACATCTCTGGTTCCTCAGGTTGAGGGTGGGTGCAAGATTTAATGGAATTCAAGCATAATGGGACTTTTGGGAGAGATGGAAATGCCTAAAGCTCACTTGTGTTGATGACTGCACAACTCCATACATTTACTGAAATCATCAAATTGTACCCTTAAAATGTGTGAACTTTATTGTCTAAATTACATCCCAATAAAGTTGGTTACAAAGTGATGTTGACCTAGTCTCCTGTTGTACCACAGTGAACACCACCCTTTTAATAAAAAGGGTCTTGAGGCACTTGGGTGGTTCAGTGGGTTAAGCGTCTGCCTTTGACTCAGGTCCTGATCCCAGGGGCCTGGGATCTAGCCCTGCGTTGGACTCGCTGCACAGCAGGGCACCTGTCTTTCCCTTTACCCCTCCCTCTGCTCATGCTTTCTCTCTCTCACTCTCTCTTTCTCTCAAATAAATAAATAAAAATCTTTTTTAAAAGGTCTTGATGCTTGTGTTTGGTATAAAAATGAATCTATATAAAACTGTCCCCTTATCTCAGGCCTGCTGTTTCTATGTCCTGTGTTCCTCCAAACAATGATCTTCCCCCCGACATGCCACCTCAGGTTGCTCTTGTGTGCAAAGTGTGATTTATTACTTCCACAGCTTCCAACTGTGGTGGTGGCTTGAGAGTTGGTCCAGGACAATGTCCAGGGCCTGGTCTGTGTGACATGATCTTAGCATTACTACTTTCTTCCCTGCTCTGCGGACTTTCTCGTGTGACTCCACTTTGAGGGGGCCAGTACTAAACTGTAACTATCTCTCCAGGGGTCAGTGTGGTAGGACTTCTCAAAGGGCTACACAGGTGCATACACTTTGCACCAACAATTTCCCTGTTAGTTTATCTTCAGGACATAGTTAAGGATAGCAGTAAAGTATTGATTATAAGGATTGCCTTCCAGATATTTTCTTAGTTTCACTCTGGGCCTGGATTTAGGAAGGAAGCCCAAACAGGAAGCAACACCATGAAGGGGCAGAAGGAAACAGAAGGAAATGTCATTTTCAGCAGGTACGCATGCACGCACACATTCACACGCACGCCCTCATTCACCAACCAGGTTCTGTTGTTACCATACTAGAATTCTCTCACAACAGCTTGCTGGGCTCAAAGAGTACACAGTCCACTCTCCAGTACACCTATCCATGGGAACTGTGCCCTGAAATGTGTCCTTTGCAGTGTATAGACACTGAGAAGATGCCATGAACACAGTGTTGACGATAAGGGATATAAGAAACACTGAATTCCAAAAAACATGGGTCGCAACAATTAGTCATGTCACATCCATAGGATGGAACTCTAGTCAAGCATTCAAAAAATAATTATAATGAAAACACTGAGGAGAGATGATTTACTGCCTATAGGATTAGCAATGATTCATGTTATTTCCAAAGCGTGGAGAAATGGAAAAATCCCATACCATATGGTTAAAAATGTGCATTAGTAATAGTAGTCTGGACATATTGTGTTCACATACAATTTCCTAGATTTCACAGCTTGGAAAGAATAATTTCAGGAACTTAATAAGGAGATGTTTACGCTATGGAGTATTACGCCTCCATCAGAAAGGATGAATACCCAACTTTTGTAGCAACATGGATGGGACTGGAAGAGATTATGTTGAGTGAAATAAGTCAAGCAGAGAGAGTCAAATATCACATGATTTCACTTATTTGTGGAGCATAACAAATAACATGGAGGACATGGGGAGATGGAGAGGAGAAGGGAGTTGAGGGAAATTGGAAGGGGAGATGAACCACGACAGACTATGGACTCTGAAAAACAATCAGGGTTTTGAAGGGGCGGGTGGGGGGGTGGGAAGTCGGGGGAGCCAGGTGGTGGGTATTATGGAGGCACGTATTGCACGGAGCACTGCGTGTGGTACATAAACAATGAATTCTGTTACGTTGAAAAAAAAATAAATTTAAAAAAAAGAAATATAAACTTTTCAGAATTAAAAAAGAGAGATGTTTTACAAAGATACATATATATGAGCAAAGTTGCTAAGTATACTATTGTTTGTAACAGAAAAAAATGGTAAAGATAAAAACACAATTTTTATCACTAGGATACTGGTAAATCAGATTTTGTGACTTCCATAAGATGAAACACCAGAGGATGCAAAAAATCATAATAATAAAGATTTTTAAAATTGCTGTAATTTAAAATGTCATATTAGAAATGCATTTACATGGAAAGATAGTCATAAAAAGAGCAAAGGTGGGCGCCTGGGTGGCTCAGTGGGTTAAGCCTCTGCCTTCCGCTCAGGTCAGGATCTCAGGGTCCTGGAATCGAGTCCCGCATCTCAGGGTCCTGGAATCGAGTCCCGCATCCGGCTCTCTGCTCAGCAGGGAGCCTGCTTCCTCCTCTCTCTCTCTGCCTGCCTCTCTGCCTACTTGTAATCTCTGTCTGTCAAATACATAAATAAAATATTTTTTAAAAAAGCAAAGGTGACTTGCAAAGATGGTGAACAGAACGGATCCCTTTCTGCTAATACGGGTCTCTAGCTACTTATCTAGAGGCCTCAAAAAATAAAAATGAGGATAATATTTTTCTTCTCCTCACATACAGCTTTCTCTTGAGCATAGCAGGAGTTAGTCTGTATCCCTGGACCTTGGGTGTGCCGCTTTTCCTCCCAAACTTCCAGCAAGCTCTGTCTTGTGGGTTTGGGCAGCGGCCCCTTGCTCCCACCTTCCTGCTCCCTGATGTTCAAGCTGCAGTTCAGGCTTCTGTCAGGAGGTAGCACCAACGCACCACTCCATTCGACTTTCTCTACAAACACGTAGTCAAGGAACCAAAAAAGTATAATACCCTTTCTGAAATTTCAGCTTATGAACCTATGTACAGAATGATTCTAATTCTGTCCGAAAAAAAAAAAAAAAAACCTAATATGTCTACAAGAAGACTGGAAAAACATTTTATGTGGGGGTCTAAATCCAGATGAAACACCAAGTGGTGGTAATACGCCTTGGCAGTCAGCAAAGGCTGGTAACCGACAACACAGGGCAGACATGTGACAGAGATGTTGGGGCATCAGAGCAGGGCTGGACAGCTGTGCCCTGTGTCATAGACAGGGGATGACAGACAGGGGGTGGGAGAAGGACTGGACAGCCCGGAGAGCCGTGGGGGTAATGGAGGCTGAACCCCTTGGCCACTAGGAGGGAAACTCCATAGTCAGGTCAACCTACACTGAGGAGGGAAGAGAGAAATCAATGAACAAGGATGAAGATCTGGGGTCAACAGCAAATGGAACTGCTTTTAAATACAAAAAGAGTTTTCTGAACAGAACTGTTATTATATTTAACAAACCATTTCTAGACATTTGTTAGCCTTTGCAAAACATACTCCTTTTCCTAAAAGGAAAAATGGAAGTGGATGCCACCGGGTAGCCAGATTCAGGATGTCAGCTCTGAGAGTCTCAGACCTGGAGGCTCAGCAAGGGAAGAGACAGATGGAAGTTTGGATCTTGGCTGCATGGCACCACCCAGAGATGGAGAGAATTTGTTTCATTTAATTTCCAGCTACTTTACATATAGTGCGGGACTGGTTTCAGGAGTGAAACCAGTTTCATCACTCACACGCAACACACAGTGTTCATCCAAGGGCCCTCCTTAATGCTCATCACCCATTTATCCCACCAATCTCCCTTCCAGCAACCCTCAGTTTGTCCTCTACAGTTAAGAGTCTCTTATGGTTTGCATTCCTCTCTGTTTTTATCTTAATTTTTCCTTCCCTTCCCTTATGTTCATTTGTTTTGTTTCTTAAATTCCATACTAAGTGATATTTGTATTTTTCTGACTCTTATTTACCTTAGAATAATACACTCTAGTTCCATCCATGTGTTGCACATGGCAAAATTTCATTCTTTTTGATGACTTAGCAATATTCCATTTATACACACACACACATACACATCATCTCTTCTTTATCCATTCATCAGTGGATTGACATTTGGGATCTTTCCATTACTTGGCTACAGTTGATAGTACTGCTATAAACATGGGGTGCATGTGCCCCTTCAAATCAACATTTTTGTATCCTTTGAATAAACACCTACTAGTACAATTGCTGGGTTGTAGGGTGGTTCCATTTTCAACTTTTTGAGGACTCTTCATACTATTTTTCAGAGTGGCTCACCAGTTTGCATTCCCACCACTTCACGAGGGTTCCCCTTTCTTCACATCCTCTCCACCACCTCTTGTTTCCTGAATTAATTTTAGCCATTCTGACAGATGTGAGGTGGTGTCTCATTCTGGTTTTGATTTGTATTTCCCTGATGAGAGATCTTGAGTGTCTTTTCATGTGTCTGTTAGCCATCTGGATATCTACGTTGGAAAAGTGTCTATTCATCCCTTCTGCCCATTTCTTAACTGGATCATTTTTTTAATTTTTTATTTTTATTAGCATAAAATGTATTATTAGCCCCAGCATTCTCCATAGCACATACCCTCCCCAATGTCCATCACCCAACTACCCTCTCCCTAACCCCCTCCCCCTGGCAACCCTCAGTCTGTTTTGTGAGATTAAGAGTCTCTTATGGTTTATCTCCCTCCCAATCCCATCTTGTTTCATTTTTTCCTTCCCTACCCCCCAAACCTCCCCACTTTGCCTCTCAAATTCCTCATATCAGGGAAATCATATGATAATCGTCTTTCTCTGATTGACTTATTTCAGTCAGCATAATACCCTCTACTTCCATCCACATCATTGCAAATGGCAAGCTTTCATTTCTTTTGATGGCTGCATAATAGTTCATTGTATATATATACCACATCTTCTTTATCCATTCACCTGTTGATGAACATCAAGGTTCTTTCCATAGTTTGGCTATTGTGGACATTGCTGCTATAAACATTGGTGTGCATGTGCCCCTTTGGATCACTGCATTTGTATCTTTAGGGTAAATACCCAGTAGTGAAATTGTTGGGTCGTAGTGTAGCTCAATTTTCAACTCTGAGGAACCTCCATGCTGTTTTCCAGAGTGGCTGCACCAGCTTGCATTCCCATCAACAGGGTAGGATGTTTCCCCTTTCTCCACATCCTCACCAATCTCTGTTGTTTCCTGACTTGTTAATTTTAGCCATTCTGACTGGTGTGAGGTGATATCTTATTGTGGTTTTGATTTGTATTTCCCTGATGCTGAGTGATGTGGAGAACTTTTTCATGTGTCTGTTGGCCATCTGGATGTCTTCTTTGCAGAAACATCTGTTCATATCCTCTGCCTGTTTCTCAATTGGATTATTTGTTCTTTGGGTGTTGAGTTTGATAAGTTCTTTATAGATTTTGGATACCAGCTCTTTATCCAATATATCATTTGCAAATATCTTTTCCCATTCCCTCTGTTTCCTTTTAGTTTTGTTGATTGTTCCCTTCATTGCATAGAAGCTTTTTATCTTGATGTGGTCCCAATAGTTATTTATGTTTCCCTTGCTTCTGGAGATGTATTAGTAAGAAGTTGCTCTGTGCAAGGTCAAAGATGTTGCTGCCTGTGTTCTCCTCTAGGATTCTGATGGTTTCCTGTATTTACATTTAGGCCTTTCATCCATTTTGAGTTTATTTCTGTATATAGAGTAAGAAAGTGGCCCAGTTTCATGCTTCTGCATGTGGCTTTCCAATTTTCCCAATAGCAGTTGTTGAAGAGACTATTTTTATCCATTACACAATCATCCCTGCTTTGTTGAAGATTAGTTGACTATCCAGTTGTGGGTCCATTTCTAGATTCTTTATTCTGTGTGTTATATTGTCTTGATGATTAGAACTTTGTAATAATAACTAGAGCTTTGTAATAACTTTGTAATGTTAAAGTCCAGAATTGTGATGCCTCCCACTTCGATTTTCTTTTTCAGCATTATGTTGGCTATTCAGGGTATTAACTGGTTCCATGTGAATTTTAGGGTAGTTTCATCTAGCTCTGTGAAAAATGCTGGTATTATTTTGAAAGTGATTGCATTGTATGTATAGATTGCTTTGGGTACTATAGACATTTTAACAATATTTGTTCTTCCAGTCTATGAGCATGGAATGTTTTTCCATTTTTTTGTGCTTCTTCAATTTCTTTCATAAGTGTTCTGTAGTTTCAGCACCTCTTTGGTTAGGTTTATTCCTAGGTACTTTATGGGTTTTGAGCAATTATAAATGTGATCAATTGTTTAATTTTTCTTTCTTTTCCAAGTGTTCCAAGAGTTCCTTCCAAATTTCTTCTTGTGATTGAGTTACTATTCCAAAGCATTGAAAATATCAGGGAATAACCCCAATCTTTTGGTACTGGTTTTTAGACTGTGATCTGTTCTGGAGTATGTTTCAAGTGTACTTGAGAAGAATGTGTATTCTGTTGCTTTAGGATGGAATACTCTGTATATATCTGTGAAGTCCATCTGATTCAGTGGGTCATTCAAAGCTCTTGCTCCCTGGTTGATTCTCTGCTTAGATGATCTGTCATTTGGTATGGGTGGGGTGTTGAAGTCCTCTACTATTACTGTATTAGTATCAATGTGTTTCTTTAATTTTGTTTTAAATTGGTTGATATTATAATTGGTTGCTCTCAAGTTAGGATCATAAATATTTATAATTGCTAGATCTTCTTGTTGGGTAGGCCCTTAAGTATGATACAGTGTCCCTCTTCATCCCTTACTACAGTCTTTGGTTTAAAAACCTAATTTGTCTGGTATGAGGATTGCTACCCAGCTTTCTTTTGAGGTCCGTTAGCATGACAAATTATTCTCCATACCCTCACTTTCAATCTGAAGGTGTCTTTATGTCTAAAATGAGTCTCTTGTAGACAGCATATAGATGGTTCTTGCTTTTTTTATCCAGTCTGATACCCTGTGTCTTTTTTTTTTTAAGATTTATTTATTTATTAGACAGAGATCACAAGTAGTTAGAGAGGCAGGCAGAGAGAGGAGGAAGCAGGCTCTCTGCTGAGCAGAGAGCCCAAATGTGGGGCTCAATCCCAGGACCCTGGGATCATGACCTGAGCCGAAGGCAGAGGCTTTAACCCACTGAGCCACCCAGGCGCCCCACCCTGTGTCTTTTGATTTGAGTTTTATCCCATTTACATTCAAAGTAACTATTGAAAAATATGAATTTAGTGCCATTGCAATCCCTCTACAGTCTCTGCTTCTGTAGATTGTGTTTCTTTCTGATCTGTTACTTTTGGGTTGTCTCTCCACTTACAAGATCCCTATAAATGTTTCTTGCAGGGCTGGTCTAGTGATCACATATTCTTTTAGTTTCCCTTTGTCCCAGGAGCTCTTTATTTCTCTTTCAATTCTTTATGACAGCCTTGATGGACAAAATATTCTTGGCTGCATGTTTTTCTCATTTACTATGCTAAACATATCATGCCATCCTTTCTGTCCTGCCAGGTCTCTGTGGATAGATATACTGACAGTCTAATGGTCCTACCCTTGTAGGTTAAGGAGTTCTTGTCTTGAGCTGCTTTCAGGATTTTTCTCTTTATCTCTGAAATTTACAAATTTCACTATTATATGTCAGGGTGTTGATTTTTTTAATTAATTTTGAGGGGGTTTCTCTCTACCTCCTGGACTTGAATGCCTGTTTCCTTCCCCAGATTAGGGAAGTTTTCATCTATGATTTTCTCAAATATGTATTCTTTCCCTCTCTTTCTTCTTCCCCTGAAACCCCAATAATTCTAATATTGTTTCATTTTGTGGCGTTGTTGATTTCTTGAATCCTCCCCTCTATGTCTATTAGTGGCTTTTCTCTCTCTTCCTCAGCATCCTTCCTTACCATCATCTTGTCTTCTATGTCACTGTCTTTCTCTTCTGTCTCATTTACCCTGACTGTTACTGCATCCACTTTGGAGTGCATCACAATTAAAGCACTTTTAATTTTGGCTTCATTAGATTTTATTTCTGCACTAAGAGTTTCTCTAGCATCTTTTGTGCTTTTTCCAAGTCCAGCTAGTAACTTTATAATTGCTATCAGGAATTCCAGCTCTGACATTTTAGTTATGTAAATATCAATTAGATCTGTGTCAGAGAGTATTACCTCTGGTTCATTCTGTTGTTTTGAATTCCTCCTTTTAATCATTTTGCCAAAAGAAGAATGGATGAACTAGTGAAAAAATTTTAAAAAATCAACCATGATCCAAGTGAAATACCCACTAGACAAATCCAAAGAGATCAGAAACCAAAATAGAAAAGAAAAAGAAAAACATTTTTAAAAAAGAAAGAAAAAAAAATCTCCCAGGTAGACAAAACAGGGTGAACCACTTGGTCCTGGGTATACTGTGATCTTTGTTAGAAGACACTAAATCTTGGGGTACCTGGGTGGCTCAGTTGGTTAAGCATCTGACTTTGGCCCAGTTCATGATCTCAGGGTCCTGGGATCAAGCCCCACATTGGACTCACTGCTCAGCAGGGAGCCTGCTTCTCCCTCTCCTGCTCCCCCTGCTTGTGCACTCTCTCTCTTTTTATCAAATAAACAAATAAATAAATCTTTAAAAAAAGAAGATACTAAATCTCAAAATTATGAGGAAAGCAAAACTTATATATAAACAAAAGTAAAATTGAATACAGTGAAAGGAAGCCAAAAATGAATATATCTATAAAATGTAAATGTAAAAATGAAAGTTAAAAAAAGACTTTAAAACAAAGAGTTAGTAAAATAAGAAACTAGTTGAAAAGGAAAATTTTAAACTGAAAGATAAAAGGGTCATGAGAAAAAAACCTTCAAATTCTATATACTGTTTTCCCCTAGTGCTAGAGTTTTGCAGTTCTGTATGCTCCATAAACTTAGTATTCACCTGCTATTCCAGCTGGTCTTCTTGGGGGGGGGGGGAGGGAAGGTGGGAGGGAGAGGGCAGGGGGTGCTGCTGCACTGATTCTCAGGTGTGTTTGCCCCAGCAGAGTTACCTCACCCCTTGGCAGGGGGCTGGGCTCAGTGTAAGCTGCTTCGGGTTGCTCTATGTGGCTTTTCTTCCCCAAAAGCTTTCAGAGATGTTTTAGAGGATTAAAATAAAAATGGTGACACCCAATCTCCAGCCAAGAAGGTGAAAGATTGAGGCCCCCTCAGTCTTCAAAAGTGAAGACACAAAGCAGTCTTCATTTTTGTGTGTGCTCAACTCAGCAGACTCCTGAGATGTGCACTGACACTGATTCTCCTGGGGGATGGGCAGGGGTCACAATTAGCCTGCTCCTTGCAGAGCCCCCATATGGGGAATGGTCACCCATTTGGGTGTAGGTTCATGGTTTATGGCAAACTGAGCTGATAGCCCATTCCCAAGCTCACTGACCATAGCCAGTTTCTCTGCTCAAATGCTTGGGGACTCTGCTGGCTCAGGCACCCCCATTATTTCTGTGACCACAGGGATCCTGAGACCACACTGTCCCACCTAGGATTCTGCCCCACTTCATCACCTGTGCACCTTTCAGGAAGGGACATCTCCCACTGGATTTTAGAGAGGACTTCTAAAACTTCCGATTTTGTGGTCATTGGCATATGACTTTTTGGTAGCCAGCTTACAGAGTCTCCCTCCATCTGCCATTTGTCTTCCATTATCTATCCCCTGAGGTTCATTTCTCTGCACCTCCTACCTTGCAAAAAGTAGTTGTTTTTTATTTGTAGAATTCAGCGATTCTTTTTTACATCTCAAGTTGAATTCATACGTGTTCAGAATGATTTCAGAAGTATCTAGCTGAATTCAAGGGAGCAGATGAAATGAGGCCCCCTACTCCTCTGCCATCTTGTCTCCCTTTATACCACATCTTTTTTGCCCATTCATCAGTCTGTGGACATTTGGGCAGTTTCCATAATTTAGTTATTCCTAATTGACTTTCAGTTCTTACTCTGATCACCATGTGGCATCTTTCTCCATTTTATTTGGGTTCTTTTTTTCACAATGAAAAGTTAAACAGAAACTGATTTTTTGTTTTTCCTCAAAGTAAATTGTGAAAAAAAAAAGTACTGAGTGATGACACCTCTGTTGAATAATTCATGTTTATGAAAGGACTGAGAGAATGTATGCATAGTTTCCTTTCCTGCTATTCCTGCGTTTATATCTCATTAACAAATTAATGTGTATTGGGTATTTACTGTATGCCTGGCACTGTCAGTCCAATTTCATATCTGCATTGCACATATTCTGTCTCTTAATCTCTAGAACTGCATAAGTTGAAATTCCCACAGGGAACAACATTTATGTTAGTGCCCACCCATGATGAAACAGAACCCAGTGCCATGCATATTTAGTTCAAGCTTCCCCTTGAGTCCTGGAGACCCAGAACCTGAACAGATAATGACACAACTGAGTAGGGGGAAACTAAGGGACTGTAATGAGCCTGATAACTCAAACATCCATCTTCTTGCATAGCACTAATGGGCTCATACCTGCTGCTAACCAAATCTTATAGGGAGGGAAGGACAAGGCAATCCTTGTATGGTTTTAGTCTTGGTTTTTCTAAGAAAGTTAGGAGTTTGAATTTCCCCACTTTCCCTTCAATACATCAGAATGGTAAATTGTTTTATTTTTAAATATTTTAGTTTTTAGTATCTCTACGCCCAACATAGGGCTCAAATTCCCAACCCAGAGTTGGGCGCACACATGTGATCAAGAGTCACATGCTTCACTGACTGAGCCAGATAGGCAGCCCCAGAGTAGTAAATTTCTGAACTGATTTTTAAGTCAGCCTTATTTTTAGGAGGATGGTTCCTTCTATTTAATTATCTGAGAGGTCCTTCTGAAGTGACACTGAGTTTCTGCTTCATGTAAGACCTCCTCTGATCTCTTCTCCTCCTCTGGAGGACTTGGATCTAGATCCAGAAGAAACAGAAAAGAGAGCTAGAGACAAAGTTCTCAAAGATAAACACAGTACAAGGACCACCAAACCAAATATTAACTCTCCTGATTTAGTGACATGGTTTTCATAGATTTACCACATGATGTTCACCTACCCTCTGTATTTCTCTTAAATAATATTTGAGGAAATAGCATTTTCACACACTGCTTGAGGTAACATAAAATTGGACAAAACCTGTGGAGGGGTTTGGTACTACTTAATAAAGTTACATATGAGCTTACCCTTGAAATCTTCTAAGAATCTATTCCAAAGGTACATGCAAAAAGACATGAGCACAAGGCCATCTAGGAAGAAAAATTTCATTACAGAAAAAGGCTAGAAACAAGGCAGATGTCTACCATAGGGTACTGATTGAATAATATAAAGTATATCTATATCCTAGAGTAGTATGCACGTATAAAACATGAGGACTCCCTCTCTGTACTACTATGGAGTGACCTCTGGAATATTTTAAATGAAAAATAAAAGGTGCATAAAAATGTGTAGCATTGTTGCTGTCCAATATAGTAGCCTCTAGCTACATGTGTCTATTTAAATTCAATAAATCATATACAATTATTTAAGTAAATTTAATTATTTAATAAATTGAACTTAAATAAAATTATAAACTGTGTTCTTCAGTAGCACTCACAGCTCAATACCCATAGGTAGCTAGTTTGTCAGTGCAGATACAGAACATTTCCATCAAAGCAGAAGTTTCTTCGGACAGTAATGGCTATCCTATGACCCAACAATTGCACTACTAGGTATTTACACAAATGATATAAATGTACAGATTCAAATGGGTGCCTGCACCCCAATATTTATAGCAGCAATGTCCACAATAGCCAAATTACAGAAAAAGCCCAGATGTCCATCGACAGATGAATGGATAAAGAAGATGTGATGTGATATATATATATATATATATATATATATATATCGCACAGAATACAGAATACTACTCAGTCATCTGAAAAATTTACTGCCATTCACAACAATGTGGATGGGACTAGAGGGTATTATGCTAAGTGCAATAAGTCAATCAGAGAAAGACAATTATCATATGATCTCACTCATATGTGGAATTTAAGAAACAAAACAGGAGAAAAGAGAAATAAAGAAAACAAGACAAAATCAGAGGAGACAAACCATAAGAGACTCCTAGTCATAGGAAACAAGCTGAGGGCTGCTAGAGGGAGCGGGGTGGAGGATGGCATAACTGGATGATGAACATTAAGGAGGGCATGTGATGTATTGAGGACTGGGTATTACATAAGATGGATGAATCAGGGTCACCTGGGTGGCTCAGTGGGTTAAAGCCTCTGCCTTTGACTCAGGTATGGTCTCAGGGTCCTGGGATCGAGCCCCACATCAGGCTCTTGGCTTGGCATGGAGCCTGACTCCCCCTCTCTCTCTGCCTGCCTCTCTGCCCACTTGTGATCTCTGTCAAAAAAAGAAATATAATCTTAAAAAAAATGGATGAATCACTGACCTCTATCTCTGAAACTAATAATACATTATGTTAATTAATTGATTTTAAATTAAATAAAAAAGAATATGCCACCTTTTAATTGTGAATGGTGGAGTAAATTAATATACATATTATATTTGCTTATATTTTTAAAAATTGGAAGGCTAAAAACTGATCATAGTGATCATAAGGGGCTGGAGAAGCAGCCCAGGGTGGAAGGAGACGAGGTACATTGTCATAAAAATTATAATACATACTTATTGGCTCTGTGCACTGAAAAGGACAAGAAACAATAACCATTCCAGTAGCAATGTACAATTCTAGTTCCCAGACTGAATGCTCTAAAAACATTCCCACTGAAAGGAATCAGACTTCCTTGCAGAAGTGGCTGATTCTGAGGTAGGTAGGGACTGTACCAGATGAATCCGGACTGAACTCTCATACCTGAACACATGTGAAAGACAAAAATTAACCTGAAGAGGCTTCCACAGGTCTAAGATAAAACAATTTGACATCCAATAAAATAATGAATATGATGAACTGAAACACATCAAGTATACAAACAACTATGAATTTTGATGACATTCCAAAAGAAAAGCAAAACCCAAAACAAACTCACTGCTCACTTTTGCAGGATCCTATGGAAAAAAATGATAGTTTGAAAAGTGAACGTTATAAAAAAAATTAGCATTCATCTTTCCCATCCTGTGTGTGCCATACTTCAGGGAAGCCCAAAACTTGATAGGACAGAGGAGTTCCCTTTACAAAAAACTTACAGCCTATAAATGGAGAAATTGTAGAATTAGAACATCATCATTTTTTCAATTTTTAATGGAATGCAGATCTAAGTAATGGTCTTCAGAGGCTGTGAAAACTTCAGATGAGGGCTATGGACATTGGGGAGGGGAGGCGAACCATAAGAGACTATGGACTCTGAAAAACAACCTGAGGGTTTTGAAGGGTCAGGGGTGGGAGGTTGGGGGAACAGGTGGTGGGTGATGGGGAGGGCACGTTTTGCATGGAGCACTGGGTGTTGTGCAAAAAGAATGAATACTGTTACGCTGAAAAAATTAATAAAAGGGGGAAAAAAAAAAGCATATGAGAAGTTTTTTTAAATTTTATTTTATTTTTTCAGTGTTCCAAGATTCATTGTTTATGCACCACACCCAGTGCTCCATGCAATGCGTGCCCTCTTTAATACCCACCTCCAGGCTCACCCATCCCCCAAACCCCTTCCCTTCCAAAATCCTCAGTTTGTTTCTCAGAGTCCACAGTCTCTCATGCTTTGTTTTCCCCTCTGATTACCCCCAATTCACTTTTCCTTTCCTTCTCCTATATATAAGAAATTTTATAATGGATAGATCAGGCTAACAACACCTGAACCTAGTGATCAATCTTCACATAGGAGAGACAAGCACACACACTGAACCTCCTGTTATAACACTATAGGAAGTGTGTTTACCACTGCATATGAGGTACTCCTGCAAAAAAAAAAAAAAAAAAAAAAAGCTGTATTAGATCAAGCCAACTTAAAGGAAACAGGAAGGATCAGAGGGCCATAAAGTAAAACATCAATCAGGGATACAATCAGCAAAATATAGAATGAAAACTCCAGCAAAGGTCATACCTTAAGCGAATAAAATCAAAATTTAAATAAAAAGAAAGAACGTTCCTTAGATTAAAAGAAACAATCCTACAGAGAGTGTTTAATTAAAGAAAAATTAAAACAGAAAGTAAAATTAAAACCGCAATAAGATACTACCACATGTCCATCAGAATAAGAAATAAAAAGATGGAAAATACAACAAGCGTTAGGGAAGATGAAGAGCAATGGAACTCTCACACACTGCTGGTAGAAATATAAATTGGCAGAACCACTGGGAAAAATGGATTTGCAGTATTTACTGAGCTGAATAAACATACACCTTATGACTCAGAAATGCCACCCCTTGGTCTATGGTAGTTACAGGCCCAAAAGAAATGTAAAGATGTATCTGACCAAAAGATTATGTACCTGACATTCACAGTGCCATAATTTATAAGACAAAGACTAGAAAATACCCAAATCCCAATAATGGATACATTTATTGAGAAATATCCAAACAGTATAATACTATACATCAGTGAGAATGAATAATCTACAAGTATAGACAGCAATAATGTAAGTCTCACACACATGTTGACAGAAAGGAGGACATGTTGGATAATTCCAGGAAATTTTCCTTCTATTTCTCAATACAGTTGGGGACTGGATAAGAAAATCAATATCCCATTTCCTTTGCCTTCTTATATTGCCTGGAGGGCAGGTAACCTCTGAGAATTAAACATCTTCTGAGCCTTTGAAAAGCGATTTACTAAACATAGAACAGGTTAATGCTGTATTTGATGAACAGGAAACTAGGTGCAAAACAGAAGACATACCTGTACCCAGTGCCATACCTAGTCCACTAACTTTAGATGACTGTGGGTAAGTCACCATACCTCATATGGCCTCACCTGCCAAAGATGGTCTGAAAGCCCTGCCTCCCAAACAATAAAGACTAGGACATAGAAAAGTGTGATTCCCATCCATAAAAGTACCTTGATTTCCTTATAGCGAAAAGAATTCACGCTGAAAGCCCAAGGAATTGTCTTAACAGCCAAGTTGTAGTATAGTAACTGAAATGATTGTTACCTTTTTCCCTGTCTTTATAATTACTCCCTTTTTGTTTTTATTAAATAAATACCTCTATATGTGGCAAAATGCCTACAGAAGCCTAGTTTCTACCCACAGTGATAAGGCGCTGGCCTAACATCAACAACAATGAGCTCAGATAGTTCAAGAAATGTATTTTTCGGGGAGTCAAGATGGCGGGGAAGTAGGAGGAGGCACCATTTCAACCTGTACCCTAAAGTGAGCTGATTACCTACCAAAGAACTCCGACCACCCAAGAAATCAGCCTGAGATCAGAATTATACACGTCTGGATCTCTACAGGAGCAGAAGACGCCAGTGGCAGGTAAAGCAGACTGGGAGTGTCGGACTGATATCAGAAGATAAACAAAAGGGGGAGGGAGCCACCAGAGGTGACCGATTGGAAAGTAATACCCCAACACAAGAGTGCTCTGCCTCTGGGGAGCAGCATTAACTTGGAGTCTCTAATCCCCCTGTAACTTAGGAAAGTTAGGAAAGTTGGGTCCCTTAACAAAAACATCAAGATACCTTCAGGAAGAATCAAAATAACCTTCCTCACCCACACTGAGAATCTATAACCACTCTCCCAATTTTTCCTTCTGTCAGTGTTTCTGTGAATTTGTCTTTGTCCTGATAATATATAAATCTTATACTTGGGGTTCTTTCTGATGAGGTTCTTCCCCTTTTTTTGCTTATATATACATATTTTTTTCTCTTGTCATATACTTTTATCACTCTTTTTGTTTGACTGTTTTTGTTTGTATACTCCACAAATCTTACCTTGTGGCCCATTTGGGCTGAGCCTTCTCTTTTATCTTCCCTTTTTTTCCTATCTCTCTCTCTCTCTTTTTTTTTTCCTTTTTTCTTTCCCCTTTTTTTTCTGTCTTCTTCTCTATTTCTTTTTCTTTTCTTTTTTCTCTCATTTGGGTGGGGAATCCTGATTGCACAGAAGCGTTCCAGGGTGCACATTGACTGCACCACAATCGATAAGTCCAGCTGCATCTGTTTAGTCATCTCTTACCAAAATGACTAGGAGGAGGAATACCCAACAGAAGAAAAATACAGAGGATGGGCCTTCTGCAACAGAGCTAATGGCTATCGACATAGACAATATGTCAGAAAAGGAATTCAGACTAACAATTATCCAGGCAATAGCTAGGTTGGAGAAAGCCATGGATGACCAAACAGAATTGATTCAGGCAGAACTGAAAGCCACCAGGGATGATGTTCACAATGTTAGGGCAGAACTGAAAGCCACCAGGGATGATGTTCAAAATGCTCTCAATGAGTTCCAATCCAATCTAAACTCTCTAAAAGCTAGGGTAACTGAGACAGAAGATAGAATTAGTGATCTGGAGGACAAACAGATAGAGAGAAAGGATCAGGAGGAAGCCTGGAACAAACAGCTCAGAAGCCACGAAAACAGAATCAGGGAAATAAACGATGCCATGAAACGTTCCAACGTCAGAATTATTGGAATCCCTGAGGGGAAGAAAAAGAAAGAAGTCTAGAAGATATATTGGAAGAAGTTGTCTATGAAAATTTTCCCAATCACACGAATGGAAACAACGTTCATGTACTAGAGGCAGAAAGATTTCCTCCCAAGATTTTAGATTCTCGAAAGTCCTCACAGCACCTTATAGTTAGAATGGGGAATTATGTTTCAAGCGAGACCCTCTTAAAAGCAGATAGGACAAAGAAGCTTCTTACATACAGAGGAAAGCCCATTAGAATAACGTTAGACCTTTCCACAGAGACCTGGCAAGCCAGGAAGGGCTGGCAAAATATATTCAGAGTACTAAATGAGAAGAACATGTAACCAAGAATACTCTATCCAGCAAGACTGACATTTAAAATGGATGGAGAGATAAAGAGTTTCCAAGACCAGCAAGGCTTAAAAGACTATGCAACCACCAAGCCGACACGCAGGAAATATTAAGGGGGGTCCTATAAAAGAGAAAAAATCCTAAGAATATAATTGAACAGATATAGAGAAACAATCTACAGACAGAAAGACTTCAAAGGCAACACGATGTCAATAAAAACCTATCTCTCAATAATCACTCTCAATGTGAATGGCCTAAATGCGCCCATAAAACGACACAGGGTTGCAGATTGGATAAAACGACAGGACCCATCCATATGTTGTCTACAAGAGACCCATTTTGAACCTAAGGATACACCCAGACTGAAAGTGAAGGGATGGAGAAGCATCTTTCATGCCAATGGGCCTCAAAAGAAGGCCGGGGTAGCGATTCTCATATCAGATAAATTAGATTTTAAACTAAAGACTGTAGTCAGAGATACAGAAGGACACTACATAATTCTTAAAGGGACTATCCGCCAAGACGATCTAACAATTGTGAATATCTATGCCCCCAATATGGGAGCACCCAATTACATAAGAAAACTATTAATCAAGATAAAGAGTCATATTGATATGAATACAATAATAGTAGGAGATCTTAATACGCCTCTCTCAGAAATAGACAGATCATCGAAGCAGAAAATTAATAATGTAATAAGAGCATTGAATGAAACATTGGACCAGATGGACCTCATAGACATATACAGAACATTCCACCCTAAAAAAACAGAATACTCATTCTTCTCAAGTGCACATGGAACCTTCTCCAGAATAGACCACATACTGGGTCACAAAGCAGGACTCAACTGATATCAAAAGACTGATATTATTCCCTGCATATTCTCCGATCACAATGCTTTGAAACTGGAGCTAAATCACAAAGAAAAGTTCAGAAGGAACTCAAACACCTGGAAGCTAAAGACCACCTTGCTTAAGAATGCTTGGATCAACGAGGAGATCAAAGATGAACTTAAACAATTCATGGAAACCAATGAGAATGAAGACACTTTGGTCCAAAACCTATGGGATACAGCAAAGGTGGTTCTAAGGGGGAAATACATAGCCATCCAAGCCTCCCTCAAAAACATTGTAAAATCCAGACTACACCAGCTGTCTCTACACCTTAAAGAACTGGAGAATCAACAACAAATCAAACCAACTCCACATGCAAGAAGGGAAATAATCAAGATTAGAGCAGAGATCAATGAGGTAGAAACGAGAGATACAGTAGAACGTATCAATGAAACTAGAAGCTGTTTTTTTGAAAGAATCAATAAGATCGATATACCATTGGCCACACTAATCCAAAAGAAAAGAGAGAAAGCCCAAATTAATAAAATTATGAATGAAAAGGGAGAGATCACAACTAACACCAAGGAAATAGAAACAATCATCAGAAATTATTACCAACAGTTTTATGCCAATAAGCTAAGCAACCTAGATGAAAGGGATGCATTCCTGGAAAGCTACAAACTCCCAAAATTGAACCAGGAAGAAATTGACAACCTGAATAGACCGATATCTAGTAATGAGATTGAAGCAGTGATCAAAAACCTCCCAAAAAGTTTGGGGGAACAGGTGGTGGGTAATGGAGAGGGCACGTTTTGCATGGAGCACTGGGTGTTGTGCAAAAAGAATGAATACTGTTACGCTGAAAAAATAAATAAAATGAGAAAAAAAAAAAAAACTCCCAAAAAACAAGAGCCCAGGACCTGACGATTCCCTGGGGAATTCTACCAAACTTTCGAAGAAGAAATAACACCAATTCTCCTGAAGCTGTTCCAAAAAATTGAAGCAGAAGGAAAACTTCCAGACTCTTTTTATGAAGCCAGCATTACCCTGATCCCCAAACCAGGCAAAGACCCTACCAAAAAGGAGAATTTCAGACCAATATCACTGATGAATATGGATGCAAAGATTCTCAACAAGATCCTAGCAAACAGGATCCAGCAGCACATTAAAAAGATTATCCACCATGACCAGGTGGGATTCATCCCTGGGTTGCAAGGTTGGTTCAACATTCGCAAATCAATCAGTGTGATAGAACAAATCAATAAGAGAAGAGAGAAGAACCACATGGTCCTCTCAATTCATGCAGAAAAAGCATTTGACAAAATCCAGCATCCGTTCCGGATGAAAACGCTTCAAAGTATAAGGATAGAGGGAACATTCCTGAACGTCATAAAATCTATCTACGAAAGACCCACAGCAAATATCATCCTCAATGGGAAACAGCTTGCAGCCTTCCCGTTGAGATCAGGAACACGACAAGGATGCCCACTCTCACCACTCTTGTTCAACATAGTATTAGAAGTTCTAGCAACGGCAATCAGACAACAAAGAGAAATAAAATGTATCCAAATTGGCAAGGAAGAAGTCAAACTCTCTCTCTTCACAGATGACATGATTCTTTATATGGAAAACCCCAAAGACTCCACCCCCAAACTACTAGAACTCATACAGCAATTCAGTAACGTGGCAGGATACAAAGTCAATGTACAGAAATCAGTGGCTTTCTTATACACTAACAATGAAAATACAGAAAGGGAAATTAGAGAATCGATTCCATTTACTATAGCACCAAGAACCATAAGATACCTGGGCATAAACCTAACCAAAGAAGTAAAGGACCTGTACTCGAGGAACTACAGAACACTCATGAAAGAAATTTAAGAAGACACAAAAAGATGGAAGACCATTCCATGCTCTTGGATTGGAACAATAAACATTGTTAAAATGCCTATACTGCCTAGAGCAATCTATACTTTTAATGCCATTCCATCAAAATTCCACCGATATTTTTCAAAGAGATGGAGCAAATAATCTTAAAATTTGTATGGAGTCAGAAGAGACCCCGAATTGCCAAGGAAATGTTGAAAAACAAAAACAAAACTGGCGGCATCACGTTACCCGATTTCAAGCTTTACTACAAAGCTGTGATCACCAAGACAGCGTGGTACTGGCATAAAAACAGACACATAGACCAGTGGAACAGAGTGGAGAGCCCAGATATGGACCCTCAACTCTATGGTCAAATAATCTTCAACAAAACAGGAAAAAATATTCAATGGAAAAAAGACAGTCTCTTCAATAAATGGTGCTGGGAAAACTGGACAGCGATATGTAGAAGAATGAAACTCGACCATTCTCTTACACCGTACACAAAGATAAACTCGAAATGGATAAAAGACCTCAACGTGAGACAGGAATCTATCAGAAGCCTAGAGGAGAACATAGGCAGTAACCTCTTCGATATCAGCCACAGCAACTTCTTTCAAGATATGTCTCCAAAGGCCAAGGAAACAAAAGCAAAAATGAACTTTTGGGACTTCATCAAGATCAAAAGCTTCTGCACAGCAAAGGAAACAGTCAACAAAACAAAAAGGCAACCCACGGAATGGGAGAAGATATTTGCAAATGACAGTACAGACTAAAGGTTGATATCCGGGATCTATAAAGAACTTCTCAAACTCAACACACACAAAACAGATAATCATATCAAAAAATGGGCAGAAGATATGAACAGACACTTCTCCAACGAAGACATACAAATGGCTATCAGACACATGAAAAAATGTTCATCATCACTAGCGATCAGGGAGATTCAAATTAAAACAACATTGAGATACCACCTGACACCAGTTAGAATGGCCAAAATTAGCAAGACAGGAAACAACGTGTGTTGGAGAGGATGTGGAGAAAGGGGAACCCTCTTACACTGTTGGTGGGAATGCAAGTTAGTGCAGCCACTTTGGAGAACAGTGTGGAGATTCCTGAAGAAATTAAGAATAGAGCTTCCCTATGACCCTGCAATTGCACTGCTGGGTATTTACCCCAAAGATACAGAGGTAGTGAAAAGAAGGGCCATTTGTACCCCAATGTTTATTGCAGCAATGGCTACGGTCGCCAAACTGTGGAAAGAACCAAGATGCCCTTCAATGGATGAATGGATAAGGAAGATGTGGTCCATATACACAATGGAGTATTATGTCTCCATCAGAAAGGACGAATACCCAACTTTTGTAGCAACATGGACGGGACTGGAAGAAATTATGCTGAGCGAAATAAGTCAAGCAGAGAGAGTCAAGTATCATATGGTCTCACTTATTTGTGGAGCATAACAAATAACATGGAGGACATGGGGAGATGGAGAGGAGAGGGAGTTGAGGGAAACTGGAAGGGGAGATGAACCATGAGAGACTATGGACTCTGAAAAACAACCAGAGGGTTATGAAGGGGCGGCGGGGGTGGGGGTGGGGGGGAGGTTGAGGAACCAGGTGGTGGGTAATAGGGAGGGCACGTACTGCATGGAGCACTGGGTGTGATGCCAAAACAATGAACACTGTTATGCTGTAAATAAAAAAATAAAAATAAATAAATTAATTAAAAAAAATATTCCTTCATGTTTTGGCTTTTTAAAAAGATGGTTAGGAATCACATTATTTAAAAAAAGTAACTATAGAAATGTTGGGATATCTGGCTGTCTGACCTTGAAAGGAGGAAAAATTGTTCAATAACTCAGTTTCTTCTTCTGTAAAATTGAAAGAGCAATCAGCCCTACTTCTTGGATTGTTGCTTTGTGAATTAATTGAGTTAATATATGAAAATCCCTAAAACAGTGCTCAGCATACTATAATAGCTCAAAAAAGTGCTCTGCTTCTAATAAAAACTGTAAGTTCAAAGTTTTAAGTTTTGATAGTTTTACAAAAAGTTTTCATGCATCTTTAATAAAGCTTAATAATTTTATGACTGAATCCTACTCAACAACTGATATGTGTTTTAAATTACTTTCACAATAATCACTGTTGGAAATCTAACAAAATTATCAATAAAACATCTCAAAAGCACTTGGAACAACCAACTTTAGTAAACAGCACCATCATTTCTGCACTTGGGTGAACAAAAAACATCTTCACAGAAATAATGGAATAACGTTTAACTGGATATCTGGATACTGTGGCCCAACCATGTTGACATGAAATTAACCATCACACTTACACTTAAAAAATTATCTGTTGATTATCTGGAATTCAAATTTAACTAGGTGTCCTGTGTTTTATCTGATAACCCTATTCATGGAGAACTCTGTGTAAAACACCCGAAGTTTCCATTCAACAGCCCCTGTGAGCTCTCAATGGATGCCAGCCCCAATCTTCATTCATGTGAATGAGTTCTCTTGAATGTTCCATCTGAGAGGTGCCTCCAGATGACTGCAACCCCAATTAACAGACAGCACATGGAACAGACAAGAGCCAGCTGAACCTAGTCAACCCATAGCATCCTGAACAATAATACATAGCTATTGTTCTGGAAGAGTGTTTGCTAAGCAGAAATTGATATTGAAAACATTATTATTTTGGTGACTGTTCCCTCTTTTTCTGTGTTCTGTTATCACTGGATAAGATAAGGATTCTCTTGTCCTTGAAGGGTTGGTGAGTCTTTGTTATAGTTTTACATATAGTTTGTGTCGTGGTTTATGTATGAGAGTACATTTCCTAGCATTTCATCAGTTCCTTCGTGAGGGGATTCCCAAGGGAAATTTTCACCGTATACAACATTCACACTAGTCTTGGAAATTGGAAAATAATTTCATAATAATTATGAAATAACGAGAATTATGATACCAAAAAATGTTGCTATAAGAAGTTATATGAGGGAAAGCCCCAGAAGTTGGGTTTGGGGTAGTCATTCAGAACAAGGGTTATTTATTCATGTTGAGAAATTTCTCAATGAAGGTGTCCTGAAACACTTTCTCCTGCTACTGGGATTGCCTCTGGCAAGAAGCAATTTGGTTTGAGTACACAAAGACAGGACACCTTTACCAGACAGGCAACAGATCAGCATTACAGTCTTTGGAATTCATGATTGTCCCAATGTAGTACTGTTGAGTACTATTGTCCATTTCTGGATCTCATTAATAGGAAGCTCACTTGCCATCATGGCTAAGACACTCTCTCTACATAACTTTTATAAGGAATCAAGTTGATGTATTGCTCTTATCCTTTTTTTCACATTTGTTACTTGGTTTATAGCTCAGACATGGAGCAGGGGTGTATTTATGGTGAGCAATAAAGACACAAGCATTTTGAAGCAAGAACATAGGACTAATTGGTGAGCCAGTGAGACACAGAAAGTGGACAGGAGCTGTGGGCCAGTAGTAAGACCCATCCCTGAGGGCAGAGTAAGACACAAGCTCCAAAAAGGCAACTTGCTATGAGTTCTTAAGGAAGAAGGTCTGGGCTGTGCTACCCCTTTTCTCCTTTTAACGTCACCAGTTAGGTAAGTCATCCCAGTAAAAGAAAGAATGACTATGTAGAGGGGCTGGAAGTTTTTTTGTCATGAATGTTGGAACACTACACTTGGAAGAAATTATCAGGGATGGTGGATAAGAATTCCCCAGGATAGCACAATTGACTAGGTTTCTGCCTACTAAATGACTGTATTAATCTAGGTCTGCCTCCTAGGAATAACAGATTTCTTGAATGACATTTTGCATATGTTTCTAGATCATTCAGTCACAAGACTGTAGACATCTCTTAGTTTTCTGGTACAGATGGCTAACAAGCTTAGCATGACCTTGATTTTACATGTTCTCCTTCCAAGTGGTAACTCATCTCAAGAACCCTAGGATACCTCCCTGGGATTCTGTGTACTGATACTACTCCTCTACTGTCTCTTTAATGCAAAAGAAATTCCAGAAGACAGGGGCATTCTTTGTTTCATCAGCCTGGGGCAGATTTCTTCCAACTACTGGGTCCCAGTCTAGTGCCTCTAATTACTATTTTTTCTCAAGTGGTACCCTGAAGAGACAAGGTGTTTTATTTTCAGCCAAGGGCCAAAGGGAGGAGTAGTGTGTAGAGATACTTCCATTGGGGAAGACAAGCTCGCATAGTGATTACCATAGAAACCTGATGTCAGTGGGGCGACCCTGAGGACTTTTTTTTTATTTTCAGCGTAACAGTATTCATTGTTTTTGCACCACACCCAGTGCTCCATGCAGTACGTGCCCTCCCTATTACCCACCACCTGGTTCCTCAACCTCCCACCCCCCCCCACTCCTTCAAAACCCTCTGGTTGTTTTTCAGAGTCCATAGTCTCTCATGGTTCATCTCCCCTTCCAGTTTCCCTCAACTCCCTTCTCCTCTCCATCTCCCCATGTCACCTGAGGACGTTTTGATAGAAAGAGATGTGCCCTGGAGAGAAGAGCAGGTCCTGCCTTCAAGAGTCTGGGACTCAGCTTAGGGAGCGGATCTCTGAAGTGGGGGCTGAGCCACCCTGGAATATGGGGAGACATAGGGGTCCAGATGCAAGTCGCCTCTTCCCCACTTTGGGGCTTGAGGCATTAAACATCAAAGGATAAAAATATATGAGGCAAACACCGACAAAAAATAGAAAAGAAATATAGATCACTCTACAACAACTGTAGACGACTTCAGCATTTCACTTTCAATAATGGATAGAATAACCAGAGAGAAGATCAAGAAGAAATCAGAGGGCCTACCCCAACAACACTACAAACCAATAGGACTAACATATATACACAGAATATCCACCAAACAATAACAGAATACATTTTTTAAGTACAAAAAGAATATTTTTCAGGATAATCCATATATTAGGTCACAAAACAAGTCTCAATAGATCTAAAAAGGCAGATATTATACAAAGTATGTTCTATGACCACAATGAGGTAAAACTAAAAATCAGTAACAGAAGGAAAATAGGAAAATTTTTATATATGTGGAAGTAAAACACACTCTTAAAAACTAGTGATTCAAAGAAGAAGTCACAAAGGAAAATAGAAAATATCTTAAGACAAATGAAAGTGAAAGCACAACATAACAAACTTATGGGACACAGTAAAAAAAATGTAAAGAAGGATACTTATGGCTCTACATTTAAAAAAAGGAAGAAAGATATGAAATCAACAACCTAACTGTAAACCTTAAAGAACTAGAAGAAAAGAAGAACTAAAGTCAAAGTTAGTAGGAGGAAGGGAATAATAAAAAGTAGAGCTAAGGTAAATAAAATAAAGACTAGATACTGGGGCACCTGGGTGGCTCAGTGGATTAAGCCGCTGCCTTCTGCTCAGGTCATGATCTCAGGGTCCTGGGATCGAGCCCCACATCGGGCTCTCTGCTCTGCAGGGAGCCTGCTTCCTCCTCTCTCTCTCTCTGCCTGCCTTTCTGCCTACTTGTGATCTCTGTCTGTCAAATAAATAAATAAAATCTTAAAAAAAAAGAATAGATACTAAGATGATTGATATCAAGAATTAATTTCTTCAAAATGATCAACAAAATGGACAAATCTTTAGCTAGATTAACTAATAAAGAAAGAAGAGTCAACGAAATCAGAAATTAAAATGTGGATGCTACTGCCAATTCACAGAAATAAAAAGGATAACAGATTACAATGAACAATTATGTCAACAAATTGGATAAACTAAATGAAATGGACAAATTCCTAGAAACATACAACCGATCAAAATTGAATCTTGGAACACTGAAAAAATAAAATTTAATTAAAAAAAGAAAGAAAATGCATGAAGAAATCTGTAAATAGTAAGCACATTGAATCAGGAGGGGCAGGGGGACAGACAAACAAAAAGCTTCCCAATAAAGAAAAGCCCAAGACCGGATTTCTTCACAGGTGAATTCTACCAAACATTTAAAGAGAGCTAAACACCAATCCTTTTCATATTTTTTCCTCTAAATTTTATTTTATTTTATTTTTTAAAAATTTTATTGTGTTATGTTGGTCGCCATACTATACATCATTAGTTTTTTTTTTAAATTTTTATTTGTTTATTTACAGCATAACAGTGTTCATTGTTTTGGCATCACACCCAGTGCTCCATGCAGTACGTGCCCTCCCTATTACCCACCACCTGGTTCCTCAACCTCCCACCCCCTCCCCCTTCAAAAGCCTCTGGTTGTTTTTCAGAGTCCATAGTCTCTCATGGTTCATCTCCCCTTCCAGTTTCCCTCAACTCCCTCTCTTCTCCATCTCCCCATGTCCTCCATGTTATTTGTTATGCTCCACAAATAAGTGAGACCATATGATACTTGACTCTCTCTGCTTGACTTATTTCGCTCAGCATAATTTCTTCCAGTCCCGTCCATGTTGCTACAAAAGTTGGGTATTCATCCTTTCTGATGGGGGCATAATACTCCATCGTGTATATGGACCACATCTTCCTTATCCATTCATCCGTTGAAGGGCATCTTGGTTCTTTCCACAGTTTGGCGACCGTAGCCATTGCTGCAATAAACATTGGGGTACAAATGGCCCTTCTTTTCACTACCTCTGTATCTTTGGGGTAAATACCCAGCAGTGCAATTGCAGGGTCATAGGGAAGCTCTATTCTTAATTTCTTCAGGAATCTCCACACTGTTCTCCAAAGTGGCTGCACTAACTTCATTCCCACCAACAGTGTAAGAGGGTTCCCCTTTCTCCACATCCTCTCCAACACACGTTGTTTCCTGTCTTGCTAATTTTGGCCATTCTAACTGGTGTCAGGTGGTATCTCAATGTTGTTTTAATTTGAATCTCCCTGATCGCTAGTGATGATGAACATTTTTTCATGTGTCTGATAGCCATTTGTATGTCTTCATGGAGAAGTGTCTGTTCATATCTTCTGCCCATTTTTTGATATGATTATCTGTTTTGTGTGTGTTGAGTTTGAGAAGTTCTTTATAGATCCCGGATATCAACCTTTTGTCAGTACTGTCATTTGCAAATATCTTCTCCCATTCCGTGGGTTGCCTTTTTGTTTTGTTGACTGTTTCCTTTGCTGTGCAGAAGCTTTTGATCTTGATGAAGTCCCCAAAGTTCATTTTTGCTTTTGTTTCCTTGGCCCTTGGAGACATATCTTGAAAGAAGTTGCTGTGGCTGATATCGAAGAGGTTACTGCCTATGTTCTCCTCTAGGCTTCTGATAGATTCCTGTCTCACGTTGAGGTCTTTTATCCATTTCGAGTTTATCTTTGTGTACGGTGTAAGAGAATGGTCGAGTTTCATTCTTCTACATATCGCTGTCCAGTTTTCCCAGCACCATTTATTGAAGAGACTGTCTTTTTTCCATTGAATATTTTTTCCTGTTTTGTCGAAGATTATTTGACCATAGAGTTGAGGGTCCATATCTGGGCTCTCCACTCTGTTCCACTGGTCTATGTGTCTGTTTTTATGCCAGTACCACGCTGTCTTGGTGGTCACAGCTTTGTCGTAAAGCTTGAAATCGGGTAACGTGATGCCGCCAGTTTTGTTTTTGTTTTTCAACATTTCCTTGGCAATTCGGGGTCTCTTCTGGCTCCATACAAATTTTAGGATTATTTGCTCCAGCTCTTTGAAAAATATCGGTGGAATTTTGATCGGAATGGCATTAAAAGTATAGATTGCTCTAGGCAGTATAGACATTTTAACAATGTTTATTCTTCCAATCCAAGAGCATGGAACGGTCTTCCATCTTTTTGTGTCTTCTTCAATTTCTTTCATGAGTGTTCTGTAGTTCCTCGAGTACAGGTCCTTTACTTCTTTGGTTAGGTTTATGCCCAGGTATCTTATGGTTCTTGGTGCTATAGTAAATGGAATCGATTCTCTAATTTCCCTTTCTGTATTTTCATTGTTGGTGTATAAGAAAGCCACTGATTTCTGTACATTGACTTTGTATCCTGCCACGTTACTGAATTGCTGTATGAGTTCTAGTAGTTTGGGGGTGGAGTCTTTGGTGTTTTCCATATAAAGAATCATGTCATCTGCGAAGAGAGAGAGTTTGACTTCTTCCTTGCCAATCTGGATACCTTTTATTTCTCTTTGTTGTCTGATTGCCGTTGCTAGAACTTCTAATACTATGTTGAACAAGAGTGGTGAGAGTGGGCATCCTTGTCGTGTTCCTGATCTCAACGGGAAGGCTGCAAGCTGTTTCCCATTGAAGATGATATTTGCTGTGGGTCTTTCATAGATAGATTTTATGAAGTTCAGGAATGTTCCCTCTATCCCTATACTTTGAAGCGTTTTCATCAGGAACGGATGCTGAATTTTGCCAAATGCTTTTTCTGCATCCATTGAGAGGACCATGTGGTTCTTCTCTCTTCTCTTATTGATGTGTTCTATCACACTGATTGATTTGCGAATGTTGAACCAACCTTGCAACCCAGGGATGAATCCCACCTGGTCATGGTGGATAATCTTTTTAATGTGCTGCTGGATCCTGTTTGCTAGGATCTTGTTGAGAATCTTTGCATCCATATTCATCAGTGATATTGGTCTGAAATTCTCCTTTTTGGTAGGGTCTTTGCCTGGTTTGGGGATCAGGGTAATGCTGGCTTCATAAAAAGAGTCTGGAAGTTTTCCTTCTGCTTCAATTTTTTGGAACAGCTTCAGGAGAATTGGTGTTATTTCTTCTTCGAAAGTTTGGTAGAATTCCCCAGGGAATCCCTCAGGTCCTGGGCTCTTGTTTTTTGGGAGGTTTTTGATCACTGCTTCAATCTCATTACTAGATATCGGTCTATTCAGGTTGTCAATTTCTTCCTGGTTCAATTTTGGGAGTTTGTAGCTTTCCAGGAATGCATCCCTTTCATCTAGGTTGCTTAGCTTATTGGCATAAAACTGTTGGTAATAATTTCTGATGATTGTTTCTATTTCCTTGGTGTTCGTTGTGATCTCTCCCTTTTCATTCATAATTTTATTAATTTGGGCTTTCTCTCTTTTCTTTTGGATTAGTGTGGCCAATGGTTTATCGATCTTATTGATTCTTTCAAAAAAACAGCTTCTAGTTTCATTGATACGTTCTACTGTATCTCTCCTTTCTACCTCATTGATCTCTGCTCTAATCTTGATTATTTCCCTTCTTGCATGTGGAGTTGGTTTGATTTGTTGTTGATTCTCCAGTTCTTTAAGGTGTAGAGACAGCTGGTGTATTCTGGATTTTTCAATGTTTTTGAGGGAGGCTTGGATGGCTATGTATTTCCCCCTTAGAACCGCCTTTGCTGTATCCCATAGGTTTTGGACCGAGGTGTCTTCATTCTCATTGGTTTCCATGAATTGTTTAAGTTCATCTTTGATCTCCTGGTTGATCCAAGCATTCTTAAGCAAGGTGGTCTTTAGCTTCCAGGTGTTTGAGTTCCTTCTGAACTTTTCCTTGTGATTGAGCTCCAGTTTCAAAGCATTGTGATCGGAGAATATGCAGGGAATAATGTCAGTCTTTTGGTATCGGTTGAGTCCTGCTTTGTGACCCAGTATGTGGTCTATTTTGGAGAAGGTTCCATGTGCACTTGAGAAGAATGAATATTCTGTTGTTTTAGGGTGGAATGTTCTGTATACATCGATGAGGTCCATCTGGTCCAATGTTTCATTCAATGCTCTTATTTCTTTATTAATTTTCTGCTTCGATGATCTGTCTATTTCTGAGAGAGGCGTATTAAGATCTCCTACTATTATTGTATTCATATCAATATGACTCTTTATCTTGATTAATAGTTTTCTTATGTAATTGGGTGCTCCCATATTGGGGGCATAGATATTCACAATTGTTAGATCGTCTTGGCGGATAGTCCCTTTAAGAATTATGTAGTGTCCTTCTGTATCTCTGACTGCAGTCTTTAGTTTAAAATCTAATTTATCTGATATGAGAATCGCTACCCCCGGCCTTCTTTTGAGGCCCATTGGCATGAAAGATGCTTCTCCATCCCTTCACTTTCAGTCTGGGTGTATCCTTAGGTTCAAAATGGGTCTCTTGTAGACAACATATGGATGGGTCCTGTCGTTTTATCCAATCTGCAACCCTGTGTCGTTTTATGGGCGCATTTAGGCCATTCACATTGAGAGTGATTATTGAGAGATAGGTTTTTATTGACATCGTGTTGCCTTTGAAGTCTTTCTGTCTATAGATTGTTTCTGTATTTCTGTTCAATGATATTCTTAGGATTTTTCCTCTCTTATAGGACCCCCCTTAATATTTCCTGCAGTGTCGGCTTGGTGGTTGCATAGTCTTTTAAGCCTTGCTGGTCTTGGAAACTCTTTACCTCTCCATCCATTTTAAATGTCAGTCTTGCTGGATAGAGTATTCTTGGTTGCATGTTCTTCTCATTTAGTACTCTGAATATATTTTGCCAGCCCTTCCTGGCTTGCCAGGTCTCTGTGGAAAGGTCTGACGTTATTCTAATGGGCTTTCCTCTGTATGTAAGAAGCTTCTTTGTCCTAGCTGCTTTTAAGAGGGTCTCGCTTGAAACAAAATTCCCCATTCTAACGATAAGGTGCCGTGAGGACTTTCGGGAATCTAAAATCTTGGGAGGAAATCTTTCTGCCTCTAGTACATGAACGTTGTTTCCATTCGTGTGATTGGGAAAATTTTCATAGACAACTTCTTCCAATATATCTTCTAGACTTCTTTCTTTTTCTTCCCCTTCAGGGATTCCAATAATTCTGACGTTGGAACGTTTCATGGCATCGTTTATTTCCCTGATTCTGTTTTCGTGGCTTCTGAGCTGTTTGTTCCAGGCTTCCTCCTGATCCTTTCTCTCTATCTGTTTGTCCTCCAGATCACTAATTCTATCTTCTGTCTCAGTTACCCTAGCTTTTAGAGAGTTTAGATTGGATTGGAACTCATTGAGAGCATTTTGAACATCATCCCTGGTGGCTTTCAGTTCTGCCCTAACATTGTGAACATCATCCCTGGTGGCTTTCAGTTCTGCCCTAATCAATTCTGTTTGGTCATCCATGTCTTTCTCCAACCTAGCTATTGCCTGGATAACTGTTAGTCTGAATTCCTTTTCTGACATATTGTCTATGTCGATAGCCATTAGCTCTGTTGCAGAAGGCCCATCCTCTGTATTTTTCTTCTGTTGGGTATTCCTCCTCCTAGTCATTTTGGTAAGAGATGACTAAACAGATGCAGCTGGACTTATCGATTGTGGTGCAGTCAAGGTGCACCCTGGAACACTTCTGTGCAATCAGGATTCCCCACTCAAATGAGAGAAAAACGAGAAGAAAAAGAAATAGAGAAGAAGAAAGGAAAAAAAGGGGGAAAGAAAAAAGGAAAAATAAAAAGAAAGAGAGAGAAAGGAAAAAAAGGGAAGATAAAAGAGAAGGCTCAGCCCAAATGGGCCACAAGGTAAAATTTGTGGAGTATACAAACAAAAACAGACAGACAAAAAGATTGATAAAAGTATATGACAAGAGAAAAAAATATGTATATATAAGCAAAAAAAAAAAGGGAAGAACCTCATCAGAAAGAACCCCAAGTATAAGGTTTATATATTATCAGGACAAAGACAAATTCACAGAAACACTGACAGAAGGAAAAATTGGGAGAATGGTTATAGATTCTCAGTGTGGGTGAGGAAGGTTATTTTGATTCTTCCTGAAGGTATCTTGATGTTTTTGTTAAGGGACTCAACTTTCCTAAGTTACAGGGGGATTAGAAACTGGTTTGCCTATAGGGGTAGCCTTGATTGGGGAAAGGGGATTACCTTGAAGTTTAACTCTATATGTATAGTAGAAAATAAAAATTAAAAAAGAATAAACTAGACTAAACTAAGTTAAAATTAAAAAAGAATTAAAAAAATAGAAAAACAAAAGAAAAACACGGGTGTATGTATCAAAAAGTTCAGGTTAGAAGGTTATTAAAGAATTTGATGTACTGGACATCTCAGTGTGATGGTAAATAGGTTAAAAAATTATCTGTATGTATAAAAAAAAAGAACCAGAATGTTGGTAAAGAGTTAAAAATAAAAGTTGTATTTATGAAGTAGTGGTGATTGTTCTCTTGTAGTCTTTTTTTTTTTTTCTTCCTTCCTGGTTGGTTTTCTGGGGGAGGGGCCTGCCAGGTGGGTTTTCAGACAATGATGTTCCCTGAGTTAGGTCCTCCCGCTCCCCTCAAGGGGGTGAGCTCTTTTTTTTTTTTTTTTCAGGAAACTGTTTTTTTCAGCCTTTTGTTCTCTGGGGGTTTTTATGTTCTTTCATATGCTTTCTCTCGCCTTGACAGCTTTTGATGGTTTTTGGAGGTTTAGAGGAGAGCAAACAGCACCCCGACCTCCCTCTCAGAGAGAAGCCTCAGACTGTTTTGCAAAAGCTGCTGGCAGAGTCGGTTCTGAGTCACTGTCCCTGAGGATGCAGGAGCTCCTCGTTGTACCCAAAACCAGGGCAGCGGTGGCTGTCTGGGCAGCTCCAGACCACCAGAGAGGTTCGGAGCAGAGATCGCACACTGAGATTTTCCCGCTGTTCCGGGCTGGGAATGTCTGGTTTTTCCGGCTGCCAGAGCTCCAGGCTAGCGCCTATGAGCACCTTTCCCAAGGGAGGGTGTGGGACGCGCGCGTTTCAGGGTTGCCATCTGGCCAGGCTCCCAGCCCCTCACAGGAGACAGACCCCACTCGTTCTAGGGGCGCTGGCGTTCAGGTGCACTGGCTGCTCAGGGATGGAGACCTGATTTCTCTGCCGCACTCTCTCTGGCTCCGCGCCAGGGGAGGCTGTCCTGGGTCCGGGGACTTAGGTCCCTGACCCTAACTGCCCAGGTTCCCACTATTACCCCCCCGCGATCCTTTGCTGTTTGTTTTTTGAGTGCTTTCAACCAGACTCCAAGTTAATGCTGGTCCCCAGACGCAGAGCACTCTCGTGTTGGGGTGTTACTTTCCGATCGGTCACCTCTGGTGGCTCCCTCCCCCTTTTGTTTATCTTCCGATATCAGTCCGATGCTCCCAGTCTGCTTTACCTGCCACTGGCGTCTTCTGCTCCAGTAGAGATCCAGACGTGTATAATTCTGATCTCAGGCTGATTTCATGGGTGGTCGGAGTTCTTTGGTAGGTAATCAGCTCACTTTAGGGTACAGGTTGAAATGGTGCCTCCTCCTACTTCCCCGCCATCTTGACTCCCTCTACATCATTAGTTTTTGATGTAGTGTTCCAAGATTCATTGTTTACACATAACACCCAGTGCTCTATGCAATACATGCCCTCCTTAATACTCACCACCAGGCTCACCCATTCCCCCATCCCCCCTCCCCTCTAAAACCCTCAGTTTGTTTCTCAGAGTCCACAGTCTCTCATGGTTCATCTCCCCCTCCAATTTCCACCCCCTTCAATTTTCCCTTCCTTCTCCTAATATCCTCCATGTTATTCCTTACATTCCACAAGTAGGTGAAATGATATAATTGGCTCTCTGCTTGAATTATTTCAATCAGCATAATGTCCTCCAGTCCCACCCATGTTGATGCAAAAGTTGGGTATTCATCCTTTCTGATGGCTGTGTATTACTCTTCCTCTAAAATTGAAAAGGATAGAATACTTCCTAACTTATTCAGTGAGGCCAGCATTAGCCTGATACCAAAGCCAGACACAGGCATTACATAAAAAGAAACTACCAAGCAATATATCTTATAAATATCAATGCAAAAATCTTCAACTAAATACTAGCAAACTGAATTCATCAGTATATTAAAGAGATTATATACCATAACCAGTAGGATTTATTCTTATACTGCAACACTGATTTAACATAATAAAAGTCAATGTAGTACACCGCATCAACACAATGAAGAGGAATAAAACCCACTTGATCATTTCAATTGATGTAGAAAAAGGATTTGACAAAATTTAACACCTTTACATGATAAAATACCCAACAAACTAGGACTAGACAATATCTACCTAACATAATAATGGCCAGGTATGGAAAGCCCAGGTAAAAGCATCCTCCATCATGAAAACAATAAACTTTTCTGATAACATCTGAATCCAGAAAAAGATACCCAGTTTACTCATTTCTATTAAACATAGTGCTGGAAATTTTAGCCAGAGCAATTAAGAAAGGAAAGTAAATAAAAGGCATCCAAAAGGGAAAAAGAAAACACAAAATTATCTCTGTTCATAAATGACATAATCTTATATGTAGAAAACCCTAAAGATTCTTTAAAAAAACTGTTAGGACCATAAATGAATTCAGAAAAGTTGTAGGATACAAATACACCATACAAAATCAGTTTCATTTCTCTACACTAAAAATTGACAATTTAAGAAGGAAATTATGAAAACAATTCCATTTATAATAGCATGAAAAAGAATAACATACTTAGGAATAAGCTTAACTAAGGAGGTAAAAGATATACCCTGGAAACTAAAAAAAGGTGCTCACTTTTTAAAGAAGAAAAAAATAAATTGGGAAGATATCCATGTTCATGGATTAGAAGACTTAAAATTGTTAAGATGTCAATACTACCCAAAGTGAACTACAGATTCAATGGAATCCTTATTAAATCTCAACATTTTTGTAGAAATAGAAAAATTCATATAGAATCTCAAAGGACCCTGAATGCCAAAATAATCCCAAAAGACAAGAAAGTTGGATAACTCAGACTTCCTGATTTCAAAAGTTACTACAAAGATATAATGGTCAAAATAGTGTGGCACCAGCATAAAGACAGACATACAGACCAATAGAATTGAGTACAGAGTCCAGAAATAAGCACTTCCATATATGGTCAATTGAGTTTCAACAATGGTGTCAATATCATTCAATGCAGAATAAATAGTCCTTCCTGCAAATGGTTTTATAAAAATTGGATATTTATATGCAAAAGAATAAAGTTCTGTCTTTACCCTACACCATATACAAATATTAACTCACAATGCATTAGACTTAAATTTAAGAGCTAAAACTATAAAACTAAAAACAGAAGAAAGCATAAGGGAAAATCTTCATGGTATTGGATTTGGCAATGATTTCTTGGATATGGCCACAAGAGCAGAGGAAACTAAAGGAAAAATAGATAAATTGTACTTCATCAAAATCAAAATTTCTGTGCATGGAAGAACACTATGAACACAGAGAGGAAAAAGCAACCCACAGAATGGGAGAAAATATTTGCAAATCATATATCTGATAAAAGGTTAACATGTCAACTTCCTCACCGGACAACCACTGATCTGTTCTCTGTCAGTATAAATTAGCTTTCAATTTCTATAGTTTTATATAAATGGAATCATACTTTATATACTCTTTTGTCTGGCTTCTTTTACTAAGCATATTTTGAGGCTCTTATATTTTGTTGCATGTATCAATAGTTCATTCTTTTCTTACACATAGCATAAAAATTACCATTTTAGCTATTTTTAAGTGTATAGTTCAATGCTTTTGCATACTTTACTTGCTGACCTAAATCCCTTGATCTGTAACAGAACTAACTTGTTTTCTTTGAGAATTGCAAACCACTGGCCTTGAGGAGTGAAGGACCAAACTTTCCCAGAAGATAAGCCCTGACCACATTCAAAAACAACTGCCACAGATGCCAGCAAGTCTGTTCAGGGTCATGCTGACATACAACTAATTGCCTGGGCACCTGCTTCTCCTGTGGGTAGCCCCCTTCCTTTAAAACATTTTCCCATGCCTTTTCCCCATGCCTTTCCCTTTAAAACCCTCTGGCTTTTAAAAACCTCCCTTTAAAGGTTTAAAGGAAGGGGAATATGGTCTTTTAGACATTAATCCACCATCTTCCTAGGTTGCTGACTTCCTGAATAAAGCAATTTTCCCTTCCCACCATGACTTGTCTCTTGAGTAATTGATTTTTGAGCTGCAAGCATGCAAACCTGTGTTTGGAACCAGTTCTCTGTCCTGTAACAATCCTATTGATTTTTATATGTTGATTTTTATATCCTGCAACTTCACTGAATTATTTATTAGATTTAACAGGTTTTGTTTTTTTTTTTTGGATGGAGCCTTTAAGATCTTCTGTATTTAAAAATCATGTCATCTGCAAGTAATTGTTTTCTGATCTATAGATCCATTGCTCCTTGCTTGGTATCTTGCTGTCTTCTTTTGTAATTTGAGGCTTTTTGTAGCTTTGTGCTCTGACTCTTTTGTCATAATCATCTGTGTAACAAACTACACATTTGTGTAATCATTGTGTAACTACAGGGTTTTTTTTGTGGTTTCCATGATGCTTACATAAAATCTTATATTCATAACACCCTATTTTAAGCTGATAACTACCTAACTTTGACAGCATTTCTAAACTTTATACTTTTACTGCAGCAACCTCACATTTTAAGTTATTGATGTTATAATTCAACTATCTTTATATTTATACATTACTACAAATTACAAACACTACTATAATTTGCTGTAGTAATGGTTATTTTTAATATATTTGTTTTTTAAAGATTTTATTTATTTATTTGATAGAGAGAGAGAGAGAGCATGAGTGGGGGTGGGGGTTCAGAGGTACAAAGAGAAGTAGACTCCCCACTGAGCAGGGAGCCCAATGTGGGGTTGATTCCAGGACCCTGAGATCATGACCTGAGCTGAAGGCAGATGCTTAGCCAGCTGAGCCACCCAGGTGCTCCATTAATATATTAATATACTTGGTTTTTAACTTGTATACTACAGTTGTAAGTAAATTACACATTGCTATTAAAATATCAGAACATTGATTTTGACTTTGTGTTAAACTTACCATGAGTTTTACTCCTATATTCATATGTTTTTATGCTGTTAATTAACACTTTTATGTCCACTTAAAGAGATGCCTTTAGCAACAGGTTAATCCAATTATTTCTAAAAAATAGAATGAATATGCATAGGGCAAGACTGTTAGGATAAATGGTGAGTTTTATTTGCAGATGATTCCCAAAACATTTTTTTTTAAAGATTTTATTTATTTATTTGACAGAGAGAGATCACAAGTAGACAGAGAGGCAGGCAGAGAGAGAGAGAGGGAAGCAGGCTCGCCGCGGAGCAGAGAGCCCGATGCGGGACTTGATCCCAGGACCCTGAGATCATGACCTGAGCCGAAGGCAGCGGCTTAACCCACTGAGCCACCCAGGCACCCTCCCAAAACATTTTAAACATTAGATTTTGTCCCAGTTTCATCTAACAATACAGTAAAATATCAATCAATATAATCCACATATAAACTCTTTGGGGTCCTCAATATTTTTAAAATATTTATTTATTCATTTTTAGAGAGAGAGAGAGAGCACATGAGTGGGAAGGGCAAAGGGGGAGGTAGAGAGAATCTCAAGAAGACTCCATGCTGAGCACAGCCTGACAGGGCACTCGATCTCATGATCCTGAGATCATCACCTGAGCCAATACCAAGAGTTAGACGCTTAACCAACTGTACAACTCAGGTGCCTCACTCAAGGGTCCTTAATAATGTTTAAAAGGCAAAAGTCTCCTAAGATGAAAAGTTTGAGAACTGCTGCTCTAGGTGAACCTCAAACATTCCATATATGTTGGATATCTGTGATGTCCTCTAAGCCCTAAAAAACAAGATCCTACATAAGCTCTATGACATGGGTTTGCAAGAAGGGCAACTGGAGTGAGGATCAGAAGATCTGAGTCCCAATGTCTGTGCCATTGTGATTATAATGTGCATAATATTATAATATTCTGAGCCTCAGAAAGACAAATATATTACAAGAAATACAATGATAAATATGCTGGGAAAGATGCACAGAAGAGTTTCCTGTGTCCTATAGCCAGAGGCATTGCCAATGACAGGACATTGGGTGAGTCAATTCTTGTCTACAGGCACAAGCTAGGATGAAATTGTAGAGCCTGCCCAGTTCTCCTGGCATGTTGTGGAAACAAAATCCCAGCTAGGCAAGCACTCTTGGTTCTCAGCAGGGTAAGAAGGAAGGAAAGAACTCTCTTAAGGCCAAAAATTATTTTAAGTATAGATGAAAAAGTTTAACAAAACAAAAGGGAAATTGCATTCAACTTTTACTTTGATATACTGGTAGAAGGAAAGGAATGAGCTTTGTTGAGTGCAAGGTCAACATTAGATCTTATTGCTAATGCTCCTTATTGAGCTCCATTAATGCAAGTAGAATACAAAGGTCACCTCAAATAATAGCCCCATTTCTTCTAAAGAATTAGGAAAAACCAACATTACCCAGTGCATGTGGCATGATTTCTTTGGGTTTTCTACTTTATCACCAGATTTTGTGAGGGAAATTATGTTCTGACCATTCTTATTCTCTGAGAGGTAATTTGGCTTTTTAATCTTTTCCTTTGCCTGAGGTTATTTTTAGGTCACTGCTCTTGAAGGAGATGTTTTAAAGTTAGAAGAGAAAGTCAATATGAATATAATTGGCAAAAAATACTGACATTTGGATTTTTTCCCTAATTTGCAGACCTGCAGGGAAAAAAGAAAAGAATCTGAGCCTATTTTGTTTTTTATTTGTTTATTTATTTATTTTTAAGCTGTAAATGCTTTATTTATTATTATTATTATTAATTCCAGTATAGTTAACATAGAGTGTTATATTAGTTTTAGGTGTACAATATAGCGATTCAACATTTCCATATATTACCCAGTGCTCATTATAAGTGCACTTGTAATCCCCACCACCTATTTCACCAAAACCCCACCTACCTCCCCTCTAATATCCATGTTTGTTCTCTATAGTTAATAGTTTATTTCTTGCATTCTCTCTCTCTCCCTTTCCCTTTGCTTGTTTGCTTTGTTTCTTAAATTTGACACATATGTGAAACCATGTGGTATTTGTCTTTCTCTGACTTGACTTATTTCATTTAGCATAATACCCACTAGTTCCATCCATGTCAATGCAAATGGCAAAATTTCATTCCTTTTTTTGGCTGAATAATATTCGTGTGTGTGTTTCACCCCTTTATTCATTCATCTAACCATGGACTGATTCTATAATGTGGCTATTGTAAATAATGCTGCTATAAACACAGGGATGTTTGTATCCCTACAGACTAGTACTTTTATTATTTGAGGGGGCAGATACCCAGTAGTGTGATTACCGAATCATATGGCCATTCTATTTTCAACTTTTTGAGGGGCCTCCATTCTGTTTTTTACAGTGGCTGTACCAGTTTGCCTTCCCACCAATAGTGCACAAGGGTTTCTTTTTCTCCACATCCTCACCAACTCTTGTTTCTTGTTTGATTTTAGCCATTCTGACAGATATGAGGTGATATTTCATTGTAGTTTTGATTTGCATTTCCCCAATGGGTGATGTTGAGCATCTTTTCATGTGTCTGCTAGACATCTGGAGGTCTTCTTTGGAAAAATGTCTGTTCATGTCTTCTGCCCATTTTTAAATTGAATTATTTGGCTTTTGGGTGTTGAGTTCTGTAAGTTTATATATATATATATATATATATATATATATATATTAATATATATATATACACACACACACACACAGACACACACACACATATATGTGTATATATATACACGCATATACATATATATAATTTTTGGATAGTAACTCCTTATTGGGCATGACATTTGCAAATATCTTCTCCCATTTAGTACATTTTGTTTTGTTATATGCAAAGGATATATGTTGTTTGTTTTGTTTGTTTTGTTGATTGTTTCTTTTGCTGTGTAGAAGCTTTTTATTTTGATGTGGTCCCAACGTCAATTTTGCTTTTGTTTCCCTTGCCTGAGGAGATATATCTAGAAAGATGTTAGTTATGGCCCATTCTAGAGAAATTACTGATTTTGCTCTCTTGTAGAATGTTTATGATTTTAAGCCTCACACTTAGGTCTTTAATCCATTTTGAGTTTATTTTTGTGTATAGTGTAAGAAAGTAGACTATTTTCATTCTTTAGCATGTACCTGACCAGTTTCCCAGCACCATTTGTTGTAGAGACAATCTTTTTCCCATTGGATATTTTTCTTGCTTTGTCAAAGATGAATTAAACATATAATTATGGGTTTATTTCTGGGTTTTCGTTTCTGTTCTATTAATCTATGTGTGTATTTTTTTGTGCCAGTACTATACTGTTTTGATTACTATAGCTTTGTAGTATAAGTTGAAGTCAAATTGTGATACTTCCAGTTTTGCTTTTTGTTTTCAAACTTTTCAAAAACAGCAATACAGGATGTTTTGTGGTCCCATAAATATTTTAGGATTATTTGTTGTAATCTTGTGAAAAATACTCTTGGTATTTTGATAGGGACTGCACTAAATGTGTAGATTGCTTTGGGTAGTATAGACATTTTAAAAATATTTGTTCTACCAATCTATGAGCATGGAATGTCTTTCAATTTCTCTACATCATCTTCAATGTTTAATAGTTTTCAGAGTATGGGGAGGTTTTTTTTTTAATTACTGACAGTCTCTTTGCTGGTAATTAGTTTGTTCAAATTTTCTATTTCTTCTTGCTTTAGTTTTGGTAGGTTATGTGTTTTTAGGAATTTTTCCATTTCTTCTATGTTGTCTAATTTGTTAGTATATAGTTTTTCATCATATTCTCTTACAATTGTTTATCTTTCTGTGACATTGATTTCTCCCCTTTCATTTGTCATTTTACTTACTTGAGTCCTCTATAATTCTCTCTCTCTCAATCTCTCTCTCTTTTGATGAGTCTGGCTAGAAGTTCATCAATTTTTTGTTTTGTTTTGTTTTGTTTGTTTTTTGGGTTTTTTTGACAGAGAGAAATCACAGCTAGGCAGAGAGGCAGGCAGAAAGAGAGGAGGAAGCAGGCTCCCTGCGGAGCAGAGACCCCGATGTAGGGCTCGATCCCAGGACCCTGGGATCATGACCTGAGCCAAAGGCAGAGGCTTTAACCCACTGAGCCACCCAGGCGCCTCTTTGTTGCTCTTTCAAAAGAAAGAGCTCCTGGTTTCATTTATCTGTTCTATTCCTTTGTAGTTCCTATATCATTTATTTCTGCTCATGGTTCATTGGTTTTCTTTGGTGACATAATTGTCACCTTTCTCTTTATTATTTGCATATGTTAGTGTTTTTGATTTGTGGTTACTATTTGGTTAATATATAACCTTTGCATATAACAGTATGTATTAAGCTGATGGTTGCTTAATTTTCAACTCATTCTTTATTCCTCTCCCCTCCATGTTTCATATATTTGGTATATGTTACATCCTTTTATTTTATGAATCCCTTGACTGATTTTTATAGAAATAGTTATTTGTACTGGTTTATTGTTGTTTTTACTTTTCATACTCTCCTTTATGGTCTTTTCTTTCCATTCAGAGTCCCCTTTACTATTTCTTGTAGGGCTGGTTTTGTTTGGTTTTTATTTCTCTGAGAAACTCTATGTATTTTCTTCTATTCTGAATGATAGCCTTGCTGGATAGAATATTCTTGTCTGCAGATTCTTCCCTTTCAGTATGTTGAATGTATAAAGACACTATCTTCTGGTCTGCAAAATTTGTACTGAAAAATCAGCTGATAGCCTTATGGAGTTTTTCTTGGTACATACCTGTCATCTTTTCTCTTGCAACTTTTAAAATTCTTTATCACTATTTTTTGTCATTTTAATTACTGTGTGTCTTGGCATGGACTTCCTTGGGTTAAAATGGTTGGTGAATCTCTGGACCTGAATCTGGATATCTGTTTCTCTCCCCAGATTTGGGAAGTTTTCAGCTATTACTTCTTCAAATACACATTCTGCCTCCTTTCTCTCTCTTCTCCTTCTGGGACCCCTAAGATGAGAATGTTATTATGCTCAACGGAGTCATTGAGTTCTCTAAGTCTATTCTCATTATGCAGTATTTGTTTATCTCTTATCTGTTCAGCTTGATTGCATTCCATTAATCTATCCTCCAGGTCACTTATACATTGCTCTGCTACCTGTAGCCTACTATGTATTCTATCTATTGTAATTTTAATTTCGTTTATTGAGTTCTTCATCTCTGATATGTTATTTTTTTTTATCCCTGATGTCTTTCACCTTTTTCTGAAGTCTAGTAAGTAACTTTATAACCATTACTTTAAATTCTCTATCAGGCCTACTACTCATTTCTGTTTCACTTAGATCTCTTGCTGTGATTTTCTTGTGTTCTTTCATATTTCTCTGTCTCCTCATTTTGTCTACCTCTCTGTGTCTGTTCTCTGTGTTAGGAAACTCAGCTATGTCTTCTGCATTTGAAAGTAATGGGTTTCTGAAAAAGAGATCCTGTAGGGCCTTGCAGTGCAGTGTCCCTTTTCACCAGGACCTAGCAGTTCAGGGGAGACTTCTATTTGTGTTGCTTGTGCCCTGCTATTGTGTCTGAGTCACTTTTCCTTTCAGTCCAGACTTCCGCACTGACTCCCTGCCTGTTGAGGGCTGTGCTTGCTCTCTGTGTTAGTGAGACTAAATGTGGGCTGACTCTTAGAGGGCGTGATCACAGGAGGGCTGGAGAACAGGGGCTGGTTTTACCAAAATTTGCCATGAGCTGCTAGTCCTAGGCTTAATCCTTTAAGTGCTGTGGCATGCATTAGCCACAGTGGTGGTGGTCAGGTGTACAGCAGCTAGACAAGGCACAGTTCACATTGCATTAGCAAAATTCATGCTGATCGGCTAGTCCTAGGCAGAACCCCCCAAATCATGATGGCTGCTCAGGGCTGGGTGTGTTGGTGCAGTGACTGTGCCGTGTACCCAATGTTAAAAAGAAAGCTGCACTGAGCCCAGGATCAAGGCATCAAGGCCAGCAGGCTTGGAGTGGGTGAGTCCTCAAGAGAATTCATGGGCAGGGAACACTTCTGGTCAGTTGAAGAGCAAGTGTCTGTGTAGTGCTGCATCCTGCAGGTGGCTCTGTGTTTAAACTCGGGGGAGTAGGAAAATGGTGTGCGTCAGCTCCTTTGTTCCTGGAGAAGTCCCCCAACATGGCCTGAAACCCTTATAAACATATCTCTCTCACATTTGTCCCAGGCATTGTGCTAACTGTGGATTCTATGTTGAGTTTTTGTGGACTGTTGTCTTTTTATGCATGGGAATCCAGCTATCACTGGCTTTCCTGGTTAGCTCAGTGCTAAGTCAGCTGGCTTTTAAAGCTCCAGGCTCCAAATCATGCTGGTTATACAAACACAGAATTCAGCCTCTCTGGTTTTCAAAGCCATACAATATGGGGATTTGTTTTCCCGATGGCTTCCTGGTGCTTTCCCCTCTGTACAACTATAGCTCCCTCCCTACTGAAGGCAGTTCCTGGCCAGTTTCTGCCCTTCATAAACCTTCTGATATGGCTTCTTCTCTACATTTAGTTGTGGAGTTTGTTCTGCCTTTCTTTGGATTGCTCTGCAGTTTATTTATTGAGATGTGAGTGGCACCTAGTTATAAGCATGAGATGGGGTGAGGTTAAGCTCCTCCTACTCTGCCATCTCCCTGGTACCTTCCTATTTTGTTGTTCAATAGTATCTGAATTCTAGCTCATTCTTTGCACAACAAATGAATTTCCCCATTTTTGTGACTCATTAGCCAGTAACTATTTACTGATCACCCACCAGTGACAAAAGAGCAGTGAAAAATAACATGGTAAATGTAATAAAAGGTTTCAGGGTCATGAAAATAATGATGTAGTAGTTAAGCTGCCACTTAATAGCTACATAACCTTATGTAAATGACTTTATTTTTGAAATAGTTTCCTTTCTGGAGTATAGATGAAAATGGTGAAATAAGATGCCATACAGAGTGCTTAGCATAGTGCTTGGCACATGGAAGATAATCAAATCTGCCTTCCCCTCAACCTTGGTTTTTGTGCTCATTGCTACAACTCCTGGTACTTGCCTGCCAGATTGTGTTCTATTGTGAAAAAGATAAGCACATCACCAGTACTGTAATTTTCCTAGGTTGTTGTTTGGGTATCTATGTTAACAATTCAGCATAGGCACCATATCATTTAAGGTTTAAACTGGCCAGTACCTGGACCACAGGAAAATGCTGTGTATAAGGGAGAATTGATCAAGTGTTAAGAGTACAGTCACTGAAATTAGACAAAATTACATGGGAGTTCTGGCTCTGCCACTAATTACCAATATAACCTCTGAAAGTTTTGTTAACTTTGTCAAGCTTTGATTTCTCCAACTATCAAATAAGGATAATAATATATCAGGGACTTTACAGAATCAGGAAGGAAATAAGCATACATTTATATTATATATAAATTTTGGCACCATTTTTGTGTTGTAGGGTGATACAATTGGGAAAGGATGAAGATATCATCCATTTCCATGTAAAAGATGTGTGTACATTCCTGCTTCCTGTTTTTGTACCCTCTTGGTCAGCAGCAGAGAAGCAAGAGAATTTCTATCCTTCAAATTACAGAGACACATTCCTACAAAAGAACAAAGCAAAATAATGATTCTGCTGAACAAAACACCATAATGAGAGGCAGAAAATCTGGATCCCAGGGCTATATTCATCACATTCCCATCTTATGACATTGAGTACGTCACTCCACCCCTCCTTACTTCCATCAGAAACACTAATAATACCACATAGCCCTGATGGTCATCCAGAAAAAGCATAATGAAAAGACGCTTGCTCTATTTTATTCTTAACTAATTCCAAAGTTAGAATAATTAAAATGAATGCAAGTATATGTAATTTAGTAAAATAGAATAGAAAGCCCAGAAAAAGATCAAATTATTTATTTATAAGTGCTTATTATGATGAAAGTGGCATTTTCAAATTACATAGTAAAGAATTTTTAAATTATTTTATTAAACATTCAAAAGAAAATAAAGTTGTATTTCTTTCCTCACAGCATATTATGTAGGATATAATGTCAAAGGATAACAGTATTATTTAAAGTAATATATTCATTAAGATGAAACTATTTAATAAAAAAGCAAACAAAACCTCTATTGTGCCTATACATACAAAACATTTGGGAAGTACTTCCTTGAGTTGTTTCATTTGAATCATGAAGTTTGCCTGATTAATAATGAGGTGTACAAATGATAACTAAAGAAGGAACATGCTCAAATTCAATGCATTGTTTCCACCACAGTTTGAAATATATCAAAGACCATACATTCTATTTGAGAGATTTTTCCACTTCTTGGTGGCAAAGGCTGTCCAAAGAACTAATGTTTAGTTCTCAATTTACATTTTTTTAAGATTTATTTATTTATTTGTGAGGATGAGAGAGAGAAGCAGGAAGCTGAGGGAGGGGCAAAGGAAAAGAATCTCAAGCAGACTCCATGCTGAGCATGGAGCCTGACACAGGGCTCAATTTCACAACCCTGAGAGAAACCCTGAGCTTTCACAACCCCAAGATTTTACAACCTTGAGCTGAAATCAAGAGTTGGACGCTTAACCAACTGAGCCACCAAGGCACCCCTTCAATTTACATTTTAAAGATGATGAATGAATGGACATGGGGAAGGTTATGTGTTTTAATGAGCACTGGGTATTATATAAGATTGATGAATCCCAGACCTGTACCCCTCAAACAAATAATACATTATATGTTAATTAATTGAATTTAAATTGTTTTAAAAAGGAAAAAAGTTGGGGGATTGTTTTTTCAATATCTAGGGCCTCATACTTCATATATCCTTTCCTTTATTCATGTAATAAAGGAACACTCAGTAAACTAAGTGCCTAGTTTTTTTCACTGTAGAATTATAGGTGGTAGTGAGGGTGTAATGCCAAGTAATAATGTTATGCCCCTTGATACTGAAACTATTTTATTGCCTTAACCAAAGAGTGTAGAGAATGTCAGTTTTGGGGGAAGGAAGAGATGTCTTCATTAGTTACTTTTTGTTCCAATCACAGAAAATCACAACTGTCTAGGGAGGTACAACTTAATAAAAAAGACAAAACATTTAACAACCAATTGTTTCTGTGGCTGGTTAAATAAAGATAAAACATGATAATTTTTAAATGATTTTCTTCTGACAAAATTTATTTGATATGGTCACTTTTGTAGAAAGTCTGATGTCTGAATGTAAAATGATTCTTTGCATTGCCAATAACGTATGCAACAACCATCTATGAATTTCTACTTCCAATGACCAATTCCTCCAAAGAACAAACAGCTTTTCTCTTCCCATTATTTACTTACAGAGTTTGTGTCTATCAGATTTCTTGAGTTCTGGCTGTTTTGTGAATGTACATACTCCTGTTAGCCTCCCAACACCTTGGGAGATTATCCTGCCTTAATCACCTTAATGGGGGAAGCTTCTGGCTTCTTTATCTGATTTACTTTGGGGATTACTGCAGGCTTTAGCTCTGATTTATATCTTCTGATTAATGACATTTTTGTAATTTCTAGAGTGCTTGAAATTTGACTATGCATCTTGCTCCAATAATTAATCACTGGAGAAGTACTATTTAATGATTTTTTAGTGGATATATGTTCATCTGTTTCTATAATAAATGCTTCCTTATCAGATCTTCTCAAGTTTATAGTTTTTACTACACAAGTAGTATTTGCTTACCTAACAAAATTATAAATAAGGAAAAAATAATAAAACACTTGAGTCCTTCCAGCTATAATCAGTTAGCTTTTTGGTATGTCATTCCAGTTTTTCTCTTTGCAAATAAACTACTATTTTTCAAAAATAAGATTAGTAAATACAGATCTCTCTGATATTTTTTAATGATGCACAAATTTAATGTTATGGAAATATTGTAAATTATTTAACTAATCTATTTTTGGATATTTGGAATATTTCTAGTTTTTTTAGTTATAAATAATGTTGCAATTAACATATTTATACATATGTCTGTTCACTTTCGTAAATATTTCTGTTGGATATATGTTTATTATCATTCAAAATTATGATCATTTCTATTTTAATAGACATTGCCAAATGACCACTAAAAGGAATTATGCAAATCATCCCCTCCTACCTCCAATAGTATATGAAGTTGCCTGATTCTCAGCAACAGTAATTTTCAAATTTGACTGCACATTAGAATCACCCAGGGAGCTTTTTAAAAATTATCAAGGCCATGTTCCTCTCCAGACCAATTAAATCAGCAGCTCTGGGAGCAGGAACTTGAGCATTAGTATTTTCTAAAAGCTGTCTATATGATTATAATGCAACCAGGTTTGAGAATAATTATTCTATACCTTCAACAAAAATGAAAAATATTTTTTTCATACCTACAAATTCTACATCTAGAAACTTTCATAGAAAAACACCTGCACAAATGAGTGTGTGTACAGTCCAGGACTCTGGTTTTGACTGAAAGAAAGTAAGGCAAGAGAAATGAAAAGGATAGCATTAAAAATGCACAAAATAATGAATTTTATATTTGTATTCAAAACTACTACCTGGGGGGGGCGCCTGGGTGGCTCAGTGGGTTTAAAGCCTCTGCCTTCAGCTCAGGTCATGATCCCAGGGTCCTGGGATCAAGCCCCGCGTCGGGCTCTCTGCTCAGCAGGGAGCCTGCTTCCCCCCCCCCCTGACTACCTCTCTGCCTACTTGTGATCTCTGTCTGTCAAATAAATAAAAAACAAAATCTTTAAAAAAAAAAACTACTACCTGGGGTATCTGGGTGGCTCAGACAGTTAGGCATCTGCCTTCGGCTCAGGACATGATCCTGGGGCCCAGGGACTGAGCCCCATATTGGGTTCCTTGTTCAGAGGGGAGTCTGCTTCTCCCTCTCCCTCTGATCCTCCACCCAGCTTGTGCTCTCTCTCTTGCTCTGCTCTCACAAATAAATAAATCCCTACTACGTTATTCTTCTGCCTTGTGTGTGACATACTTATGCAAAAGTGGAATTTATGTAACTTCTCAGACTATGTATTTGAACATATTATATAGAGCCTTTGACAAATTATGTAAAGCCCAAACACTGGGGAATCTTTTGGTTAACATGAAAAAATTTACTACTGAAAAACATAGTAGACACTAACACTGTCAGTGTTACAAATATGCAGAAAGGCAATTCAACCATCAGATGCCAGTTTCCTTTAAAAGCCAGATGGATGGATATCTATAGAAGTGATTACAAAAAAATTTAACTGGGGAAACCCTTTCCCAAACACACTTACTCATAACCCCAAAGTGCAGTTGCTATATGTATGGCGCACACATACAGATCCAACCCAATCGCCCTCCCCCTGAACCTCTGCAGTGCCTTCTGAGGCATTTTCACGTAATGAAGAAGTGATTTGAAAACCACTGTTTGGGGGTAAAGTATCCCACCTGGTATGCTGGGAATGGGTTACAGGTGTGCCAGAGACACTTCTACCCTCAGTTCTTGAAGTAGGGAATGGGGCAGTTAGAATAACTGGCAGTGATGTCTTTAATGGAAAACAGATGGTTCTGTTTATCCCAGCACAAATATTTTCTATGTGTACCATGACATGATAAAGAATGGGAAGCTCTGATTCAGAGAAAAGAAATATTCAGTGTATAGCCACAGGCATACAATAATGGTCCTGGTGTCCTTGTGTGACTCAGAAACTGGTTCTGAAGGCAGTTCCAATGTTTCAAATCATAGCATAAGTGTATGGCTTTCCATGGGGACCATTGTAAAAGATGGTTCGTGTGCACTTACATTTTGATGTTTGTAAAGGGAGATAACCAATCCCATATCATATTGTCATTATATAGAATCTAGATGGTTCTGAATAAAAGATTAATTCTTCATATTCTTAAGTGAGATAATGTACAATTGCACCAAAACCATAAGATACCTGGGAAAATAACTAAAGAGGCAAAAGATCTGTATTCTAAAAGCTACAGAACACCTAGGAAAGAAATTAAGGAAAACACAAAAGATGGAAAAACATTTCATACTCATGGATTGGAAGAATAAATATTGTTAAAATGTCTAAGCTACCCAGAGCAATCTACACACTCAATGAAATCCTTATCAAAATTCTATCAACATTCTTCACAGACCTAGAACAAATAATCCTAAAACTTGTTATGGAACCAGAGAAGATTCCAAATAGCCAGAGGAATGTTGAAAAAGAAAAGCAAAGCTGGTGGCATCACAATGTCAGACTTCAAGCTATATTACAAAGCTGTAATCATCAAGATGGTATAGTACACCAGTACCAAGAAATGAACTGTTACAGCTTGTATTCCCATCAACAGTACAAAAGGGTTCCTCTTCCTCCACATCCTTGCCAACATTTGTTTCCTGATTTGTTAATTTTAGCCATTCTGACTGGTGTTAGGTGGTATCTCCTTGTGGTTTTTTATTTGTATTTCCCTCATGCCAAGTGACATTGAGCATTTTTTCATGTGTCTGTTGGCCATTTGTATGTCTTCTTTGGAGAAATGTCTGTTCATGTCTTCTGCTCATTTCTTGATTAGATTGGTTTTGGGGAGGTGTAGAACGTGATAAGTTCTTTATAGATCTTAGATACTAGCCCTTTATCTGATATGTCATTTGCAAATATGTGCTCCCATTCCAAAGGTTGCCTTTTACGTTTCTTGACTGTTTCCTTTGCTGTGCAGAAGCTTTTTATCTTGATGATGTCCCAATAATACATTTTTGCATTTGCTTCCCTTGCCTTTGGAGACAAATTTCTAGCAAGAAATTGTTGCAGCCAATGTCAAAGAGGTTGCTGCCCAGTTCTCCTCCAGGATTTTGATGGATTCCTGTCTCACATTTAGGTCTTTCATCCACTTCTAGTTTTTTTTCTAAGGATGGCATTAAATGTGTAGATTGCTCTGGGTAGCACAGACATTTTGACGATATTTATTCTCCCAATCCATGGGCATAGAATGTTTTTCCACCTTTTTAAATTCATTTATTTGAGAGAGAAAATGAGAGAGGGAGAGAGGGAGACAGCATGAGAGGGAGGAGGGTCAGAGGGAGAAGCAGACTCCCCCACTCAGCATGGAGCCTGTTGTGGGACTTGATCCTGGGACTCCAGGACCATGACCTGAACCAAAGGGAGTCACTTAACGAACTGAGCCACCCATGCACCCCTTTCCATCTTTTTGCGTCTTCCTCAATTTCTTTCATAGGTGTTCTGTAGTTTTTAGAGTACAGACCCTTTGGTTAGGCTTATTCCTAGGTATATTATGGTTTTTGATGCAATTGTAAATGGGTTTGATTCCTTATTTTTTCTTCCTTCTGCCTCATTGTTCGTAAATAGAAATGCAACTGAGATTAAGAATCTCTTGTGGGTTGCTGGATGAGGGGGGTGGGGGATGGGGTAACAGGGTGATGGACATTGGGGAGGGTTTATGTTGCAATGAGCACTGGGTATAAAACTGATGAATCACAGACCTGTACTCCTGAAACAAATAATACATTAAATGTTAATTAATTGAATTTAAGAAAAAATAAACACATCAGAGGGACCAAATCATAAAAACTAAAAAGATAAACAAGCAGGACCAAAAAAAGACATTAAAAAAAAAGAAATGCAACTGAGTTCCTTGCATTGATTTTATATTCTGCCATGTTGCTAAATTCCTGTAGGAGTTCTAGCAATTTTGGGGTAGAGTCTTTTGGGTTTTCTATATAGAGTGTCATATCATCTGTGAAGACTGAAAGTTTGATTTCCTCCTTTCCTTTTTGGATGTCTTTTATTTCTTTTTGTTTTCTGATTGCTGAGGATAGGAGTTCTAGTACTCTCACAACAAGGGTAAGAGTGGACATCCTTATCCTGTTCCGACCTTAGGGGAAAAGCTCTCATTCCCCCCCCACCATGAGCTAAATTCAAGGGGCCAGATGAAATGAGATCCCCTACTCTTCCACCACATTGTCTCCTTCCACCTTTAAAGTACTTTTTATTGAAGTGTAATTAACATAGTGTTATATTAGTTTCAGGTGTACAGTATAATGATTCAATAATTCTACATATTACTCAGTTCTCATCATGATAAGTGTACTCTTACCCCCCTTTATCCATTTCAGCCATCACCACTACCCCCCCTCTGGCAACCACGAGCTTGTTCTCTGTATTTAAGACTGGTTTTTTCTTCTTTTTGATTTGTTTGTTTCATTTAAATTCTACGTATGAGTGAAGTCATATGGTATTTATCATTACTTGACATATTTTAGAGCTTTCCACAAGTACTTAACTGAGGTGAGGGGAGTAGAGTAGCAAGTCTCCTCTTCCCTCATGGACAATTAACAATTTCTGGAGAAGAAAAAAATACCTCAGAATTTTTATACTCTGTTTTATTTTGGGTAACAAGACCATGACAGCCAAGTTTAGTTTGTTAAATGAGGTATTCAACATACACAAACAGTTTGCATGTTTCTGCTATTCTCTCCTTTAAGGAAACCTTGGCAATGACTATTGAGGAGAACATGGCACCTCTAGGAGATAAATAGCCAGAGCTTCTTTCAGACATTTGCTGACAGGGTACATAACTCTTCAGAGTAGTTGTCCAGAGTAAGCTAAGGTGGCCCCATGACCTTTTAAAGCAAAACCTGCAGGTTGATTTACTGAAGACTTTTATAAACTCATGATTAATGATGATGCTGTTCTGAAGCTTATCTAAGAATGACCAATCTCTTTAAGGTACATAAAATACAATTAATTATATAATCTTTATATAGCTGTGACTGGAAAGCAGTTTCGCTCACTGCAAAGCTTCTGTTTGTTTCGTTAATAATACCTATTCTTTCCTGAGCTTTACTTGTGTGTACATATCACACGCTAGTCTACTGATTGTAGCTGTTGCCTGAGTGTGGGTCCATAACACAATTCAGGACAAAATTCGGTAAAATAATGTCAGCCTAGCTAAACTCTTCACTCTTCTCTTTTCAATTTAGTTCACAGAGTGTAAAGTGATACAATTTTTCTGGTTGTCAGTCGGTGGTACTTTTGAGGACCTGAATCCGAAGATCACTGGGGAAGAGTGGCAGTGAGGGGGGCATAAGTAAGATAGGGAAAGTGATATATACATGTATATACTCCACTCCCTTCTCACTAGGTGATGGGGTCCATCCTACATCTCTAGAATTAACCGAATAGAATACAAAGGTGTGATTCAATTGTCACATTCATAATATGGAACATTATGTAAACTTTAAAATGTTATAAAAATGACAGAGGTTTCTTTTTTATTTTTTGCCCCTCAGAGTAGCAAAGACTGATAATATTGATATTTTTTTGGCAAGTATATGAAGAAAGAGATATTCATGCTACATAGATTGAGTGAATATATTTTAGAAGTCAGTTGGTCAGTATGTCAACATTTGTAAATATCCATGAGAAGAAATGCAGCCCCTGACATCTAGGAGCTGGCCTGGCACTCACAGCAAGGCCTTAGTGTTCTCTTATTGGATATAAACAACTTCACAGAACATTAATATCAGATAAAGTCACTCTATGACTGTGATGTCTCAAGAGTAAAACAACACCACTGTGTAATCATGTATGAGTACTGGGAGACATCGTCCAAATCACAAAAATAACCAAATACCCCCCTTATTCTGGCTAATATGAGTGACTTCTGCTTCTTTACCTATCACAACTGTAACCCTGGCCTAGTCTTCCCCATTTGTAAAGTAAGATTTATTTAGGTAGCAGATCATACTTCAAGTACTCATGCTTCCTGACAACTTTCAAACTACAGCAAAGCCACACTTCCTCAAACCCTCCCCTAAGTCACCAACACAAGTCCTAATCCTGTGATAATTCATTTCTAAAACCTTCTTATTGAAGTATCACATGATTTGCCATGGTACATGTTCTTTCTCTTTGCAACCATGCTTGTTCAAATACAGGCATATTCCTAGTGGTGTTTGGCTGGAGAGCACTGTCATTCACCATCTTTGACAAAGGCGTTCCACTTCAAGAAATTTCTCATACAGAAATATTCAAAGAGGCATAAACATATAAACAGGGATACATCAATTTTCACAGAAAATATGAATATGAAAGAATATACTAAAAAGAATGTTGCATAAGTACAAAATGCTGAGAGAAATTAAAGGAAATATAAATAAGTAGATATATTTTGTTTATGGGTCAGATGATTCAACATTGTTAAGATGTTAGTTCTATTTAATCTATTGATTTAAAACTATTTCAATCAAAATCTCGGCTGGAGTTTTTGTAGAAATGGATCAGCAGATCCTAAAACTTATATCTAAAAGCAAAAGTAAAAATAACCAAAATGACTTTGAAAAATAATAAACTTAAAGGACTCACATTGCCTGATTTTAAGACATTATAAAACTACAGAAATCAAGACAGTGTGACACTGCAATCAAGATACACAAGTAGGGGCGCCTGGGTGGCTCAGTGGGTTAGGCCGCTGCCTTCGGCTCAGGTCATGATCTCGGAGTCCTGGGATCGAGTCCCACATTGGGCTCTCTGCTCAGCGGAGAGCCTGCTTCCCTTCCTCTCTCTCTGCCTGCCTCTCTTGTGATTTCTCTCTGTCAAATAAATAAATCTTAAAAAAAAAAAAAAGATACACAAGTAGATCAATGGAACAGAACAGAGTCCAGAAACAGATCCATACATAGAGGGACAACTGATTTTTTTTGACAAAGATGCAACAAAGACAACTCAAAGGAGAAAGAAGTCTTTTAAGCCAGTGATGCCGCAACAATTGGATATCGCTATGCCAAAAAAGGAACTTTGACTTAAAACTTGGACCATATACAAAATCTCAAAATACACCAGACCCAAATGTGAAACCTAAAGCTATAAAACTTTTAGAATATAGGATAAAATCTTTGTGACCTTGGTTAGGCAATGGTTTCTCATAGATAACAGCAAAATACAACTGGTAAAAGAACTGCTCTTTATCAAAATTTATTTTTTTTTTTGCCTTTAATTTATTTTTTCAGCGTAACAGTATTCATTGTTTTTGCACAACACCCAGTGCTCCATGCAAAACGTGCCCTCCCTATTACCCACCACCTGTTCCCCCAACCTAAAACTTCTATTCTTCAAGTCATTTTTAAAAGATTTTATTTATTTATTTGACATAGACAGAGAAATCACAAGTAAGCAGAGAGGCAGGCAGAGAGAGAGGGGGAAGCAGGCTCCCTGCTGAGCAGAGAGCCCGATGTGGGGCTCTATCCCAGGACCCTGAGATCATGACCTAAGGTGAAGGCAGAGACTTAACCCAGTGACACCCTGGTGCCCCCAAAAGTCATTTTTTAAGAGTTAAAAAAAAAAACAATCCATAGACAGGGAGAAACTATTTGTAAAACATGTATCTGACAATAGACCTGTATCCAGCATATATAAAAACAACTTTTACAAATCAACAACAATCAAAATGAACCACCCAGTTTTTGTTTTTTTTTTTTTAAATATTTTATTTATTTGACAGAGAGAAATCACAACTAGGCAGAGAGAGAGGAGGAAGCAGGCTCCCTGCGGAGCAGAGAGCCCGATGCGGGGCTCGATCCCAGGACCCTGGGATCATGACCTGAGCCGAAGGCAGAGGCTTTAACCCACTGAGCCACCCAGGCGCCCCACCACCCAGTTTTTTTTTTTTTTAAGAGCAAAACATTTACATGAACTTCACCCAAGATATATGGATGGCAAATATACATATGAAAAGATATTCAACATCATTTCTCATTAGAGAAATGCAAATTAAAACTATGGTGAGAAAGAAAACAGAGGCAGTGAAGTCTTAGGTATCAGTCTGAACAATATTTTCTTGGATCTATCTCCTCAAGCAAGGAAAGCAAAATTAAACTAATGGGACTACATCAAACTAAAGCTTTTGCACAGCAAAGGAAACCATCAGCAAAATGAAAAGGCAACCTACTGAACAGGAAAAGATGTCTCAAATGATAAAACTGGTAAGGGGTTAATATCCCAAATATATATACACACGTGCACGCGCGCACACACACACACACACACACACATACTCGTATATATACATATATATAATGTATATATATAAACTCATACAACTCAATATAAAAAAACAAAACACAATCCAATCAAAAAACAGGCAAAGGACCTGAATAGATATTTCTTCAAAGATGACATACAGATGGCCAACATGAAAAGTTGCTCAACATTACTGTTCTTTGGGGCAATGCAAATCAAAACCACAGCATTAGAGTGGGAGACATACCATGAGAGACTATGGACTCTGGAAAACAAACTGAGGGTTTTGGAGGGGAGGTGGGTGGTGGATATTAAGGAGGGCATGTATTACATGGAGCACTGGGTATGGTGCATAAACAATGAATCTTAGAACACTGAAAAAATAATTTTTTTTAAAAAACTACAACATCAGTTTACATCTGTCAGAATGCCTAGTATCAAAAAGAAATAACACATGTTGGTGAAGATGTGGATAAAAGGGAGCCCTGTTGCATTACTGATGGGGATGTAAAATGGTGCAGCCACTATGGAAAACAGTATGGAGGTTTTTCAAAAAATTGAAAATAGAATTATCATTCAATCCAGCAATTCCTCTTTTGGGTATTTATCTGAGGAAAATGACAACAGTAACTCAAAAAGATATATGCACTTCTGTGTTCATTGCAGCATTATTTACAGTAACCATGATATGAAAGCAACGTAAGTGTCCATTGATAGATGAATAAAGATATGGTATACACACAATGGATTATTTTACTCAGTCATACAAAAGAATGAAATTTTGCCATTCATGACAACATGGATGGACATAGAGAGTATTTTATTAAGTGAAATAATTCAGACAGAAAAAGTGAAATACAATATGGTATCATTTATATGTGAACCTAGAAAACAAATGAGCAAAAACATTAACAGGCTCATAGATACAGAGAATAATCTGGTGGTTGCCAGAGGGAAGCGGGTAGGAAGGGAATTGGCAAAATAAGGAAAGGGGATTAAATGGTACAAACTTTCAGTTATAAATTGAGACACAAGGATATAATGCACAACATAGAGAATAGAGTTAATAATGTAACCACTTCATATGGTGACAGATGGTAGCTAGACTTATCATGGTGATCACTTTGTAACCCATATAAATGTTGAATCACTATGTTATATACCTAAAACTAATACATCATTGTATGTCAACCGTACTTAAATTTAAAAAAGAACTACAATGAGATACAGCTAAAATTAAGAAGACCGACCACATGAAGTATTAAAAAGCATGTGAAAAAATCAGAATTCTCACACACACTGCTGCAGGAATGTAAAATAGTACAACTACTTTGGAAAATGTAAAAGTTAAATGTATACCTACCATACGCTCCAGGCATTCCACTCCTAGGTATTTATCCAAGAGAAAAGCAAAGCACATGTCCACAGAAACAGTTGTATACAAATGCTCATAGCAGCCTTTATTTGTAATAGCCCAAATCTGGAAACACCCCAAATCTTCATCACAGGTCAATGGATGAACTGTGATATAATCATATAGACTACTTGGAAATAAAAAAGCAATGAACTACTGATACACATAACAACATAGATGGGTCTCAAATAATTATGCCGAATGAAAGAAGCCATACACTCCTGACCAACTCCCCCAAATATATACTGTATGGCTCCATTTATATAAAAATTTCAGAAAATGAAAACAATTGTATATTGTCAAAAAAAAAAGATCAGTGGTTGCCTGGAGACAGGGAGACAGGGAAACGTGGTAGGGATAAAAAGGGGTATGAAGAAACTCTGGGGGTCGTGATGGGTATGTTCACTATCTTGACTGTGGTGATAGTTTCACATATGTATACATACATCAAAATGTATTAAATGGTGTACTTTAAAGATTTCTTTTTAATTTAGAGACCGAGAGCATGAGCAGGAAGGGGCAGAGAAAGAAGGAGTTGAATTGTAAACAGGCTCCACACTCAGTGCAGAATCTGATGCTGGGCTCAACCTCACCAATCCTGAGATCATGACCTGAGCTGAAATCAAGAGCTGGAGGCTTAACCAAATGAGTCACCGAGGTGCCCCCAAATTATATACTTTAAATATGTAAGGATTAATGTATGTCAATTGTATATCAATAAAGCTATTAAATAAAAAGCTTGTGGTAGATCTGCATAATACTAAGTTGGAAAGATAATTATAAAGATGAGTCAAGTTGCAGAATACTACTCGTTTTTCCAAAAAAAATAAATGTGTGCATATTATTAAGAGGGACATGCATGAGGCACCTGAGTGGCTCAGTCAGTTAAGTGTCCGCCTTCAATTCAGGTCATGATCCCAGGGTCCTGGGATCAGGCCCCACATCGGGCTCCCTGCTCTCTCCCTCTGCCTGTCATTCCCTCTGCTTGTGAGCTCTATCTCTCTATCAAAAATAAAATAATTCTTTAAAAAAAGAGGGACATGCAATGAAACATTAGGGCACTATGCACTAATTGTTAACACAGAAAAAACATTAAGTGATTAAAAAATATGTTATAGAAGCACATTTATTGATATGGAAAGATGCCCAAAATATACAGTCAGGGGGGAGAAAGTTACAAACAATTTACAGTATGATCTTGTTTTAGTTTCATAACTACTGAAAAATCTCAAAGCATATAACCTAGTATTTTCACATATTCTCTTCAGTTTACACCAGCAGTTGTAATTTCTACCATGAGTTATCTGATGAAGGCTGAATAAAGGGAAAACAGTAATTCCTCTTACATTAAACAGCCTACAGCAACTCCTGCCTTCTTTACATGTTAAGAGCACATTCAGCAATTTATCGTATTATGTATGGATACATGTGAGTGCTGTTATCTTTTTGTGTGTATATGCTTTATTTCTGCAACTAGATTACAAATTTCAATGACATTTTCTTTTTCTTTTCTTTTTTTTTGCCATTAGAAATAGATCCAAGCAAATAATAATGAACAAGTTTACCCTACTTAAGATGAACTGGTTCACTATGTTAAGTAAAATGTTAAAAAGTTGCCCATCTACACAAGACTAAAATCAACAGATGTTTTCAGCTTACAATGCAATATTCATTTGATATCTCAAAAATGGTCTAGCTCAAACCTAGAGACTGTCGCATGTAATGTCACATTAAAGATGTGATTTTATGATGTACACACTGTAACATTCAAAACATTATGTAAGGCTCTTTAGGAATACACAGCCTATTAGATTGTTCAAAGTGTTCATTTTTATTTCTGGCTCATTTTACATTCTTTCAATAATTACTTTAACTTCACGGAAAATGGCCATCAGTGTATTGTAACTTAAGTGATCGACAACTACAATGGAACCCTTTCTGATATGCTCCTTTATGTTAATAAATATGGCCACAGCACTAACGAGATTGGCTTTTGCCTCTTTCTGGTTAAAGATGAGTTTTAATGCTGCTAAGGCCTTTGTATTGATCATATCTCTGGCTGCAGCTGGATTTTCAGACATATTCAAAAGTACTTTTAAAACAAGATTTCTGGTTTTACGATTTCCCAAGGAAAGCAAATGGAAAAGCTCTGCAAAGCAACTGGCAACAATGTGGTGATGGTTAGAATCAGCCGTCAGTTGTCCTAGTATCTTTAATCCAGATTGCTGTCCGGGTGAGTTCAAGGGAAAAGACATGGTTTCCTTACACATATGCTTGACGTGTAATTGAATCTTGCGTTGTCTCTCATCCCCAGAAGGAGGATTCAGAGTAATTACGGCCCTCTTTCTTATTTCAGAGGAAGGAAAACTGAGCAAGCTTTCAATAAGTGTCACTACACCCACCTCATTAATAAACTCTTGGGCAAAGGGATGAACATTAATGATCCCCATTGCAATTTGAGCTATTTTATGAATAAGAGGATCAGTAGTTGACTTAAGTAAGGCAACAAGTTTTTCAAATTCCTCAGAATCCATGTAGCATTCCATTTTACAAGGGCAAGCAAAAGGCTTAATCCCATTCACTTCCCTGATCCTGATTTGGCGTCTAATCTCCTCTATAGTCTGGATGCAAGGGCCAGAACCAAATGGGTACTCAGGGACAGGCTGTGAGCATGAAGTAGTGCTCCTAGAAGGGCATGTTGCTTCCACAGGCAAAGAGGGGGTATTTTCCTCAGCTGAGGCCAGGACAATATATGAAGGAGGCTTTGTCTCAAATGGGACTTGGGATCTAAAGCCTAACACTGCTGGAGTTACAGCAGGAGCTTTGGGCCAGATAGTTACCTCAGACCAGTCCTTGGGCCTATTTTTTTCATTAATTTCATCCACAGGCTGGGGCCTAACTATCCTGCTCACAGGTCTAGGATTAGGATCAAAACTGGTTTCATCTCCATCCCAAAACCAGTTCCCAATAACATTTTCTTCCTCCTCCTCCTCAGTCCCTGGCCTAGATTTATAGCTGGCCCCAGCCACAGGTTCTAACTTTTCAGCACAGGTTGGGGGACCTATACCAGCTTTACCTTCATCCTTAGCACTAGAACGATTACTAGTCTCTTCTCCATTCCAAAACCAGGAACCAACATTGGCCTCTTCCCCAGCCCAAAACCAGGTATCAATACCAGCCTTATCTTTACATGTGGACCTGGACTCAGCATTAACCTCAGCCACAAAAGACATCCCAGATACTGTAGTGGCCTCATCTTCAGCTTTGGGACTGAAATTTGCCAGGGCTCTTTCCTTTATCTCAGTAACAATCCTATTCTTAGACCTTGCCTTCGTTGTCGTTGCTGCATCAACTTGAGACCCTGCTTCGGCTGTTGCTTTGTCCTGGGTCTTGACTACAGGTCTGACTATGCCAGTAGACTCCCTCTTCGCTTCAGCTTGTACACCAGCCCTTTTCTGAGTTTTGGCTTTGTTTCTACTCTCATTCTTAGCCCCAGTCATGGTTGAAGACCAGTTATATAGATAGCCCTATAAAATCTTGGCCTTGGTTCTCAATGTGTCCCAGGTCAATGCCTCAACACTCTTTCACTGGGTCAGACATAAATTTTGTATCAAGAGTTACACATTAGCTCAACAGTCACACAGTCCGCTTCCAAAACACATAGCCTCTGTCAGTGATGCAGAGACAAGCAGAGGAATTCAGCCTGAGTGAAGATGATGGTTTCTGAGTACAGACCTGTTGAAGGTGATGATCTGCCACTCCAAAGTCACTATAGCCACCACTGCAGATGGACCTGAGGTGGAAGAAGAAAATGAGCTTTAAGTCTCTTCCAACTGTGTTTCTCCATGCAGACAGCCACACAAGACATGAAAATAGAGATGGATTATATGACAGAAGTAGCATAGTAGAAAACTCTGTTACCTTATTTTATCCCTTCCACACTCCCACTAATGCCCAACAATGTACTGCCCAAGCACTAACTCCTTTCTCTATATCACATAGGAGCAGATGGTGGAAAAGCTTGCTGAAAGTGAGAAGGGCTAAGAAACATCCAGCTCCTTTGGTATACACCACTATACTCTACAGGTCTACCAAGGTAGGCCTCACACCAACCTATATTCATCTAATGCAATTTGTTCCCCCTTCATTACTTCTAGGAATTAAGTCCTATGGCCAATACACAGGCAGATCTACAGACAAAAATACAGGAGCGCTGGAATTTTGAGTATTTGGTAGACAGACATGTGTTCTTAATTCTAAACCCAATATATGCCTTTTCAAATCTAGAACTTTGGTTATAAAATGTTTCTGGCCTCCTTTGTCCTCATGGCTTCCCACCCCATTTCCTGATCATCTATCAATTACCCTCTAGGCACAATCCTGGCTTAATTTATCCCCATTTCCTATACAAATGTGAGGATAGAAGTGTCTGGAGAGTTGGAAGACAATGGTTCCAAGATATGATCTGGTCTCACCTACTTGCCAGTAGCCCATTTCCATCCCCAATAAATAGGGCTGCTCATGCTCACACTCACCTTGGACCCAAATGAATGGTTTTCGTCCTCTTGCTTAATTCAAAGTGAACAACTACCTACAGTTTTCTACAGGAACCTATAAAGAAACAAACTTGGGAATAAATAAGAAGCAAAAGAGAGAAAACAGGAAATTAAGCTAGCAAGAGTTATAACATACACTTTACATATATATTCAAAGTGAACAACTACCTACAGTTTTCTACAGGAACCTATAAAGAAACAAACTTGGGAATAAATAAGAAGCAAAAGAGAGAAAACAGGAAATTAAGCTAGCAAGAGTTATAACATACACTTTACATATATATATATGTGTATATATATATGTGTATATATATATATATATATACACATATATATATATATACACATATATATATACACATATATATGTGTATATATATATATATATATATATATAACATATACTTTTGTTTATTTGAGGCCATGTTAAATGTCTCCCACCTGTCTGCTCCTACCAAATGTTTCTGCATCCATTCCCCCAAGACTTGCAGCTTTTCTAATTATACTTCTCCCAGTTTTTAATTCTGTCATTTTCCCAGAAGAAACCACACCTCTTTCCCAGGACAAATTATAAGATGGAAGAGTGGACAGTGGAATGTAGGCAACTGTATTTAGAAGGCACTCAGTAAAAATATTAATGACCATTATTTCAATACCATCTTTGCATGCCCCTACCCTTTCCCCATGCATACAAAGACCCTACCTCATTGCCACCTACGCCAGCCAGCCTACACAGTAGGGGTCCTCAGGAACTTCTACCCTTCCCACCAAAGAACAGTCCTTAGCTGGAGAAGAGTCCCGTCCTACAAAAAGGAGGATGAACACTCACCAAAACATCAAGAGAATATATTGACAATGCCAGGAAAATATCAGTTTACAGACAGATACCCAGAGTTCAGGTCCTAACACCACCTTTGAAGAATCAGGAACTAAGTTTAAACTTCATGGGGTCTAAAATGACCCTTCAGAAAATATTCCCCTCTATTTTGACCCACCATTCCCACACCCGCAACATATTAAAGGGGGCTACGATGTTGAGAAAAAGGATCCTGAAGGAGAAAGGTGTATTAATACTACACTATTTCTTTACACGGACCCTTCCTGTAAAAGGTGATCTACTCCTCACCCTATCATTTCCTTGCGTTTACTTAGGTGCAAGATATAAATATGGAAGGCAATATTATGAAGTGGATAAACACTTCATTTTGATGTCTTCATAACCTACCCACTCAACCGCTCTATTGCTAAATGCGTCAGACCTACCACACAGAAAGCCTTTGGCATCAACCAGGCGCCTGTGGGAAGGGACAGCACCCAGGGCACTGGACCCAACAGGCCCTTTTCCAGAATCAGGGCTCGCGCCAGCTGGGCACATACCTCCGACACACCGCCCCCCCCCGCCCCCGCCTCGGCGGCCTCCCTGGGTGACCCCCACCCAAGCTCCCGCTCCGCCATTTCTTCCGCAGCAGCCTTCCCCCGCCCCCGCCCCCCACACAGCTCCCTGCCAGCACAGACGCCGTCGACCGCGAGTCGCAGGCGCCTGGAAAGCTGGCCGCGGAGTGGCGGGCGCAGTTCGCCTCCAGAGGATCCGAGGGAGTCTCTCCGGCCAGCCCCGGAGCCCCGGGCCCGGCCCGCGCCAGTCGCCGCCTCTCCTCGCCAGGGGTCCCGCGGCGTTGCGCACCTCTCTCAGGGACCAGCTACGACAGGGTCGTCTCCTCCTTGCCAGGCTGTCAGGGTCTGGGGTCCCGGCAGCCTGGAAGCCGGGCGACAGTGGGGGGTCCCCCGCCTCCCCCCACGACACCCCCACTTGCCCTCACAGGCTCAAGGTGCAAGTCGTCGGCCTCCCCCTCCTCTCGGAGCTCTTCACTCGGATTCCCACCGCCTTGCGTGCTGCCAGAATCGCGAAGAGGTGTCCCGCCCCCCGCGCTGCTGCACCAAACTGGGTAGGGGCTGCGCAGGATGCGGCACGAAACGCTCGCAGCGAGGGTGTCGGGAAGGGGGGCGGAGGGATACGGCGCGATTGGGCTCTACGCCCCCTCCCCCCCCCGCCCACCCTAGTTCCGACCCAGAGGGGGCGGGGCCAGGAGGAGCCCGAGACTAAGGGGCGGGCTCACGGCAGCCCGCCCGCCTCTGCAGACCTCCGCGGGCGACCAGCCCCTCGTTGCTGGCACTGCAATCTATGGGACCTGGGGACGGTTGGCGGTGGGGGCTGGGATCCAGAGGTCGGGGGCGGCGGGGAGGGAAGGTGTGCGGCGGGAAGCGGCGGATGGATATCAACCGTCCCTCTCGGTGTGTGAGAACCCCCAGGCTGCTCAGTGTCTGTCCACCTCCCTCTCCCCACTTCCGTCCACCATCCTAATTGGAGGCGGGTGGGCCAGGGGCTGTCAGGACAGCAGGCTGAGAGGAGAGAGGCGACCTAAAGCCCGACTGCCCCGGAGGTTCTGGGGTGGATGGCCCTCTCCCTTTCTTCCTTCATTGCTTCGCGGGGCCACGGAAGGGAGGAGGGTGGGGAGGACCCCCACGGAGGCCTCACCACTGCGCCTTTTCTAAAGGAAGGCAGACCTGCGCCTGGACCCTGAGAAAACCAACCCCTGCTCTGCGCCCTTCTTTTTGCCACGCTGCTGTTTCCCTGCTCATTTAAACTGGCAGCATGCTTTGCCATTTTGCAGTCCCCACATTTGCCCAAGAAGGAGGGCCTTTTTTCCTTGTCAGGACCCGCACTGGGTCCTAGGATCTTTCCTGTCTGTTGCCCCCATGGCCAGGGGTCGGGCGGCTCCTAGCTCCTCTTCAACTGTCCTATTAAGTCTTCTCTCGCAGTCACATCCAAGCTCTCATGATCTTTGGTCTTGTGGAGATGTGGCAGGATCAGAACCAGCTGAGATCTCAGCCACTGCCATATACACTTGTCTAGTTTACCCATCAAAGCTATTAACATATTAAGCATACTTATTTTAAATTTCCTATCTGATAATCCGAAAATCTGCGTTATATTTGTGAGTCTAGTTCTGATGCTTGCTTTGTATCCTCAAACCGTGCTTTTTCTTGCCTTTTAGCATGCCTTTTAATTTTGTGTTGAAACCTGGATATAATGCATTGATAGGACCTAAAATAAGCAGACCTTTAGTAAGAAGTTTTAAGTTAAGCAAGTTAGCAGTTGGGCTGTGGGTGATGTTCGATGTAGCTGTAAGTGCTATGGCCTTCAAATTCCTCTAGTGTCCTTGTTTTTATCTCCCCTCAAAACTCTGGGCTTCCCTAATTACTCCTTGCAGAGTCTACTTCTTGCAGCTCTTTTAGCTCTACTCTACTGTTAGGACACTGGAGGCTTGTTATCAATGTGATAATGTGTGGAGGAGAGGAAGTGTTCTATAATCTTATGATTAAATTCCAGTGCTTTGTGGGCCTGTGTCCCTAGGCTATGACCTTCACAAGTGTTTCTTAGCTTCTCTCTCTCCTTTTTGTGAGAATGGAAGGCTAGAGTGGGCTGGATGAGGAGGAATACCTTTTCCTCAGCTGGTATAAGGCTCGGGAAAAGGCTTTTTCACTGGAGAGTAGGCCTTTATCACAGAGATGATTCTTGATGTATTCACAAGAGTGTATTTTCCCCTTCCAGAGCCATGAGGGGATCTTTCTGGGATGTTCACTTGTGAGAACCTGCTGGACTTCCTAGAAGTAAAGCCCGCTAAACCTCTAAGTCTTCAGGTCCCCACGGGGTTTCCCACTCTCAAACTATTCCATATTCAGTCTCTAGCGATTTGTCAAAATTACCATTTAAATATTCTCACATGTTTATGTTTCTAGCAGTTTCTGCTCTATGTAAGGAGAGATAGGTTGTGCCTCTCCAGATTCATCTTTTCTCCAGAATTTGGGGTGATTATTTGTCCTGTAATCTCAGTTCTTTAATGGGTCTAAAATGAGTCATTGATTCTCAGTCTGTTCAGCTTTTTTTTCCTGTTTAGAAGTACAGGAGCAGGGGCACCTGGGTGGCTCAGTGGGTTAAAGCCTCTGCCTTCGGCTCAGGTCATGGTCCCAGGGTCCTGGGATCAAGTCCCACATCGGGCTCTCTGTTCAGTGGGCAGCCTGCTTCCCTTCCTCTCTCTCTCTGCCTGCCTCTCTGCCTATTTGTGATCTCTGTCAAATCAATAAATAAAATCTTTCAAAAAAAGAAGTACAGATGCAATGACTTTCAAGCTCTTTTCATGTCCTAAACCAACCTGGAAGTATGGTGTATGTATTTCAATGGAGTAGCTAAAGACGAGTGAACATAGCTTTTATCCTCTTCCTTTTAACTATGTATTCGATCTGGGAATAAAGTTGCCTTTGAAAACTGAGCTGTTCCAAAAATATTGGCTCTTTTCCCTCCCAGGTATAGAATATTTATATGGCTCCCTGAACCTGGCATCTCAGTCCCTAAGTTCATAACCTGGAGTGCAGATTAGAATTTAGACTTCCAGAACCAAAGTTCTTGGTGGTGAGGTCTGAGTAACTGTGACTTAACCCTGGGAGGGAAAAAAAGCCACCTCTGTCACTACCACTACCACCAAGAGGCAGTGCTCTATACTACTAAGTGCTTGCTTAGACTAGAATAGCCAGTTCCTGAGTCTTGGAAGCACCTTTTAAAGTGCTTTGGAATTGAACCAGGAAGAAATTGACAATATGAATAGACCTATATCTAGTAATGAGATTGAAGCAGTGATCAAAAACCTCCCCAAAAACAAGAGCCCAGGATCTGACGGATTCCCTGGGGGAATTCTACCAAACTTTCAAAGAAGAAATAACACCAATTCTCCTGAAGCTGTTTCAAAAAATTGAAGCAGAAGGAAAACTTCCAGACTCTTTTTATGAAGCCAGCATTACCCTGGTCCCCAAACCAGGCAAAGACCCTACCAAAAAGGAGAATTTCAGACCAATATCACTGATGAATATGGATGCTAAGATTCTCAACAAAATCCTAGCAAACAGGATCCAAGCGCACATTAAAAAGATTATCCACCATGACCAGGTGGGATTCATCCCTGGGTTACAAGGATGGTTCAGTATTCACAAATCAATCAATGTGACAGAACAAATCAATAAGAGAAGAGAGAAGAACCACATGGTCCTCTCAATTCATGCAGAAAAAGCATTTGACAAAATCCAGCATCCGTTCCTGATTAAAACGCTTCAAAGTAGAGGGATAGAGGGAACATTCCTGAACTTCATAAAATCTATCTATGAAAGACCCACAGCAAATATCATCCTCAATGGGGAAAAGCTTGCAGCCTTCCCATTGAGATCAGAAACATGACAAGGATGCCCACTCTCACCACTTTTGTTCAACATAGTATTAGAAGTCCTAGCAACAGCAATCAGACAACAAAGAGAAATAAAAGGTATCCAAATTGGCAATGAAGAAGTCAAACTCTCTCTCTTTGCTGATGACATGATTCTTTATATGGAAAACCCAAAAGACCCCACCCCCAAACTACTAAAACTCATACAGCAATTCGGTAACGCGGCAGGATACAAAGTCAATGTACAGAAATCAGATGCTTTCTTATACACTAAAAAATACAGAAAGGGAAATTAGAGAATCAATTCCATTTACTATAGCACCAAGAACCATAAGATACCTGGGAATAAACCTAACCAAAGAGGTAAAGGATCTGTACTTGAGGAACTACAGAACACTCATGAAAGAAATTGAAGAGGACACAAAAAGATGGAAGACTGTTCCATGCTCTTGGATCAGAAGAATAAACACTGTTAAAATGTCTATACCGCGTAGAGCAATCTACACTTTGAATGCCATTCCGATCAAAATTCCCCTGGTGTTTTTCAAAGAGCTGGAGCAAATAATGCTAAAATTTTTATGGAATCAGAAGAGACCCTGAATTGCTAAGGAAATGTTGAAAAACAAAAACAAAACTGGCGGCATCACGTTACCTGGTTTCAAGCTTTACTACAAAGCTGTGATCACCAAGACAGCATGGTACTGGCATAAAAACAGACACATAGACCAGTGGAACAGAGTGGCGAGCCCAGATATGGACCCTCAACTCTATTGTCAAATAATCTTCGACCAAACAGGAAAAAATATACAGTGGAAAAAAGACAGTCTCTTCAATAAATGGTACTGGGAAAACTGGACAGCTATATGTAGAAGAACGAAACTCAACCATTCTCTTACATCGTACACAAAGATAAACTCGAAATGGATAAAAGACCTCAACGTGGGCACCTGGGTGGCTCAGTGGATTAAGCCGCTGCCTTCAGCTCAGGTCATGATCTCAGGGTCCTGGGATCGAGCCCCGCATCGGGCTCTCTGCTCTGCAGGGAGCCTGCTTCCTCCTCTCTCTCTGCCTGCCTCTCTGCCTACTTGTGATCTCTCTCTCTGTCAAATAAATAAATAAAATCTTAAAAAAAAAAAAAGACCTCAACGTGAGACAGGAATCCATCAAAATCCTAGAGGAGAATATGGGCAGTAACCTCTTTGATATCAGCCACAGCAACTTCTTTCAAGATATGTCTCCAAAGGCAAAGGAAACAAAAGCAAAAATGAACTTTTGGGACGTCATCAAGATCAAAAGCTTCTGCACAACAAAGGAAACAGTCAACAAAGCAAAAAGGCAACCCACAGAATGGGAGAAGATATTTTCAAACGACAGTACAGACAAAAGGTTGATATCCAGGATCTATAAAGAACTCCTCAAACTCAACACACACAAAACAGATAATCATATCAAAAAGTGGGCAGAAGATATGAACAGACACTTCTCCAATGAAGACATACAAATGGCTATCAGACACATGAAAAAAATGCTCATCATCACTAGCTATCAGGGAGATTCAAATTAAAACCACATTGAGATATCACCTTACACCAGTTAGAATGGCCAAAATTAGCAAGACAGGAAACAACGTGTGTTGGAGAGGATGTGGAGAAAGGGGAACCCTCTTACACTGTTGGTGGGAATGCAAGTTGGTGCAGCCACTTTGGAGAACAGTGTGGAGATTCCTGAAGAAATTAAGAATAGAGCTTCCCTATGACCCTGCAATTGCACTGCTGGGTATTTACCCCAAGGATACAGATGTAGTGAAAAGAAGGGCCATCTGTACCCCAATGTTTATTGCAGCAATGGCTATGGTTGCCAAACTGTGAAAAGAATAAAGATGCCCTTCAACAGACGAATGGATAAGGAAGATGTGGTCCATATACTCGATGGAGTATTATGCCTCCATCAGAAAGGATGAATACCCAACTTTTGTAGCAACATGGACTGGACTGGAAGAGATTATGCTGAGTGAAATAAGTCAGCAGAGAGAGTTAATTATCATATGGTCTCACTTATTTGTGGAGCATAACAAATAACATGGAGGATGTGGGGAGATGGAGAGAAGGGAGTTGAGGGAAATTGGAAGGGGAGGTGAACCATGAGAGACTATGGACTCTGAAAAACAACCTGAGTGTTTTGAAGGGGCGGGGGGTGGGAGGTCGGGGAACCAGGTGGTGGGTAATAGGGAGGGCACGTATTGCATGGAGCACTGGGTGTGGTGCGAAAACAATGAATACTGTTATGCTGAAAAGAAATTTTTAAAAAAGTGAAAAAAAAATAAAGTGCTTTGGAACTTGGCCAGATTTGGGGCGAGGCAGTCCAAAACTTGAATAGAGACTGCCATTTACTATTTGTAAATAGTACTTTGTAAAAGGTACTTAATGTTTTTATGAGGCTGTTTATAACTACTTCTCAGGATTCTGGTACACACTAAATTAGGAAGTATCTGATATTCTGAAATATATGTATGTATCAGGTCTTTCTAGTTCCTTTTAAAATTGTGATCCAGTCATATTATGAGGTGGGCTAGGACAAGTAGGAAAGAATAGATGAAAACTCCATGGTTGCTTTTAGTGGTCATAATCGATAAGATACTGCCACTGTGCTCTTTGTCACTGTAACCTCAGTACTTTGTGTACTGCATTGGTTACCATAGCCCCTTTATAAAACAGTGTCATTTTTGCATAAGTACACCTCCCTCCTCCTTGTAGTCATGTAGCACAGGGAGGCTGATCCCAGTTCCAGGGGTGAGTTGGCTTACTCTAGGGGTAATCTATCCCCTTGTTACCTTCTGGTCCAGGAAGGGAGTGGCATTACTCAATGAGGCATTAGGAGACCGCAGGACTTCTGAAGAAAGTGCCCTCACTCATAAGAAAAGGCCATCAGGAAAGCTTGTCACCTTTTCTTCCTCAGGAAGTTGCTTGACATCTGCAACTGTTGAGCTCTCAAGCCCCTACCTTTGGGACAGAAGTTGATAATGTGAATGAAAGAGATGGAAAAAAGTGGAGTCCTTAGCTGAATCAAACAACCGTCATGACTGCTCTGCCTCAGGACTTCCAATCTGTGGATATTAATTTCCTTATTAGGTTTGTTTTAGTTGAGATCCTTGCAATATGAGAATAGAACAATCCTAAATGCCATGTATGCTCAGGCACAAAACAACCTTTTCAGTGGGCAATAGTTCCTGACTTTTGTCTGTCAGTGAGCACCTACCTCTTAAAACCAGCATCAGAAACTCATGTTTGCACATGAAAAGAAAATTGTAAATTCTGAACACCTTGCCTAATGATTGCTAGAGGTCTGACAACTGTGACTGGCTTCCGTTCAATACTGAAAGGAAAGCCTTAGGTGGAAAACCCAAGCCTTTACTTATCTAAGGGGCTCAGAAGCACATTAAGTGCTTGTGCTCAGTTTCAGTTCAGAGAATCACTGTGTGAAAATGCACTCTGTGAAATATCCATACTGTAGATATTAGACATTATCTGCTTTCAATTCAAGGGGCTATACTGAGGTCAAGAAAGATAAAGTGATAGTATCAATAGTCAGAAAAATTTGGTTAACTTTCCCCAGGTGCACTGCACTAAGCAACACAGGTATAAGAAGAGGTGAATATTTGGGATTTATCAAGAGCTGAAATTTTGCCAGGACAGTGAGGCCAGGCACTAGGGGATTAAGTAGGAGTGTAGTAGAAATTATGGACTGTGATGGGCCACTAAATGAAGAAGGAAGGAAAAGCTGGAGTAGGCTTATACACAGAAAAGAAGGAGCTAAGGACAAGAGGTCTAACAACACTCAGGTTTAAGTTTCTTTATAATGAATAAAGTACTTTGTTACAGGCTATAAGAAACAAAATCTGATGATTAAGATAGTGATGATGACGTTGGCAGCTTTTAGTGAATATTAGCACTAGAAGGATATAGATGTAGCATAATGGTAACACATATCAACTCTAGATTCCAACTACTAAGGTTCGAATCGCAGCACCTCTGCTAATCAGTTCAGTGAGCTTGGGCAAGTTCCTTAACCAGTCTGTGCCTCAGCTTCCTCATTTGTAGAATAGAGGCAACAACAGCACCTACTCCCTAAGTTTGTTTTGAAGATTAAATAAGTTAATACATTTAGAACCCTTAGAAGAGTATCTGGCTCATGTAAAGCACCCAATAAATCTTAATACTAACAATAGTTACTACTGTAAGTAGTAAAAGGCTCAAGGATTGTGGTCAGGCAGACAGAGTTTGATTCATACTTCGAGTGTCCAAATTTCTTTTTCTATCTACCCGTCCTTCTATACTAGTTCTATGTTACTCATAAAAAAAGACTCCAGGACATGGTATAAAGAAACAAATGCTAAAATAGGGCCAAACAAAAGACTGTGTAAGTACAAAGTTTGGAGGAATTACTTCCCACCAATGTACAAAGAGTAAGGGTGAAGGTATCAGAAAAACTTCAAACCCTAGTATTTGAGACTGAGCCTAAAAGGATGATTATGTTTCCCATAGGCACAGAAAGGGTTGCAAGAGCACTGAAGATTGATGGAACCGTGTGGGGAAAGGCACAGAAGTAGTAAAGCACAAAGTGTAGTTGGGTTGGGCAAAAGCAGATAGCCCAATATGGCTTAAGTGCAGGCAAAGTGGAGAAGGGCCTGGACTAGGGTGAGGCATCTGACAGTGAGTGCCTCTTTAAAATGTGTCCTTATCTCATTCTAGTCCTGGCTCTGATTTGGGAGAATGTATTGGGAAATGGAGATAGAAAGGTAGAATTGTATGGAAGGAGGAAGGGCCTTGAAACTCTCCCTAGAGAACCTGGTAATATTTTATAGCTTCCATTGAAGGTTATCTTTTAAAACAGGGCAGAGTAGAGGGCCAGTGAGTGATAATAGTCCAGCCATATTGTTAAAAGATACCTTTCTTTCATTCATGACTGGACTGATGACAAGTCTACTCTAATTTTATCCCCAGGCAGCAACATTTTAAGTTCAGTAACATCTGAATGGGCCCTGATATGTATTACTTTAAACATCCCATAATATTTATCTAGAAAAGGTACAGAAACAAAAGGGCCATATGAGTGATGAGGTTTCTATTTCAACCACACCCTAAGAAAAAACTGAGGGATGATCCTGGCCCTTACAAGTCATACCCAAGGAGTGTTCAGAACAGAGATAATCACCCTCATACTTGGGGGGACACACACACACACACACACACCCCCCTACCACACTTACCCTGCCCTTTGGCTGAGATTGAAAAAATCCACAGGTGTTAATTGGCTACTTATCTGCTTCAGGTTGTACGTGGGACTTAGCGATATCTACCCAGACCACAATGTGAAGTTCCTCAAATATAAATGCAGTACTCCCAACAGGAATTCTAGGTAGAGGGAGCTCTAATGAGAAAAAAAAAATATATGTATATATATATATATATATATATATATATATATATATATAAAAGAGAACTTTAAAAATGATTTAAATTGCAGGTGCTTGCCACAAAAACACATGCTACTTTTTTCACTCATAATATACTGGTGGCCTCTGTCTCCCTCATTTTAACTTGGTTATATATGATACACTGGATTAGAGAACTATACTAATCTAGGGATGGCTGCTAAAAATAGGGACACATGACACCATTGTTCTGACATCAGTTTTTTGGCACCAACCACCTGGATTTAGCATCAGATTCCAAGGGTGCAATCCCCAATCCCCCAAAATACTGCCCCATTTCAGATCAGATGCCAGTTACAAGTCATGGGGGTCACTCATACTTCTGAGTGACCAGTTATAAATTCAGGGTTTCCCATGACCTCTTCAGGTTTGATAATTTACCAGAACAACTCACAGAACTCACTAAAAGTTCTATATTTAGAATTCTAGTTTTATTATAAAGGATACACACAGAATAAGGTCTGCAATGGTCTTATAGACACAAACCCTCTTCCCATGGATTCATGCCACATCAACATCCCTGGATATCAATGTTTTTACCAATCAGAAAACCCCACGGAGTCCTGAGTTTTCACTGGGGTTTTGTTTATAGACATTATCTATTAAATCATTGGCCACATGATTGAACCCAAAATCCAGCCCACCCCCTCGCCGAGAATTCCAGCTCACCTAAAGTTCCAAATCTAGTCGCATGGTTGGTCCTACTGGTGACCAGCCCACATCCTGAACCTATCTAGGGGTCTACCAAAAGTCACTTTATTAGCACAACAAATACACTCCTATCACTCAAGAAATTTGTAGGTTTTTTGAAGGTCTGTGCCACTAATCAGGAACAAAGGTTAAATATATTCTTTCTTAGGGGCACCTGAGTGGCTCAGTCAGTTAAGCATCTGCCTTTAGCTCAGGTTATGATCCAAGGGTCCTGGGATCAAACCCCACATTGAGCTCCCTGCTCGGGGCAGGGGGGGTCTGCTTCTGTCTCTACACTCTGCCTCTCCTCTCTGCTCGTGTTCTCACTTGCTCTCTCTCAAATAAATAAAAAAATCCTTTATTTGTATATAAATATATTTTATATTATATATAATAGGTGTAAATATATATTTATGTAGAAATATATTTATATATCTACACATACATTTTTGCATATATAAATATATATATTTATATATATAAATGGGCATGGTGAATTTACATATTTATAAATTTATATATAAAATATTTATATTTGTATTTAATTAATATAATACATTATAAAATAGTTATAAATATAGATTTATAAATTTATATATAAATATATTTAAATGTGTGTGTGTGTGTGTGTGTGTGTGGAGAGAGAGAGAGAGAGAGGAGAAAGACTATAATCTGAACATTGGACCCAATACTTATATTACCAGAATTCTGTAAAGTGGGGGATAAGAAGATAGTAACAAAGCAGGCAAGAAATAAGAGAAGAGGAGGTAGTCCTAGGCCTCAATCTCTGTAATTTTACCCCATGTGCTCACTGCTCAGTCCTAGCTTTTAAATGTAAACAGGAGGGCCTCAAGTATTATTATGGTATGGTTTCAACTCTATACTGAGTATAAAAATAAGGATATGAAAGGGCTTGGGAAAACTCATTACTTCCTGGCAATACCTTCCTAAACTGCACTGGTATCCAATGATGCATGGCGGGGGGGCATTCAGTTAGAAAGATGTCAAGGATATATCAAGGGCTGAAACCCAGGATGAGACCAAAGGAACAAGCCCTAAGAAATGAGCAGAGAACAAATCACAAGGAAAAGAACCAAGTGTCTACAGAGAGAAACATGTGAGACCATCCATAAAATGATTTCTGTTAGTGGTTCCCAGAAAGAACCTCCTCTGAGGCCCAGAATAGGGGTGGGGGTGGGGGGAGGGAACCTCAGATCCAGTATCAACTTTTGTGCTCCTACAGGGGAAGGAGCTGCTGCCTGGGGCTAAGATCTAAGGATCCTTTTGGGAGCTGAAGAACTTGATGGTATTCCATTGAGAAATTCCATGTAAAGGGCCTGAAGCTTCTAGGTTCCCTTCTCCTGAGTCTGTTCCCCCTCTTCCCTAGAGCTTTTCAGACTGGGGTTCATTGTACTCTTTGATCTTTTGGAAGCTATAACTTCGGAGTATAAGGCAGATGTAACCTGTCTCCTTTTCCCCCACCATCTCCCAATTTTGATCTGGTCTTAGCCATCCCCAATATCTGGAAGACATATAGACAGTAGAGAGTGAGTGCCAACTAGGTGAGAGGAAGGAAATTGACAGCATAATTCCTATTGTCGAGAAAATTTTTTCCTCTACCTTTTAAGATTCTTCCAGCTGGAGTAGGAATTAAGTTGACACGACAGATTAACAGGAGAAATTAAAATCTAACTTCATATATATAGGGAACCCACACAGACATGAGATTCCCAAGACAGTCAGCCAAAATGAGTCAATCTGTCATACCTAAATAAGAAAAAGGTTAGGGATTTGGGACTTCAAAGGGAAGGAAAGCAATTCAAAAGGAAAGAATGAATGTTTGGTAAACAAATGTTAGTGGGACCATTAGGAAACATGGGACATAGAAAGGAATTATAACAGATACTTTTGCTAAATTCCTCCCTGTAAACCACCCCTAGATCATATCATACTATAGTTACCTATGGTAGTAGCTCTCTTCCTGGAGCGGGTTCACAGCCTAAATTATTTTTAGGCAGTTAGGGAGGTCAAAGTTTCCTCCGGAGTCTTTTGGGCCTTAACTATTTTCAGCTCCAAATAATCCACATACCAAAATGAAACATTTTGGGGCAGCCTGCCCTGGGCACCTGCACTATTCTCACAACCGCTTTCCAGATACAGCGCCTCAGGAGTTCAGGAACTGTCACTTCCATTTTCTCTCTCTAGGCTCCCCTGAAGCCTAGTCCCTCCGTGTCCACCTCCCACCCCCACAAATAGAAACAGTGTCACACAGAGCTGGGCAGGGAGGCTGGGAGTGGGGCAGGGATGTTCAAAAGGAAGGAGAGAGCAGAGAGGAGGGTCAGGGGCACTCCCTGCGGTACAGGGAGTGGGTACACCAAGTCTCAGTCACCACCTCCCACAGATCCCATTTCCCGGCCGGCCTCGCACCCACTTCCTCCAACAGCAACCGCTGCTTCCCTCCACGTCTGCCTCCCTCAGGATCACTTCCTGCCTCTTGAGATCTCAGGAAAAAGAGTGACCCCGGCTAAGACGCTGGCAATAGGCCGAGGCGCTCTGCGCTCTAGCAACAAATGCTGTAATTCTGATGGCCCAAGAAATTCTTTTCCAGGTTACCTCAGCATGCAGAGACACCCACCCGCCCACCACAACACATTACCACTCCTCCCACGGCAGTGTCTCATTCGTCAAGTGTATGTCCCTCCTGCCCCTTTTCCGTGCTGCACACCTCTGTGTTTGCCCAGGACAGAGCCTGGTCACGTGAGCCACCACCAACATCACGTGACCGTGCACTCAGCTTGCCTGCTGCACCCTGCAGCATGGATGGCAGAATCTTCTGCCCCTGAAGTGGAGATGCTTGCTAGAAGAATCTGAAGCTTCCGTCCCTGGTGAAGATAGAGAGCTGAAGGAAGGCTGGATTTGGAGCCAGAGCTTCCAGCCCTAGCGCTAGACCTGGGCCCTGCTCTGTTAGGAGCACAGGGCTGGTGAGGAATATTCGATGAGGAGTTTGGAGATGAACTGATTTTTATTATTCTGTATGATACTCGGGCAACATATTAACACACACACACACAACAATCGACCTTGAAAAATACTGATAAGCAAAACAAGCATTCAAACTCCAATGTCCACTACCAGAACGATCCCTGTTAATGCTTGTGGATTCTGAAGGCAAGCAAAACTGCCACTTTGCCCTACTTCCATAAACCTTGAATATCAGAATTGGATGGAAAAAAAAACATGTTGCAGAGTCAGAAGAAATTATACAAAACTTGGCTAAGGACAGCATGGGTTACTAGATATTATTCCAGTGTAGTGGTGGGCTTCACTTTCTATTGAGGAAGTCTTCAACACTGAGAAGATGATTTTAACTTGTAGATATTCTGTCTAACAGATATGGAAATGATTTATGTTCAGTGGACAGATAACATCAATGGTTACAATGGGTTGTTCTTAAAATAGCAGCTAGTTTTGTATATAACCCAGAAATTTCATACTAACATTTATTAATTTTCTGGGTGAAATTTAATACACATATATTTTGTTTATATTATTACATTGTGTATGTATGCACATCTCCTTCAACCATTCTTCATATTCTTAGTTCCTGTTGAAAAAATCTTTCATGTAATTTCTAAATTACAAATTATAATTTTACTTTTAAAAATGAGCATCCTCAGACAAAACAGAAATACCATTTTCACCATGTCTAAAAATAATAAAATATGTTCCCCTTAAGTCTGGATTCTCCCTCCAAACCAATTCCATTCCTTACTTCTGCAACTCTTCCGTCTGAAGGTATGGTGAAATCTATTTACTTACTATAGTGGAAAATACACAAAACCTAAAATCATTTTAATGATTTGAAAATGTACAAATCAGTGGCATTAAGCATATTCATAATGCTGTGCAATCATCACTATTTCTGGAATGTTATTGTCACTCTAAGGGAAACACTCCTTTTCAACTTTTCTAAATGTTTTTATCTCTAAACATTTAACATTTATAGCTCAATCTTTTATGGAATTGTATCCTTTCCAATATGTTCACTTATAACTTGAGGCACTAGATATAAACATATTTTTTTAAAAACTTAGTAATTTTTGTATATCCCAAATGCTTCTCTGAAAAAATTTTCAATATGCTGTAATTTAGACGATAGTGTGTATGAAATTTCTTAGGCATATTGAAATTACATAAAAATTGTGTCTATTTGCACACAAGATTTTAAAATGGAATCTGATTTTCCATAATCACTCTTCTGTTTCACTAGACATAAAATCACCAGTGTTGGGCGCCTGGGTGGCTCAGTTGGTTGAGCGACTGCTTTCAGCTCAGGTCATGATCCCGGACTTCCAGGATCAAGTCCCGCATCGGGCTCCCAGCTCTTTGGGGAGTCTGCTTCTCCCTCTGACCTTCTCCTCTCTCATGCTCTCACTCATTCTCTCTCAAATACATAAATAAAAAATCTTAAAAAAAAAATCATCAGTGTCATTACATGCCAATAGATTTTTTTAAATATTTTATTTATTTATTTGATAGACAGAGATTACAAGTAGTCAGAAAGGCAGGCAGGGAGAGAGGAGGAAGCAGGCTCCCCGCTGAGCAGAGAGCCTGATGCAGGGCTTAATCCCAGGACCCTGAGACCATGACCTGAGGCGAAGGCAGAGGCTTTAACCCACTTAGCCATCCAGGTGCCCCCCAATAGATTATTTTTAAATGCTGCATGGTATTTCCTTACTACTTTCTTTGGACAAGGATCATCACAAAGGAAATCTTACTCCTGACTCCTTTTGTGTGCCGTTCTACTCTTTCACTCTTTAGGTGGCACTAGAGCAACAACACTATTAGTAGAAAAATGTGCAGATTTCGCTGACTTAGCTTTTCAAGCTTGCCTCATTCCAGCTGCATCCCTCACTAAATTTTACCTCATTCAGGCAAACAGGGTACAACCATGCTGCTGAGACAGCAGCACTTTTCTAATCAATTTTCTTCACACCACCATAGCTCACTTTGAAGAATGACTTAATGGTCTGTCTTATCCTATACTTTTAGTGACCAGTTTAAGTCTGTCCGTCTTTGTTGAAACATTTCTTAAATACCACAGCCTGCAGAAATCTCTCCTTAAACTCCAGATATGGGATTTTTCAATAAAGGTGTTTGTCATACTAATTATCTCTATTTGTAAATGTGCACAATGTATCTGTACCTGGTTTCAAATTGAAGGGCCACTTTTGCCAATTTCCACATAGACCTTTATTGAAAACACAGACTTAAATAGAGAACCACATGTTTAAACAACAAATAGCAGGGTAGCGTACACAGGTGACTTAGTTCATCAGAAGCTCAATACTGAAAATAATGCAATCTGGACAGCAAGACAAGTATCAACAAATATGTTTTCAGCTCTAATTTTCATTTGGCATCCAGAAAATGATCCAGCTCAAATCAAGAATTGGACAAAGTTAACATCAGCATTAAAATATAAGTTACAACATAAAACCAGACTCTGAAAACCAAAGCACTACTCAGGGCTCTTTGGGAACATAAGGCTGATCAAAGGCAGGTGGTTATTCATATTAACTTTGTTGTCCCACCTCAGGATCATTTTGATTGTCTATTTGGACTTGTAGTTCCTTAGCGAGCTTCTCAAATTCATGGAATGCAGAAATAAGCGGCTCAAGATTGAAATCATCATCAATTAAGGACATAGTTCCATTTTTTATAATATTACTGATATTCTGAAACATCTTAATAACAATTTGAATATTATCATTTGTCTCTTCTATGTTAAAGAGACCCACAAATACTGACAGAGCTTTGGCACTGAATAGTTTTTTTGCCACAGTAGCATTTTCAGACAAATTCAGTAGCATTTTCAGAACGTGGAACTTTGTTCTTGCACTGCCTGTGGTTAATAAGGAAAGAAATCCAGACATATAATTGGCAACCAGTGTGTGGTAGTCAGTAGTTATTGTGAGATGTCTAAGCATCCTTAATCCAAGCAGCTGCTCAGGGGAACCCACACTATGAGCAAGGGTTTCCTCACACACTTGACATATGAATGTCTCAATCATGTTGAGATTTGGATAAGGTGGAGCCATGTGAATCATATTTTCCAAAAAACTTGTCCTAACTCGGGAGGAAGGATAATTGAGCAGGGTTTCAATAAGTGAGACAACACCTGAATCCCGAATGAAATCTCGGGTAAATTGAGAAGCACTTCTCATACCCATTGCGATTTTAGATATCTCATGAATAAAAGGATCTCGGATTTTGTCCATTAATAGGAGGAGTTCTTCAAACTCTTCAGTACCAATTTTAAGCTCACACTGTATGCAGCTGCAGGACCAACTCTCAGGCTCTGCACTCTCCCTGGCCTTAAGATGCTCCCGAATTTCCCTGACTGACCTGTAAGATGGATCATACTGAAATGTGAATTCAGGTTCAACCTGTTCAGACTGAAGCAAAGATTCCTGGTCTTCTCCTTCTGGGGTAAATTCTGCATTCTTGGGCTTTTCCTCAAACATTTCAGAGAATACAGATGCTGCTTCTTCAGGAATTCTAAAGGAGCTTGGGGATGGGAAGCCAACCCCATGACAAAAGCCAGGTTTGAATTCAACAGTGACCTCTTCCCAGGTTTGGGGCCTGGATGATACCTTAAGTTCCTCAACTGAATTTCTGAATCTGGAATTAGCCTTGTACACAGGACTGGGATTTAGGTCAAAGCAGGCTTCATCTCTATCCCAGAACCAGGACCCAAATATGGCCTCTTCTTCAGACTCTGGTCTGGGCTCTTCTCTGGCCACAGCCCCCAAACTAGACTTTTCCTCAGTCCAGAACAAGGATCCACCAATGGCCCCCTCCTCGGCCCCTGGTGTGGATTCACAGATGGCAGAAGCCCCAGCCTCCATACCCTCCTCCTTCTCTGCCCAGAACCAGGACCCAATAATGACTTCCTCTTCAAACCTGGGCTCTTGTTTGACCCTACCACTGTTATTAACATCTTTCTGGGCCCTGGGCTTCAAGATAGCATTAGGCTCTTCCTTGTCTCTGGTTCTGAATCTATTATTGGCCTCTTCTCCAGGCAAAAACCAGGACTCTTTATAGTACTCATCTTCAGACTCAGACTCAAAAAAGTCCTCTCTCTTTGTCCTGAGCTTGGACCTCATATTTGCCTCATCCTTAACTCTGGGCCTAAACAAGTTATTGGCGTTTTCTCCAGCCCACAAGCAAAATGGATTGCCAGACTCCTCTTCAGACCCAGACCAAGAATCAATATAGGGATCTTGCTTGGATCTGGGCCTGGACCTGGGGTTAGGCTGATGTTTAGCCCTGTGTCTGGACCTGGTATTGGCCTCTTCCCTGGGCCATGATCTGATACTGGCCTCTTCTCCAGCCCAGAAAGAAGACATTGTAGAGGTCTCATCTGCTGACCAGAATCCAGACTCATTAGAGGCCTCCTCTCTGGCCCGGGGTCTGGGATAGCACCAAGACCCCATATTAGCTTCCTCCTCTGATCCAAACCAGGGCTGGATTCCTGTCTGAACCTGGGAGCCAGGAAATGTCTCAGTGTCCACACTGACCAGCTCCCTATCCACAGGCAGGGCCATAGGTTTAGCAACTGACCCAGATTCAGTACTGACCGATGGCCAGGCTACAGCATTAGTCTGGGTCAAACCTTCTGTTTGAGACATTGCCTCAGCCCCAAACTCAGTCTGGGCCCAAGCTTGGGCTTCATCCTTGGGCCTTGCCCCAGGGACTGCCTTGGCCTCAGTCTTAGGACGTGCTCCCCCTACTGCTCTCGCTTCAGCTTTGGGCCTTGCCCGAGCATTTGCCTGGGACTCAGTTTTGGGCCTTGCCCCAGCATTTGCCTGGGACTCAGTTTTGGGCCTTGCCCCAGCATTTGCCTGGGACTCAGTTTTGGGCCTTGCCCCAGCATTTGCCTGGGACTCAGTTTTGGGCCTTGCCCCAGCCATAGCATGGGATTCAGTTTTGGGCCTTGCCCCAGGCACAGCCTTTGTCTCAGTTTTGGGTCTTGCCCCAGGCACAGCCTTTGCCTCAGTTTTGGGCCTTGCCCCAGGCACAGCCTTTGTCTCAGTTTTGGGCCTTGCCCCAGGCACAGCCTTTGTCTCAGTTTTGGGCCTTGCCCCAGGCATTACCTGTGCCTGGGTCCTAACCTTGGGTCTGACCACCAACGGTACTTCATTCTCTCTTTCAGCCCCACCCCCAACCTCTTCTCCAGCCTTCTTTTCAGGCTTTGCTTGGGCAGGAGGTTCAATCTCAGCCCCAGTCATGGTATGAGTTACAGAGGAGGCCCAGTCAAGTAACACCAACCCGGTCTCAGCCTCTACCTAAAATCTATCTTCACACTGTGATCTTTCAGTGATTCAAGTGGTATAGTTGGAAACAAATGTTAGAGTCAATCACCAGTCCAGTAATCAATTTCCTTCCGAAGCCTAGCCTCAGTCAGTGTCACAAAGTGCAGAAGAGGCACAACCAAGCTGGGAAACGATGGATGTTCCTGGGTGGATGCAGACCCGTTGAGGGTGGTGATCAGCAGCAATTCCAGCTCCACCAGAGCTGCCACTGGAGGTGGATCTATGGAAAGAGAATAATATGGTGCTTTAAGTCTCTTCCAACTGTATCACTCCATGCAGAGATTCACAGAGCCTGAACCTTGAATACTTAGTGGGACAACTGAACTATTAGAAAGTCCTTCTGTCACCCTCATTTTACCTCACAAATTACCCCCCAGAGTTGCCATGTTACTTTGCCTGCTACAAAACAGGTGTGAGGTTAGTGGGAAAGTAGGAAGGCTGAAGAACGCCTAGACTAGACCCTAATCGTTCCTGGACCAGTGTTGATCTCCACTTCCCCACCAAAATTTGTACCCACTCTCATACCAACCTGCACGGTGCAACTTCTCCCTCCTTGCTTTGTTTCAGTGTTATTAAGCCCTATAGCAGAGAGCAGGCTGTCCTATGAAGTAAACATACAGGAGAAAATGAAGTCTGATGCTTGGTTGACAGAAAGACACACTGAACCCCAATATAAAAATGTCTCTTTAAAGATCTAATTTGTCTAATATTTCCTGTCTCATGGTCCCTGCTTCCAGGTCTTCTCCTCTCAATCCAATCCACACCAACCCCAATGTTCCTAATATCTCCTGCAGGAAATGGACAAGGGATGCTGTGGCAGTGTGCAATTCTGGCAGAGTAGGACAGATGGATCAAACATACCCAAGTGGATCAAAGATACCTGCTATGATCTTACTCTGCAACTATCCCCAGAATTTTTGTCCTTCATACAAACCTCCAGAGATTTGAGCCAGTCTCTTCCTCCTTCCCTTCCCTGCAGAAGTGAGCAGCTTTAAAGCAGGCCTATGGGCAAACAGATAAAAAAGCATGAGGGTCAGGAGACCATGGTAGCACCTGGGCACTGGGTGGACCCTCAAACACCAAGGATGGCATCCACATATTATCTGTTTTTCAAACATTTAGAGTCCTCTTGGTAGAATATTGTCATTTTACATAAGGTCTATTTCAGAGTTCCAGGCATCTACATCTTCTCTTGACGTCACACTCTTCACATTGCTCCTTTCTCCAATTCTAAGGATTCACCACTAGGTGCACCACATCCCACTGACTTGCGCAGCATAAATTGGGGGAAGGGTTCCCGCATATTCTAGAAAACAGGTTGTGCAGTGGCACCTGTAATTATGACTTGCGTCTCACCCTCACCTCCTAGCCCATCTTTTCCTGCCTGGAATTTTGGGCGGAGGTGAGGGAGGAAGGAAAGGGAAGTGCTTAGAAAGCTAATACAAAGGGGGAAGTTTAGAAGGTACTCCTGGTTGCCTGACCTGTTGTGGTCACAGTCACCGCACCCCGTTTGGGTCTCCACTCATGGCTGCTGCCCAACCCCGCCCCCCCAGCCCCACACACCTCCAGAAATTCAGGCTATTGTCCTGCTCCTCCTTTTTCTCAAGCCTTTCCTGTATGAATGCACCCTATGGGATGAAATCGCCAGAGCTCACACGCAGAGAGAAGATTTTGGCATCAAAAAGGCGCCTGCGGGAAGGGACAGCACCCAGGGGGCAGGGCCCACAGGCCCTTTTCCAGAATCAGGGCCCCAAACAGTCTGCTTGGGCCACCTGCTCCCGCCAGCTGGGCACAGAGCTCCGACGCACCCCCCGCCCACCTCGGCGGCCTCCCTGGGTGCCCCCCACCCAAGCTCCCGCTCCGCCATTTCTTCCGCAGCAGCCTTCCCCCGCCCCCGCCGCCGCCACAGCTCCCTGCCAGCACAGACGCCGTCGACCGCGAGTCGCAGGCGCCTGGAAAGCTGGCCGCGGAGTGGCGGACGCAGTTCGCCTCCAGAGGATCCGAGGGAGCCTCTCCGGCCAGCCCCGGAGGCCCGGGCCCGGCCCGCGCCAGTCGCCGCCTCTCCTCGCCAGGGGTCCCGCGGCGTTGCGCACCTCTCTCAGGGACCAGCTACGACAGGGTCGTCTCCTCCTTGCCAGGCTGTCAGGGTCTGGGGTCCGGGAAGCCTGGAAGTCGGGCGACAGTGGGGGTCCCCCGCCTCCCCCCACGACACCCCCACTTGCCCTCACAGGCTCAAGGTGCAAGTCGTCGGCCTCCCCCTCCTCTCGGAGCTCTTCACTCGGATTCCCACCGCCTTGCGTGCTGCCAGAATCGCGAAGAGGTGTCCCGCCCCCTGCGCTGCTGCACCAAACTGGGCAGGGGCTGCGCAGGATGCGGCACGAAACGCTCGCAACGAGGGTGTCGGGAAGGGGGGCGGAGGGATACGGCGCGATTGGGCTCGACGCCCCCTCCCCGGCCCACCCTAGTTCCGACCCAGAGGGGGCGGGGCCAGGAGGAGCCCGAGACTAAGGGGCGGGCTCACGGCAGCCCGCCCGCCTCTGCAGACCTCCGCGGGCGACCAGCCCCTCGTTGCTGGCACTGCAATCTATGGGACCTGGGGACGGTTGGCGGTGGGGGCTGGGATCCAGAGGTCGGGGGCGGCGGGGAGGGAAGGTGTGCGGCGGGAAGCGGCGGATGGATATCAACCGTCCCTCTCGGTGTGTGAGAACCCCCAGGCTGCTCAGTGTCTGTCCACCTCCCTCTCCCCACTTCCGTCCACCATCCTAATTGGAGGCGGGTGGGCCAGGGGCTGTCAGGACAGCAGGCTGGGAGGAGAGAGGCGACCTAAAGCCCGACTGCCCCGGAGGTTCTGGGGTGGATGGCCCTCTCCCTTTCTTCCTTCATTGCTTCGCGGGGCCACGGAAGGGAGGAGGGTGGGGAGGACCCCCACGGAGGCCTCACCACTGCGCCTTTTCTAAAGGAAGGCAGACCTGCGCCTGGACCCTGAGAAAACCAACCCCTGCTCTGCGCCCATTCTTTCTGCCACGCTGCTGTTTCCCTGCTCATTTAAACTGGCAGCATGCTTTGCCATTTTGCAATCCCCACAGTTGCCCAAGAAGGAGGGCCTTTTTTCCTTGTCAGGACCCGCACTGGGTCCTAGGATCTTTCCTGTCTGTTGCCCCCATGGCCAGGGGTCGGGCGGCTCCTAGCTCCTCTTCAACTGTCCTATTAAGTCTTCTCTCGCAGTCACATCCAAGCTCTCATGATCTTTGGTCTTGTGGAGTTGTGGCAGGATCAGAACCAGCTTGGATCTCAGCCACCTGCCATACACGCCAGTCTAGTTTCCCCAGCCATTCTTTGGAAGAAGGCCCCTTCATGTACCTACTTCCCCAGGACAGAGCCTGCGGGTTCTTGAATCTTCTGATTCCTTTACCCCTACACCCTTCCTCTCGTCTTGAGCCCTTCCTTTCTGTGCTCCATGGGGCAAACAGAGCAACGCATTTAAGCACGACTGTGGTTGAGCATGAACCTGCTGGGGCCCATTTTAAACCCAATTAAATGGAACTTTCACTATGATAGGAGGAATAAAGGTCCTTCAATGACCCAGAAGCTGGAATAGGCAAGGAAGCAGATTCTGCCCAGGATCCCTTAGAGAAATGAAGCCTAACCATCACCTTCAATTCAGACCAGTGAGGTCCGTTTCGTGTTCCCAACATCCAGGGCTGTAAGCTAATACATTTGTGCGATTTTAAGCCACCAAGAATGTGGTAATATGTTACAGTAAGAGTAGGAACTAAATTTACTCACCATCTTGTCTTGAAATTCCATTTCCCTTGATTTACTTTACTCAACCCCTGGGAAGGCCAATTTGGGGGCTCATCTCTTACTCCTATAACTACCCTCTCCAGCAATCCCCTGTCTCTGTTTCCTAAAGAAAAGAGACTTTTGCAATGGCCTTTTAGGTTCATCTTAGAGAAAGTCCCCATTTGCTGAAAATCACTGATAGTTTTGATGATGAGAAGGGACTATATTCTTACAATGAATGTTCACATATTTTCATTTAGGTTTTATTTATATTTAAACACTTATTATAACTGTGCAATATTTAAGTGATAAAAAACCATCTGGAGATAATTCTATACAATATCCGGACTGACAATGGATGCCAATTATCAGAGGAGAGCTACTTTTGCTGTGCTGTTTAAATGGCTTTAGCTGAACTGTGGATCATTTTTTTCCTTTGTTCCACAGCATACACTCTTGGTTGAATGCCAGGCTTGAAGAAGGGAATCTGAGCTCTGCTGGGACCTGTGGGTGTGTGTGAATCTCCTTGCCTCCTTGAACTGTTCTTTCACTTTCTTAAATTCTCTGGTGCCTTTCATTCATTCAAGAAATACATATGAATACCTTCTCTATCCTAGGCACTGGAGAGACAGTAGAAACACAAATGAAAGAAATCTCTGTTCTTGTGGAGGCTAAATTTACTTATAGTTTCTTACACAATTTCTTATTCTTAAAGTTTACAGATACATTCAAATTCACACCAACACAAACTTCTCTGATAATTCTGGATTTTGATTCCAAGATCTTTCTGACAAAGGGTTGAGTCTACCAATAGCTGACAGATTTTGCTGTAAGACTTTTAAATACCTGTTGAACAATTTATTGTGAATTCATTTAAAGAACAGTCATTATTAAAAAAAAAAGAAGAGTCACTATTACTTATTAACATTTCTTGAACTGAGAAAGGCCCTATTTTAAGATCTTCATGTGCATTAACTTACAATAGTGGGCAATATGGAATATTATCAAAATATACAACTACTATCTTAATGTAAAAGGTAAGGAAACCAGATCAGATAGATTAAATTTTATCTTTAAAGTCAGAAAGCAAGGAAAAAAGAGATTAAAGGATACTAATCTATGTCTAACTGCTAAGCAATATTTAATTCATCCTATAATGAATTCCAGTCTAACAGATTGCAGCAGCCATGGTTCCATATCCAGTGACTGCACTAGCATCTGTGTTACCCTGACTTGCTCCTGAAATCTAAATCTTAGAATCAAATAACCTCCAATTGTTAAGCCTGTGATATAGAAGCAGCTGTGCTGATTCATCATAACTATAGCTCTGCCCCCAGCTCCATGCCCCACTTCCCACAAGCATGCATGTGAAGTGTCACAGTGACATACATCTTGCCTGGGACCAGTCATCATCTATTCCCTGTCTATCTCAATCACAATGGACACAGATCTTTTTTTTTTCCATTTAATTAAAGTTGGTTTTTTGTTTTAATTTTCAATTTCATAATGACATACACTTTTGACCTTCTTTACACATGCTTACTTGCCTTCTCTTTATCTTTTTTGGTCAGTTGTCTGTTCAGATCTTTGTCATTTTTTCATGGGTTTGATAGTTTTCTTATCGTAATTTTAAGAGTTCTTTGTATATTTTGGATACCAGTCTTCTCTATAAGATATCTGTTTTGCAAAGTTTTTCCTCTTAATTTTTGGCTTGCTTTTCATTCTATTAACAGAGTGTTTTTGCGGAGAAGATTTATTTTTAATGAAAGTCCAACTTACTAACATGTTCTTTCATGGATTACACTTTTTGTGTTGTATCTAAAAAGTCCTCATGAAACTCAGGGTCATCTAGATCAGCTTCTAGGAGTTTTGTAGTTTTCATTTTATATTTTCCTCTGTGATCCCTCTTGAGTTAATATTTTTGAAAGAGCTAAAATTTTTGTCTAGATTCATTTTTTTTTTTGCAGGTAGGTGACCAGTTGTTTCATCACTATTTATATAGAAAAGAGTGTAGCTTTTCCACTGAATTATCTTTATTCTTTTGTCAACAACTAGTTGATTATATTTGTGTGGATCTATTTCTGGACTTTTCTGTTGTATTGATCTACTGGTCTTTTCTTTCAGCAATACCATGCTGTCTAGATCACTGTAGCTTTATGGACATTACTGAAGTTGGGTAATGTCTGTCCTCTGCCTTTGTTCTCCTTCAGTATTGTATTTGCTATTCTTGGTCTTTTGCCTTTCCATATAAACCTTAGAATCAGTTTGCTGATACCCACAAAATAACTAGTGGGGATTTTGAGTGGGATTGCATTGAATCTATAGGTTAATTTGGGAACTAACATTTTGAAAATATTGAGCCTCCCTATTCATGCTCATGGAATATCTTTCCACTTATTTAGATCTTTAATTTCTTTCATTGGTGTTTTACAGTTTTCCTCATACAGATTTTGAACATATTTCTGTAGATTTATACCTTAATATTTCACTTTGGTGCTAATATAAATAGCATTGTGTTTTTAATTTCAAATTCCAAATTTTCATTGCTGGTATATAAGAAAAAATTGAAATTTTTATATTAATTGGATATCCTGCAAAATTGCTATCATTGCTCATTAGTTTCAGACTTTTTTGTTGATCATTTGAGATTTTCTACAAAGATAGTCATGTCATCTGTGAACAACTACAGTTTTTTTTTTAATTTTTATTTTTTTATTTACAGCATAACAGTGTTCATTGTTTTGGCATCACACCCAGTGCTCCATGCAGTACGTGCCCTCCCTATTACCCACCACCTGGTTCCTCAACCTCCCACCCCCACCCCCCGCCGCCCCTTCATAACCCTTTGCTTGTTTTTCAGAGTCCATAATCTCTCATGGTTCATCTCCCCTTCCAGTTTCCCTCAACTCCCTCTCCTCTCCAACTCCCCATGTCCTCCATGTTATTTGTTATGCTCCACAAATAAGTGAGACCATATGATACTTGACTCTCTCTGCTTGACTTATTTCGCTCAGCATAATTTCTTCCAGTCCCGTCCATGTTGCTACAAAAGTTGGGTATTCGTCCTTTCTGATGGAGGCATAATACTCCATTGTGTATATGGACCACATCTTCCTTATCCATTCATCCAACAACTACAGTTTTAATTCTTCCTTTCCCATCTGTATACCTTTATTTCCTTTTTTTCTCTCATTGCATTAATTAGGACTTCAAGTGCTATGTTAAACAAGAATGGTGAGTGGGGTTATCCTTTCCTTGTTCCTGATCTTAGCAGAAAGCATCTTACTCTTATGTTAGTTGTAAATTTCTTGTAGATACTTCTCATTAAGTTTAAAGAATTCTCTTCTATTCCTAGTTTTTCGAGTTTTTATCATGAATGGATGCGGAATTTTGCCAAATGCTTTTTCTGCTCTGTTGACATGATCATATCATTTTTCTTCTTTAACCTTTGATGTGATTGATTACATGAATTGATTTTCAAAAGTTGAACTGTCTTGAATACTTGAAATACATTCTATTAGGTTGTAGTATATATTCTTTTTGCTGGGGTTTATTGGCTAATATGTTATGAGGATATTTACACCTATCTGCCTGAAATATATTGGTCTATAGTTTTCTCATTTTGCAATGATAGTTGTCTGGTTTTAGTATTAGTGTAATTTCAGTCTCAGAATTTTGGGAGGGAATTAGTCCCTCAACTTCTATTTTCTTTGAGAGATTAGATAAAATTGGTATGATTACTTCCTTAAATGTTTTGTAGGATTCATCAGTGAACCTGAGCCTAGTGCTCTTTCTTTTGGAAGGTTGTTAAGCATTGATTCAACTTCTTTAATAGTTATAGGTTTATGCAGATTACTTATTTATACTTGTGTTAGTTTTGATAAATTATGTCTTTTAAGGAATTGTTGCACTTCTTCTATGCTATCAATGTTTGGATAAAGTTGCTCATACTATTCCTTTATTATCCTCTTAATGTCTGTAGAAACATTTCTGGTATTAGCAATTTGTGTTTTTCCCTTTTTACTTAAATTGCCTAATGACTTACAAATGTTATTAATCTTTTAGATAAGCAACTTTTTTTGCTTTACTGAATTTCTCTATTGGCTTCCTATTTTCATATCATTGATTTCTGCTCTAAGTTTTATTATTTTTTTCTTCTGATTACTTTGGCTTTAATTTGCTCTTCTTTCTTTAATTGCCTAAGGTGGAAGCTTCGATTATTGATGTTTAGATCTTTTTTAAAAATATATTCATACAGTGCTATAAATTTCTCTCTAAGCACTGTTTTGCTGCATCCCACAATTTTGACAAATTATATTTTCATAAAATTTTTTTCAAAATATTTTAGTTTCCCTTCAGAGTTCTTTAACCTGGATGTTATTCAGAAGTGTGTTGGTTAATCTCCAGGTATTTTAGGGTTTTCCAGTTATTTTTCTGTAATTGATTTCTAGTTTAATTCTATTGTGATCTGAGAGCATAGTTCGAAATCTATTCTTTTAAAAAATTTTAAGGTGTTTTATGTCCCAGGATATGGTTTACCTTGGTGAATGTCCATGTGAGCTAGAGAAGAATGTATTCAGCTGTTTTGGATGAAGTATTTTAAAAATTTTAATTAGATCCTTTTGATTGATGGTGCTGTTCAATTTGAACTAGTTGTTACTGATTTTATACCTACTGAAACTGTCAATTATGGATACAGGGGTATTGAAGTCACCAACTGTAATCGTGGATTTGTCTATTTTTCCTTGCAGTTCTATCAGTTTTGCCTCATGTATTTCTGGACTCTGTTGTTAGGTGCATATGCAGTAAATATTGTTATGTCTTCTCTGAGAATTGAGCCTCTTGTAACTATGTAATACCCCCCCTATCCTGGAAATGTTTTATGCTCTGAATTCTGCTTTGTCTGAAATTAATAGAGCTACTCTAACTTTCATTTGTTTAATGTTAGCATGGTATTTCTTTCTCCATCCCTTTATTTTTAATCTATCCATATCTTTATATTTAAAGTGTGTTTCCTTTAGACAACATGTAAACAGGATCTTATTTTTTCAGCTTACCCTGACAATCTCTTTCAATTGGTGCATTTAGACTATTGATGTTTAAAGTGATCATTGACATAGTTGGCTTAATAACTACATATGTGTTACTGTTTTCTATGTTGCCTTTTCTTTCTTTTTCCTCTTTTTCAGCCCAAAATTGAACCAGGAAGAAATTGACAACCTGAATAGACCAATATCTAGTAATGAGATTGAAGCAGTGATCAAAAACCTCCCAAAAAACAAGAGCCCAGGACCTGATGGATTCCCTGGGGGAATTCTACCAAACTTTCAAAGAAGAAATAACACCAATTCTCCTGAAGCTGTTTCAAAAAATTGAAGCAGAAGGAAAACTTCCAGACTCTTTTTATGAAGCCAGCATTACCCTGATCCCCAAACCAGGCAAAGACCCTACCAAAAAGGAGAATTTCAGACCAATATCACTGATGAATATGGATGCTAAGATTCTCAACAAGATCCTAGCAAACAGGATCCAGCAGCACATTAAAAAGATTATCCACCATGACCAGGTGGGATTCATCCCTGGGTTACAAGGATGGTTCAACATTCATAAATCAATCAATGTGAGAGAACAAATCAGTAACAGAAGAGAGAAGAACCACATGGTCCTCTCAATGGATGCAGAAAAAGCATTTGGCAAAATCCAGCATCCGTTCCTGATTAAAACGCTTCAAAGTAGAGGGATAGAGGGAACATTCCTGAACTTCATAAAATCTATCTATGAAAGACCCACAGCAAATATCATCCTCAATGGGAAAAAGCTTGCAGCCCTCCCGTTGAGATCAGGAACACGACAAGGATGCCCACTCTCACCACTCTTGTTCAACATAGTATTAGAAGTCCTAGCAACGGCAATCAGACAACAAAGAGAAATAAAAGGTATCCAAATTGGCAAGGAAGAAGTCAAACTCTCTCTCTTCGCAGATGAAATGATTCTTTATATGGAAAACCCCAAAGACTCCACCCCCAAACTACTAGAACTCATACAGCAATTCAGTAACGTGGCAGGATACAAAGTCAATGTACAGAAATCAGTGGCTTTCTTATACACCAACAATGAAAATACAGAAAGGGAAATTAGAGAATCGATTCCATTTACTATAGCACCAAGAACCATAAAATACCTGGGAATAAACCTAACCAAAGAGGTAAAGGACCTGTACTCGAGGAACTACAGAACACCCATGAAATAAATTGAAGAAGACACAAAAAGATGGAAGACCGTTCCATGCTCTTGGATTGGAAGAATAAACATTGTTAAAATGTCTATACTGCTTAGAGCAATCTATACTTTTAATGCCATTCTGATCAAAATTCCACCGGTATTTTTCAAAGAGCTGGAGCAAACAATCCTAAAATTTGTATGGAATCAGAAGAGACAGGCTTTTCTATTTTAAATTGTACACTTTATCATCTTCTCTCTTACCATACCAGTGATATTTCTGTTTTTATTTTGTTTTAGTCATTGCCCTAGGTTTGCAATATACATTTACAATATATCCAAGTTCACTTTCGAATAACACCATACTGCTTCACAGATAGTACATGTACTTTATAATAGAGTATTTCCAGTTCCTCACTCTCATCCCTTATAACATTGCTGTCATTCATTTCACTTATCCAATAAGCTGTAATCACCACAGATACTGTTGATATTATTTTGAACAATTATATTATCTGTTAAATCAATTAAGAATAAAATTTTACCTTAAATTTATTCCTTCTCCAATACTCTTTTTAAAACTAAGAGAGTTTCTGAGTTTCTGACCTATAGTATTTTCCTTCTTTCTGAAGAATTTTCATTACAATCCCCTGCAAGACAGGTCTACAGGGGACAAATTCTCTATCTTTTTTTTTTTTTTCTGAGAATGTCCTTATTTTTCCTTCACATTGGAAGAATATTTTTAAAAAGATTTTATTTATTTATTTGACAGACAGAGATCACAAGTAGGCAGAGAGGCAGGCAGAGAGAGAGAGTGGAAGAAGCAGGCTTCCTGCCTAGCAGGGAGTCTGATGTGGGGCTCGATCCCAGGACCCTGGGATCATGACCTGAGCTGAAGGCAGAGGCTTACCCCACTGAGCTACCCAGGTGCCCCTGGAAGAACAATTTTGCTTGACAGAATTCTAGGTTGGTGCTTTTTTTCTTCCTTCAACACTTTAAATATTGCACTCCACCCTCTTCTTGCTTGCAAGGTTTCTGAAGAGAAATCTGATGAAATTCTTAACCCTGCTCCTCTGTTGGTAATGTGATCGTTTTCTCTGTATTTTTAAAAAATATTTTCTCTTTGTCTTTGATATTCTGCCCTAGTTGGAGAGGAGGAGTAGAGGGAGAGGGAGAGAGAGAATCTTAAGCAGGCTCTATACCCAGTGCAGAGCCTGACGTGCGGCTCAACCCCATGACCCTAAGATTGTGACCTGAGCGTAAATAGTCATCGCTTAACTGACTGAGCCACCCAGGTTCCCAGATATTCTTCCACTTGAATATGATATGCACAGGTATGTATTTTCTGGGTTTTATCCTGATTTATGTTTTCTAAGCTTCCTAAACCAGTGGTTTGGACTGTGCCATTAATTTCGGAAAGTTCTCCACCACTATTACTTCAAATAGTTTCTCTGTTCCTTTCTTTTCTCTTGTTCTGGTATTTGTAATGCATGTACATTACCTCTTTTGTAATTGTCTCCCAGCTCATGGATATTCTGTTCAGTCTTTTTCACTCCTTTATCTCTTTGTATTCTCTTTTAGAAGAATCTAGTGACATTTTCTGAAGGACATTGATTCTGTTGTCAGCCATGTACAGTCTACTGAAGAACCCAACAAAGACAGTTTTCATTTCTTTCACACTTTTTTATTTCCAGCATTAACTTCTGAATTTTTCTTAGGGTTTCTATCTCTGTACTTATATTATCCATCCATTTTTTAATATTTTCTACTTTTCCCATTAGAGCACTTAGCATATTAACTATAGTTGTTTTACAATCCTGGTATGAAAATCCCAAAATTTCTACTATATCTAAATCTGTTCTTTGTCTCTTGATAGAGTGTTTTTTGTTTGTTTTTTTTTTTTTTTTGGCTTTTGGTATGCCTTGAAAGTTTGGTTAAAAGACAATATGAGTTAAGGAAACTGATATAAATAGGCCTTTGGTGTGAGGTTTTATGTTTATATGGATAGAGAAGTTAGACTGTGTATACTTTTTGATGTAGCTATATATGTCAGAGGCTAAATTTTTTTTCTGATGTCCCTGATTTATATCCCCTGTTATCTATGTGTTTCCTTAGAGACTTTTTTTTTTTTACAGAAATATGACCTTGCTGCAGCTGGGAAGGCTTCTTTATACTATATGTGATATAAATGGTTTACTTAACAAGGATATCACATTTAGCTTTTATCTTAATATTAAAAAATATGTTAAAGTAAGCCCTATGCTCAATTTAGGGCTTGAACCCATGACCTCAAGATCAAGAGTCACATGCTTTACCAACTGAGCCAGCCAGGCACCCCTTTTATCTTAATATTTAAAGAGGAATGTGCAAATATCAATGAACCATGTTTCCAAAATTTTATCCCATTGAACAGTAGGTCAGCAGGATGTTAATGGGTATCCCATTTTTAACCTCATCTAATGAAGCTGGGAAATGTTGTTATAGAAAGCCCTAAAATATTTTGATTAAAATGATGTGAAGGACCTATGAATGAGATTAAAAGAGAAGGGATTTTGATAGGAGTAAAATAAAACTGAGGAGAGAATGAGTAGCTGTAAGTTGGAGGGTTACGATCAGCTGAATATAGCACAGCTGTTTTGTCTACATAAAGTCAGAAATGGACATATTGAACCAAGAGAGAGACAGATGAAAAATGGACTGCCTCATTGCTTCTTGGCCTTTTCACTTAGATCAATTGTAGAAATGGACTGCCTAATGAAGGTGTGAGAGGAAAATATTAAATGATTATTGTGAGAGAGCATATCATATTCAACTTTGGACACATGCTAGGAAAAGTAGAAAAACATTTAAAAACAATGTATGTATCTTGCTTCCTGGAGCTGTGAGGCAGGTGACCCTTTGAATTTCTTTCTCACTCCAGAATTACAGGATACTAGTACTGTGTACCAGCCAATGAGGGTAGAAACTTTTCTTAAAGTCTAAGATGTAACTTCCTTCAGCTTAATCTGCTGTTATTATATATGAGCCTTATTGAAAGGTGTGGAGGAAATGGGAAATAATCCATAGTTCTATTATTGTGTCATAGTGAGTTTTTTCCCTAACTGTGACCTTCACAAATGTTTCTCAGATTTTTTTCCCCTTTTATGTGAGATAGGAAGTCTAGGGTGAGCAAGGGTTGTGTATTTTTATCTGGTCTGTGACCTCACAAGTGTTTCTTAACTTTTTTCCTCCCATGTCAAAACAGGAAAGTTAGATGGGGCAGGAACTGAAAAAAAATGCCTTTTCCCAGGTGAGCTAATGTTCTTCTAGACTTTTCCCATTCAGAGTAAGTAATTGTAATGGAGAATGCTGTGAATATATTCCAGAATATATTCTCTTCCTATATCTATGAGGGGACATTTCTTGGCTCTTCACCATGAGAACTGAATTGTTTTCAAAATCTATCTAAGGTTTACCCACAAAAATCCATCTAAGACTATGACATACAGAATACCTAACTCTCCCACTGGTCCATACTCAGCTTATAGCAGTTTATCAAAATTACCTTTCAAGTGTTTCTACCAGTTTATGGCTCCAGTGGATTCTACTTTAGGTAAGCAAATCTTAACTGTGATTCTGAATTTGTCTGTTTCTCCACACGTTAAGGTGGTGTTGGTTTGTCTAGAAACTTGTTGTTTCAGTTTGTTCAGTTTTTTCTTGTAAGTTTGGGAGTGATGACTTCCAAGCTCTTTATATATTGCAGCAGAAACAAAAATTTTGGATACAACACCTTTATTTATTTATGTTTTTTGAAGATGTACTGATAGTTATTTTTTCCTAAGTCTCTGGAGGCCCCCCTCTTCTTTGTTCAAATACTCAAATTAACCACTGGGTAAGTGTTATTGTGACCCCATAAAGGAAGTGACAAAAGGTAATTTTAATTATTTTTTTACAAGTAAGAGTTATTTAACAGAAGTTGAACTAGAAATCCTACTCCTAGGAATATTCTGTAAAGAAAGAGCTAAGGATGTGCAAATCAATTTAGCTACAAGTACAGCAATCCTGTTAACCCTTCAACTATGGGATGTCTGTAGGGAAGAAAAACACCACAGAGGGAGTGCACTAAAAGTGTTAATGGAAACAGAAAAAGTGAGAAAGTAATCCAGGCACCAGCACACACAGACACCTACACAATGCACAGATTTTCAAGGTCTGTATTATATATTCTGGAATTTGCCCAGGTGATTATGCTGAGTGAAAGAAGGCAAAAACTGTAACTGGACTGAAACAAATAAAAATACCTAAGTGAAATGTACCATTTAGGAACAGAAATTTGCCACATGGATGTTTATAACAGAATTGTTTATAATAGGGAAAAAATAGATACTTAAATACATGAGTATCAGAAATTTGTTAATTATGACACGCTCAGGAGATACTATGCCAACAATAAATGGAAGTGTCTATTTCAGAAACACCTTGTCAGCATTGGCTATTATGAACTTTTGTTTTTGTCAATATTATGGGTAAAAACTGGAATACTATTATTTTGATTTGTATTTCTACAATTGTGCATGAGCCTATCAGTCAGGACATGATGCATTATGTAGCAGTAACAAATATTTCCTGAATTTCAGTAACTTAAAACAACAAAAATGTATTTCTTGTTCACACTACATACCCAACACACGTTGGCTGGGGGCTCTGCGTACCCCTGGGGATAAAAATACATTATATGTTTATTAAAAAAAATTTGGAAGGGGAGGCGAACCATAAGAGACTATGGACTCTGAAAAACAACCTGAGGGTTTTGAAGGGTCAGGGGTGGGAGGTTGGGGGAACAGGTGGTGGGTAATAGGGAGGGCACGTTTTGCATGGAGCACTGGGTGTTGTGCAAAAACAATGAATACTGTTATGCTGAAAAAAATAAATTAATTTAAAAAAAAGGAAATTAAAAAAAATGATGAAGTTCTCCACATCCTTACCAACATCTGGAAAAGAGTACAGAGGTTCTTCAACAAGTTAAAAATAGAACTACTCTAAGATCCAAAAATTGCACTACTAGGTTTTTATTTACCCAAAGAATATAAAAATACTAATTCAATCGGATACATGCACCCCAATGTTTATAGCAGCGTTATCAACTATAGCCAAATTATGGAAAGAGTCCAAATGTCCATCAACTGATGAATGGATAAAGAAGATGTTATATGTATGTATGTATGTATATATATATATATACATACATACATATACACACACACAATGGAATATTACTCAACCATCTAAAAGAGTGAAATCTTTTTTTTTAATTTGTATGTATGTATGTATTTTTTATTGTGTTATGTTAATCACCATACAGTGCATCATTAGTTTTTTAAATTTTTATTTATTTTATTTTATTTCTTTCCAATGTTCCAGAATTCATTGTTTATGCATCACACCCAGAGCTCCATGCAATACATGCCTTCCATAACACCTACCACCAGGCTCACCCAACCTCCCACGCCCCTCCCCTCCAAAACTCTCAATTTGTTTCTTAGAGTTCACAGTCTCTCATGGTTCATCTCCCCCCCAATTTCCCCCAACTCACTTCTCCATCATTAGTTTTTGATGTAGTGTTCCAAGAGTCATTGTTTATGTAGAAGACCCAGTGTTCCATGCAATATGTGCCCTCCATAATACCCACCATCAGGCTCACCCATCCCCTCACCAGCCTCCCCTCTAAAAGCCTCAGTTTGTTTCTCAGACCTCACAGTCTCTCATGGTTTGTCTCCTCCTCTAATTTCCCTCTCTTCACTTTTCCCTTCCTTCTCCTAATGTCCTCCATATTATTACTTATGCTCCACAAGTAAGTGAAACCATATGAGAATTGATTTTCTCTGCTTGACTTATTTCACTCAGCATAATCTCTTCCAGTCCCATCCATGTTGATGCAAAAGTTGGGTATTCATACTTTCTGATGGCTGAGTAATATTCCATTGTATATATGGACCACATCTTCTTTGTCCATTCGTCTGTTGAAAGGAATCTCAACTCTTTCCACACTTTGGCGATTGTGGCCACTGCTGCTATGAACAATGGGGTGCATATGGCCCTTCTTTTCCCTACCTCTACATCTTTGGGATAAATACCCAGTAGTGCAATTGCTGGGTCATAAAGTAGCTGTATTTTTAATTTCTTAAGGAATCCCCACACTGTTTTCCAAACTGGATGCACCAACTTGCATTCCCATCAACAGTGTAAGAGAGTTCCCTTTCTCCACATCCTCTCCAACACAGGTTGTTTAATGTCTTGTTAATTTTGGCCATTCTAACTGGTGAAAAGTGGTATCTCAATGTGGCTTGATTTGGATTTCCCTGATGGTTAATGATGATGAATATTTTTTCATGTATCTGTTAGCCATTTGTATGTCTTCATTGGACAAGTGTCTGTTCATTTCTTCTCCCCATTTTTTTGACTTGATTATCTGGGGTTTTTTGGTGGTGAGTTTGAGAAGTTTAAAAGAATGAAATCTTGGCATTTGCAACAACATGGATGGAGCTAGAGAGTATTATGCTAGGCAAAATAAGTCAGTCAGAGAAAGACAAATACTATGTCATTTCAATCATATGTGAAAATTAAGAAACAAAACAAATGATCATGGGAGGAAAAGAGATAGGCAAACAAAGAAACACACTGTCAACTATAAAGAACAAACTGATGGTAACCAGAGAGGAGGTGGTTGAGGGGATGGTTTAAATAAGTGACAGGGATTAAGGAGTGCACTTGTGCACATATGGTGGTGTTGAACCACTATATTGTTTACCTGAAACTAATATTACACTGTATGTTAACTAACTGGAATTTAAATAAAAACTTTAAAAAATAAACTGATGAAATAGTCACTATATGGAACATTATTGGATACCATGGAATAGGAAGACAGATCATGAGCAATCATAACAACTACTAAAAGTGCTCCCAGGGGCGCCTGGGTGGCTCAGTGGGTTAAAGCCTCTGCCTTCGGCTCAGGTCATGATCCCGGGGTCCTGGGATCGAGCCCCGGCTCAGGTCATGATCCCGGGGTCCTGGGATCGAGCCCCACATCGGGCTCTCTGCTCCGCGGGGAGCCTGCTTCCTCCTCTCTCTCTGCCTGCCTCTCTGCCTAGTTGTGATTTCTCTCTGTCAAATAAATAAAATATTAAAAAAAAAAAAGTGCTCCCAGGGGCACCTGGGTGGCTCAGTGGGTTAAAGCCTCTGCCTTCGACTCAGGTCATGATCCCAGGGTCCTGGGATGGAGCCCCGCATCAGGCTGTCTGCTCAGCAGGGAGCCTGCTCTCTCCTCTCTCTCTGTCTGCCTCTCTGCCTACTTGTGATCTCTGTCTGTCAAATAAATAAATAAAATCTTTTTAAAAAAAGTGCTCCCAAAGTGTTTCTCCACAGAATTGACAAAAATATTTCTGTTCCATTTTATTGATTAAAGCAAGGTATGTGGCCAAAGCTGTAATTAAAATGAGGGGGGTGCACCTGGGTGGCTCAGTCCTTGAGAATCTGCCTTTAGCTCAGGTCATGATCCAGGGTCCTGGGATTGAGCCCCGCATTGGGCTTCCTGATTGGCGGGAAGCCTGCTTCTCCCTCTCCCACTCCCTCTCCTTGTGTTCCCTCTCTCGCTGTCTCTCTCTCTGTGTCAAATAAATAAGTAAAACCTTTAAAAAAATGAGTAGGGGAAGTGCAGGTCTAAGTGTTTGGAGAATTAAGCAGCAATCTTAGTGAACACTAATAACAACAGTCTCAAATCTTGTCATTAAGTATTGCAAATTCAGTTAACTTCCTGTGAACTGAACTATTTACTATTTGCTTACTCAGTTTTCTTTTTTCTAATTTATTTTTTTCAGTGTTCCAAGATTCATTATTTATGCACCACACCCAGTGCTCCATGCAATATGTGCCCTCCTTAATACACACCACCGGTTTTCCATTGTGTTATTCACTCCACTGATTTGTACTATTTCTTTGTAAAATCTGGAAACTAGTTTATAAATTGCACCTATGTTCAAACTAGTGTTTCCATTATATGTTATTTTTACTTGTTTATAGTATTTTACAACAGCTTTATTGAGATACAACTCATATGCCATACAATTCACCAATTTAATGTGTCAAATCAATAACTTTTAATATATTCAAAGAGTAGTAAACTCATCAAAATCAACTTTGTAATATTTTCATTACCCCAAGAATCTATCCTTCAGGTCTTAGTTGTCAGACCCCTATTCCCAAACCAAAGGCAACAACTAATCTGCTTTAGTCTGTTCTGGATGGATCATATAAATGGAATCATAAAATTGGTGGTCCTTTGTTGCTGTCTTCTTTCACTTATCATGTTATAACATGTATCACTATTTCATTGTTTTGTTACTAAACATTATCCCATTATATGAATATACCACATTTTATTTACCTATTTATCAGTTAAATGGGCATTTGTGTTGTTTCCGTTTACTGGCTACTATGCCAGTATGAGCAGTACTATGAGCAATGCTGCTACAAACATTTGCAGATATTTTACATGGATATTTGTATCCATTTCCATTTCCATTTCTCTTGGATGTATTCCTAGGAGTGGAATTGCTGGAACATATGGTCACCATTTGAAGAATTATCAGATGTTTACCAAAGCAACTGCACCATTTTACATTCCCACCAGCAATGCATGAGGATTCCAATATCTCCATATCATTGCCAGTACTTACTATTAACTGTCTTTTATATTATAGTCATCCAAGTGGATGTGAGATAGCATCTACTTACATTTTTGGTTTGCATTTTCCTGATGGCTGATGATGTTGTACATCTTTTCATGTGATTATTGGTCATTTTAATATCTTCCTTGGAGAAACATCTAACCAGATCCTTTGACCATTTTATAATCGGGTTATTTATCTCTTTTTTATTGAGTTGTCCTTATTGAATTGGAACATTCATTATACATTCTAGATCCATGCCCCTTACCAAATATATGATTTGTAAAACATAACATTCTGTGGGTTCACTTTTCACTTACTTGATTGTGTCTTTTGAAGCACAAAAAGTTCTAAGTTTGATAATATCCAGTCTTCCTATTCTTCTGTTTGTTGTATTTTTGGTATTATATTTGGCAAACTATTGCCTAATCCAAGGTCACATAGAATTATACCTATTTTTTTCTCTAAGGGTTTTATAGTTTTAGGTCTTATGTGTAAGTTTTCGATCAACTTCAAGTTTTTATATATGATTTGAGGTGAGGATCAAAATTATTTCTTTTATATGCACTTACTCAGTTTTCCCAGCACCATTTGTTGGAAAGATGATTCTTATCCTACTGTATGGTCCTCACACCATTGTCAAAATTCAATTAATGTGATGATTTATTTCTGGACTTTCAATTCTATTTAGTATTGATAAATATATATATATGTATATCATATCTCATATGTGTATATATACATATATATCACATCTCAGTATTTATACTTACATACATACATCTCATATGTGTATATATACATATATATTGCATCTCAACCTGTATCTCATATATATGTATATATCTCATATATATGTATATATCTCATATATATATATATATCTTTATGTGTGTATCAAGACACACAAAGAGTCTTGATTACTGTAGCTTTTTAATAAGTACTGAAATTTAATAGTGTGTCTTCCAACTTCATTCTTTTTAAACTTTGTTTTGGCAATTCTGGATCCCTTGAATTTCCATGTAAATTTTAGAGGTAGCTTGTTAATTCCTGCAAAAAAAAGGAAGGCTGTACACATGCAGAAGAATAAAACTGGATCATTTCCTTATACCACACACAAAAATAGACTCAAAATGGATGAAAGACCTCAATGTGAGAAAGGAATCCTTCAAAATCCTTGAGGAGAACACAGGCAGCAACCTCTTCAACCTCAGCCACAGCAACTTCTTCCTAGAAACATCACCAAAGGCAAGGGAGGCAAGGGCAAAAATGAACTATTGGGACTTCATCAAGATCAAAAGCTTTTGCCCAGCAAAGGAAACAGTTAACAAAACCAAAAGACAACTGATAGAATGGGAGAAGATATTTGCAAATGACATATCAGACAAAGGGCTACTAGTATCCAAAATCTATAAAGAACTTATCAAACTCAACACCCAAAGAACAAATAATCCAATCAAGAAATGGGCAGAGGACACAAACAGACATTTCTGCAAAGAAGACATCTAGATGGCCAACAGACACATGAAAAAGTGCTCCACATCACTCGGCATCAGGAAAATACAAATCAAAACCACAATGAGATACCACCTCACACCAGTCAGAATGGCTAAAATTAACAAGTCAGGAAAAAACAGATGTTGGCGAGGATGTTGAGAAAGGGTAACCCTCCTACACTGTTGGTGGGAATGCAAGCTGGTGCAGCCACTCTGCAAAACAGTATGGAGGTTCCTCAAAAAGTTGAAAATTGAGATACCCTATGACCCAGCAATCACACTACTGGGTATTTACCCTAAAGATACAAATGTAGTGATCCAAAGGGGCATGTGCACCTCAATGTTTATAGCAGCAATGTCCACAATAGTCAAACTATGGAAAGAACCTAGATGTTCCTCAACAGATGAATGGATAAAGAAGATGTTGTATATATATACAGTGAAATACTGTGCAGCCATCAAAAGAAATAAAATCTTGCCTTTTGCAATGACATGGATGGAACTAGAGGGCATTATGCTGAGTGAAATAAGTCAATCGGAGAAAGACAATTATCATATGATCTCCCTGATATGAGGAATTTGATAGGCAAAGTGGGGGGTTTGGGGGGGCATGGAAGGTAAAAATGAAACAAAATGGGACCAGGAGGAAGACAAACCATAAGAGACTCTTAATCTCACAAAACAAACTGAGGGTTGCTGGGGGTTGGGGAGGTAGGGAGAGGGTAGTTGGGTTATGGACACTGGGGAGGGTATGTGCTATGGTGAGTGCTGTGAAATGTGTAAGCCTGATGATTCACAGACCTGTACCCCTGGGATAAATAATACATTATATGTTAATAAAAATAATAAAAAAAAACATTCTCCTACGTAACCAAACTACCATTATCACTAGCAGTAAGATCAACTATAATTCCCTATATCTGATCCACTCTACATTAAAATTTTCCCAGTTGTTCCAAAATGTGGTTCATAGCAGTTTTAGAAACCAGATTCCAATCAAGAATCACACATGCATTTGTTGTTATAGTTCTTGAATTCCATTTAATCTACAGTAGTTCTCCTCTTGACTTTTTTCCCAGACACTGACTTTTTGAAGAAATTGTGGTCATTATTTTGAATAACAGCCTACATTATTAATTTGACTGAATAGTCCTGATACTGTTTCACTTGTTATCTTATGCCCTGTATTTCCTATAGCGTAAAACTTATATCCAAAAGCTAGATCCATGTAACTATTTTTTCCCTCTCATTTTCTGGGGGTAGCATTCTACATTGACAGGTTTGTCTCTTTTACATTGAAGGTTTAATTCCATTATATTCTGGCTTCCACTGATGTAGCTGAGAATCAACTGCATGTATAAATGATATTCCTTTGAAGGTAATTTATTTTCTCTAGCTCTGATTATGTTCCTCTTAATTTCATGTATATGAGTTCAATGTCTACAATTTTACTACAATGTGTTTAGATGTGTTTATCTTTTCCTTAATTTGCTTTAGATTCACTGGGATTTCTGAAGATGTGGCTTCTATAATTTTTTTTGCTTCTATATTTTTAATCAATTCTGAAATATTCTCAATCATTGTCTCTTCAAATTTTGCCTCTCATTCCTTCTTTTCCTTCCATATGAAATATTCTATCTCTTATTGCTAACTGCAGAAAAATTTAATAAAACCTAAATTCCATTTAATGCATGTTCTCTTCATGTCAATTTAATATGCTATAAAATATCTATTTCAATTAGTATTCATTGTCCTTTGCAGAATATCAATTTGTATTTATTTTCTAATCTATTTAGGATTTTTGTTGGCACTTAATTGATAATTTCATTTCTTTTTTCTAGAAACCTATTAAATATATTTAATAATCCATGATTGAAAATTCCAAACTCTGAACTTCCTGAGAGTTTTGATTCTTAGATGACTAGGTCTTGAATCTAATTTCCCCATGTGTCTTTTGTGATTTTTGACTGCAAAGTACATATTTTCCTTGAAAATACATCTATTGTAATTCTTTAAGGACTAAGGTAAAGGTAGCTTTCCTCCAGGGATTTGTGTTTGAGCAATGTACCTAGGCTCACAACTTTGATTCAACCTCAAAATTGTCTACAGGACATTTATTAGGCCACCCAAATAGAATGACATGAAAATTCCAATTTGTGTGTGAGTTGGCTTGATAAAAAAATTTCATGGTTGTGATATCATTGAAAACGGTGGAGTAAGAAACTCCAAAACTCTATTCTTTACCACAAGAAGAAATTAATGTGGCAAAAACTGTCAAAATCAAATGTTTTAGAAAACTGTAATCTAAGAAAAAAAAACTTAGAATAACGAAGGGAACATTTAATGAGGAAAAAAACTGCTAACTTTCAACAACAGTGTTGAAGCCTTTTAACTTACACCTACCATCCTACACTACCTAGCTCATAGGCATCCATGGGGATGGCTGCCTATGTTCCTGGTTTACCATACTTGATCCAGAGGGGTAACACAGACCTTATTCTAAAAGAAATGCGTTTTTGTTATCTCACCTCTCCGAAGGTTTCCAGAGGCATTATCTGAGGAGTTGACTTTTTTTTTAAACCTGCCATGGAGTTTTCTTAAAGAAGTGTCTTATCAGGGGCTCCTGGGTGGCTCAGTGGGTTAAAGCCTCTGCCTTTGGCTCAGGTCATGATCCCAGGGTCCTGGGATCGAGCCCCACATCGGGCTCTCTGCTCCACGGGGAGCCTGCTTCCTCCTCTCTCTGCCTGCCTCTCTGCCTAATTGTGATTTCTCTCTGTCAAATAAATAAAATATTAAAAAAAGAAGTGTCTTATCAGGCAGAACTTGTTTAAATCATTTATAGATAAACATACTGCTGTAACCACGTGGGACAAACAAGAGACAGACCAAGAAGTGTGGGAAGGAAAAGACTAGGGAATGAGATACATGGGAGAATTAGGGCTTTTGAAAGCACCCAGAGAAAACAAAAAAGTCTAGAAAGCCACACATATATCCAGGTAGAGGCACATGCTGAGAAAATACTGGAAAGGTCCTAAGACTTTATCTCCTGCTGACCTTTGATTCATGTGGGCAGGAAGTAAAGGAAGAAGGAAAAATGTAAATTGCAGATCTAAGCATTGAAGGAGTACCACAATACAGCAAAAACTGGGAGAGTGTCTTTTCAATTGTTTAGCTATAGATATTTAAGGAAATATCTGTCAAATTCCTAGCTGAACCCTAAGATAACAGAACATAGATTTCAGAGACCAAAAGTGACAAAGAATATAGTCTTTACAAAATCATTTAGAAAAGTCACTAAACAAAAAATTTACAACACACAATTTTGTTTTATAGCAACAAAAACCTATGGAGAGGAAAGAAAACCCGATTTACAGAGTAACCATATTACAATATTCCATATGTCTAGTTTTAAACAGAAAATGAAGCATGTAAAGAAATAAGAAAGTCTGGCCCATTCACAAGGAGTAACGAAAAGTAGAAACAGTTCCTGAGTAAGCCCAAACACTGGACTTAATAAAGACTTTAAAGCAAGTATCCTGAGTATGTGGAAGAAGTTAAAGGAAACCATGAAAAAAAGGCAACCCAAATCTGGAGAACAATGTCTGAAGAAATAGAGAATATCGGGGCACCTGGGTGGCCCAGTCAGTTAAGTATCTGTCTTTGGCTCAGGTCATGATCCCAGGGTCCTGGGATCAAGCCCCATATCAGGCTCTCTGCTCAGTAAGGAGTCTGCTTTTCCCTCTCCCTCTGCCCCTCTGCTCTGTTCATGTTTTTTTCTGCATACACACTCTCCCTCTCTAAATAAATAAATAAAATCTCTTTAAAATTAAAAAAAAAGAAATAGAGAATACCAATAAAGAGATAGAAACCATAAAAAAGAAACAAAATTTCTGTAGATAAATAACAATACTTGGAATGAGAAATTCATTAGGAGGGTTCAAAAGCAGATTTGAGCAGTTAGAAGAAAAAAATCAGCAAACTTAAAAATAGATCAATTGAGATTATTCAGTTTGAGGGACAAAAAGTAAAAAGAATGGAGAAAAATGAACACAGCCTAAGATACCTCTGGAGAAACATAAAGTACACCAACATATAAATAATGGGAGTCACAGGATGAAAAGAGAAATGGAAGCAGGAATAACATTTAAATAATAATTGTTTAAAAATTTCCAAACTTTGATATGAAAAATAAATCTATATATTTAAGTAGCTCAATGAATTTCAAGTTTGAAAAACTAAAGATAGCCACACTAGCCATACTAATCAAACTGTCAAAAACTAAAGGCAAGGAGAATCTTCAAAGTATTAGGAGAGTAACAACCTATGACAAATAAGGGATTCTCAGTGGGAAAAGGTCAATTTCTCAGGGTGCCTGGATGGTTCAGTCATTAAGCATCTGCATTTGGCTCAGGTCATGATCCCAGGGTCCTGGAATCAAGCCCCACATCAGGCTCCCTGCTCAGCCAGAAGTCTGCTTCTCTCTTTCCCACCCCCCTGCTTGTGTTCCCTCTCTCGCTGTGTCTCTCCTTGTCAAATAAATAAAATCTTTTTAAAAAGGTCAATTTCCCATGAGAAATATGAAAGCCAGAAGGCATTTGGATGGCATATTTAAATTACTGAATGAAAAAACTATCAAATAAGAATTATATATATAGCAAAATTATATCTCAAAGATTAAAAAAAGGCATTAAGATATTTCCAGATAGATACAAACATTTCCTGTAGATTTGCCCTAAAGGAAATGCTAAAGGGAGTAGTACTTCAAAGTGAAATGAAAGGACACTAGACAGTAACATGATGTCTTCATAAGAAATAAGGAATATGGGTAAAGGTTAAGTACATAGGTAAACATGAAAAAGTAAGTATTAGCATACTATTAGTTTATAATTCTTGTTTTGATTTAAAATACTGATACATAAAACAATAAGTATAAGACTATGTTAATGGACAGGGCACACATGTATACAATTATTATGCAGCAATAACAAGAGGGGGGATTGAAGTCATAGGAATAGAAACTTTGTATATTCTTGAAAGTAAGTTGGTATTAATTCCAACTAGGTTTTTATAAATTTAGGATATTAGTTGTAATCCCCAAGTTAACAAAAAAGAAAATAACTAAAAAACATATGGAAAAGAAAATGAGAGTTGAATAAAAATGTTTCACCAGGAAAAAAAAATCAAGTGCAAAAGAATGCAGTAACAGAGGAAGTGAAGAGCAAAAAGACATGACATATAGAAAACAAATAGCAGGGGCACCTGGGTGGCTCAGTGGGTTAAAGCCTCTGTCTTCAGCTCAGGTCATGATCTCAGGGTCCTAGAATCGGGCCCCGCATTGGGCTCTCTGCTCAGTGGGGAGCCTGCTTCCCCTTCTCTCTGCCTGCCTCTCTACCTACTTGTGATCTCTTTCTGACAAAATAAATAAATAAAATCTTAAAGAAGTAAGTCATTCATCATTAATAATTACTTTCAATATAAGTGGATTAAACTCTTCAATCAAAAAGCAGAGAATGGAAAAATGGATTTTATTTTATTTTTGTGTGTGTGTGATTTTTTTAATTTCAGTGTAACAGTATTCATTGTTTTTGCACCACACCCAGTGCTCCATGCAATAAGTGCCCTCCCTATTACGCACCACCTGGTTCCCCAACCTCCCACCCCCACCCCTTCAAAACCCTCAGGGTCCATATACACGATGGAGTATTATGCCTCCATCAGAAAGGATGAATACCCAACTTGTGTAGCAACATGGACGGGACTGGAGGAGATTATGCTGACTGAAATAAGTCAAGCAGAGAGAATCAAATATCATATGGTTTCACTTATTTGTGGAGTATAACAAAGAACATGGAAGACATGGGGAGATGGAGAGGAGAAGCGAGTTGAGGGAAAGTGGAAGGGAAAATGAACTCTGAAAAATGGATTTTAAAATGAAGTCATGATCCAACTATATGCTGCCTACAAGAGATTCACTTAATTTTAATTCCATTATAGGTAACATACAGCATTATATTAGTTTCAGGTGTATAATATAGTGATTCAAAAATTTTATATATTACTCAGTGCTAATCAGGATGAGCATACTCTTAATCCCATTCACCTATTTCACCTAACCCCCCACCAACCTAACATCCTATAACTATCAGTTTGTTCCTATTATTAAAAGTCTATTTTTTGGAGTGTCTCTTAGGATATTTATTTTGTATCTTAAATTCCACGTAAGAGTGAAATCATATGGTATTTGTCTTTCTCTGACTTATCTTGCTTAGCATTGTACTCTTATGGTCAATTCATGTTGTTACAAATGTCAAGATTTCATTCTTTATTAGACTGAGTAATAATTCATTGTATATGTATACCATTTCTTCTTTATCCTTTTATCTCTGAATAAACACAGGTTGCTTCCATACCTTGGCTATTTTAAATAATGCTGCAATAAGCAGTGGTGCACATATCAAATTAGTATATTTGTATTCTTTGGGTAAATACCCAACAGTGGAATTACTGGATCATAAGGTAATTTTATCTAAACTTGAGGAATCTCCATGCTGTTTTCCACAATGACTGTACCAGTTTTCATTCCCACAAACCTTGTATGAAGGGGCCTCTGTATCTACAGACTTGCAAACCCTGGGTCATTTCTAATGTTTTTGTTTTGTTTTGTTTTTGTTTTTGTTTTTTTAGCCATTCTGACAGGTCTCATTGAACTGTCTCACTGTGGTTCTGATTTGCATTTTCCTTGATGATGGATGATGTTGAGCATCTTTTCATGTGACAGTCATCTGTATGTCTTTGGAGAAATGTCTATTCATGTCTTCTCCCATTTTTAATTGGATTATTTGTTTTTATTTGGTTTTGAGTTGTATAAATTCTTTATATATTTTGGATACTATGTATTCATTGGATATGTCATTTGCAAGTACCTTATCCCATTCAGTAGGTTTTTAAATTTTGTTGAGTGTTTCCTTTGCTGTGCAGAAGGTTTTAATTTTGATGGAGTCCCAATAGTTTATTTTTGCTTTATTTTTTTGGCCACAGGAGACATATGTGGGAAAAATGCTTCTATGGCCAATATCAGAGAAATTACAGTTTGTGCTCTCCTCTAGAATTTTTATGGCTTCAGATCTCACATTTAGGCACTTAATCCATTTTGGTCTTTTTTTTAATCTCTCTTTTTTTTAAATTTTATTTTGTTCAGTGTTCCAAGATTCACTGTTTATGTACCACACCCAGTGCTCCATGCAGTATGTGCCCTCCTTAATACCCACCATCAGGTTCACCCAATCCCCCCACCCTCCCCTCCATTTTGAATTTATTTTTGCATATTCTGTAAGAAAGTGCTCCAGTTCCTTATTTTGCATATAGCTGTCCAGTCTTCCCAACACCATTTGTTGAAGAGACTGTCTTTTTCTGATTGCATATTCTTGCCTCATTTAACAAAGATTAATTGGAAACATAAATATATGTTTATTTTATGGGCTTTCAATTCTGTTCCATTAATCTATGTGCCTATTTCTATGACAGTACCATCCTGCTTTGATTACCACAGGTTTATGGTAAAACATTTTCATGGAATTCTGACACCACCACATTTAAAAAATATCTTTTTTTAATTTTTAATTTTTTTATTAACATATAATGTATTATCAGTTCCAGGGGTACAGTTCTGTGAATCGCCAGGTTTACACACTTCACAGCACTCACCATAGCATATACCCTCCCCAATGTTATAACCCCACCACCCTCTCCCTACCCCTCTCCCCCCAGCAACCCTCAGTTTGTTTTGTGACATTAAGAGTCTCTTATGCTTTGTCTCCCTCCCGATCCCATCTTGTTTCATTTATTCTTTTCCTACCCCCCAAACCCCCTACGTTGCCTCTCAACTTCCTAATATTAGGGAGATCATATGATAGTTGTCTTTCTCCAATTGACTTATTTTGCTAAGCATAATACCCTCGAGTTCCTTCCACGTCATTGCAAATGGCAAGATTTCATTTCTTTTGATGGCTGCATAGTATTCCATTGTATATATATACCACATCTTCTTTATCCATTCATCTGTTGATGGACATCTAGGTTCTTTCCATAGTTTGGCTATTGTGGACATTGCTGCTATAAACATTCGGGTGCACGTGCCCCTTTGGATCACTACGTTTGTATTTTTAGGGTAAATACCCAGTAGTGTGATTGCTAGGTCATAGGGTAGCTCTATTTTCAACTTTTTGAGGAACCTCCATGCTGTTTTCCAGAGTGGCTGCACCAGTTTACATTCCCACCAATAGTGTAGGAGGGTTTCCCTTTCTCCACATCCTTGGCAACATTTGTTGTTTCCTGACTTCGTAATTTTAGCCATTCTGACTGGTGTGAGGTGGTATCTCACTGAGGTTTTGATTTGTATTTCCCTGATCTTTAGGGATGTGGAGCATTTTTTCATGTGTCTGTTGGCCATTTCGATGTCTTCTTTGGAGAAATGTCTGTTCATGCATTCTATTTTCTTTTTTTTTTAAATTTATTTCCTTTCAGCATAACAGAATTCATTGTTTATGCACCACACCCAGTGCTCCATGCAATATGTACCCTCCATAATACCCCCCACCTGGCTCCCCCAACCACCTACACCCTGCCCCTTCAAAACCCTCAGGTTGTTTTTCAGAGTCCATAGTCCCTCATGGTTCATCTCCCCTTCCAATTTCCCTCAACTCCCTTCTCCTCTCCATTTCCCCATGTCCTCCATGTTATTTCTTATGTTCCACAAAAAAGTGAAACCATATGATAATTGACTCTCTCTGCTTGACTTATTTCGCTCAGCATAATCTCTTCAAGTCCTGTCCATGTTGCTACAAAAGTTGGGTATTCATCCTTTCTGATGGAGGCATAATACTCCATAGTATATATGTACCACATCGTCCTTATCCATTAGTCCATTGAAGGGCATCTTGGTTCTTCCCACAGTCTGGTGACCATGGCAATTGCTGATATAAACATTGGGGTACAGATGGCCCTTCTTTTCACTACATCTGTATCTTTGGGGTAAATACCCAGTAGTGCAATTGCACGGTCATAGGGAAGCTCTATTTTTAATTTCTTATGGAATCTCCACACTGTTTTCCAAAGTGGCTGCACCAACTTGCATTCCCACCAACCGTGGAAGAGGGTTCCCCTTTCTTCACATCCTCCCTAACACACGTTGTTTCCTGTCTTGCTAATTTTGGCCATTCTAACTGGGGTAAGGTAGTATCTCAATGTGGTTTTAATTTGAATCTCCCTGATGGCTAGTGATGATGAACATTTTTTCATGTGTCTGATAGCCATTTGTATGTCTTCGTTGGAGAAGTGTCTGTTCATATCTTCTGCCCATTTTTTGATATGATTATCTGTTTTGTGTGTGTTGGGTTTGAGAAGTTCTTTATAGATCCTGGATATCAGCCTTTTGTCTGTACTGTCATTTGCAAATGTCTTCTCCCATTCCAAAGAGTTGTTTCTTTGTTTTGTTGACTGTTTCCTTGCTGTGCAGAAGCTTTTGATCTTGATGAAGTCCCAAAGGTTCATTTTTGTTTTTGTTTCCTTTGTTTTTGTTGAAGAGACTGTCTCTTTTCCATGGGATCTTCTTTCCTGCTTTGTCAAGCATCAGTTAACCAAAGAGTTGAGGGTCTGTTTCTGGAGTCTCTATTCTGTTCCTGTGATCTATGTGTCTGCTTTTGTGCCAGTAACATACTTTTTTTGATTATTACAGCTTTGTAATACAGCTTGAAGTCCGGAACTGTGATTCCTCCAGGTTTGGTTTTCTTTTTTAACATTCCTTTGGCTATTCGGGCTCTTCTCTGGTTTTATACAAATTTTAGAATTGTTTGTTACAGCTCTGAAAAATGTTGATGGTATTTTGGTAGGAATTTTATTGAATGTGTAGATTGCTTTGGGTAGTAGACATTTTTTTAAATTATGTTTTATTTTTTCAGTGTTCCAAGATTCATTGTTTATGCACCACACCCTGTGCTCCATGCAATAGGTGCCCTCCTTAATACCCACTACCAGCCTCACCCTAACCCCACTCCCCTCCCCAACCCTCAGTTTGTTTCTCAGAGCCCACAGTCTCTCATGCTTTGTCTCTCCTTATGATTTCCCCCAACTCACTTCTCCTCTCCTTCTCCCAATGTCCTTTGTGTCATTCTTTATGCTCCACAAGTAAGTGAAACCATATGATAATTGACTCTGTCTGCTTGACTCATTTCAGTCAGCATAATCTCCTCCAGTCCCATCCACGCTGATACAAAAGTTGGGTATTCATCCTTTCTGAGGTAGGCATAATACTCCATTTTATATATGGACTATATCTTTATCCATTCATCTGTTGAAGCACATCTTGGCTCTTTCCACAGTTTGGCAACTGTGGCCATTGCTGCTATGAACATTGGGGTACAGATGGCCCTTCTTTTCACTACATCTGTATCTTTGGGGTAAATACCCAGCAGTGCAATTGCAGGGTCATAGGATAGCTCTATTTTTAGTTTCTTAAGGAATCTCCACACAGTTTTCCAAAGTCGCTGCACCAACTTGCATTCCCACCAACAGTGTAAGAGCATTCCATAGACATTTCAACAATATTTTTTCTTCCAATCCATGAGCATGAAACTTTTTCTTTCTATTTCTTTGTGTATTCCTCAATTTCTTTTATAAGAATGCTATAGTTTTCAGAATACAGATAATTTACATCTTCAGTTAGGTTTATTCTTAGGTATATTGTGTTTTTTGTTGAGTTTTAAATGGGATTGATTTCTTGATTTCTCCTTCTTCTGTCTTATCATTAGTGTATAGAATGCAACTGACTTCTGGGTATTGATTTTATATCCTGCAACTTTGCTGAATTCTTGTATAAGCTCTAGCAATTTTTTGATGGAGTCTTTAGGGTTTTCTATATAGAGTATCAGGTCATCCATGAAGAGTGAAAGTGTGACTTCTTCTTGGCCAATTTGGATGTCTTTTATTTCTTTTTGTTGTCTGATTGTCAAGGCTAGGAATTCCAGTGCTATGTTGAACAATAGTGGTGAGAGTGAACATCCTTGTCACATTCCTGACCTTAGGAGAAAAGCTCTAATTTTTTCCCCATTAAGGATGATATTTGCTATGGCTTTTTCATATATGGCTTTTATGACAGTGAGGTATGTTCCATCTATCCCTACATGATGGAGAGTTTTTATTAAGAAAGGATGCTGGGGCACCTGGGTGGCTCAGTGGGTTAAAGCCTCTGCCTTCAGCTCGGGTCATGATCCCAGGGTCCTGGGATCGAGCCCCACATCAGGCTCTCTGCTCCGCAGGGAGCCTGCTTCCTCCTCTCTCTCTGCCTGCCTCTCTGCCTAGTTGTGATTTCTCTCTGTCAAATAAATAAAATATTAAAAAAAAAAAAAAAAAAGAAAGGATGCTGTATTTTGTCAAATGCTTTTTCTGCATCTATTGAGAAGATAATATGGCTCTTCATCTTTCTTTTATTTGTGGGCTATATTACATTGATTTGTAGATGTTGAGCCCATCCTTGAACCCCAGGAATAAATCTCACTTGGTCGTAGTGAATAATCCTTTTAACGTACTGTTGGATCCCATTAGTTAGTATCATTGTGAGATTTCTGCATCCATGTTCATCTGAGATATTGGTCTGTAATTCTTTTTCCTAGTGGGGTTTTTGTCTGGTTTTGGGATTAAGGTAATACTGGCTTCATAGAATGGGTTCGGAAGCTTTACTTTCAGTTCTATTTTTTGGAACAGTTTCAGGAGAAGAGGTATTCGTTCTTAAATGTTTGGTAGAATTCTGTTAGGTGGCCATCCAGCTCTGGACTCTTATTTTGGGGAGATTTTTGATTACTGGTTCAATTTCTTTGGTGGATATGGGTCTGTTCAAGTTTTCTATTTCTTCCTGTTACAGTTTTGGTAGGTTACATGTTTCTAGGAATGCATCCATTTCTTCCAGATTGCCAAATTTGTTGGCATATAATTGCTCATAATATTCTCGTGTAGTTGGGTTTATAAGGGGTTTATCAATCTTATTAATTCGTTCAAAGAACTTGTTCCTAGTTTTATCTTTCTACTTTTAAAAATTTGCTTTTCATTTATTTCTGCCCTAATCTTTATTATTTCTCTTCTCTTGCTGGATTTAGGATTTATTTGCTGTTCTTTTTCCAGCTCCTTTAGGTGCAAGGTTAGTTTGTGTCTTTGAAACTTTTTGTTTCTTGAGGAAGGCCTGTATTGTTGTATACTTCCCTCTTAGGACCACTCTTGCTACACCTCAAAGGTGCTGAAATTTCATATTTCCATTTTCATTTGTTTCCATGTATTCTTTTAGTTCATCTTTAATTTCCTGGTTGAACCATTCATTCTTCAGTAGGGAGTTCTTTAATCACCACGTTTTGTGGTCCTTTCACATTTTTTCTTGTGGTTGACTTCAAGTTTTAAAGCACAGTGGTCTGAAAATATCTATGGTATAATTTCAGTCTTTTTGTACAGGGTGAGACCTGATTTTTGACCCAGTATATGATCTGTTCTGGAGAACGGTCCATGTGCACTTGAGAAGAATCTGTATTCTGCCCCTTTAGGATGAAATGTTCTGAATATATCTGTGAAGTCCTTCCAGTCCAGAGTGTCATTCAAAAGGATTGTTCCTTTGTTGATTTTCTGCTTTGATGATCTGTCCATTGCTATGAGTGGGGTGTTAAGGTCCTCTACTATTATTATGTTATTATCTATGAGTTTCTTAAACTTTGTTATTAATTGGTTCATATATTGGGCATAGATATTACAATTATTATATCTCCTTGTTGAATATACCCTTTTATTATGATATAGTGCCCTTCTTCAACTCTTATTATAGTCTTTGTTTTAAAATGTAGTTTGTGTGCAAAAAGAATGAATACTGTTACACTTAAAAAATAAATAAAATGGGAAAAAAAATAAAAAAAATAAAATGTAGTTTGTCTGGTATAAGGATAGGTACTCCAGTTTCTTTTGATGTCCTTTAGAATGATAAATAGTTATTCACCATCTCACTTTCAATCTGAAGGTGTCTTTGTGTCTATAATGAGTCTCTTATAAGCAGTATATAAATGGGTCTTTTTTTTTAATCCATTCTGATACCCTGTCTTTTGATTGGAGTATATAGTACATTTCCATTCAGAGTGATTATTGAAAAATATTAATTTAGTGCCATTTATTTTCTGTAAATTTGTTGTTCTTGTATACGGTTTCTTTTCCTTTCTGGTCTGTTACTTTTGGTCACTCTCTGTGCTCAAAGAATCCCCTTTAATATTTCTTGCAATACTCACTTAGTGCTTATGATTTTCTTTAGTTTTTGTTTGTCCTGGAAACTCTTTAACTTTCCTTCTATTCTGAATGACAGTGTTGCTGGATACAGTATTCTTGGTTGCATATTTTTCACATTTAGCACATTTAATATATTATTCTAGTCCTTTCAGGCCTGCCACTTCTCTGTGCACAGGTCTGCTGCCAGCCTTATATTTTTACCCTTGTAGGTTAAAGTCCTCTTTTCCTGACCTACTTTGAGTATTTTCTCTTTTATCTTTGAAATCTTCAAGGTTCAGTGATATATGTTGAGGTGTTCACATATTTTTATTGATTTGGGGGGCTCCTTGTGACCCCTAGACTTGAATGCCTATTTCCTTCCTCAGATTAAGGAAGTTCACAGGTATGACTTATTCAACTAAACCTTCTGCCCTCTCTCCCACTCATCTTCTGGTACCCCTACTATCAGGTATAATTTTGCTTTATGGAATTGCTGAGTTCTCTAATTTTCCCTTTGTGATCCAATAGCTTTCTGTCTCTTCTTTTTCAGCTTCCTTATTTTCCATTATTTTATCTTCTATATCACTGACTGACTCTTTTGCCTAGTTCGTCCTCATTTTTATAGCCTCCATATGAGACTGCATCTTGGTAATACATTTTTTTTTTAATTTCAGCCTGACTAGATTTTAGTTCTTTTATCACTATAGTAAGGATTCTCTAGTGTCTTCTATGCTTTTTTTTCAAGCCAAGCTATTATCTTTATAATTGCTGTTTTAAATTCTAGTTCACACATCTTACTTATATCTGTATTGATTAAACCCCTGGCAGTGAATATTACCTCTTGTTCTTTCACCATATTAGAATTTGTCTAGAAAATAATAGAAGAAAGAAAGAGAAAAAAATAACAATAACAACAACAGGGGGGAAAAAAAACAGGAAAAAAAACCCCAGAAATAAAACAAAATAATAAAAACAAGAAACAGAACAAAACAAAAAACTAGATCCTGCGGATGTTTTGGTCTGCTTTTTAAAATAAATTATAGCCCCAAATAGAAAGAAAATAAGAAAGAAAAATGTGTGTGTGTGTATATAAAATATTATATGACAATTTATCAAAATATATAACAAATTATACATTACATATTATATATAATTAAAAACAATGAAAGGAAACAAAAACAAAAATATGACATATATATATATAAATAAAAATAAAAGAAAAAAAGTATCCAGAAAATGATACCTGAAAAAGAACTACTGGAGACTAATGAAAAAAAGAACAAATGCTATATATCATTCTAGGTTGTCCAATTTGTTGGCATAGAATTTGTCATAATATTCTCATAACCCTTTGTATTTCTCTGGTGTCAGTTGTTATTTCTCTTCTTTTATTTGTGATTTTCTTTGAGTTTTTTCTCTCTCTCTCCCTCCCTCTCTTCTTTTTTGATGAGTCTGGCTAGAGGTTTATCATTTTTGTTGATTTTTGCAAAGAACCTGCTTCCACTGATCTGTTATATTTTTATTCTTATTTTTAAGTTTCCATTTTGTTTATTTCTACTCTAATATTTATTATTTTCTTCCTTCTCCTGATTTTGGATTTAGTTTATTCTTTTTCTAGCTTCTTTAGGTAGAAAGTGTTGAGATTTTTCTTGATTCTTGAGGTAGGTTTGTCTAACTATAAACTTCACACTTAGAATTGCTTTCCTGCATCCCAAAGATTTTGTATTTTCATTTTCACTTGTCTTGTCTCCAAGTAATTTTTTATTTCTTCTTTGATTTCTTAGTGATCCATTAATTGTTTAGTAGTGTGTCATTTAACCTCCCTGTGTTTGTGCTCTTCCAGATTTTGTTGTAGTTTTGTTGTAATTGATTTTTAGTTTCATAGAATTGTAGTCTGAAATGATGCATGGCATGACTTTGATCTTTTTCAATTTGTTGAGACTTGATCTGTGGCCTAATATGTGACCTATTCTGGAGAATGTTCCATGTGCACTTTTCAAGTAAAACAAACGTGTATCCTACTATTTTAGGAAGGAATATTCTGAATAGAACTGTTAGATCCATCTGGTCCGAAGTGAGATTCAAAGTCACTGTTTCCTTATTGATTTTGTTTGGATGATCTGTCTTGAGATAAGGGAGGTGTTAAAGTCCCCTACTACTATTGTATTACTGTTGATTAGTTCCTTTATTTTTGTGTTAAGTGTTCTCTGTATATGGGTGTTTGCATGTTGGGTGCATTAAGTATTTACAATTGTTATATATTCCCATTGGATTGTTCTCTTTAAGATTATATAGTGTCCTTTGTTCACACTTACAGGCTTTGTTTTAAAGTCTACTTTCTCTGATATTAAGTGTTGCGACCCTGGATTTCTTTTCACATCCATTTACATGATAAATGCTATTCCATTTCCTCATTTTCAGTCTGCATGTGTCTTTAAGTCTGAAATGTGTGTCTTGTAGTCAGAATACAGATGGGTCTTTTTTTTTTTAATTTCTTTTCTCCATTCCATCACCATATGTCTTTTGACTGAAGCATTTACTCTATCTACATTCTAACTAATTATTGATAGGTATGTAGTTATTGCCATTTTGTAACTTGTCTTATGGTTGTTATAGTAGTTCTTCTCTGTTCCTTTCTTCTCTTGATCTCTCATGGTTTCTCAGCTTTCTTTAGTGATATATTCAGATTCCTTTTTCTTTATTTCTTACATATCTGTTATAGGTTTTTGATTTGTGGTTATCATTCAGTTTATATATAATATCTTCTGCATATGGCAGTCTATATTAAGTTGATGGTTGCTTAAGTTTAAAACCATTCTTTATTTCTTCCCCCCCAGACACGTTTTAGTTATATGGTGTCATAATTTACATCGTTTTATTTTGTGAGTACCTTGACTAATTTTTATAGGTATATTCACTTTTATTGCTTTCTTGCTCCCTCCTACTTTTCTTAATCTTATGGTCTTTCCACTCCACTCAATGAGGGAGTGGATATAATATTTCTTGCAGGGGTGATTTAGTGGTCATGAATTCCTTTAACTATTGTTCATCTGGAAAACTCTTTATTTCTCCTTCTATTCTGAATGATATAGCCTTGATGGATAGAGTATTCTTAGTTCATCTTTTTCTTTTCCTTCCAGCACCTTAAATATATCATGCAACTCCCTTCTGACTTGCAAACTTCCTGCTGAAAAATCAGCTTATAGCCTTATGAGGTTTCCCCTGCAGTAACTGTTTTCACCTCCTGCTTTTAAAATTCTCTCTTTATCACAACTTTTTGCTGTTTTAATTATTATGTGTCTTGGTGTGGACCTTCTTGGGTTGATTTTGTTGGGGTATCACTGTGCTTTCTGCATCTGGATGTCTGTTTCTTTCTGTAGATTTTAGAAGTTTTCAGGTACCAATAAACTTTCTGCCCCATTTTCTCTTACTTCCCTTCTGGGATCCCTATAACATGAATTTTATTATGCTCGATGGTGTCACTGAGTTCCCTAAGTCATTTCTTGTTTTGTATTTTTTGCTCTCACCTGCTCAGTTTGATTGCTTTCCATTACTCTGTCCTCCAGGTTGCTGGTCCATTCCTCTGCTTCTTTTATTCTGCTATTTATTCCAGGTAGTATAGTTATAGTTTCATTTATTTAATTCTTTATCTCTCATTAATGATTTTTTTTAATGTTTTCTATCTCTTTGTAAAGGGCTCCCAAGGTCCTCCACTGTTTTCTCAAGTCCAGTAAGTATCTTTATGGCAAATGCTTTGAATTTTGTATCAGGCATTACTTACCTCTGATTCACTTAAGTCTCTTGCTGTGATCTTGTCCTGTTCTTTCATTCTGGATAATTTCCTCTGTCTACCTATTTTGTTTACCTTTCTGAGTCTGTTTCTGTGTTTTATGAAAGTCAGCTATGTCTCCTGTTCTTGAAAACTGTGGTCTTATGAAGAATATGTCCTGTACTGCCCTGTAGTACAATGTTCCCTCTTCACCAGAACCTGGCATCTTAGGGTTGTCTCTTATGGGTTTTGTATACACCCTGCTCTTTTGGTTTAGGTACTTTTCCCTTAGTCCAGTTGTCTGCAACATCTCTTATTGTCTGCTGTGGGTAGCAGTTGTTTCCTGGGCTCTTAAGGCGAATCTGGGGCCATTTTGGGCTTGAGTTGGGTCATACCAGGCATTTTCCAGGGATGCAATATCACCAGCCTATGGGGTATTTTCCCCGTTTTGTCCCCAGAGAAGTTTTTATTGTGGGTACTGCCTACATTCAGACCCTCTCATTGTCCCCAGCCCACTTCTGGGGCTGCAGTTTGACTGGTATGTGTAGCTATCTTCCCCTCTCCCTGGGGCAGAAGTCACTTTGCAGTGGTGCTGGCTTCTCTCAGGGCTGCTTGCACACTGCCAGGCCTATGGCACTGGTTTGGATAGGCTCTGGCCATTGGAGGGGGCAGATCTGCAGAAGTGCACAGAATGCATGGTTTTAGCAAGATTTGCACTGATCTGTTTTGAAAGAAGACCTGAAACCCAGGTCTAACTGGAGAGGGCAGATCTGGGAAAGCATGTAGGGGTGGGGAGGATGGAGCACACTCTATTACCAAGGCTTGTATTAGTCTTCTGTGGGAGGACACTTGGAATCCAGCTCTGGCTAGATGTGGTGTGTCAGTAGGGGAATGCGGTGATGGGGTAACAATGTTAACAAGGTTTTGGTGGTTCCACTGTAGGAGGGCACCAGGAGCAGAGGTCTAGCTGGAGGCAATGTGCCCGTAGAGGAACACATGGGCAGGGTGCACTGTTAGCAAGTTAGGTAGCCAGTGTTGACACCAGGAGGTGGGCTTAAGATGGCGGGTAGGGGAGAAAAATGTCCCAGGTCAGCTATTTTGCTCCTAGAGACATCTCCCAATAATCCCTGCACCTTTAGCATGTGCTCTTAGATTAGTCAATAAATTTCCTTTTCATATATGCAATGTGATTTTCAAACTGCTGGTTGTATGCTCAATCTCCACAGGGCTGTTTGTAGTGCTATCTCTTTAAGGGCAGTGACTCAGTTTCTTCCCTCCCTCCTGGCTCTGCCAGAGCTGAATACACAGATTTTTAAAGTTCCATGATTTTGTCTCTCTGTTTGTAAGAACTTGTGAAATTCAGCCCCTCTGGTTTTCAAAGTCAAATGTTTATGGGGATTCATTCTTCCCTTGTGGGATCCTCAGTGTGAGAGACTTTCTCCCTCCCTCATACACACCAACAATGTCCCTCCCTCCATCAAAGAGTCTGGTGGTACTGTTTAGCTGCCAAATGTGTCTCTTCCCTTCCAACCCTTTTAGATGCAGCTTTTCTCTATATTTAGCTGTGTAGAGTTTGTTCTACTCTATTCACTATTCAGGTCATTTTCTGGGTTATTTACACTGACATGAGTGTTATCTGGATGTATCCAAAGCGAGCTTAGAGTCTTCATCTGCAATCTTCTCTGGAAGCCTGTCAAGACACTCACTTTAGATACAAAGGTACAATTATGTGGAAAATGAAATAATGGAAAAAAATTCTTCATGAAAATAGTTACCAAATGAAGGTGGAGGTGACTACACTAATATCAGACAATATAAGCTTTGTCAAAAATTGTTACCAGAATAATGAAGACATTATATATTGATAAAAGTTTCAATCCATCAATAAGATTGTAACAAATATAAACACATTTGCAGCTAACAACAGAGCCTTAGAATACATGAAGCAAAAACTAACCAAATGGAATGTAGTGATAGAAAGTTCTACAGTAATAGTTGCAGACTTTAACACATCCCAGTTTCTATAATAGATAGAGAAACTAAACAGAAAGTCAATAAGGAAATAAAAGAGTAAAACAACAGTATAAGCTAGAAATAACTGTATATATAAAATAATTCCCTGAAAAAAAGCAGAACATTCTTCTCAAGTACACATGGAGTATTCTCCAGGATAAACACAAGTTAAGCCACAAAAAGAGTCATAAATGTCAAAAGACTGATATAGAATGTATATTCTCTGACCACAGTGGAATGGATTTTGAAAGTATTAACACAATTTAAAGTGGAAATATCACAAATATATGGAAATTACATAAGACACTCTAAAACAAAATGGGTCAAAGATGAAATCACATGGGAAATTAGAAAATACTTTGAGAGGAATAAAAATGAAAACGTTATATACCAAAATTTATGGGATAGGGCAAAAATAGTTTTGAGAGGGAAAATTATATATGCATATGTCTACATGGAGAAAGAAATTTCAAATCAAAAATTTAATTTTACACTCAAAGTTGTGAAAAAAAGGAAGAAGAAATCAAACCACAAGCTAAAAGAAGGAAAGAAATAATAAAGATTAGAAAAGAGATAAAAGAAACCAAAAATAGAAAAAACAATGGAGAGTTCAAATGAAATCAAAGGCTGATTTTTTGGAAAAGATTTTAAAGATTGACAAACATTAGCTAGACTTCCCCAGAAATAAAAAGAGAGAAGAGACTCAAATACTCAAATCATAAATTAAAGTGGGACATTAGTAATGACATTACAGAAATATAAAGGATTGTCAAAGAATAATTTGAAAAACTGTACACCAACAAATTAGATTACCTAGATGGAATAGACAACACCCTAGAAACACACAAAGTACCCACACTGTTTCAAGAAACACAAAACCTGATGAGACAGAATAAAGAGATGGAATCAATAATCAAAAACCCACTAACAGAAAAGTCCAAGACCAGATGGCTTTATTGGTGAATTATACCAAATATTTAAAGAAGAATTAACACAAATGTATCTGGAAGTATTCCAATAATTAGAAGAGAGTGGAAAACTTATGTTTTGTAAATTTTAAAATTTCTTATTGCTCTGCTGTATAAACATCCCCATGAAGTGGCTGTGTGCACCTTGTCCAGGTGACCTGTGTGCACCTTATCCAGGTGACCAGGTGCGTCAGTGTGATAAAAGCTGTCTCCTGATATGAATTTCCCTTCTTCTCCTCTGACTGATCTAGTGACATTCAAACATGCCAGTGAAATCCCCTAATGCATTCTGCGCTTGTACTCCACCCTAATCCCCAATAAAGACACTGGTCCATTGGAACTCGGGCTCTCTCTATGATCCTCAACCACTTATTGGAACTTGTTTCCTTGGTGCTCCTTCCATGTGGCCCTTCATGGCATGCAGTGACTCTGTCTCTCTATGATCTGTGACTATAATAAACTTTATTATCCTGAGATTCTTCTATGTTCCCTCTTGTGACACATCTGACTCGTCACATCATGAAAGAATACAAAAGAACATCCTAACTCATTCTATGAATGCAAATTTACCTGATATCAAATGCAATGACATCACTACAGGAAGTACAAATCAACATCCTTTATGAATATGTATGCAAAAATTCTCAAAGAAAATCTGAGAAATTAACCCAACAGCATATTAAAAGGTTACATGCAGGGGTGTCTGGGTGGCTCAGTGGGTTAAGCCTCTGCATTCAGCTCAGGTCCTGATCTCAGGGTCCTGGGATCAAGCCCTGTGTCAAGTCCTGCATCGGGCTGTCTGCTCAGCGGGGAGCCTGGTTCCTCTCTCTCTCTCCCCGCCTGCCTCTCTGCCTACTTGTGATCTCACTCTCTCTGTCAAATAAACAAATAAAATATTTTTTAAAAAGGTTACATGCAATGAGAAATAGCAGTTATGCCAAGAATACAGGTTTGGTTTTATATATAAAAATCAAGGAGAGTGATGTCTAGAAGGTTGCAGAATTGAAGATCCCAGTCCACATTTCCCTGCCAAAAAACATCAATTTAGTAACCATCCATCAAATAAAATACTTTCGTAAGAGCTTTTAAATCTGGGTGAGAGGCTACATTACTCTGGTAGAGCCAAGAAACAACAAAATAGGCACATTGAAAAGAGTAAGAAGAAAAGTTTCACTTTAACTGCCCCTTCCTCAAGTAGCACAATGCAGTACTGAGACTGCTTGGCCCAACTTCCATAATGGGGAAAAGAGAAAAGTGGGTGTCTGACATTCCTACCATTTCAGAGCACACACGAGAAACCCATTTTTTTTTCCATTTCACCTGGAACATGAAGTGAATGAGCATTGCTAGATACCCTGAGGGTAGTTAAGAACAACAACAACAAAAAGAGGTAGGGACTCTTAATCAGCATGCAGATCTCCCATAGTCCGTGACAGTGGGCCCATCTGTCAAAATTTCTGCATGCCCATGGACCCCCACAATGTACCACCTCCTGGAGGTCCCAGCACTGAGCTCACCTGCCATTGCACCTCAACAACTGGCTCACATAGAATGTCTGTCTGGTAGATTGGTTAAGGCCTTTACCTGCCAAAGCTGGTCTGTAAAGATCAGAAGAGGTGACTAGTTAAAAATGCACAGAAAAATACAAGGATCATGAAGGATCAGGGAACATAATGAATGAGATAAATTTCTAGTAACTGACCCTAAAGAAATGGAGAAATATTAATTTCTTGACAAAGAATTCAAAATAACCATCTTAAAGAAGCTTAGTAAGCTTTAAGAGAACACAGATAACCAAAAGAAATCAGGAAAACAATACATAAACAAAATGGGAAATTCAACAAACAGAAACCATAAAAAAGAGAACCAAATGAATTTTGGGGTGATGAATACATGGATCATACTGAAAAATCCCATACTGAGTTTCAACATAAGATTTGATGAAGCAGAATAAAAACGCCAGCAAACTTAAAGATTGGTCATTTATTTATTTTTTATTTTAAATTTTTTAATTATGTTCAATTAGCCAACATATAGTACAACAGTTTTTGATGTTCAGTAATTCATTGCTTGCTTATAACATCCATTCTTCATCACCTCACATGCCCTCCTTAAATGCCCATCATCCAGTTAACCCATCCCCCACCCCTTCCCTTCTGTAAACCTTGGTTTGTTTCCCAGAGTCCAGAGTCTCTCATTGTTTGTCTCCCTCTATGATTTCTTCCCATTCAGTTTTCTCTCCCTCTCCTATGGTCCTCTGCACTATTCCTTATATTCCACATATGAGTGAAACCCTATGATAATTGTCTTTCTCTGCTTGACCTATTTCACTTAGCATAATACTCTCCAGTTCCATCCATGTTGATACAAATAGTAGGTATTCAACCTTTCTGACAGCTGAGTAATATCCCATTGTATATATGAACCATATCTTCTTTATCTATTCATCTGTTGAAGGACATCTCAGCTCCTTCCACAGTTTGGCCATTGTGGACATTGCCGCTATGAACCTTGGGATGCATGTGCCCCTTCTGTTCACTAAATCTGTATCTTTGGGGCAAATACCTAGTAGTGCAATTGCTGCATCATAGGGTAGTTCTATTCATTTGAAATTACCCAGTCAGAGGAACAATAACCACACACAAAAAAATGAACAACAGTGAAGAAAGCCTATAAGGCTCAGAGAACAAAATATAGTAAACAATGTATGTATAATGGGAGTCCCAGAAGAAAAGAAAGAAAAAAGAGGAAGAAAGCTTTTTTAAAGAAATAAAGCCACAAATTCCTCAAATCTGGAGAGGGAAGTAGACATTATGATTCAGGAAGCATAAAGGATCTCAAATAGGTTAAATCTAAAGAGGCTAATACTGAGAAATGTTATGATTAAATTATCAAGAATCAAAGATAAATAATTTTGAAAGCAGCAAGAGAAAAGTGACTCATCATATACACAGCAAACCCTTAGACTATAAATGGATTTCTCAGCAGAAACTTGCAGGCAAAGAAAGAGTAATATGAAACAGTTAAAGTGCTGAAAGAAAAATACATCAAAACAAGAATAATATACTGGCAAAGTGTCTTTTATACATGGAACGATTCTTTAAAAAAATGGAAAGATAAAAAATTTCCCAGACCAAAAAAAAAAAAAAAAAAAAACACCAGAAAGGTCACCAACACAAAACCTACCATACAAGAAGTAACAATGAGAGTCCCTCAATTTGAAACAAAATAATTCTAAAGAGCAACACACAAACATATGAAAGTATAATTCTCACTGGTAAAAGTAAATGAATAGAACAATACAAAAAAGTAATACTGTGATGATGTATAAATCATTTTAATGCTAGTATAAAAGTTTATAAATTAAATACAAAGAGTAAATATAACCCACAAAATCTGTTAATGGAGTCAAAATTTAAAAAGAAGCAAATTCAGACATCAATAACAAAGTAGGAGTAGAGTTGTTTTTTTTTTAAAAGATTTTATTTATTTATTTGACAGAGAGAGAGATCACAAGTAGGCAGAGAGGCAGGCAGAGAGAGAGGAGGAAGCAGGCTCCCTGCAGAGCAGAGAGCCCGATGCGGGGCTCGATCCCAGGACCCTGAGATCATGACCTGAGCCGAAGGCAGCGGCCTAATCCACTGAGCCACCCAGGCGCCCCAGGAGTAGAGTTTTTATATGAGATGGAAGTTAAGTTTTTACCTCAGAATAGACTACTACAACTATAAATTTTTTTTAAAGATTTTATTTATTTATTTGACAGAGAGATCACAAGTAGACAGAGAGGCAGGCAGAGAGAGAGAGGGGAAAGCAGGCTCCCTGCCGAGCAGAGAGCCCAATGCGGCACTCGATCCCAGGACCCTGAGATCATGACCTGAGCCGTAGGCAGTGGCTTAACCCACTGAGCCACCCAGGCGCCCAACTATAAAAATTTTTATGCAAACTTCATGACAACCACAAAGAAAGAAACCTATTATAGATACAAGATATAAAAAGAAATTTATCAAATTATATCACTACTGAAAAAATAAGTCACAGTGGAAAGCAGCATATGAAAAAAAGAGGAAAAGAGAACAATGAAACAGACAAAAAACAATGAATAAAATCACAATAGTAATTACTTACCTGTAAATAACGGCTTTGGTTGGAGGCTGGGACGATGGCAGAGTAAGAGGACCATAAACACACCGTGTTCCATGGATGCAACTAGAGGACATTCACATCAACTTAAATAACCTAGAAAATGACACAAAGACTGGCAGAACAAACTCTACAACTAAAGGTAGAGAAGAAGCCATAATGAAGAGTGCAAGAAGGGTGGAAACACAGTAGGGAGCTAAGAGGGCCCTGGCTGTCCATGCTGGCAAGGCACCTCAGGGAAACAGAGAAGCATGAGAAACAGACTATTATACCAGGGAGCCTGGAAAGAGAAGATGAATCCCAGACAACATTTGTCTTTGAAAACTAGATGGGCAGAATTTCAGGAGTCCTTACAACCAGCAAGACTAAAAGCCTAGAATTTTAAAAATCAGCATACTCAGCTCTGGGAGAACCTGGAGGGTGTTAAGAATTTGAGTCCCCTCCATTAAAGAGATAGCATTACAAATAGCCAGCAGAGATAGAGCATAGAAATGCCTGGGGCATGTAGGAGGGAAAGTTATTTGCTCATCTAAGAGCCTATCCTAGAGCATCAGGAATCACAGGGAGATTCCTTCAGGAATAAAGCAGCTGGGAGACACCATTTCCATCTCTGCTCTTCAGCATAAACACAGAGCTCACAAGCACAACACTGACAATACCTAATTTGCTTACACCAAGCTGCAACAACAATTCTTCCACAGATCTGCCCTTTCCAGTCATGCTTGCATCAGTCCTGGCACTGTGGGTCCCCTTCCACTGAAGACCAGAATAAATCTTGCTAATACTGTCTCCTCACCCACATCATCCAACCTGCATGCTTTGTAGGGCCTTGGTCCCAGTGACAGCAGTTGGTCACCTCCTGGAGAGGACACACACATCTTATTAAAACTGTACCCCTTGTGCTCACTTCAGCAGCACATATACTAAAAACTGTATCCCCTATCTATACATGCATTTCAGACAAGCCCCGGCCACCACAGTTTCTGAAGCAGCTGCAAATTTCCTGTGGAAGAAGACCAGCATGCACAGCTTACAGGCACCATGCCCCCACCTGCATGTGCTTTGCAGAGCAGTTTCAGATGGCCCCAGTGTCTATAGTGATGTGCATCCCTTTGCAAGATGACCAACACACCATGTGAAAACTGGGAGCCATGCCCACTACATAGAGAGCAAACAGAAAGAAACAGACATGGAAAGTTAGACACAATGAAGTGAAAGAGGCATATGGCCCAAATGAAAGAAAAGAACCAAACCACATCAAGAGACCTAAGCACCACAGAGATAAGTAATATGCCTGAAAGATAATTTATAAAGATTTTATTTATTTATTTATTTGACCACAAAGAGAGAGAGCAATCTCAAGTAGGCAGAGAGGCAGGTTGAGAGGGGGGAAGCAGGCTGCCCATGGAGCAGAAAGCCTGACATGGGGCTCGATCCCAGGACCCTGAGACCATGACCTGAGCCAAAGGCAGAGGCTTAACACACTGAGCCATCCTCCAGGCGCCCCCTGAAAGATAATTTAAAGTAATGATCATTGAGATACAAACTGGACTTCAAAAAAGCATAAAGGAAATGAGTAAGACCCTTCCAAAGAAAAAAACGAGAGATAAATAACTCAGTAAATGAAATAAAAACTACATTAGGTGGAACAAATAGAAGTCTAGAGGAAGCAGATGAATGACTTAAAACCTGGAAGAGAGTAATGGAAACTAACAAATCTGAGCTGGTGTGAGAAAAAAAAATATGCAAAATGAAAATAGACTTAGGGAACTCAGTGATACCATCAAGAATGACAGCATTCTTATATAGGGATCCCAGAATAAAAACAGAGATAAAAGGGACAGAAAATATATTTGAAGAAATAATAGCTAAAAACTTCCCTGACTTGGAGAAGGAAACAAATATACAGATCCAAGAGGCATGGGATGCCCAAATAAGTCCAACCCAAGAAGTCCACACCAAGACACATAGTAATTAAAAAGGCAAAAGTGTGATAGAAAATTTAAAAAGTAGCAAGAGAAAAGAAAATAATTAATACAAGGAAAACCCCATAAGTATATGAGCTGATTTTTCAGCAGAAGTGTTGCAGGCCAGAAAACAGTGGCCTGATATATTCAAAGTGCTGAAAGAGAAAAATCTGCAGGCAGAAATACTCTAGACAGTAATGCCATCATTCAGAAAAGAAGGAGAGATAACATGTTTTTCAAGTGAACAAAAACTAAAGGAGTTCATGACCATGGGAAACTTTAAAGTGGGCTCTGTGAGTCGAAAGGGAAGACCATAATTAAGGATATGAAAAGTAGGAATGAAAAAGCAATAAATATATCTATAAAAATCAGTCCAGTGATTCACAATAAAAGGATGTGAAATATGACACCACATCTAAAACATGCATGAGGAGAGGAGTAAAGAATGGTTTTGACTTTAAGCAACCATCAACTTAATATGGATAGCTATGAACAAATTTTATATACAAGTTTAATGGTAACCATAAATCAAAAACCGGTAACAGGGTATTTACTCTAAAGATACAAATGTAGTGATCCGAAGGGGCATGTGCACCCGAAAGTTTATAGCAGCAATGTCCACAATAGCCAAACTATAGAAAGAACCTAGATGTCCATCAACAGATGAATGGATAAAGAAGATGTGTCTATATATATATATACACACACACACACACCACATCTTCTTTATCCATCCATGTCGTCGCAAATGGCAAGATTTCATGTCTTTTTCATGTCCATGTGTATATACACAATGGACATGAAAAAGACATGAAATGGACATGAAAAAGACATGAAATCTTGCCATTTGCAATGACATGGATGGAGCTAGAGGGTATTATGCCTAGCAAAATAAGTCAATTGGAGAAAGACAACTATCATATGATCACCCTGATACGAGGAAATCGAGAAGCAACATGGGAGGTTTGGGGGTTAGGAAAAGAATAAATGAAACAAGATGGGTTCGGGAGGGAGACAAACTATAAGAGACTCTTAATCTCACAAAACAAACTGAGGGTTGCCAGGGGGAGGGGGGGAAGGGACAGGGTGGGGGGTCATGTACATTGGGGAGGGTATGTGGTATGGTGAGTTCTGTGAAGTGTGTAAACCTGGAGATTCACAGATCTGTACCCCTGGGGATAATAATACATTATATGTTAATAAAAAGAAATAAATAAAAAAACAGTAACAGACTGACTTCAAGCTATATTACAAAGCTGTGATCATAAAGACAGCAAAGTTCTAGCACAAAAACAGACACATAGATCAATGGAACACAAGAGATATCCCAGAAATGGACCATCAACTCCATGGCTAACTGATGTTTGACAAAAGAGGAAGAAGACCCCATGGAAAAGAGACAGTATCTTCAACAAATGGTATTGGGGAAACTGAGCAGCCACATACAGAAGCCACATACAGACCACTTTCTTTTACCATACACAAAAATAATTCAAAATGGTTGAAAGGCCTAAATGTGAGACAGGAATCCATCGAAATCCTAGAGGAGAACACAGGTGGTAACCTCTTTGACATTGGCCAATTCTTGTAAGATATGTCTTTAAGGCAAGGGAAACAAAAGCAAAAATGAACTTTTGAGACTTCATCAAGATAAAAAGCGTTTGCAGAGCAAAGGAAATGGTCAACAATACTAACAGGTAACACGCGGAATGGGAGTAGATATTTGCAAATGACAAATCAGATGAAAGTATGGTATTCAAGATCTATAAAGAACTTATCAAAGTCAACACCCAAATAACAAATAATCCAGTCAAGAAATGGGCACAAGACATGAACAGACACTTCTCCAAAGAAGATATACAAATGGCCAACAGAAACATGAAAAAATGCTACACTTCACTTGTCATCAGGGAAATACAAATCAAAATCACAATGAGGTAACATCTTACACCAGTTAGAATGGCTAAAATTAACAATACAAGGAACAACAAGTGTTGGCAAGGATGTGGAGAAAGGATAACCCTCTTATATTGTTGGTGGGAATGCAAGCTTGTACAGCCACTCTGGAAAACAGTATGGAGGTTCCTCAAAATGTTAAAAATAGAGCTACCCTACAACCCAGAAATTACACTACTAAGTATTTAACCCAAAGATACAGATTTAGTGAAAAGAGAGGGCACATACATCCCAATGTTCATAGCAGCACTGTCTATAATAGCCAAACTGTTGAAGGAGCCAAGAAGTCCTTCAATGGATGAATGGTAATGAAGATCCCATTCATATATACAATGGAATATTACGAAGCCATCAGAAAGGATGAATACCTACCATTTGCATCAACATGGATAGAACTGGAGGGTATATGCTAAGTGAAATCATAGAAGGACAAATGCCATATGATTTCACTCATGTGGAATTTAAGAAACAACACAGATGAACACAGGGGAAAAGAAGGAAAAAGAAATTAAGATGAAAACATAGAAGGAGGCAAATCATAGGAGAGTCTTAACTTTAGGAAAAATACTGAGGGTTGCTGGAGGTCAGGTGGATAGGGGATGGGGCAATTGGCTGATGGGCATTAAGGGGGACACTTGAAGCAATGAGCACTGGGTTTTGTATGTGACTGATGAAATTACTAAATTCTACCTCTGAAACTAATAATACAGTATATGTTAATTAAATTGAATTTAAAGAAAAAGTTAAAAAAAGAACCAAAAACAACAAAAACCAAGATGAATTTATATGCTGCCTACAAGAGACTCATTTCAGACCTAACAACATCTGCAGATTGAAAGTGTGGGGATGCAAAAACATTTATCATGCAAAAGGATATCCAGTAGAGCCAGAGATTCAATACTTATATTGGACAATACAGACTTTAACATAAACTGTAACAAGGGATGAAAAGGACAGTATAAAACAATAAAGGTGACAATCCAGAAAGAAAATATAACAATCAGAAATATTTATGCACCCTGTACAAGAGCACCTACATATATGAAACAGTTAATAACAAAGATAAAGGAACTGATGAATAAGAAAAATAATAGAAGACTTTAACACCACAAGTCCATCAATGGAAAGATCATGCAAACAGAAAATCAACAAGAAAACAGTAGATTTGCATGACACAATAGATCAAATTGGTTTTAGGGATATATTCAGAACATTCCATCTTAAAACAGCAGAATACATATTCTTTGCAGGTGCATGTGGAATACTCTACAAAAAACCATTAACAAAACCCCAAACCAGCAGAAGGAAGGAAATAATAAAGATCACAGATGAAACAAATAGTATAGAAACTAAACAAACAAACAAAGCCAACAATAGACAATATCAATTAAACCAGGAGTTGATTCTATGAAAAGATCAACAAGATTGATAAACCTTTAGTCTAACTCACCAAAAGAGAGACAGAGAAGGGGAGAGAAAGGACTCAAAAAAGTCACAACAACCAACACTAGAGACATAAAAACAATTACATGAGAATGTTATAAAAAAAAAAACAACTATAGCCGATAAGTTAGACAATGTAGAAGAAATGGGTAAATTCATAGAAATGTATAACCTACCAAACATGAAGGAGGACGATACTGAAAATTTGAACAGACCAAATACTAGCAAGGATATTGAATCAGTAATTTTAAAAAACCACACAAACGATCCATTTAAAAATTGGGCTAAGGACTTGAGTAGACATTTCTCCAAGGAGACATAGAAATGACTAATAGGTACATGAAAGGTGCTCTACATCACTAATCATAGGGGAAATGCAAATCAAAATTTCAAAGAGATATCAACTCACACCTGCTAGGATGGCTATTATTAAAAACAAAACAAAAGATAAACGTTGGCAAGGATGTGGAGAAAAGGGAGTCATTGGAAACTGTTGATGGGAATGTAAATTGGTGCAGCCAGTAGGCAAAAGTGTGGAGATTCCTCAAAAAATAAAAAATAGATCTGCTATGCGATCCAATAATCCCACTTCTTGGTACATGTCCAAAGGAATTGAAATCAGGATCTCAAAGAAATACCTGCACTGCCATTATCACTGCAGTTTTATTCACAGTAGCCCAGTCAGGGAAGCAGACTGGATGTCCACTAGCGAATGAATGTAAAAAGAAAATGAATATACAAACATTATAATATTATTTGGCCTTAAAATAAAGAAATCCTGCTGTTTGCAACAGGATGAACCTGGAACTAAGTAAAATTAGTCAGGTACAAAAGGATAAATACTACATGATGCTACTTCTATGAGGAATCTTAAACAGTCAAACTCACAGAAGCAGTGAATGGAATAGTGGCTTCCAGAGGCTAAGGGGAGGGGGAAATGGGGAGGTAATAGTCACAGGGTACAACGTTTCAGTTATACAAGATGAATAAACTAGCGATCTAGTGAACAGCATAGTTCCTATAGTGAACAATACAATATTATATACTTAAAATTTTGCTAAGAGGGTAGATATTACATTAAGTATTTTTATCACAAATAATAATAATAACTGAAATAAATTTTTGTAGTTGATGGTCATATTTATGGCATAGATAGTGGTGATGGTTTCATAGCTGTATAAACATCTCTAAACTTGTCAAGTTGTGGATATTCAATATGTATAACTTTTTATATGTAAATTATACCTTAAAAATAAAATCCACCAATGTAATGAATCACATTAAGAGAATGAAGGAAAAATATAACATGAACTTCTGAATTAATAGAAAAAAAAATTTTACAAAACCCCAATACAGTATCATGATAAATACATTCAACAAACTAGGAATTGAAGAGAACTTCCTCACATGATAAGGGCATTTATGAACAACCAACAGCTAACATCATACTTAAGGAAAAAATCTGATGGCTTTCCACCTGAGATCAAAAGCAAAAGAAAGATGTCAACTTTCATCACTTAAATTCAATGTTGTATTGGAATGTCTATCCAGAGCAATTAAACAAGAAAAAGGGATAAAAGGCATACAAATTGGAAAGGAAGAGCAAAATATCTCCATTTTCTGATGAATGATTCTACACATAAAAATATCCAAAGAACTGACAAGAAAGCTACTAGAGGTAATAAACCAAATCACCTAAGTTAGAGGGCATATGATTAACATAAAAAGAATAGTCATGTTTCTACACACCTACAATGAAGAATTTGGAAAAGAAATTAAGAGAGTATTTTCATTTATAATAGGAATTAAAACAATAAGACCTTTAGAAATTAATTTAAAGAAGGAGAGGCAAGATTTGTATTCAGAAAACTTTAATTTTGGAACACTGAAAAAATAAAATATAATAAATAAATAAATAAATAAATAAAAGTAAAAAAATAAAAAGAAGAAATTATAAAAAAAAATTGTAGAAAAAAAATAAAGGAGACCTAAGCAAATGCAAGTCTTCCCATGTTTATGATTAGAAGACTTACTAATGTTAAATTGGCAATACTCCCCTAATGATCTACAGATTCAATGCCATCTCTAAGAAAATCCCAATGGCCTTTTTAAAAAGATATGAAAAAGCTGAGCCTCAAAATCTCATGCAATGTCACGTATCCCCAAACAGCTAAAACAATCCTGAAAAAGAACAAAGTCAGAAGCCTTACACTTCCCAATTTCAAAACCTACAACAAAGCTACAGAAGTAAAACAGTGTGGAACTAGCATCAGAATAGACATATAGATCACTGGAATATAACTGAGTATTCAGAAGTAAACCTACACATCTGTGGCCACTTCATTTTTATGAACAGTGCCAAGACCATTCAATGGTTAAGAACAGTCTATTCAAAAAGTGATACTAGAACAACTGAATATGGAAAATGATGAATTGAACCCTTACATCATATCATGCACAAAAGTAATTCAAAATGGATCAGTGGGGCACGTGGGTGGCATAGTTGATTGCACATCTGCATCTTGGTTTCAGCTCTGGTCAAGATCTTAGGGTTGTAGGATCAAGCCCCATGTGGGCTCTGTTCTCAGCATGGAGTCTGTTTGAGGTTCTCTCTCCTTCTGCCCTCCCACTCATGCCCTGTCTCTCTCAAATTAAAACGTAAAAAAATGGATCAGTGACACAAATATAAGAAGTAAAATGATTAAAACTATTGGAAGAAATCATAAGAATAAATCTTCATGACCTTGGATTTGTCAATGGTTTATTAGCTATAATATGAAAAGAAGAAGCTTCAAAAGAAAAACAAATAAACTGGAATTAAACAAAATTAAAAACTTTTGTGCATCAAAAGACATTATCAAGAAAACAAAACAACTCATAGTTGGCAGAATATATTTGCAAGTTATGTATTTGATAAATGTCCAGTATCCAGAACAACTAAAGTCTACAGCTCAAAAGCAAATTAACTAACCCAGTTAAAAATGGGCAAAATGGGGGGTGCCAGGGTGTCTCAGTGGGTTAAAGCCTCTGCCTTCAGCTCAGGTCATGATTCCAGGGTCCTGGGATCGAGCCCCACATCAGGCTCTCTGCTCGTCAGGAAGCCTGCTTCCCTTCCTCTCTCTCTGCCTGCCTCTCTGCCTGCTTGTGATCTCTGTCTGTCAAATAAATAAATAAAATCTTTAAAAGAAAAAAAATGGGCAAAATGGTATTATGCTTAGCAAAATAAGTCAATAGGAGAAAGACAACTATCATATGATCTCCCTAATATGAGGAAGTAGAGAGGCAACTTGGGGGGTTTGGTGGGTAGGAAAAGAATAAATGAAACAAGATGGGATGGGGAGGGAGACAAACCATAACAGACTCTTAATGTCACAAAACAAACTCAGGGTTGCTGGGGGGAGGGGGGATTGGGAGAGGGTGGTGGGATTATGGACATTGGGGAGGGTATGTTCTATGGTGAGTGCTGTGAAGTGTGTAAACCTGGCGATTCACAGACCTGTACCCCTGGGGATAAAAATACATTATATGTTTATAAAAAAAAAAAAGAAATTTTAAAAATGGGCAAAATGTTTAAATACACATTTCTTCAAATAAATATAAAAATGTCCAACAAGGGACAAGATGGCAGGGAAGTAGGAGGAGGCGCCGTTTCAACCTGTACCCTAAAGTGAGCTGATGACCAACCAAAGAACTCCGATCACCCAAGAAATCAGCCTGAGATCAGAATTATACACGTCTGGATCTCTACAGGGGCAGAAGATGCCAGTGGGCAGGTAAAGCGGAGTGGGAATGTCGGACTGATATCAGAAGATAAACAAAAGGTGGAGGGAGCCACAAGAGGTGACCGATTGGAAAGTAATACCCCAATACGAGAGTGCCCTGCATTTGGGGACCAGCATTAACTTGGAGTCTGGTTGAAAGTACCCAAAAAGAGCAAAGGATCATGGGGGGAAATTGTGGGAATCGGGGCAGTTAGGGACAGGGGCTTAAGTCCCTGGACCCAGGACAGCCTCCCCTGGCGCTGAGCCAGAGTGAGTGTGGTGGAGAAACATAGTCTTGGTCCCTGAGCCACCAGCACGCCCAAGAAGGCGTGGGGTCTGGCTCCCCTGAGGGGCTGGGAACCTCGCCAGATGGCAGAATGCTGGGCCGTGCTATCAGAGCCTGAGACACGCACACCCCACACACTCCCTTGTGAGAGGTGCAGGCAGGTACCAGCCTGGCGCACTTAGACCCGGGCCATGCTATCAGAGCCTGAGACTCGCGTGCCCAACAACCTCCCCTGGGAGAGGTGTGCACAGGCGCCAGCCAGGAGCTCTCGGACCCGGAGACCAGGCACTCCCAGCCTCGGCCAGCGAAAATCTCAGTGTGCAATTGCTGCTTGGAACCTCTCTGGCAGTCTGGAGCTGCCCAGACAGCCGCCGCTGTCATGGTTTTGGGAAAAAGCAGGCAATCCCGTGTCCCCAGGGACTGCGACTCAGAACCTGCTCTGCCAGCAGCCAAGGGGGAATTTATGTGCTCTCCAGCACACACAGGGGAGCAGACTGAGGCTTCTCTCTGAGAGGGAGGTCGGAGTGCAGTTTGCTTTCCTCTAAACCTCCAAAAGCCATCAAAAACTGTCAAGGAGAAAGAAAACAGATGAACAAACATAAAATCCTCCAGAGAACAAAAGCCTGAAAAACCGGTTTCCTCAGAGCCCACCCCCTTGAGGGGGGCGGGAGTACTTAACTCAGGGAACATCATTGACTGAAAACCCAAGTGGAAGGCCCCTTCCCCAGAAAACCAACCAGGAAAGAAAAAAAAAAAAAAAGGTAACAAGAGAACAACCACCACTACTTCATAGATACAACTTTTATTTTTAACTCGTTACCACTATTCTGGTTCATTTTTTATATAGATAATTTTTTAACCTATTTACCATCACAGTGAGATGTCCACTACATCAAATTACATAATCCTTCTAACCTGAACTTTTTGAAACATACACCCGTGTTTTTCTTTTGCTTTTCTATTTTTTAAATTTTTAAAAAATGTTAGTTCAGTTTAGTCTAGTTTATTCTTTTCTTATTTTTATTTTCTAATATTCATATACAGTTAAACTTCAAGGTAATCTCCTTTCCCCAATCAATTCTACCCATATAGGTAAACCAATTTTTAATCCCTCTTTATCTTAGGAAAGTTGAGTACTTTAACAAAGATATCAAGATACATCCAGGAAGAATCAAAATAACCTTCCTCGCCCACAATGAGAATTTATAACCACTCTCACATCTTTTTCTTCTGCCAGTGTTTCTGTGTATTTGTGTTTGTCCTGACAGTGTATAAATCTTATACTTGGGGTTCTTTTTAATGAGGTTCTTCTTTTTTTTGCTTTTATATATATATTTTTTTCTCTTGTCATATATTTTTATCAGTCTGTTTGTTTGTCTGTTTTTGTTAGTATACTTCATAAATCTTACCTTGGGGCCCATTTGGGCTGAGCCTTCTCTTTTATCTTTCTTTTTTTCCTGTCTCTCTCTCTCTTTCTTTTTTCTCTCTTTCTCTTTTCTTTCATTTGGGTGGGGACTCTTGATTGCTTAGAAGCGTTCCAGGATACACCTTGACTGCACCATGGTCAATACATCCAGCTACATCCGATCAGTCATCTCTCCTACAACAGAGCTAATGGCTATCAACATAGACAGTATGCTGGAAAGGGAATTCAGGCTAACAATTATCCAGGCAATAGCTAGGATGGAGAAAGCTATGGATGACAAAACGGAATTGATTAGGGCAGAATTGAAAGCCACCAGAGATGATGTTCAAAATGCTCTCAATGAGTTCCAATCTAATCTAAATTCTCTAAAAGCTAGGGTAACTGAGACAGAAGATATAATTAGTGATCTGGAAGACAAACAGATAGAGAGAAAGGATCAGGAGGAAGCCTGGAACTAATAGCTCAGAAGCCATGAAAACAGAATCAGGGAAATAAATGAAACCATGAAACATTCCAACGTCAGAATTATTGGAATCCCTGAGGGGAGGAGAAAGAAAGAAGTCTAGAAGATGTAGTGGAAAAAGTTGTCTATGGAAATTTTCCCAATCTCACGAATGGAACCAGCGTTCATGTACTAGAGGCAGAAAGGGTTCCCCCCAAGATTATAGATACTTGAAAGTCCTCGAGACACCTAATAGTAGGAATGAAGAATTATAATTGTAGGCAGACGCTCTTGAAAGCAGCTAGGACAAAGAAGCTCCTTACGTACAGAGGAAAGCCCATCAGAATAACGTCAGACCTGTCCACAGAGACCTGGCAAGTCAGAAAGGGCTGGCAAGATATATTCAGGGCACTAAATGAGAAGAACATGCAGCCAAGAATACTTTATCCAGCAATACTGACATTCAAAATGGATGGAGAGATAAAGAGTTTCCAAGACCGACAAGACTTGTAAGACTATGCAACCACCAAGCCGACACTGCAGGAAATATTAAGGAGGGTTCTATAAAAGTGGAAAAATCTTAAAAATATCATGGAACAGAAATATAGAGACAATCTAAAGAAAGAAAGACTTCAAAGGTAACATGATATCAATAAAAATGTATCTCTCAATAATCACTCTCAATGTGAATGGCCTAAATGGGACCATAAAACCACACAGGGTTGCAGATTGGATAAAATGACAGGACCCATCCATATGTTGTCTACATGAGACCCATTTTGAGACTAAAGATACACCCAGATTGAAAGTGAAGGGATGGAGAAGCATCGTTCATGCCAATGGGCCTCAAAAGAAGGCCGGGGTAGTGATTCTCATATCAGATAAATTAGATTTCAAACTAAAGACTGTAGTCACAGATATAGAAGGACACTACATAATTCTGAAAGGGACTATCCACCAAGATGATCTAACAATTGTAAATATCTATGCCCCCAATATGGGAGCACCCAATTACATAAGAAAACTATTAATCAAGATAAAGAGTCATATTGATATGAATACATTAATAGTAGGAGATCTTAACATGCCTCTCTCAGTAATAGACAGATCATCAAAGCAGAAAATCAGTAAAGATATAAGAGCATTGAACGAAACATTGGACCAGATGGACCTCATAGATATATACAGAACATTCCACCGTCAAAGAACAGAATACTCATTTTTCTCAAGTGCACATAGAACCTTCTACAGAATAGACCACACACTGGGTCACATTCAGGACTCAACTGATACCAAAAGACTGACATCATTCCCTGCATATTCTCAGATCACAGTGCTTTGAAACTGGAGCTCAATCACAGGGAAAAGTTTGGAAGGAACTCAAACACTTGGAAGCTAAAGACCACCTTGCTTAAGAATGCTTGGATCAACCAGGAGATCAAAGAAGAACTTAAACAGTTCATAGAAACCGATGATAATGAAGACACTTCGGTCCAAAACCTATGGGATACAGCAAAGGCTGTCCTAAGGGGGAAATACATAGCCATCCAAGCCTCCCTCAAAAAAATTGAAAAATCCAGAATACACCAGCTGTCTCTACACCTTAAAGAACTGGAGAATCAACAACAAATCAAACCAACTCCACACACAATAAGGGAAATAATCAAGATTAGGGCAGAGATCAATTAGGTAAAAACGAGAGAAACAGTGGAACATATCAATGAAACTAGAAGCTGTTTTTTTTTTAAAGAATCAATAAGACCAATAAACCATTGAACACACTAATCCAAAAGAAAAGAGAGAAAGCCCAAATTAATAAAATTATGAATGAAAAGGGAGAGATCACAACTAGCACCAAGGAAGTAGAAACAATCTTCAGAAATTATTACCAGCAGTTATATGCCAATAAGCTAAGCAACTTAGATGAAATGAATGCATTCCTGGAAAACTATAAACTCCCAAAATTGAACCAGGAAGAAATTGACAACCTGAATAGACCAATATCTAGTAACGAGATTGAAGCAGTGATCAAAAACCTCCCAAAAAACAAGAGCCCAGGACCTGACGGATTCCCTGGAGAATTCTACCAAACTTTCAAAGAAGAAATTAACACTTATTTTTCCTGAAGCTGTTTCAAAAAATTGAAGCAGAAGGAAAACTTCCAGACTCTTTTTATGAAGCCAGCATTACCCTGATCCCCAAAACAGGCAATGACCCCACCAAAAAGGAGAATTTCAGACCAATATCACTGATGAATATGGATGCTAACATCCTCAAGAAGATCCTAACAAACAGGATCCAACAGCACATTAAAAAGATTATCCACCATGACCAGGTGAGATTCATCCCTGGGTTACAAGGATGACTCAACATTCGCAAATCAATCAATGTGATAGAACAAATCAGTAAGAGAAGATAGAAGAACCACATGGTCTTCTCAATTGATGCAGAAAAAGCATTTGACAAAATCCAGCATCCGTTCCTGATTAAAACGCTTCAAAGTGTAGGGATACAGGGAACATTCCTGAACTCCATAAAATATATCTATGAAAGACCCAGAGAAAATATCATCCTCAATGGGAAAAAGCTTGCAGCCTTCCTGTTGAGATCAGGAACATGACAAGGATGCCCACTCTCACCACTCTTGTTCAACATAGTATTAGAAGTCCTAGCAACGGCAATCAGACAACAAAGAGAAATAAAAGGTATCCAAATTGGCAAGGAAGAAGTCAAACTCTCTCTCTTCGTAGATGAAATGATTCCTTATATGGAAAACCCAGAAGACTCCACCCCCAAATTACTAGAACTCATACAGCAATTCAGTAACGTGGCAGGATACAAAGTCAATGTACAGAAATCAGATGCTTTCTTATACACTAACAATGAAAAACAGAAAGGGAAATTAGAGAATCGATTCTATTTACTATAGCACCAAGAACCATAAGATACCTGGGAATAAACCTAACCAAAGAGGTAAAGGATCCGTACTCGAGGAACTCATGAAAGAAATTGAAGAAGACACAAAAAAATGGAAGACTGTTCCATGCTCTTGGATCAGAAGAATAAACATTGTTAAAATGCCTATACTGCATAGAGAAATCTATACTTTTAATGCCATTCCGATCAAAATTCCACTGGTATTTTTCAAAGAGCTGGAGCAAATAATCTTCAAATTTGTATGGAATCAGAAGAGACCCCAAATTGCTAAGGACATGTTGAAAAACAAAACAAAACTGGCGGCATCACATTACCTGATTTCAAGCTTTACTACAAAGCTGTGATCACCAAGACAGCGTGGTACTGGCATAAAAACAGACACATAGACCAGTGGAACAGAGTAGAAAGCCCAGAAATGGACCCTCAACTCTATGGTCAAATAATCTTTGACAAAGCAGGGAAAAATATACAGTGGAAAAAAAGACAGTTTCTTCAATGAATTGTGTTGGGAAAACTAGCCAGCTATATGTCGAAGAATGAAACTCGACCATTCTCTTACACCGTACACAAAGATAAACTCGAAATGGATAAAAGACCTCAACATGAGAAAGGAATCCATCAGAATCCTAGAGGACAACACAGGCAGTAACCTCTTCGATATCAGCCACAGCAACTTCTTTCAAGATATGTCTCCAAAGGCCAAGGAAACAAAAGCAAAAATGAACTTTTGGGACTTCATCAAGATCAAAAGCTTCTGCACAGCAAAGGAAACAGTGAACAAAACAAAGCGGCAACCCATGGAATGGGAGAAGGTATTTGCACATGACAGTACAGACAAAAGGTTGATATCCAGGATCTATAAAGAACTCCTCAAACACAACACACAACAAACAGATAATCATATCAAAAAGTGGGCAAAAGATATGAACAGACACTTCTCCAATGAAGAGACACAAATGGCTATCAGACACATGAAAAAATGCTCATCATCACTAGCCATCAGGGAGATTCAAATTAAAACCACATTGATATATCACCTTACACCAGTTAAATGGCCAAAATTAGCAAGACAGGAAACAATGTGTGTTGGAAACGATGTGGAGAATGGGAAACCCTCTTACACTGTTGGTGGGAATGCAAATTGGTGCAGCCACTTTGGAATACAGTGTGGAGATTCCTCAACAAATTAAAAATAGAGCTTCCCTATGACCGTGCAATTGCACTACTGAGTATTTACCCCAAAGATACAGATGTAGTGAAAAGAAGGGCTATCTGTACCCCAATGTTTATAGCAGCAATGGCCACGGTTGTCAAACTGTGGAAAGAACCAAGAATGGATAAGGAAGATGTGGTCCATATACACAATGGAGTATTATGCCTCCATCAGAAAGGATGAATACCCAAATTTTGTAGCAACATGGACGGGACTGAAAGAGATTGTGCTGAGTGAAATAAGTCAAGCAGAGAGAGTCAATTATCATATGGTTTCCCTTATTTGTGGAGCATAAAAAATAACATGGAGGACATGGGGAGATGGAGAGGAGAAGGGAGTTGAGGGAAATTGAAAGGGGAGATGAACCATGAGAGACTATGGACTCTGAAAAACAACCAGAGGGTTTTGAAGGGGCGGGGGTGGAGGTTGGGGCCTAGGCGGTGGGTATTGGTGGGGTACATATTGCATGGAGCACTGGGTGTGGTACAAAAACAATGAATACTTTTACGCTGAAAAGAAATTTAAAAAAATGTATTCCACTTCCAAAAAAAATTATTTACCCAGGATATTTTCTTTTGTTAACTTATTTTTTTCAAAATTTTTTATTTTCTTTTAAAACTTTCTTAAAAAATAAATGAAATTTTCTAAAATATGCAATTTTTCCCTTGTGAAATATCATCTATGAGGTCTTAACATATAAAAAAATACTATACTGATGTAGTCTAAAAACATCTTGTCTTTGTAATAATTACTTTAGAATTCTAAAATTCACTTAAAAATTTAGATAGATAAATTGAGGATATGTGTATGTATTTGTACTCTAACAAAAATAGAATAAACTCTATAATGGTAAACCAAAAAAAAGTCAAACAAGTATATTAAAAGATGATCAACCTCAGTATTCATTAGGGAAATGTTAATGAAAGCCACAATGAGGCATCACTGCATACAAATTTGAATGCCTATACTAATAATTTCAAAACATGGAATTTAATGAGTATTGGTGAGAATGTGGAGAAACTGGAACTTCCGTGCATTTCTGCTGTAGTATAAAATGGTACAGTCACTGTGGAAAGCAGTCTGGACATTCCTTAGTAAGTTAAACATAGAATTACCATATGACTTCAATATACCTCAGATATTAAAATTTGATTGGAGTGGTGGGCAATTTGGAAAAGGTATTGCCTAAATAGCCTCCTTATAAGGCTGATAAGTATCAGGTATTATAATTTCATAATGTCTTTTCAATTGGACCAGTGAATGGTGAGTACTGATATCTCACAATTTCATGTATTTACTGGCCATTATATTTTTGAATGAGTGATACGGCTTTTAAAATCCTTTATAAAATTTTTGGAGGTAGTAGTGTTTACTGATTTATAAGAGCTTTTATATACTACATTAGATGTATTAACAGCTTGATGTACATTGATGGACACTTTTTTATGGAGCAAAATATTTTAATTAATTCCTTTTATAATTCTTCCTTTTGTTGTCATAAGTAAGAGACACTTTAACTTGCCCATAATACATAATTTTTAAAAAACAGACTGCATTTTTATAGCAGTTCTAGGTTCACAGCAAAACTGGTCAGAAGGTGCAGAGATTTCCTATATTCCCCTGTGTACCCACACATGCATAGCCTATCCTATTATCAACATTCCCTATCAGAGAGGTACATATGTTATAACTGATGAAACTACACTGACGTCATTATCACCCAAAGTCCATAGTTTACATTAAAGTTCACTCTTGGTGTTGTATATTTTATGGGTTTGGATAAACATATATTGACATATATCCACTGTTACAGTATCGCAGAGTAGTTTTACTGCCCTAAAATGCCTGTGTGTTCTGCCTATTAATCCCTTCCTCCCCCTTATCCCAAGTAATTTAAAACAACTATGAGATTCCACTGCCAACCTATATTAGGAATGGCCACAGTTAAGAACAAAACTCCATGTCCCTAATCCCTTCCTCCCCCTTATCCCACTGATCTTTTTATTATCTCCAAAGTTTTGCCATTTCTAGAATGTCATATAGTTGGAATCATTTATGTAGATTTTTCAGATTGGTTTCTTTCGCTTCATAACATGCCCTTAAGTTCCCTTAATGTCTTTTCATCTCTCTCTCTTTTTTTTAAGATTTCATTTATTTATTTGACAGATAGAGATCACAAGTAGGCAGAGAGGCAAGCAGAGAAAGCAGAGGAAGCAGGCTCCCTGCTGAGCAGAAAGCTGGATCCGGGGCTCGATCTCAGGACTCTGGGATCATGACCTGAGGCGAAGGCAGAGGCTTTGACCCACTGAGCCACCCAGGTGCCTTTTCATCTCTTTTCATCTCTTGATAGATTTCTTTTTAGTGCTGATAATTCCCATTGTCTGAATTTATCAGTTTATTCATTCACCTGCCAAAGTATATCTTGGGTGCTTCCGAGTTTTGGCACTTATGAATGAAGCTGTTTAAATAATCTTGGGCAGGTTTTTGTGTGGACACACCTTTCACCTCCTTTGGGTAGATACTAATTAGTATTATTGCTAGATCTTACGGTAAGAGTATGTTGTTTAACTTGTAAGAAACTGCCAAACTGCCTTTGTAAGAAACTGCCAAACTGCCTCTCAAAGTGCCTGTACCATTTTGCATCTCCCCTAATAATGAATGGGAATTCCTGTTGCTCCACATCATTGCCAGCATTTGGTTTTATCAGTTTTCGTAACTTTGGCCATTCCTAATAGGTAGGTGGTGGAATCTCAGAGTTGTTTTAAATTGCATTTCCCTTATGATATATAACGTTGAGCATTGTATCTTCTGCTTATTTTCCATGTGTATACTTATTTGGTGAGGTGTCTCTTAAGGTCCTTGGCCCATTTTTATATTTGGTTGTTTGTTATCTTGTTGTTGAGTTTTTAGATTTATTTGTATATCTTGGGTATCAGTCCTTTATTGGATGTGTCTTTTGAAAATATTTTCAACCAGTTTGTGGCCCACTCATGTATGAGATTTAAGAAACAAAACTGATGAACATGGTGGGGGCAAACAAACTCTTAGTTGTAGTGAACAAATTGAAGGTTACTGGAGGGGACGTGTGTGGAGGGGTGGGTTAAATTTGTGATGGGTATTAAGGAGGGCATTTGTGATGAGCACTGGATGTTGTATGTAAGTGATGAAATTCTACACCTGAAATTAATATTACACTGTATGTTAACTAATGGGAATTTAAATAAAACCTTGAATAAAAATTAAACAGAACAGAAAAGAAAATGTTACCTTTATTTACTGTTCCTGCAATGAGCCTGCATTTTCAATGACTTCTGTATTTAAATTCTTTACTTTATTCCATATATTGGTAACAAGCTTTCTAATTAATCAATCCAGAATATTGGAGCCAGTGGACTTCTATTTGGAGTTACTTGCTTTCTTTCTTCTGAAGGAATCAGAGTTTTGTCCAAATATCCCATAATGAAATATTCCATGGCAATGTTCCTAATACAGTGAATATATGGGCTGTTTGTCCATAGGTGGCAAGTTATGTTACCAGTCTGCAAAGACAGCTTTCATAAAAATGGAAATGTGCACGTAGCTACTCTCATCAAGAAATTTTTGCTACAAAAATAATGTGTGTTTTCATATAGTCCATTCAAGTCTTGGTAATAAATTCCTTTTTTTTTTTTTCTATTTCAGAATGGTACTTTGGGTAGCATCATTCAATAATGATTATACCAGAATGACAGCAAGATGGAGTAACAGGTAGACCGAAGATTCAGTCTCCCCACAGAAAGACTAACTAGCAACTATCCAGAGAGAAGACACTTCTGGATATTCCAGAATCTAGGGGTGAGACTGAAGTATTCCCATGGATCATAAAAACTGGGGAAAAGCACATTGAAAGGGTTAGAGGAGCAGTTTCACTTTCACTACACACTGGTTCTTCTCCAGGCCAGCAGAGTATCCTGAGAGGGTTCCCCTGGATGTATGGTTATTCCAGTGGGAAAAGGAGAGCTCAAGGTGGACATACAGCTTCCAAGCATTCTTGGATGATTTCTGGGAGTCTCAATTCAGTCTTACTTCATGCGGATCACTGAGGAAACCAGTGAGGCTAAACCACAGGAAATATGCTAGAGAGGAAAAGGAAGGAGGGTCACAGCAACCAGTATGTGGATCATGGCAGACTGTTTTCCTATTGGCAGTGGCTCCCATGCAGAAAGCCCAGCCATCTACAGAACCAAGCCAGTGGACCCAAGTGGCCAGGGAGCTCAGTCAGCAGTTCTACCTAGTTTGGGTTTTCAGCCAACAGGCTTTCCCATGGAGTCTATCTTATGACTTTGCCTGGAGAGGGTGGCAAGCCAGCAACCCTGGCCAACTGCTGATCACAGCCTCCAGCCCTGCTCAACCACAGAGCCTGGCTAAAGATCACAGGCAGCCATGGAGCCATCCTATCGCAAACTCAGGCAGGGAAGTAAGTCAGCAGCCCTGACCAAACTTGAAGCATAGCCTCCAGCCTTTACTGAGCTGGGAGTCCAAACAGTAATTCCAGGCAAACTCAGGGCACAGTCCATAACTCCAAACATGCAGGAAGCCAAGCCAATATCCTTGTCTAATTGCAAATAAAATACATACAAAGTAATCAAATAAATAGCAGAGCATAGCATCAGGCCCCCCCTTGACAAAAGAACCCAAACTATGATGTCATAAACCATGAACACAGTCTTTGGCCTAACCCAAGCTGAAAACAAAGGCTACTTCCCTGCTAAATTGTTAGGCAGAGCCTCCAGCTCCGCCCAATCAGGAAGTCTGGCCAGAGGTCCTGGGGAACTTTGGACCACAACCTTTGGGCCTTCTTGGGGAAGAAGCCAAGTAAGTAACTCTGCTCAACTGCAGAGAATAGCCTCTGCCTCCCCATCCTGATGAGGGAACCTTAATACAATCTATAGCAGTACCTCATTAGGTAATGCAACTAGCACCTCCACCTAACTGTGAAGCAGCTTGCAGCTTCACCCATCCATGATGTCAGGGTAGCAATCCTGCTCAGCCATAAAGTCCAGCCTATGTCACTGCCCAACTGGTGAACACAGCCTGCTGCCTTGCCCAGATAAGGAGCCTAACCATCAATTTTTCCCAATCACAAAGTATAGACTGACCCCACCTGACTAGGTAGAGTACAAAAAAACCTTACCCAACCTCAGAGCACATCCTACAATCTCATTCAACTACAGAGTATAGCTGGTGGCTACACCAGACTAGGGATCCTGGGGAGCTACCTAACCCAACAGCAGAGTATAGCCAGAAGCCTTCCCTGTTGGAGAGTCTACCAATTGCTCTAGCAAACTACAAGGCAAAGTGTGCAGCTCTTCCTAATTGTAGAGCACAACCTGAAACCCGCTCTAATTGTGGAACCCAAAGCTGAGGCTCTGGGCCAACCTGGCCATGGAACCTAGCTACCAGACATGCCAAACCAGGTATTCCTGACAGCAGCCCTGTGTGAACATGGAGCCCAGTGAGCAGGCTCAACTGACCATGAAGCACAGCCACTGGCCACCATTCCACCACCTTCAGAGCATGGGAAATTAACTCATCCAACTAGACACCCTGATAGTGGGCCCTGTCTACTCATGAAAACTATACATGATATAGCCAGAAACCCAAAATAGGCTGGGTGAAAAACATCTTCCCTGGCTAAACTGAGTCTGTAAAGGTGAGAAGAGGAGGCTACTTCTTCAATTACACAGACACCAACAGGATAAAAGAATCATGATTTTTAAGACTATCTGGATTTTGCCACAAAAACCTTGCAGGCCAAGAGAGAATAGGAAGTGATATTCAAAATACTGGAGGAGGGGCGCCTGGGTGGCTCAGTGGGTTAAAGCCTCTGCCTTTGGCTCAGGTCATGATCTCAGGGTTGTGGGATTGAGCCCCGCATCAGGCTCTCTGCTCAGCAGGGAGCCTGCCTCCCCCTCTCTCTCTGCCTGCTTCTCTGCCTACTTGTGATCTCTATTCTTTCAAATAAATAAAATCTTTAAAAAAATACTGGAGGAAAAAAAATTCAAACAAGATACTATATCCAGCAAATCTATACTCCAGTTATGAAAGAGACTTAAAAGTTTCCCAAACAAGCAAAATATGAGGGAGTTTGTCAGCACTAGACCAGCCTTGCAGGAAATGCTAAAGGGGATTTGTCAAGCTGAAAAGACAGGACACCAATTAATAATGTAAAAAGAGGGGTGCCAGGCTGGCTCACTTGGTAGAGCATGCAACTCTTGATCTCAGGGTTTTAAGTTCAAGCCTCTTGTTAGGCATCTAACTTACTAAAAATAAAATTAACGAAATTAAAATAAAAAATAATGTAAAAATATAAGAATGAGTAAAACCCATTGTTGAAGATAGGTAAAGAGTTAAAGTCAGATTCTCTAATGTGATGGTGGTGTGTAAAACACTTTCAACTCTCATTTGATTAAAAGTCAAACATATGTAAGACAACATGGACTACAACAAGGTAGAAAAACAATTAACAAAATGGCAAAATTCAGTCTTTAGCAATACCATTCTAAACATAAATGGATCGAATTCTCCAATCAAAACACATACAGTTGATGAGTGGATTAAAAAAATAAGATGCAGTGATATGACACCTATGAGCAACTCACTTTACCTTTGAGAACATACATACATTGATGTGGATGGAAAAGGCATTCCAAGCAAATGGGAAACAACAACAAAATAGGGGTGCTATACATGTACAGGTTTCTCCTGCTGTGTGAAAGTAGGGAGTTCCTATGAAACCTTTTGCAAGCTGAAATGGCATAAAGCAAAGAGTATTTCCTGCTTTCTAAACGTTTGCATTATGCCACTTTGCTTCTTTTTTTAATGTTATTTACTTATTTGAGAGAGAGATAGAGAGAGAGCCAGTGCACAAGTGCGGGGGGGGGCAGAGAGAGGGAGAAGCAGACTCCCCATTGAGCAGGAAGCCCAATGTGGGGTTTAATGCCAGGACCTGAGAATCATGACCCAAGCCAAAGGCAGATGCTTAACCAACTGAGCCACCCAAGTGCCCCTACTCTGCTATTTTGCTTATTATGTTAGTCACCATACAGTACATCATTAGTTTCTGAAGTAGTGTTCCAAGATTCATTGTTTATGTATAACACCCAGTGTACCATGCAATACATGCCCTCCTTAATACCCACCACCTGGCTCACCCATCACCCCCACCGACCTCCCCTCTAAAAGCCTCAGTTGGTTTCTCAGAGTCCACATTTTCTCATGGTTTGTCTCCCCACCCCCAATTTCCCACCTACACTTTTCCCTTCCTTCTTCTAATGTCCTCCATGTTATTCCTTATGTTCCACAAGAAAGTGAAACCATATGATAACTGACTTTCTCTGCTTGACTTACTTCACTCAGCATCATCTCCTCTAGTCCCATCCATGTTGATTAAAAAAAAAAAAAAGTTGGGTATTCATCATTTCTGTGGCTGAGTAGATTCCATTGTATATGGACCACAATTCTTTTTTTTTGGACCACAATTCTTTATCCATTCATCTGTTGAAGGACATCTTGGCTTCATCCACAGTTTGGCAATTGCGGACATTGCTGCTATGAACATATGGGTGTGTGTGGCTCTTCTTTTCACTACATCTGTATCTTTGGGGTAAATACCCAGTAGTGCAATTGAAGGGTCATGTGGTAGCTCTATTTTTACTTTCTTAAGGAATCTTCACACTATTTTCCTAAGTGGCTACACCAACAGGTGCATTCCCACCAACAGTGTAAGATGGTTCCTCTTTCTTCACATCCTCTCCAACACCTGTTTATTATCTTGTTAATTTTGGCCATTCTAACTGGTGTAAGGTGGTATCTCAATGTGGTTTTAATTTGAATTTCCCTGATGGCTAATGATGAACATTTTTTCATGTGTCTGCTAGCCATTTGTGTGTCTTCTTTGGAGAAGTGTCTTCTGCCCATTTTTTTTTACTTGATTGTTTATATTTTGGATGTTGAGTTTGAGGAATTCTGTATAGATCTTGGATATCAGCCCTTTGTAGTGTCATTTGCGAATATATTCTCTCATTCTTTTGTTGACTGTTTCCTTTACTGTGCAAAAGCTTTTTATCTTGATGAAGTCCTGAAAGTTCATTTTCACTTTTGTTTCCTTTGTCTTCCAAGACGTGTCTTGAAAGAAGTTGCTGTGGCTGATATTGAAAAGGTTACTGCCTATGTTCTCCTCTAGGATTTTGATGGACTACTGTCTCACATTGAGGTCTTTCATCCATTTTGAGTTTAACTTTGTGTATAGTGTTAGAGAACGATGAAGTTTCATTCTTCTGTAAGTAGCTTTCCAAGTTTCCCAGCACCATTTATTGCAGAGACTGTCCTTTTTCCACTGGATATTTTTTTCTGCCTTGTCAAAGATTATTTAACCATCAAGTTGAGGGTCCATATCTGGGCTCTCTACTCTGTTCCATTAATCTATATGTCTGTTTTTGTGCCAGTACCATGCTGTCTTAGTGATCACAGATTTGTAATAAAGCTTGAAATCAGGCAATGTGATGCCCTCTGCTTTGTTCTTCTTTTTCAACATTTTCTTAGCAATTTGGGGTCTTTTCTAGTACAAATTTTAGGACTGTTTGTTCTAGCACTTTGAAAAATGCCAATGATATTTTGATTGGGATGGTGTTAAAAGTATAGATTGCTCTGGGCAGCATAAACATTTTAACAGTGTTTATTCTTCTGATTCATGAGCATGGAACATTTTTTCCATCTTTTTGTGTCTTACTCTTCAATTTCTTTACTGAGTGTTCTGTAGTTCCTCAAGTATAGATTATTTACCTCTTTGGTTAGGTTTATTCCAAGGCATCTTATGATTTTGGGTGATATTATAAATGGAATCAATTCTCTAATTTCCCTTTCTACAGTGTCATTGTTAGTGTATAAGAAAGCACCTGATTTATGTGCATTGATTTTGTATCCTGCTACATTACTGAATTGCTGTTTGAGTTCTAGTAATTTGAGGGTGAAGTATTTGGGGTTTTCCACATAAAGTATCATGTCATCTGTGAAAAGAAAGAACTTGAGTTCTTTTTTGCCAACTTGGATACTTTTTATTTCCTTTTGTTGTCTGATTGCTGTTGCTAGGACTTCTAGTACTATGTTGAAAACTAGTGGCAACAGTGGGCATCCTAGTCATGTTCCTGATATCAATGGAAAGGTTCACAGCTTCATCCCATTGAGAATGATATTCGCCATGGGTTTTTCATAGATGGAGTTTATGAAGTTGGGGACTGTTCCCTCTATCTCTGTACTCTGAAGAGTTTAAATCAGGAAAGGATGCTGTATTTTTTCAAATGCTTTTTCTGCATCAATTTAGAGGACTATGTGGTTCTTCTCTCTTCTCTTATTAATTTGTTTGATCACATTGATTGGTTTAAGAATGGTGAACCACACTTGCATCCCATGGATAAATCCCACCTGGTCATGGTGGATAATTTTTATTTTTTTAACGATTTTATTTATTTATTTGACAGACAGAGATCACAAGTAGGCAGAGAGGCAGGCAGAGAGAGAGAGGAGAAAGCAGGATCTCTGCTGAGCAGAAAGCCCAATCTGGGGCTTGATCCCAGGACCCTGAGATCATGACCTGAGCCAAAGGCAGAGGCTTTAACCCACTGAGCCACCCAGGTGCCCCAGTGAATAATCTTTTTCATGTACTGTTGGATCCTATTAGCTACGATCTTGTTGAGAATCTTAGCATCCATATTCATCAGGGATATTGGTCTGAAATTCTCCCTTTAGATGGGATCTTTGCCTGCTTTGTGGATCAAGGTAATGCTGCTTCCATAGAAAGAGTCTGAAAGTTTTCCTTCTGTTTCTATTTCTTGAAACAGCTTCAGGAGAAGAGGTATTACTTCCTCTTTGAATATTTGGTAGAATTCCCCATGGAATACATCAGGTCCTGGACTCTTGTTTTTTAGGAGGTTTTTGATCACTGCTTCAATCACATTACTAGTTATTGGTATATTGAGGTTGTTAATTCTTCCTGTTTCAGTTTTGGAAATTTATAGTTTCCAGGAATGCATCCATTTTTTTAGGTTGCTTAACTTATTGGCATATAACTGTTGATAATAATTTCTGATGATTATTTCTATTTCCTTGGTGTTAGTCGTGATCTCTCCCCTTCCATGCATGCATACATGATTTTATTAATTTGGGTTCTTCCTCTTTTTTTTATTAGTCTGGCCAGTGGTTTATCAATCTTATTAATTCTTTCAAAGAACCAGCTTCTAGTTTCATTGATGTATTTTATTGTATCTCTGGTTTCTAACTCATTGACCTTTAATTGTAATTATTTCCCTTCTCATGCATGGGGTAGGCTTAATTTGTTGTTGATTCTCCAGTTCTTTAAGGTTTAAAGAGCGATTGTGTACTCAGTACTTTTCTATTTTTTTTAAGTGAGACTTGGATGGCTATGTATTTCCCCCTTAGGAACGTCTTTGCCATATCCCATAGGTTTTGGATTGATGTGTCTTTGTTCTCATTGGTTTCCATGAATTGCTTAAGTTCTTCTTTGATTTCCTGGTTGACCCAAACATTCTTCAGCAGGATGGTCTTTAGCTTCCAAGTGTTTGAAATTCTTCCAAAACTTTTTCTTGTGATTGAGTTACAGTTTCAAAGCATTGTGGTCTGAGAATATGCAGGGAATAATCTCAGTCTTTGGGTATCAGTTGAGACCTGATTTGTGGCCCACTATGTGGTCTATTCTGGAGAAAGTTCTATGTGAGTTCGAGAAGAATGAGTATTCTGTTGAATTAGGGTGGAATGTTCTGTATATATCTATGAAGTCCATCTGGTCCGGTGTTTCATTGAAAGCTCTTGCTTCGCTGTTGATTTTCTGCTTAGGTATCTGTCTGTTGCTGAGTGTGGTGTGTGAAGATCCCCTACAATTAATGTATTCTTATCAATATGTCTCTTTATTTTGATTAACTGTTGGATTATGTAATTGGCTGCTCACATGTTGGGGGCATAGATATTTACAATGGTTAGATCTTCTTGTTGGATAGACCCTTTAAGAATGATACAGTGTCCTTCTGTATCTCTGACTATAGTCTTCACTTAAAATCTAATTTGTCTGATATGAGTCTTTCTTTTTGAGGCCCATTGGCATGAAAGATCATTCTCCATCCCTTCACTTTCAGTCTGGATGTATCTTTAGGTACAAAATGAGTCTCTTGTAGACAGCATATGAATGTGTCCTATATTTTTATCTAATCTGTGACCCTTTGTCATTTTATGGGAGCATTTAAGCCATTTATGTTGAGAGTGATTATTGAAAGATAAGTTTTTATTGTCGTCATGTTGCCTGTGAAGTCCTTGTTTCTATTGATAGTCTCTGCAAAATTCTATTCTATACCACTCTTGGTGTCTCTCCCCCCCACACAAACCCCCTTTATATTTCTTGTAGGGACAGCTTGGTGGTCATATATTCTTTTAGTCTTTGTAAGTCTGGAAGCTCTTTATCTCTCCATACAATGTAAATGAGAGCCTTGCCAGATAAAATATTATTGGTTGCATGTTCTTCTCATTTAGTGCCCTGAATATGTCTTGCCAGTCCTTTCTGGCTTGCCTAGGTTTCTGTGGACAGGTCTGATGTTATTCTGATGTTCCTCTCTCTGTAGGTAAGCAATCTCTTCCCCGGAGCTGCCCTTAATATTTTTTCTCTCGTTTTACAGTTCACGAGTCTCACAATCACAGACTGGTAGGTCTCTTTACCCTCATTTAACCTGGGGGCTGTCCTCTCTGCCTCTAGGACATGAACACTTGTTCCATTTGCCAGATTAGGGAAATTCTCAGCTAGGGTTTGCTCAACTATATCTTCTAGTCTTCTCTCTGTCCACCTTTTCAGGGGTCCCAATAATTCTGACACTGGAACGTTTCATGGCATCATTTTTTCTCTAATTCTGTTCTCATGGATTCAAAGCTGTTTGTTCCAGGCCTCCTCCTGATCCTTCTTTTCTGTCAGTTTGTCTTCTAGATCACTAATTTGTTCTTTTCCCTCACTTACCGTAGCTGTTAGGGTATGTAGATTAGATTGGATCTCATTGGTAGCATTGTTAAATTCTGCCAGATCAGCACTCACTTCTGCCATTAGAGAATCTATGTTACCATTAATGGTTTTCTCCAACCTAGCCATTGTCTGCATAACTGTTTCCCCTGAATTCTATTTCCAACATCTGGCTTATGTCCATATCCATTAGTTCTGTGGCAGAGGTCACAGTCTCTGAACATTTCCTCTGTTGGGGGTTTCACCTCCTGGTTATTCTGGTGAGAGGTAATTGAGGGTATGTAAAGCTGAAAATATCAACCATGATCTAGGCAAGCTGTACCCTCTCCACTGATGATCCTCTTCCGCCATAGAGATCCAGAAGTGTATAATCTTACATCTCTGGCTGATTTCATGGGCATACAGAGTGCTCTGGTAGATATCAAACTAAATTCAGGGAACTGGTTGAAATAGGGTCTCCTATTCATCCTCCATCTTGCCCCTTCTCTTCAACTTTGCTATTTTTTAATTAAGTTTTCAATTCCTGTGTAGTTAACATACAGTGCTATATGAGTTTCAAGTATATAATACAGTGACTCAATAATTCTATACGTTACTCACTGTCATCATCATAAGTGTACGATTTAATACCCATCACCTATTTCAACATCCCCACCACCCACCTACACTCAGTTTGTTCTTCATAGTTCAGAGTCTCCTTCTTGACAAATAACATATGATTGGTTTGTCTCTCTTCTTTTGCTCATTTGTTTTGTTCCTTAAATTCCACACATGGATGGAATTATTTGGTATTTGTCTGTTCTGACTGACTGATTTATTTATTTTAATTTTAATTTTTTTGTTAAATTTCTTTCAGTGTTCCAGAATTCATTGTTTATGCACCACATCCAGTGCTCCATGCAATACATGCCCTCCATGATACCCACCACCAGGCTCTCCTAACCTTCCATCCCCTTCCCTTCAAAACCCTCAGTTTGTTTCTCAGAGTGCACAGACTCTCATGGTTCATCTCCCCTTCCTATTTCCCCCAACTCACTTCTCTTCTCCATCTCCCCATGTCCTCCCTGTTATTCTTTAGCTCCACAAATAAGCAAAACCATATGATAATTGATTCTGACTTATTTCACTCAGCATAATCTCTTCCAGTCCATCCATGTTGATATGAAAGGTGGGTATTCATCCTTTCTGATGGAGGCAAAATACTCCATTGTATATATGGACCATATCTTCTTTATCCATTCATCCATTGAAGGGCATCTTGGTTCTTTCCACAGTTTGGCAACTGTGGACATTGCTGCTATGAACATTGGTGTACAGAAGGCCCTTCTTTTCACTACATCTGTACCTTTGGGTAAATACCCAGTAGTGCAAGTGCAGGGTCATAGGATAGCTCTAATTTTAATTTCTTAAGGAATCTCCACACTGTTTTCCAAAGTGGCTGCACCAACTTGCATCCCCACCAATAGTGTACGAGTGTTCCCCTTTCTTCACATTCTCTCCAACACATGTTGTTTCCTGTCTTGTTAATTTTGGCCATTCTAACTGGTGTTAGGTGGTATCTCAATGTGGTTTTGATTTGAATCTCCCTGATGGCTAGTGATGATGAACATTTTTTCATGTGTCTGTTAGCCATTTGTATGTCTTCTTTGGAGAAGTGTCTGTTCATGTCTTCTGCCCATTTTTTGATATGATTATTTGTTTTGTGTTTGTTGAGTTTGAGGAGTTCTTTATAGATCTCAGATATCAGCCCTTTGTCTGTACTGTCATTTGCGAATATCTTCTCCCATTCCGTGGGTTGCCTCTTTGTTTTGTTGACTGCTTCCTTTGCTTTGCAGAAGCTTTTGATCTTGATTTAGTCCCAAAAGTTCATTTTCGCTTTTGTTTCCTTGGCTTTTGGAGACATATCTTGAAAGAAGATGCTGTGACTGATATTGAAGAGGTTACTGCCTATGTTCTCCTCTAGGATTCTGATGGATTCCTGTCTCACGTTGAGGTCTTTTATCGATTTCGAGTTTATCTTTGTGTACGGTGTAAGAGAATGGTCGAGTTTCATTCCTCTACACATAGCTGTCTAATTTTCCCAGCACCATTTATTAAAGACACTCTCATTTTTCCACTGTATATTTTTTCCTGTTTTGTCAAAGATTAGTTGACCATAAATCTGAGGGTCCATATCTGGGCTCTCTACTCTGTTCCACTGCTCTATGTGTCTGTTTTTGTGCCAGTACCTGTCTTAGTGATCACAGCTCTGTAGTAAAGCTTGAAATCAGGCAACGTGATGGCCCCAGTTTTTTTTTTTCTTTTTCAACATTTCCTTGGCAATCCAGAGTCTCTTTTGATTCCATACAAATTTTAGGATTGTTTGCTCCAGCTCTTTGAAAAATGCTGGTGGAATTTTTATCAGAATGGCTTTGAAAGTATAGATTGCTCTAGGCAGTATAGACATTTTAACAATGTTTATTCTTCTGATCCATGAGCATCGAATGGTCTTCCATCTTTTTGTGTTTTCTTCAATTTCTTTCATGAGTGTTCTGTAGTTTGGTTAGGTGTGTTCCCAGGTATCTTATGGTTCTTGGTGCTATAGTAAATGAAACCGGTTCTCTAATGTCCCTTTCTGTATTTTCATTGTTAGTGTATAAGAAAGCAACTGATTTCTGTACATTGATTTTGTATCCTGTCACATTACTGAATTGCTGTATGAGTTCTAGTAGTTTGGGGATAGAGTCTTTTGGGTTTCCCATATAAAATATCATGTCATCTACGAAGAGAGAGAGTTTGACTTCTTTACTGCCAATTTGAATACATTTTTTTTTTCTCTTCATTGTCTGATTGCTGTTGCTAGGACTTCTAATACTATGCTGAACAAGAGTGGTGAGTGGGAATCCTTGTCGTGTTCCTGATCTCAGTGGGAAGGCTGTCAGCTTTTCTCCATTGAGAATGATATTCACTGTGGGGTTTTCATAGACCGATTTTATGAAGTTGGGGAATGTTCCCTCTATCCCTGTACTTTGAAGCATTTTAATCAGGAAAGGATGCTGTATCTTGTCCAATGCTTTTTCTTCATCAATTGAGAGGACCATGTGGTTCTTCTCCCTTCTCTCATTGATTTATTCTATCACATTGTTTGATTTGCAAATGTTGAACCACACTGGCATCCCAGGTATAAATCCCATCTGGTCATGGTGGATAATCTTTTTAATGTACTGTTGGATCCTATTAGCTAGGATTTGTTTAGAATCTTAGCATCCATATTAATCAGGGATATTGGTCTGAAATTCTCCTTTTTGGTGGGGTCTTTGCCTGGTTTCGGGATCAGGGTAATGCTGGCTTCATAAAAAGAGTCTGAAAGTTTTCCTTCTGCTTCAATTTTTTGAAACAGTTTCAGGAGAATAGGTATTATTTCTTCTTTGAGAGTTTGGTAGAATTCTCCCAGGGAATCTGTCAGGTCCTGGGCTCTTGTTTTGGGGGAGGTTTTTGATCAATACTTCAATTTCGTTACTAGATATTGGTCTAATCAGGTTGTCAGTTTCTTTCTGATTCAGTTTTGAGAGTTTAGTTTCCAGGAATGCATCCATTTTGTCTATGTTGCCTAACTTATTGGCAGATAACTGGTGGTAATATTTTCTAATGATTGTTTCTATTTCCTTGGTGTTAGTCGTGATCTCCCCTTTTTCATTCAAAATTTTATTAATTTGGGTCCTCTCTCTTTTCTTTTGGATTAGTTTGGCCAATCGTTTATTGATCTTATTGCTTCTTTCAAAAAAACAGCTTCTGGTTTCGTTGATGTGTTCTACTCTGACTGACTTATTTTGCTTAGCATTTTATTCTCTACTTCCGTCCATGTTGTTGCAAATGGCAATATTTCTTTTTTATGGTTGAATAATATTCCATTGCGCATATATATATATGTCACATCTTCATTATACTTCATATATTGATGAAAACTTGAGCAACTTCCATACTTTGGCTACTGTAAATAATGCAGGTATAAACATAGGAGTGTGTGAAAGGGTGCCTGGGTGGCTCAGTTGGTTAAGCATCTGACTTTTGGTTTTGAGAACATGATCTCAGGGGCCTGAGATCGAGCCCCACATCTGGCACCACACTCAATGAGGCGTCTACTTGTCCCTCTCCCTCTGCTCCTCCCCCTGCTCCCTCTTTCTCATATAAGTAAATAAAATCTTTGAATAAAATAAAAATAGGGGTGCATATATCACTTTGAATTAGTGTTTCTGTATTTTGGGGGTAATTACCCAATAGTGCAAGTACTAGATCAAAGGGAGGTTCTATTTTTATCTTTTTGAGAAATCTCCATACTGTTTTCCACAGTGTCCGCACCACTGTGCATTCCCACCAATATCACAAGAGTGCTCCTTTTTCTCCACAACCTCACCAACATCTGTTGTTTCTTGTGTTTTTAATTTTAGCCATTCTAACTGGTGTGAAGTGATATATCATTGTAGTTTGATTTTCATTTCTCTGATGATGAGTGATGTTGAGCATTTTTTCATGAGTCTGTTGGCCATCTGGATGCCTTCCTTGCAGAAATGTCTGTTTATGTTTTCTGTGCCCTTTTAAATTGGATTATTTGTTTTTTGGGTGTTAAGTTGTGTAAATTATTTATATATTTTGGAGACTAACCTTTTATTGGATATGCTATTTGTCAATATCTTCTCCCATTCAGTAGGTTGATCCTTTAGTTTTGTTGATTGTTTCCTTCACTGTACAGAAGCTTTTTATTTCAATGTAGTCCCAATAATTTATTTTTACTTTTATTTCCCTTGACTCAGGAGACATGGCTAGAAAATTGTTGCTACAGCTGATGTCAGAGGAATTATTGCCTGAACTCTCTTCCAGAATTGTAATGGTTTCCTGTCTCACATTTAGGTCTATCATCCATTTTGAATTTATATTGAGTTTATATTTGGTATGACATAAGAAAGGGGTTCAATTTCATTCTTTTGCCTGTTGCTGTCCATTTTTCCCAACACAATTTGTTTAACGAGACCTTTTTTTCCCATTGCATATTTTTCCTCCTTTGTCAAAGATTGAGTTTATAGTTATGGGTTTATTTCTGTGTTTTGTTGTCTGTTCCATTGATTTATGTATCTATTTTTATTGTGCTAGCCATTTTGCTTTTATGAAAGAACTACATTAGTATCTGTTTTCACTAATGGAAAGAAATCTGAAGAGGATTTTCACTTTCATGAAAAACATCTCTTACTTTACTAATGTAGGTCTTTTGTATAAGTGAAGAGGCATAACACCAATTTCAGACAGCAGGAGATGTCTGTATAAGATAAAATAAGCTTTAATTTAGAAGTGGTCACAAGAGACAAATATAATAATTATATAATGATAAAGTGGTCAATTAATAAAGAAGATGTAATCGTTGCAAATATTTATGCACCAACATTGGAGCACCTAAATACATAAAGCAAATGCTAACAGAACTCAAAGGAGAAGCAACATAATAATAGATGACATCAATACCATCTTAATTATGGATATATCATCCAAAGAGAAAATCAAAAAGCAGATTTGACAGCACTGTAAGACAAAAATGTGCCTAACAGACACATAAAGAATATTCTATTCAACAGCAGCAAAATACACATTCTTCACAAGTGGACATGTTAGACTACAAAAGAAGTCTTAACAAATCCGAAATGACTGAAATTATACCAATAATCTTTTTCTATAACAACTGTATGAAACTAGAAATCAATAACAGAAGGATAATTGGAAAATTCACAAACACAAGGACATTAAACACACTCCCAAATAATGACTCAAAGAAGAAATTTTTAAAAAGAAATTAAAAAAACTTTGACATCAATGAAAATAGAAGCACAACATACTAAAACTTATGGGGTGCAACAAAAGTATTTCTAAGACTGGGGTTTATAGCTATTAATGCCAATTTTAAGAAAAAAGAAAGACCTCAAATAAAAAACTAACATATCTCATAGAACTAGAAAAAGAACAAAGTAAGCCCAAAATAAGCTGAAAGGAGCAAATAATAAAAAAATTAAGCAGAAATATATGAAATGAAGAAAGGAAAACAAGAAAAATTATCAAGAAGAATAAGAATTAGTTTTTTCTGAAGGATGAACAAAACTGACAAATGTTTGGCTAGACTAACCAATAAAAAAAGAGAGTAGACTCAATAAATAAAAGTATAAATGAAAGAAAAAACATTACAAGTGATACCACAGAAATACAAAGGACCATAAGATATCACTATGAATAATTATAAGCCAACAAATTGAGTGACTTAGAAGAAACACATAATTCCTACAAACATACAACTTACCGAGACGAATCATGAAGAAATAGAACATGACCAATAATAATATTGGTGTGTGAACAGTAATAAGTAAGGAGACTGAATCAGAAATCCGATACCTTTCAACCAAGGAGAACCCAGTACCAGATGAATTCACTGGTGAAATTTTTTTTAAGATTTTATTTATTGGACAGCAAGAGAGAGAGAGAGAGAGAGAGAGACGGAACACAAACAGGAGGAGTGAGAGAGGAAGAAGTAGGCTTCCCACCAAGCAGGGATACTGATGCAGGGCTTGATCCTAGGACCCCTGATCCTGACCTAAGGCAGATGTTAACGACTGAGCCACCCAGGTGCCACTTCAATGGTGAATTTACCAAATGTTTAAGGAAGAATTAATGCAATCCCTCAAAAGCTTGGGGAAGCAAACACTCCCAAGCTCATTTTATGAGGCCAGCATCACCTTCATACCAAAGCCAGAGAATGACACTACAAGAAAATAAAATTACAGGCCAATATCCCTGATGAATATACATGCAAATATTCTCATCAAAATACTAGCAAATTGAATTCAACAGCACATCTAAAAAAATTATACAACACAATCAAGTGGGATTTAATCATGAGGTGAAAGGATGGTTTGCCATGTGCAAATCAATGAGATACACCACCTTAACAGAATGAAGGATAAAAATCATATAATTTAAGTAGATGAAGAAATTTTTTTTCTAAAATTCAACAGCTTTTCATGATAAAATATCAAGGGACTGGGTACAGTACAAGCCATATATATATAAGTAGCTCATAGCTAACATTATACAAAATGGTGAAAAATGGAAAGCTCTTCCTTTAGAACAGGAATAAGACATGGGTGCCCACTTTCACTAGTCTTATTGAACAAAGCACTAAAGTCCCAACCAGAGAAAATAGGCAAGAAAAAGAAATAAAAGGTATCCATAAAAATCCTCAACAAAATATTAGGAAACCACATTCACCATTACATTAAAAGGATCATTCACTAGGACACCTGGGTGGCTCAGTTGGTTAAGAGTCTGACTCTTGATTTTGGCTCAGGTCATGATCTCAGGGTCGTGAGATGGAGCCTGACATCAAGTTCCATGCTGCGTGTGGAGCCTGCTTGGGATTTTCTCTCTCCCTCTGCCTCTCCCCCATCCCACTCATGTGCTCTCTCTCTCTCTCTCAAAAAAAAAAAAAAAAAAAAAAGTATCATTCACTAAAACCCAATGGGATTTATTCTGGGAATGCAAGGTTGGATCAGTATTTGCAAATCAATGTGATACACCACATTAAAAAACAAGAATAAAAATCATATGATTAGGGGTGCCTGGGTGGCTCAGTGGGTTAAGCCTCTGCCTTCGGCTCAGGTCATGATCTCAGGACCCTGGGATCAAGCCCCACATCGGGCTCTCTGTTCAGCAGGGAGCCTGCTTCCCCCCTCTCTCTCTGCCTACCTCTCTGCCTACTTGTGATCTCTGTCAAATAAATAAAATATTTAAAAATCATATGATCATCCCAATAGATGCAGAAAAAGCATTTCACAAAAATCAATATCCATGCATGATAAAAACTCTCAACAAACTGGATTTAGAGGGAACATACATCAACAAAATAAAGGCCATGTATGACAGACCTATAGCTAACATCATACTCAATGGTGAAAAACTGAGGACTTTTCCTTGAACACCAGGTAAAAAGACAAGGATGTACATCTTCACTACTTTAATTCAACACAGTACTGAGAATACTAGCCATAGCAAACACAAAAGAAAAAGAAATAAAAGGTGTCTAAACTGGTAAAGAAGAAATAAAACTGTCAGTATTTGCAGATGACATGATACTATACATGGAAAACTCTAACGACTCCACCAAAAAAAACTATTAGAAGTAATCAATGAGGGGCACCTGGGTGGCTCAGTGGGTTAAAGCCTTTGCCTTCGGCTCAGGTCATGATCCCAGGGTCCTGGGATTGAGCCCTGCATCAAGCTCTCTGCTCAGCAGGGAGCCTGTTTCCCTTCTTCTCTCTCTGCCTGCCTCTCTGCCTACTTGTGATCTCTGTCTGTCAAATAAATAAATAACATCTTTAAAAAAAAGAAGTAATCAATGAATTCAGTAAAGTCATGGGGTATGAAATAAATACACACTAAATGGTTGCATTTCCATATGCTAATAACAAAGTAGCAGAAAGAAAAATTAAGAAAACAATTCCATTTACAATTGCACCAAAATACAATACGATACAATACAATACAATACAATACAATACCTAGGAATAAACTTAACCAGGACGGTAAAAGACCTGTCCTCTGCAAAAAGTAAAATACTGATGAAAGAAATTCAAGATGGCATAAACAAATGGAAAATTATTCCATGCTCATGGATTGGAAAAATTAATATTGTTAAAATGTTTACACTACCCAAAGCAATCTGCAGATTCAGTGCAACCCCTATCAAAATGCCAACTGCATTTTTCACAGAACTGGAACAAATAATACTAAAGTTTGTATGGAAAAATGTAAGACTCCAAATAGCCAAGGCAATCTTAAGAAAGAGGAACAAAACTGGAGGTATCACAATCACAGATTTCAAGATATATTAGAAAGCTATGTAATCAAAATACTATAGTACTGGAATAAAAACAGACACAGAAATCAATAGAACACAATAGAGAGCCCAGAAATAAACTCATGCTTATATTTTCAATTATTCTATAACAAAAAAGGCAAGAATGTACAATGGGGAAAAGGCAGTCTCCTTAATAAAAGGTTCTGGGAAAACTGGGAAGCTACATGCAAAAAAAAAAAAGAAAGAAAGAAAGAAAGAAACTGGACCACTTTCTTATTCCATTTACAAAAATAACCTCAAAACTGATTAAATACCTAAATGTGAGATTGAAAACATAAAACTCCTAAAACAGAGGCAGTAATTCCTTTGATATTGGCCTTAGAGCTTACCAGCATTTTCCAAGATATGTCTCCTCAAGCAAGGGAAACAAAAGCAAAAATAAACTATTGGGACTACCAAGATAAAAGGCTTTTGCCCAGTGAAGGAATCCATCAACAAAACAAAAGCACAACCTACTGAATGGGAGAAGATATTTACAAATGTTATACCCAATAAAGAGTTAATATCCGAAATATATAAAGAACTTCTACAACTCAACACCAAAAAACCCCACAAATAATTAAATTAAAAATGAGCAGAGGACCTGAATATACATTTTCCAAAGAAGACAGGCATATGGAAAACAGATATATGAATAGATGTTTACCATCACTGCTCACCAGAGAAAAGCAAATCAAAACCACAATGAGATATCACCTTACACCTGTCAAAATGACTAGAATAAAAAAGATAAGAAATAACAAATGCTGGTGAAGATGTGGAGAAAAAGGAACCATTGTTCACTGTTGGGACGATGTAAACTGGCACAGCCACCATTGAAAACAGTATGGAGGCTCCTCAAGAAATTAAAAATAGAATTACCTTATGATCCAGTAACTCTACTACTGGACATTTCTCCCAATGAAAACAAAAACACTAACTTGAAAAGATATGTGTATCCCTATGTTTATCACAGCATTATTTACAATAGTGTACATATGGAAGCAACCCAAGTATCCATCAATAGGTGAATGGATAAAGAAAAGGTAGTATATGTATACAATGGAATACTACTCAGCCATAAAAAATAAGATCCTGACATTTGCAACAACATGGATGGACCTACATGGCATTATGCTAAGTATAGTAAGGCAAAGACAAATACCATGTGACTTTGATTATCTATGGAATCTAAAAATGTATGAATAAACAAAAACAAAAAGCAGAAACAGACCCATAAATAAAAACTAATGGTTGCCAGGGGGGAAGGGGGAATATGGGCAAAGGCGAGTGTGAGGTACAGACTTCCAGCTGTGGAAGGAATAGGTGACAAGGATAAAATGTACAGGATAGGAAATATGGTCAATGGTATTGTAAAAGCTTTGTATGGTGACAAATAATAGCTGTACTTGTGAGCATAGCATAACATACAGAGATGTTGAATCATTATGTTGTACACCTGAAATTAATGTAAGTAACATTGTGTGTCAGTTTTAAAAAAGAAAGAAAAGCACCTAATTTGGAAAGGAATAAGTACACTTATTTGTGTTTGCATTTAAAATAACCTTATATTAAAAAAATCCTGGGACACCTGGGTGGCTCAGTCAGTTAAGCATTCGACTCTTGATCTCAGCTCAGGTCTTGATCTCAGGGTTGTATGTTTGGGCCCCAGCATGGAGCCTACTTAGAAAAAATCAAAATAAAAATATGCTAAAGACTCAATCAAAAACTGTTGGAACAAATTCAGTAAAGTTTTAGAATATACAATCAACACTGAAAAAATCTGTTGTGCTTTTTTTCTTAAACATTTTATTTATTTATTTAAGAGAGAGAGAGAGAAAGAGAGAGCACAAGCCTGGGAGAGAGGCAAGAGACAAAGGGAGAGGGAGAAGCAGGCTTCCTGCTGAGCAAGGAGTCTGATGTGGGACTTGATTCTGGGACCCTGGGATCATGACCCAAGAAGAAAGGCAGATGCTTAGCTGACTGAGCCATGCAGGTGCCCCCAGTTGTGACTCTATATACTAACAACAAAGTATCTGAAAAAGAAATAAAGAAAATAATCCCAAATTACAATAGCATCAATAACAATAAAATACTTAGGGATAAATTTTAGCAGGTGAAAGATCTGTACACCAAATACTAGAAAATATTGATAAGAGAAATTGAAGAAACAAATAGAAAAATGTTCTGTTCATTGATCAGAATAATTAGTATTGTTAAAATGTCAACACTACCCAAAGTAATCTATAGATTAAATGTAATCCCTATCAAAATTCCATTGGAATTTTAACAGAAATAGAAAAAAAATCCTAAAATTTGTGTGAAACCACAGATGACTTCACATAGCCAAAACCATCTTGAGAAAGAAGAACAAAGCTGGAGACATCACACTTCCTGATTTCAAATTTTATTACAAAGATACATAATCAAAACACTAAGGTATTATCATAAAACCATACAAATAGAAAAATGGAACAGAACTGAGAGCCCAGATTTAATCTCACAAATATATGGTAAGCTAACAGTTGACAAGAGTGCCAAGAATACTCAGTGGAGATAAGACATTGCCTTCAATAAACTGCTGGGAAAACTGGATATTCATATGCAAACAAATGAAGGTTGACCCCTATCTTACACCATTCACAAAAACTGACTCAAAATGGATTAAAGACTTAAGTGTCATACCTGATACTTCCTCCTAGAAGAAAACAAAGGGGAAAAAGCTCCTTGGCACTGGTCTTAGCAACTTTTTTTTTAAATATGATGCTGAAGTCAGAAGGAACAAAAGCAAAAATAGACAAGTAGGACTACATCAAACTAAAAAGCTTCTGCACAGCAAAATAAATATCAGCAAAATGAAAAGGCAACCCACAGAATGGGAGATAATATTGGCAAACCAAATATCTGAAAGGGGGTTAATATAAAAAATATATAAGAAAATCAGACAACTGTATAGTAATCATCATCCTCATCTGATTTTAAAATGGGCAAAGGACCTGAATAGACTATTTTCTTCAGAAGATATACAAATGGCTAACAGGTGCTTGAAAAGATGCTCAACACCACTAATCATCAGGGAAATGCAAATCAAAACCACAATGAGATCTCACTTCACACCTGTTAGAATGGATATTATCAAAAAGCAAGAGATAATACCTGTTGCCAAGAATGTGAAGAAAAGAAACTCTTCTGCACTGTTCGTGGGAATGCAAATTGGAACAGCCACTGCGGAAAACCGTGTGGATGTTTTTCAAAAAATTAAAAATAGAATTACCATATGACCCCAAAATGCAAATTCTGGGTATATTTTCTAAGGAAAGGAAATCAATATCTCAAAAAGATATCTGCACCCCCATGTTCCTTTGCAGTATTGTTCACAAGAGCCAAGACATAGAAACTACCTAATTATGCACTGATGGATAAATTAATAAAGAAAATGTAATACTTTTAAAATGGAATATTACTCAGCCATGAAAAAAAGAAAATCCTGCGATTTGAGACAACATAGCTGGAACTTGAGGGCATTATGCTAAGTGAAATAAATCAAAGAAAGACAAACACTATATGTTCTCACTTATGTATGGAATCTAAAAAAAGTCAAACTCATAGAAACAAAATAGGTAGTTGCCAGGTAGGTGTGAGAAATGGGGAGATGGAGTTCAAAGAGTTAATAACTTGCAGTTATAAGATGAGTCAGTCCTGGGTATCTAATTTACAGCCTGATGACTGGAGTTAACTGTATTGTAAACTGAAGTTTGCACGTGCACACACACACACATACACACACACATACATAACTACACAAGGTGATGGATATCAACTAACCTATTTGTGTTAATCATTTCACAATATATATGTATATTGAATAATCACATTGTTCACCTTAAACTTGCACAATTTTTTTGTCAATTATATCTCAATGAAGGAGGAGAAATTTTGAAAAATAAAATAAATTAATTTAAAATTTAAATTAAATCAGGGTGCCTGGGTGGCTCAGTTGGTTAGAGCCTCTGCCTTCGGCTCAGGTCATGATCCCAGAGTTCCGGGATAGAGCCCTATGCGGGGGAGCCTGCTTCCTCCTCTTTCTCTGCCTGCCTCTCTGCCTACTTATGATCTCTGTCAAATAAATAAATAAAATCTTTTAAAAAAATTTTAAATTAAATCTAATAAATTAAATTAATTATTAATTTAAATAATTGCAAATAATTTTGTAATTTATAATATAATCTCATAATTTATAGTTATTATTTATAAATCACTGCTTAAATATTAATAATCATAATTAATAATTATTAATAAATTTTATAAATTAAATTTAAATAATAAAATTTAAGTTAAAATTTAAAATAAAAGTAATCTTAACTTCCAACCTTAAAACAAACTTTCACACATTTAAATGTATATGAAAAGTATTTACTTTTAAATTCAACTTGACCTTCTGATTTTGATTTTAATTTCCTATAGGTGTACATACAGTAAGAGAATCCAATGGATAATATTATTTCCTTTCCCTTGATGTTGCTATTACCCTGTGCAAATTAGTAAACTGAAACTCTGATGTTGCTATTACCCTGTACAAATTAGTAAACTGACACTCTGGATTCTATATAAGCCTTGTGATTTTATTAATTATGAGCTCACCATATATAAATGGATGCTATATTTTTGTATGAGGAAATTAAATTCTGAGCTGCTATGGTTGAGGTAGAGATATTGTGGATTCTTTAAAAAGTCATCTAGGTAATGAGCACCATCATGAAAGCCTTCATGAAAGACAACGAGCTGGCTTTGGCAACACAGACATATTCTTTGACCTGGCCAAAACATTTTCCATTTTGAAATTCCAAGAGTTTCAACGGAGTTATATGAGAATTTCAGTACCTCTCAGCCCCAATCAATATAATGCTATTATATTAAAGATAAGGTAAAATGATAAAAATTAACTGGAGTAGTCTGATCACAGATGTGAATAATGGATATAACATTCCAGATAACCCACAATGCTTATTATAAACTGCAATAAGAAATCCTGTATATTTCTAACACCAGAGAACATTTACCTCAGAAACATACAAAATCAATTCCATACACTACAAAAGAGACACTAGGAATTGTTGGAGTAGAGGCAGATTATTTAATAAATGATACTGGTATTATGTGGAAAGAATCCATGTCCATTTTCCTCTACAAAACACAAGCCAAATTCATTCTAGATAAATGAGTGTTTCTTTCTTTTCACTCACCCATTCCTTTTAAAATATTTAAGATACCAAAAAAAATTTAAGATACCTAGTTTTCCTGGAATTTGCTTATGTGTATCAAGGTCTAACTTTTTTTCCCCAAATGCCTAGGTAAATATTCCAACACCATTTACCAAATGTGTAAAAGAGTTAACATCAAAGACCTGAATTTGCTAGCCTTATAAAGGTCTGCTTGCACGGCTGGCCCTTGGTGGGATTTTATTAGTAGTAATGTATTAGTAATTAATAAATGAACTAATTAATTAGTAATTAATTAGTCAGAAGGATAAAAAAGACAAAAGGGAAGACCCAAGTACTACCATTAGGAATAAGAGAGGTGACATCACTAGATAGTCTACAAATATCAAAAGGATAAGTTGATTGACAAGGTTGTGGCGAAACAGGAACTCTCCTACATTGCTGGTGGGTGTCCAAATGTGTAATACCCATTTAGAGGGATATTTGAGAATACCTAATAAAACTACACTGCACATGCATATCACCCATCCCCACTTCTAGGATCCACTATCCCCATTTCTAGGAATCTACCCTGAAAACAGACCTCTAACCATACAAAAATATATTTGCATGAGGTTATCTGTCCAGCATTAATTATAACACCAAAATATTGGAAATAAATATCCACATATAGAGTGATTGAACAAATTATACAAATTATAGTAGTGACACAAGGGAGTGTTATTCAGGTGTAAAAAAATGAGAAAGGTATCTATGTATCAACTGGCTTCAAGTCTGTAAAATATGCAAATAGATTAGAGGGATTAGTAAAATTTACTTTTCCTAACTATATTTTCCTTAAAAAAAAAAAAAAGAGGTTGATATCCTGTGGCTATTTCACAGTGAGCTCTGGCCAAAAGGGATCAACACAAATAAGGCAGTGCCACAATGGATCACTGTAAATCATGAAGTCTAAAGCTCTGGCCAGAAAATAAAAACAAGGAAGGGTCCCCAGAGACCTGTGAGACCATCCATAAACCATTTTCTGTAGGTGGTTCCTAGAAAGACCTTCCTTTAACGCTCAAGACTGAAAAGGAAAGGACCTCAGATACAGCAGGTAGAGCAGTGACCCTTATCCTTATGTGGGAGGGAGCTATGTTTGTGTGTGTTGCGGGGGCGGATACAATGGGACTAGGCTCTTTCAGAACCTCATATCCAGGGCAGACACCCAGAATGCTGCTGCCTGAGATGAGATCCAGGGATCCTCTTGGGAGTTGAGAAGCTTGCTGTAATACCAATGAGAAATCCTATGTGAAGGGCCCAAAGCATCTAGGGTCCTTCCTCTTAAGTGTGTTGCCTCTCACAGAGCTGGCGAGATTTAGCTTAGTTCCTCTCTTGCGTCTCCAAGCAGCCGGAGCCTTGGAGTAAGTCAGTCTTGTCCACCCCTCATCCCCCACTACAACTCTCCCCCAGTATTGAGCTTAGCCATCCCCACCATTTGAAAGACAGACAACAAAGAGTGCCAACTAGGTGACAAAGGGAGTGGTAATGTAGGTCACATACCCTATCAGTTCCCATCCCTGCCTTTTCAGAAAAACACCACTGGTGTGCAGAAATCGTCAATTCACTGTTTCTTCTCTCGGGCACACCTGAAGCCAACTTCCTCCGTGCGTACACCGCCCACCCCCACAAATAGAAACAGTGTCACACAGAGCTGGGCAGGGAGGCTGGGAGTGGGGCAGGGATGTTCAAAAGGAAGGAGAGAGCAGAGAGGAGGGTCAGGGGCACTCCCTGCGGTACAGGGAGTGGGTACACCAAGTCTCAGTCACCACCTCCCACAGATCCCATTTCCCGGCTGGCCTCGCACCCACTTCCTCCAACAGCAACCGCTGCTTCCCTCCACGTCTGCCTCCCTCAGGATCACTTCCTGCCTCTTGAGATCTCAGGAAAAAGAGTGACCCCGGCTAAGACGCTGGCAATAGGCCGAGGCGCTCTGCGCTCTAGCAACAAATGCTGTAATTCTGATGGCCCAAGAAATTCTTTTCCAGGTTACCTCAGCATGCAGAGACACCCACCCGCCCACCACAACACATTACCACTCCTCCCACGGCAGTGTCTCATTCGTCAAGTGTATGTCCCTCCTGCCCCTTTTCCGTGCTGCACACCTCTGTGTTTGCCCAGGACAGAGCCTGGTCACGTGAGCCACCACCAACATCACGTGACCGTGCACTCAGCTTGCCTGCTGCACCCTGCAGCATGGATGGCAGAATCTTCTGCCCCTGAAGTGGAGATGCTTGCTAGAAGAATCTGAAGCTTCCGTCCCTGGTGAAGATAGAGAGCTGAAGGAAGGCTGGATTTGGAGCCAGAGCTTCCAGCCCTAGCGCTAGACCTGGGCCCTGCTCTGTTAGGAGCACAGGGCTGGTGAGGAATATTCGATGAGGAGTTTGGAGATGAACTGATTTTTATTATTCTGTATGATACTCGGGCAACATATTAACACACACACACACAACAATCGACCTTGAAAAATACTGATAAGCAAAACAAGCATTCAAACTCCAATGTCCACTACCAGAACGATCCCTGTTTGCTTGTGGTTTCTGAAGGCAAGCAAAACTGCCACTTTGTCTTGCTTCCATAAACCTTGAATACCAGAGTCAAGAAAGAAAAAACCAAAACACTCTGCATTCTCAGACAAGCAAAAAAAAAAAATAAAATAACAGGGTCAGCATATCTGGTTATCTTCCTGAAAACAAAACAAAACAAAAAATCAACTTTGTATATTTCCCCTTAACCTGCACTCACCTTCAACCCCTACCCTCCATCCAAAATAACTGTATACCTGACTTTCACTCCTGTCTGAATATATATTACCTTTTTGAATGTGAAAACCCTGTGGTATGATTCAGGAGCTCTGGCAATTTTAAAGTTTATTCCCTTTAACTTACATATTTTTATTTGGTAAGCCAGTTTTTTTTTTTAATTGTGGCTCTTAGATTTATTCCTTTGATATGTTTTATGTTATTACAGATTTTTCCCCATCATCAAATATAAGCTTGCATAAACTTGGTCCATTCACACACATTTACTTTTATAATGGAGTTATAGTTTTCTTGTATACCAATCTTGTTTATTTCACCAAATAAAGCATCAGAGCTTTTCTTAATTCAATTTAAAATCTTACATCATCACTTTTAGTGGCTGTATGGTATTACTGTAACATTTTCCATGGGCACCACCCTGAAAAAATGGTTTTCCTGACTCAGTTATTGCCTACTTTCTTCTTATTCTTTTAATTTTTAGGCAGTATCAAAGAAACACCCATACTTTTTGCAACTTCTCAGCTCTTCAAAACTTACCTCATCCTCTATATCCTTTAACCACTCCAGGCTAACTGGATAACTCATTCCCATGGAAACACCTTTCTCAACTCCATGCTTTTCTTCATACCACCCAGTCTTTTTCAAACGTTCCAGAGCCCAACTTAATTGGATCCTTTTTCTCTGAGGCATGCCCTGAGTAGCAGCCCATGGTAACCTCTGCATTTCAAGTTATTAGAAAAAGCTTTTTCAAGGAGCATATTATGTATGCATTAATTATCTATGTGTGTTTCTGTGTTAAATTTGCATCTATATTTTAAGTTCAAGAAGGGTGACTTCTGACAACTTGAACACAACTTTATTGAAAACACAAATAATACTCAAATAGACCTCAATACACTAGAACAATCGTAAGGGTAACTGGTTTACTTTTGATGGCTCAGTTCACTTTGGCTTAAATACTAAGTGTCACAATCTGGATAAAAATGAAAATACCAAATGTGCTTTCAGTTCTAATATTCATTTGGCATCAGAATAATGATTCAGCTCATACAGAGTTGGGCAAAGTCAGTGTTGGCAACAAAAATGTACATTACAACACAGAACCAACTATGTAAATCAAAACATTAGTCAAGGAATTGCTAACTTAGGAACATAAGGGCAAAGGCAAGTGATTAATCATACTAATTTTCTTGGTCTGCCTCAGGGTCCTCTTGACCATCTGTTTTGCTTTGCAGTTCCTTAGCAAATTCCTCAACTTCATGGAATGCAGAAATAAGTGGCTCAAGACTGAAATCATCATCAGTGAACAACACTGACTCCTCTTTGATATTGTTACCAATATTCTCAAACATTGCTAGAACAACTTGAATATTGTCATTCGTCTCTTTCCTGTTAAAAAGCCTCATAAATTCTGACATTGCTTCAGCACTGAGTAGTTCTTTTGTTATGACAGGATTTTCAGACAAATTCATTAGCATTTTCAGAACATGAAACCTTGTTTTGGTATTGCCCATAGCTAACAAGGAGAGAAATCCAGACATATACTTGACAACTAGTGTGTGGTAGTCAGTAGTTGTAGTGAGATGTCTAACCATCCTTATTCCAGATAGCTGTTCAGGGGAATCTAAGCTGCAAGCAAGGGTTTCTTCACACACCTGACACACATATGTCTGAATCATGTTTAGATTTGGATAAGGTTGAGCCAAGCGAATCATATTTTCCAAAAAACTTGTCCTAACTCGGGAGGAAGGATAATTGAGCAGGGTTTCAATAAGTGAGACAACACCTGAATCCCGAATGAAATCTCGGGTAAATTGAGAAGCACTTCTCATACCCATTGCAATTTTAGATATCTCATGAATAAAAGGATCTCGGACTTTGTCCATTAATAAAAGGAGTTCTTCAAACTCTTCAGAACCAATTTTGAGCTCACATTGTATGCAGCTGCAGGACCAACTCTCAGGCTCCACACTCTCTTGGGTTCTAAGATGCTCCCGAATTTCCCTGACTGACCTATAGGATGGATCATACAGAAATGGGAACTCAGGTTCAGGCTGATCAGGCTGAAGCAAAGATTCCTGCTCTTCCCCTTCTGTGTTAAGTTCCATGTGCTTGGGCTTTTCTCCAAACATTTCAGAGAACAGACATGCTGCCTCTTTTGGAAATCTAAAGGGGACTGGAGATGGGAAGCCAACCCTACCCCATGGACCAGGCTTGAATTGAATGGTGACCTCTTCCCAGCTCTGGGGCCTGCGCAAGGCATCAGGCTCCTGCTCAAATGAACACTCAGACCTGCGAATGGCCCTGAACACAGGCCTAGGATTTGATTCAAAATGGGACTCATCTCCTGCCCAGAACCAGGACCCCACTATGGCTTCATCCTCCTCAGCTACTGTCCTGGTCTCATAGTTGGTCCCATACCCAGTCCTGTTATTGGCCTCATCTTTAGCTCCAAACCAAGACCCAAAAACTGTCCCTTCCTTGTTTTCTGGCCTGGACTCACAGGTAACAACAGTTCCAGTCTCATTAATGTCCTTCTCTCCAGACCAGAACCAGGACTCAACAATTATCTCCTCATCATCCTCTGGCTGAGATGCACAGCATTTCTCTGCTTCTGCACTGACTTCCTTTGCAGCACAGAACCAGGATCCAAAAATGATTTCTTCTTCAGTGCTTGACCTGCTCTCTTCTACTGCCCGAGGCCCAACCTCTGTACTATCTTCTTCTTCAGCCCAAAACCAGGACCCAACAATGATTTCCTCTTCCTCAGTCACTGGCATGGACTCAAAACTGGCTCCTGCCTCCAAATTGGCCTCTTCTTCAGCCCAGAACCAAGACCCAAGAGTGGCTTCCTTCTCTTCGGCCTCTGGACTGGAATTGTTGCAAAAGCCAGTCTCCTTCCTAATTATCTCTTCCCTGGCCCAGAACCAGGACCCAACAATAGCTTCCTCCTCAGCTGCCAGCCAGTCCTTTTCTCTAGCCTCAGCTGCTGTCTTAAGTCTGTCCTCTTCCCCAGCCCAGAACCAAGAATCAATAATGTCCTCCTCCTCAGCATCTGGCCTGGATTCTTCTCTGTCTGTAGCCTCTCTACTTGTTTTGTCTCCTTTCCAGAACCAGGATGTGATCATGGTCTCCTCCTCCATTAGTGCCTTGGCCTCTTCTCCAGTCCCATCATCTATAGTGACTTCTTCTGTAGCCCATAACCAGGGCCCTATAACGATCTCTGGGCTTGTGTATTTTCTGGACCAGAATGGTGAGTCAACAGTGTCCTGTTCCTCCCCTGGCCTTAACTTCCAGCTGCCTCCATTGGCAATATACATGCAGGGATCATCTTCATCCCAGAAGCAAGACTCATTATGCATCTCTTCAGCCCCTGCCATAAATTTACATCTGGCACCAGCTCCATACTGCATACTGACCTCTTCTGTGGTCCCAAACCAAGATGACAGATTAACCTCTTCCTTGTCCTTCAGACTAGACTTGTTGCTGACCTCAGTTCCCACATAAGCTTCTACTTCATCCCAGAACCATGACCCAAAAATGGGCTCCTCCTCAGCTCCTGTCATGGTGTCACAGCTGACTTTAACCCCAGAATCTATCTGAGCCTGGTTTCCAGCCCAAAACCACTCCCCGAATATTGTCTCTTCATCTTCTGGACTGGTATCTTCTCCAAACTCAGCCTCTGTATCGACCTCTTTTCTATCCCAGAACCAGGGACCAATGACCTCTTCTTCCTCAGACCTTGGCCTGGATGCACAGCTGGCTCTAACATCAGCTTCTACACTGGTCTCATCACTGACCCAAAACCAGGGCCCAAAAATGGTCTCTTCCTCAGCCTCTAGGTTGATTTCTTCACTTTCCCAGAAGCAGGAACCAGCAATGACCTTTCCTTTATCATATGCTACCACAGATTTGAAGGCAGCCTCAGCTCCAGCTTCCATACTGATCTCTTCCCCAGAACCAAGCATGGAATTACCAGCAGACTCTTCCTCAGCCCTTGGTCTGGATTTACTGCTGGCATCAGTCCTCATACTGGCTTCTTCTTCAGTCCAGAACCAACTGCCAACAATTGACTCATCCTCCCTTTGAGAACTATACTTGACACTGGACCCACCAACTACACTGGACTCTTCTGTAGCCCAGAACCAGTTCCCAAGGAGGAACTCCTCTTCAGACCTGGCTTCTTCCTTGGCCCTGGCTCTGGCCTTAGTTTTCACCTTTTCCTTTGCCATTATTCTGGTCCTGGCTTTCTTGGACTTGGGCTTTGACAAGTTATCAGTCTTTTCTCTAGGACAGAACCAGGACTCTTTTTTGACTACATCTATAGATCCAGAAACAAAATCAATGGAAGCTTCTTGCTGGGCCCTGTGCCTCGCCCTGACATTGGCCCCTTTCCTGATTCTGGGTTTGGACCTGGATTTGGCTTCCTCCCTAGCCCAGAACCAGGACTTCACAATGTCTTCACATTCAGATCCAGAACCGGACTCAGAGATTTCTTTCTTGGACCTAAACCTGGACCTGTTATTGATTTCTTCCTTGGGCCTAGACCAGGCATTAGTCTTTTCTCTGGCCCAGAGCCAGGATGTCTTAAAAGATTCATCCTCAGAGCCAGAACTAGACAAGATATAGTACTCCTGATTGATAGTGGGCCTAAAAACGACCTCTTCTCTAGCTATGTGCCTGCATCTGGCACTGGCCTTTACCCTGCCTCTAGGATGAAACTTTGTACTGACATCTTCCCCACTCCAGAACCAGGAACTCATAGAGGATCTGTCTGCCCAACTGAAATCATACTTCTGAGAGATCTCTTGTTTGGACATAGGCCTGTGGCACCACCAGGACCCAACATTGGTCTTCTCCTCTGACCCAAACAAAGGCTGTTTTCCTGATTGGTACTTGATCTTGGTGCCAGAAAAGGACTCAATATCCATACTGATCAGTTCCCTATCCATAGATAATGTCTTAGATTTAGCAGCTGACCTAGACTCAGTACTGACCAGTGGCCAGGCTATGGTATTGGTCTGGGACACTCCCCCTGTCTTCAACATTGCTTTACTATCAAACTTAGTTTGGGCCCAAGAATGGGCTTTATCTGAGGGCCTCGACCCAGGGATTGCCTTGGCCTCATTCCTAGGATGCATTGCACCTACTCCCATGGGTTCAGCTTTGGGCCTTGCACCACCTACTACCATGGCATCAGATTTAGGCCTTACCCCAGGAATTACCTGTGCCTGGGTCCTAACCTTGGGTCTGACCACCAATGGGACTTCATTCTCTCTTTCAGCCCCACCCCCAACCTCTTCTCCAGCCTTCTTTTCAGGCTTTGCCTGGGCAGCAGGTTCAATCTCAGCTCCAGTCATGGTACAAGTTACAGAAGAGGCATAGTTAAGTAACCCCACCCCAGTCTCAGCCTCTACCACAGATCTCTCACAGTTCTGTATCTTCACACTCTGATCTTTCAGTGATTCAGGTGGTATAGTAAGAAACAAATGTTAGAATCAATCACTAGTCCATGAGTCAATCAACCTCCTTCTGAAGCCTAGCCTCAGTCAATATCACAGACAAAGTGCAGGAGGCATAACCAAGCTGGGGGATGATGGATGTTCCCGGCTGGGTGCAGACCTGTTGAGGGTAGTGATCAGCAGCAATTCCAACACCACCAGAGCTGTCACTGGAGGTGGATCTACGGAAAGAGAATGACATGGGCTTTGAATCTCTTCTAATTGTGTTGCTCTGTGCAGAGATTCACACAGAGACTGGACTTTGAATGTTTAGCAGGACAGTTGGGACTACTTAGAAAGTCTTCTGTCATCCTCATTTCACCCATGTTTTACCCCAGAGTTTGCCATGTTACTTTGCCTGACACAAAACAGGTATGAAACTGGTAAGTGTTAGCAATGGGAGAGGTTTAGGAGCCCCCAAAGTACCCTAATCACTCTTAGGCCAGTGTTGATTTCCACTTCCCCACCCAAAGCTGTACCTACTCTCATACCAACCTATATGGATGTGGTGTGATTTCCCCCTCCTTCCCTTGATTCCAGTGTTGTCAAACCCTAAAGCAACTTGGAGAATATCCTAGGAATAAGTAAAAATAAAGGAGAAAATGGAGCCCGACTGCTAGATATATAAGAGGGCACATTGACCTCTGATGCAAGTATCTCTTACCATAAGAGTTCCATTTGTCTGTTTCCTGTCTCCTTGTTCCTGCTCTCAGGTCTTCTACTTCCCTTCAGAGCCAATCCACAACTACCCCAAAATTCCTAGTATCTCCTGCAAGAAATGGACAAGGGATGCTGTGGCAGTGTGTAATTTGGCAGCAAACAGGAGAGGTGGAGGAGGTCGCAGACCCACGTGGATCAAAGACACCTGCCATGATCTTACTCTAAAGTGCTCCCCTGATTTACCCACCTTCACACAAACCTCCAGAGATCTGAACCAGTCTCCTCCTCTCTCCTTCCTTACAGAAATGAGCAGCCTTCAAGCAAGTCTATGGACAGACACAAAGGTAAAACATTCAGGAAATAATGGTAGCAACTGAGTGCTTGGTGAACTGACCAACATCAAAAATAAGAGTGTCCATATTATCTTCTAACATTTAGGGTCCTGTTGATAAAATATTCACATTAATTTAAGCCCTCTGTTTTACAGTTCTGGATAACAATTCTTCACATGACACTCTTCCCATTATTCCTTTCTCCAATTATGAGAATTAACCACTAGGTGTTCACACTCCCTTGTACTACAGAAATGGGGGAAAGAACACAGCACATTCCAGAAAACAGTACGTGCAGTGGCACTTGTAATTATGACTTGTGTCTCACCCTCACGTCCTAGCCCAATTTTAGCAGGAATTTTGGGTGGAGGTGAAGGAGGAAGGCAAGAAAAGTGCTTAGAAAGCTAATACAAAAGGTAATTTTGGAAGGTATTCCTGGATGCCTGACCTGTCCTGGTCCCACCAGTCACCCCATTCCAGTGGTTTCCACTAAATGGCTGCTGCCCATTTCCCGAACCACTCCGCCCCCCCGCCAGTGCCACACACCTCCAGAAATCCAGGCCATTGTCTCGCTCCTCCTTTTTCTCAAGCCTCTCCTCTACAGATGCAACCTGCAGGAGGAAACCGCCAGAGCTAACATGCAGAGAGAAGACTTTGGCATCAACCAGGCACCTGCAGAAAGGACAGCACCCACGGTGCGGGGCCCAACAGGTCTCTTTCCAGAATCAGGGCCCAAAGCAGCCAACGCCAAGGGGCATCCGCTCCCGCAAGCTGGGCACAGAGCTCCGAGCCGCCCCGCCCCGCGCCGCGGTGGCCTGTCTGGGCACTCCACACCCCAGCTCCCGCTCCGCTATTTCTTCAGCAGCAGCCCCCACGCCCTCGCGGCCACAGCTCTCTGCCGGCAGAGGCACCGTCGAGGCGGGTCGCGGGCGCCTGGAAAGCTGGCCGCGGAGTGGCGGGCGCAGTTCGCCTCCAGAGGATCCGAGGGAGCCTCTCCGGCCAGCCCCGGTGCCCCGGGCCCGGCCCACGCCAGTCGCCGCCTCTCCTCGCCAGGGGTCCCGCGGCGTTGCGCACCTCTCTCAGGGACCAGCTACTACAGGGTCGCCTCCTCCTTGCCAGGCTGTCAGGGTCTGGGGTCCGGGCAGCCTGGAAGTCGGGCGACAGTGGGGGTCCCCCGCCTCCCCCCACGACACCCCCACTTGCCCTCACAGGCTCAAGGTGCAAGTCGTCGGCCTCCCCCTCCTCTCGGAGCTCTTCACTCGGATTCCCACCGCCGTGCATGCGGCCAGAATCGCAAAAAGGCGTCCCGCCCCCCGCGCTACTACCCCAAACTGGGCAGGGGCTGCGCAGGATGCGGCACGAAACTCTCGCAGCGAGGTGTCTGGAAGGGGGGCGGAGGAATATGGCGAGAATGGGCTCGACGCCCCCTCCCCGGCCCACCCTAGTTCCGACCCAGAGGGGGCGGGGCCAGGAGGAGCCCGAGACTAAGGGGCGGGCTCACGGCAGCCCGCCCGCCTCTGCAGACCTCCGCGGGCGACCAGCCCCTCGTTGCTGGCACTGCAATCTATGGGACCTGGGGACGGTTGGCGGTGGGGGCTGGGATCCAGAGGTCGGGGGCGGCGGGGAGGGAAGGTGTGCGGCGGGAAGCGGCGGATGGATATCAACCGTCCCTCTCGGTGTGTGAGAACCCCCAGGCTGCTCAGTGTCTGTCCACCTCCCTCTCCCCACTTCCCTCCACCATCCTAATTGGAGGCGGGTGGGCCAGGGGCTGTCAGGACAGCAGGCTGGGAGGAGAGAGGCGACCTAAAGCCCGACTGCCCCGGAGGTTCTGGGGTGGATGGCCCTCTCCCTTTCTTCCTTCATTGCTTCGCGGGGCCACGGAAGGGAGGAGGGTGGGGAGGACCCCCACGGAGGCCTCACCACTGCGCCTTTTCTAAAGGAAGGCAGACCTGCGCCTGGACCCTGAGAAAACCAACCCCTGCTCTGCGCCCATTCTTTCTGCCACGCTGCTGTTTCCCTGCTCATTTAAACTGGCAGCATGCTTTGCCATTTTGCAATCCCCACAGTTGCCCAAGAAGGAGGGCCTTTTTTCCTTGTCAGGACCCGCACTGGGTCCTAGGATCTTTCCTGTCTGTTGCCCCCATGGCCAGGGGTCGGGCGGCTCCTAGCTCCTCTTCAACTGTCCTATTAAGTCTTCTCTCGCAGTCACATCCAAGCTCTCATGATCTTTGGTCTTGTGGAGTTGTGGCAGGATCAGAACCAGCTTGGATCTCAGCCACCTGCCATACACGCCAGTCTAGTTTCCCCAGCCATTCTTTGGAAGAAGGCCCCTTCATGTACCTACTTCCCCAGGACAGAGCCTGCGGGTTCTTGAATCTTCTGATTCCTTTACCCCTACACCCTTCCTCTCGTCTTGAGCCCTTCCTTTCTGTGCTCCATGGGGCAAACAGAGCAACGCATTTAAGCACGACTGTGGTTGAGCATGAACCTGCTGGGGCCCATTTTAAACCCAATTAAATGGAACTTTCACTATGATAGGAGGAATAAAGGTCCTTCAATGACCCAGAAGCTGGAATAGGCAAGGAAGCAGATTCTGCCCAGGATCCCTTAGAGAAATGAAGCCTAACCATCACCTTCAATTCAGACCAGTGAGGTCCGTTTCGTGTTCCCAACATCCAGGGCTGTAAGCTAATACATTTGTGCGATTTTAAGCCACCAAGAATGTGGTAATATGTTACAGTAAGAGTAGGAACTAAATTTACTCACCATCTTGTCTTGAAATTCCATTTCCCTTGATTTACTTTACTCAACCCCTGGGAAGGCCAATTTGGGGGCTCATCTCTTACTCCTATAACTACCCTCTCCAGCAATCCCCTGTCTCTGTTTTCTAAAGAAAAGAGACTTTTGCAATGGCCTTTTAGGTTCATCTTAGAGAAAGTCCCCATTTGCTGAAAATCACTGATAGTTTTGATGATGAGAAGGGACTATATTCTTACAATGAATGTTCACATATTTTCATTTAGGTTTTATTTATATTTAAACACTTATTATAACTGTGCAATATTTAAGTGATAAAAAACCATCTGGAGATGATTCTCTACAATATCTGGACTGACAATGGATGTCAATTATCAGAGGAGGGCTGCTTTTTCTGTGCTGTTTAAATGGCTTTAACTGAACTGTGGATCATTTTTTCTTTGTTCCACAGCATACACTCTTGGTTGAATGCCAACCTTCTTGGTTGAAGAAGGTAGTCGGAGCTCTGCTGGGATATGTGGGTGTGTGTCAATCTCCTTGCCTCCTTGAACTGTTCTTTCACTTTCTTAAATTCTCTGGTGCCTTTCATTCATTCAAGAAATACCTAAGAGTACCTTCTTTATCCTAGGCACTGGAGATACAGTAGAAACACAGGTGAAAGAAATCTCTGTTCTTGTGGAAGGTACACAGTAACTTTCTTTCTGTAGTCTCTTTCTTACTCAAATTTTCATTCTATAATTTTATGGTTATACCAGCGTAACGTTGTCTGGTAATTCTCAAGGTGATCCAGTATTGATTCCAAGATATTTACTAACAGGGGAGTAGACCTACCACAAACTGAAAGAGTACAGTGTGAGACTTTGAAATTTTGTTGGACAATTTTTTCTTAATCCATTTACAGAACAGACCCCATTCATTGCTCTTTAATATTTATTAAACTGAGAAAAGTCCTATTTTAAGCTCTGTATGTATTAGCACTTAATGTGTATATATCAGATAACTTAAGTGTCATCTTTAATATCAGAGAGTATGTAAAGTTTTGAAACAGGATATTGATCTATGTCTTTGTGGTGCCAAGTAATAGTCTATTTACTTTCTTCTAAAATGAATTCTGGTCTGATTGTCATTCACACAAATGAATTGGTCTGATTGGACTGGTCTGAGTCATAGATTCACTCCCCAGTATCTCTACTAGCATCTGTCTAACACTGACTAGCTTCTGAAATCGAAATTTCTGTAGTGTTAAGTACTTGCCATTGAGCTTTTGACTGCCAAGGCATCCACTTCAAAAGACATCCACTATACTATATAGGAAACTCTAAAGAGTCCACCAAGAACTATTAGAACTGATAAACAAATTCAGTAAAGTCATAGGATACAAAATCAATGTATGGAAATCTTGCATTACTATACAGCAATAATGAAGCATAAGAAAGAGAAATTATGAAAATAATCCCATTTACAATTGCACCGAAGTAATAAGATACCTAGGAATAAACCTAACCAAAGATGTGAAAGCCCTGTACTCTGAAAACTATAAAACACCGAAGAAAGAAATTGAAGACAACACAAAGAAATGGAAAGAAATTCCATGCTCATGGCTTGGAAGAACAAATATTGTTAAAATGCCTATACTACCCAAAGCAATCTACACATCTAATACAATCCTTACCAAAATACAACAGCATTTTTCACAGAACTAGAACAAAGAATTATAAAATTTATATGTAACCACAAAAGACTGCAACTATCCAAAGCAACCTTGAAAAGGAAAAGCAAAGCTGGAGACATCATAATTCTGGACTTCAAGTTATATTACAAGGCTGTAGTAGTCAAAAGAGTATGGTATTGGCACACAAATAGACACATAGAGCAATAGAATAGAATAGAAAACTCAGAAATAAACCCATAACTGTATAGCCAATTAATCTTCAACAAAGGACGTAAAATTATTCAGTGGGAAAAAGTGTTTTCAACAAATGGTGTTGGGAAAACTGGACAGCAACATGCAAAAGATAGAAACTGCACTACTTTCTTACATCATATATATAAATAAGTGCAAAATGAATTAAAGACCTAAATGTGAGACCCAAAACCATAAAAATCCTAGAAGGGAACACTGGTAAAAACTTCTTTGACATTGGCCATAACAATTTTTTTCTAGCTAGGTCTCCTGCAGCAAGGGAAACAAAAGGAAAAACAAACTATTGGGACTACATCAACATAAAAGGTTCTGCACAGCAAAGGAAACAATCAACAAAACAGAATGGGAAAAGAAATTTGTAAATGATATATCTAATAATGGGTTAGTATCCAAAATATATAAAGAACTGATATCACTCAAGATCCAAAAACCAAATAATTCAATTAAAAATGGGTAGAAGACATGAACATATGTAGAGATCAAAATGGAGTCTCTCATGTTAAGTAGGAGCCTGTGTCAAGCAGGGGCCTGTGTTAAGCAATGACACAAGTAGTTAAAGATACTGCATCCAGGAAATATTGTTGGGATCAGCATCAGCTGACACCCCAGAACTGAGAACAAACAGAACCAGAGGAGGTCTGCAGGGGCCCAAGACTGATTAAATCCCTTTTAAAAAAGAGAGGATTTTTGCAGCAAAATGTCAGATTCTTCAGACATGACCTCTCTCTATGACCACTTAAAGAAGGCAATTGCCACCAAAGGCTCTGCCCAACTATCTCTGAACAGAACTGAGATCCTTTACTGCTTGAACATAAGGAGCAGTTAGTGCCAAGAGCTGACCTGGACTGGACCAACACATTCTCTCAACTGCAAGCCCACAGACTAACTTTGCGTTTGGTTCATTAACTTCCTACACCCTTCTGTTATCTTGTTTGTTGCGAGGTTTCTCTTATGTTCTACTCTGTGTGCTATTTAAGAAGCCAAGTTTAATCATATGGTGAAATGTCACTGAGTTTGGAATCTGGAACCTGCTTTATAATTGTGATTAACTCTGTCTTATGACTGAATAAAACTGACATTGTGGAAAGACACAAACTGTGTGTGTGCCTTCATATTGTGCTCATGATAACAGACATTTCCCCAAAAAAGACATCCAGATGGCCAACAGACACATGAAAAAATACTCAACATCACCCATCATCAGAGAAATGTAAATCAAAACTACAAGGAGATTTCACCTCACCCCTGTGAAAATGGCTAAAATCAACAACAGAAGAAACAACAAGTGTTGGCGAGGATGTGAAGAAAAAGGAACCCTAGGTATTGTTGGCAGAAATATGACATGGCACAGCCACTGTGGAAAACAGTACAGAGGTTCCTCAAAAAATTAAAAATAGAGCTACCCTACAATTCAGCAATCTCACTACTGGGTATTTACCCAGAGAATACAAAAACACCAATTTGTAGGGATACATGCACCCCTACGTTTATAGCAGCATTATTTACAATAGCCAAAATATGGAAGTAGCCCAAGTATCCATCAGTTGATGAATGGATAGAGAAGATGTGGTATAATATACAATGTAATATTATTCAGCCATAAAAAGATTGAAATCTTGCCATTTGCAATGACATGGATGGAGATAGAGAGTATAATGTTAAGCAAAATAACTGAGAGAAAGAAATACCATATGATTTCAGTCATAAGTGGATTTTTAGAAACCAAACAAATGAGCAAAGAAAATAGAGAAAGAAAGACAAACTTAATTACAGAGAAAAAAACTGATGGTCACCAGAGAGGAAGTGGGTAGGAAGATGGGTTAAATTAGAGATGTAGACTAAGGAGTGCACTTGTGATGAGCACTCCTTAGTCCACATGAGATCCATGAGACACCATACTTGGGTGGTGTATGGAATTCTTGAATCACTAAACTATACACCTGAAACTAATATAACACTATATATTAACTAACTGGAATTACTAACACCATGAGACTTAATCCATGAGACACCATACATGGGTGGTGTATGAAATTCTTGAATCACTAAACTATACACCTGAAACTAATATAACACTGTATGTTAACTAACTGGAATTAAAATAAAAACTTAAAAAAAAAGATACCCATCTTGAATAGACAAATGGGTTGATATATGATCCACCTCTTAGCAAAACAACCAGATAAGGAACTCAGCCACCTCCATCCATTAAGTTACCTTTCAAATGCCCCAGTTAACCTAAATAACCGAGTCCTTGACTCATCCTACTTTTTCCTTCCCAGATTTAATTCCCACTCTTATGCCTTAAATTAGCCATTAGGAGTATACTTGTGGAATCCTAGGCTCCCCATCCCCAGATTCTCATAAAGGAAGTGTTTTAGGCCTGTTCTCCCTCCCACCCCCCACAACATTTCTACTCCCATTCAATTGACTGGAATTCAATCACCATTTATTGAAAATACTGTTCACAAGCTAGGACAACTGGATATCCACATGCAGAAGAATAAAGTTGTCTCAGCAGACCAGGAATGGAGCAAAACATCCTTGATTTGATAAAGAACATCTACAAAAACCCTATAGCTAACATCATATTTAATAGTGAGAAACTTAGATTTACTACTAAGATCAGGAAAAAGCCAAGGATATCCTCTATCACCACTCCTTTCCAACACTGTACTGGAATTCCCAGTTAATGCATTAAGACCAAGAAAGAATACAAAAGGACTACAAATTGGGAAGAAGAAATAAAACTGCCTTTATTTGCAGGTGACATGACTGTCTGTATAGAAAACTGAAAGAATAGACAAAAGCACTCTTGGAAGTAATAAGTGGTACTAGCAAGGTTAGAGGACAGGGTTAGTATACAAAAGTCAATTGCTTTCCTGTATACCAGCAATGAACAAGTGAAGCTTGAAATTAAATACCTTTTATATTAGCACCCCAGAAAATGAAGTACATAGGAATAAATCTAACAAGTATGTACAAGATCTACATGAGGAAAACTACAAAATTCTGATGAATGAAATTTCAGAAGAACTAAATAAATGGAGAGATATTCCATGTTCATGGATAGGAAGACTCAATATTATCAAGATGTCAGTCCTTCCCAACCTGGTCTATAGATTCTATGCAATCCTAGTCAAATCCCAGAAAGTTATTTTATGGATATTGACAAGCTGATACTAAGGTTTATATGAAGAGGCAAAAGACCCAAAATACCTAACTCAATACTGAAGAAGAACAGAGTCAGAGGACTGATATTACCTGACTTCAAGACTTACTATAAAGTTACAGTGATCAAGATGGTGTGATATTGACAAAAAGATTGGACAAATAGATCAATGGGACAGAATAGAAAGTCCAGAAATGTAGAGACATATAGTCAATCTTTGACAAATGGCCAAAGGCATATAATGGAGCAAAGATAGTCTTTTCAACAGATGGTGCTGCAAGAAATGAACATACACATGCAAGAAACTGAATTTAGACATAGACCTCACACCCTTCCAAAATTAATTCAAAATGGATCACAAAGCTAACTATAAAAAGAAAAACTATAAAAGTTCTATAAGATAACATAGGAGAAAACTTGATGACCTTAAGATGACTTTTTAAAACAGCTTTATTGAGATATAACTCACATATTAAAAACTGAATATATTTAATATACGCAATTTGGTTAGTTTGAACATATGCATACACTCGTGAAATCATCATCACAAATAACATATTTATCTCCTCCAAAAGTTTACTTGTGATCCATTGTTGCTGTTGTTGTTGTTATTGTAGTTGTAAGAACACATAACACAAAATGTACCTTTTTAACTAAATTTTAAGTGCATGATACTGTATTGTTGATTATAGGCATTATGTTATACCATTCTCTAGGACATATTCATCTTGCACAATTGAAGCTTTACACATCCTCAACAACTCCCCATTTCTGCCTCCCCCCAACCCCTGGCAACCACCACTCTATTCTCTGTATCTATGAGTTTGACAATTTTAGATATCACATATATGTGTAAACTATCACAGTCATAATGTGAAATCATGTGGTATTCGTTCTTCTGTGACTGCCTTATTTCACTTAGCATAACGTCCTACAGGTTCATCCATGTTGTCACAAATGGCAGGATTTCCTTCTCTTTTAAGGCTGAATAATATTCAATTCTAGGTATACCGTATTTTCTTATTATCCATTTGTCAATGGACATTTGGGTTGTTTCCATATCTTGGGTATTGTGAATAATGCTGTAATAAATAAGAGATAATAGAAATCTTTTTGAGATCCTGATTTCAATTTTTGGGGGACGTATACCCAGATGTGAAATTGCTAGGTGATATGGTAGAGATATTTTATATATATACATATGTTTTACGAACCTCCATACTGTATTCTATATGACTGTACATTTTACATTGCCACCAATGATGTGTAAGCATTCCAATTTCTTCAAATCCTTGCTAATTGATTAACACTTGTAACTTTTTTTTTAATAATTGCCATCCTAACAAGTATGAAGTAATATCCCATTTTGGTTTTGATTTGCATTTCCCTGGTGGTTAGTGATGCTAGGCACCTATTCATATAAATGTCTGCCATTTGTATGTCTTTTTTTAATTTTTAAAATTCTTTATTTAAATTCAATTTAGTTGACATATATTGTATGATTAGTTTCAGGGGTAGAATTTAGTGATTCGTCAGTTGCATAAAACACCCAGTGCTCATTACATTAAGTGCCCTCTTTAATGCTCATCACCCAATTATCCCTTACCCCACCTACCTCTGCTCCAGCAACCTTCAGTTTGTTTCCAATAATTCAGCATGTCTTATGGTTTGCCTCCCTCACAATTTTCATCTTATTTTATTTTTCCTTCCCTTCCCCTATATTTATGTTTTGTTCCTTAAAGTCTACATATGAGTGAAATCATATGGTATTTGTCTTTCTCTGACTTATTTTGCTTAGCATCATACTCTCTAGTTCTGTCCACAACACTGCAAATGGCAAGATTTCATTCTTTTTGATGGCTGTGTAATATTTGTGTGTGTGTGTGTGTGTGTGTGTGTGTGTGTGTGTGTGTGTGTGTGTGTGTGTACACACCACATATTCTTTATCTATTCATCTGTTGATGGACATCTGGGCTCTTTTCATATTTTGGCTATTGTGGACATTGCTGCTATAAACATTTGTGGTGCATGGGCCCCTTTGAGTCACTATGATTGTATCTTTTGGATAAATACCTAGTAGTGCAATTGGTGGGCCACAGGGTAGCTCTACTTTTAACTTTTTGAGGAACCTCCATACTGTTTTCCAGAGTGGCTGCAGCAGTTTGCATTCCCACCAACAGTGTAAAAGGGTAGAGAAATGTCTATTCAAGCCTTTTGCCTTTATTTTTTTTTTGCTATTGAGCTATGGGAATTCCTTATATATTTTAGGTATTAGCCCCCTAGATATATGGTTTGCCAACATTTTCCCTCATTCTGCAGTTCGCCTTTTCATTTTGTTAATTCCCTTGCAGTGCATAAGCTCTTTAGTTTGATGTAGTGTCATTTGTCTTTTCTTGCTTTTGTTGAATGTGGCTTTGTTGTTATAACCAAGAAATCACTTCCAAGAACACTATAAGGAAGCCTTTCTCCTATGCTTTTGTCTAGGAGTTTTACAGTTTCAGGTCACATGTTTAAAGTCTTTAATACATCCTGAATTGATTCTTGTGTATGTTAGGACCCTAACATTTTTGGAAGACAAAATTTAACCCATAACAGATGATAAAAATTTTTGAAATAGTGATAATGGATGTATAACTGTGGATGCAATTAATGCCACTTAATTGTTCACTTAAAAATGGTTGAAATGGAAAATTTTGTCACATATGTTTCACCTTAATAAAAAAAAATCACACTTTCTCTTCTCTCCTCAGACCCCAATGACTTCCTATCTCAGCTGATGACCTTGCTTATTCCATTGAACAAACAAAAGCAATCTAAATAGAACTTCCACAAACTCCTACCACCCTAATGTTCTCTGAATGAACTAGCCATGCTCCTATCTAAAGCCAGACTTTCCATGTGTCCATTGGATGATGTCCCATCTCTTCTAGACATGGTCATTATCCCAAAATTTTCTTCTTTCTCTCCTTTATCATAAAATTTTCCCTCTCTAGGGATGCTGGGTGGGTCAGCTGGTTAAGCATCTGACTTCAGCTCTGGTCATGATCCCAGGATCCTGGGACTGAGTCCTGTTATTGGGGCTTCTTGCTCAGTGGGGAGCCTGCTTCTCCTTCTGCCTGCCACTCCCTCTGCTCATGCATGCTCGCTCTCTCTCTCTCTCTGATAAATAAATAAATAAATAAACATTTTTAAAAACTTTCCCTCTAGTGAAGCATCCCCGTCAACATCCAAACATGCTGTACTATCTCCTACCTCATTTCTTTTGCACAAAATTCCTCAAAACAGCAGTCTATAGTTACCATATGACACTGTCTCCTCCCTTTTTCTTGATGTCACTCTATTCTTTTATCTCCAACAATCAATGAAGTTTCACTGCTCTATTGAAACTGTCTGTCATGATCTCTGTGTTGGTAAATCCAATAATCAATTCTCAATCCTCATCTTGTTCTACCACCCTAGTGACCATATAATTTATCATTCAAATCAAATTATTCCTGAAAGTAAAAAAGGCTGTCATTAACAAGTTATTAACAAGTTAACAAGTTATTCCTGTACAAAAGACATTCCTGTACAAAACTAGGATGGTCCTGGGAAAATAGGGGTACTTAGTACCCTTACCTATCTGTAGTGTTGGGCAAAGTTGAAAACTCCCTTCTTGAAATATCTTGACTTAGCTTCCAAGACACCATAATCTCCTGGTTTATCTCCTACTTTACTGACTACTTCTGACGGTACATTCTTAGCTTCTTTTTTGTTGTTGCTTTTGCTAGTTCATTGTCATCTCCTGTATCTCAATATTGAAATGTCCCAGGGCTCAATCTTTGAACTTTTTCTCTTACTACATATACTATCTATATTCCTTAGTGATCTCATCAAGTTTCATGGGATTAAATACCATCTATACCTTGATGAGTCTCAAATATCTCTCTCTAATCTGGATCTCTCTCAAAAATCCCAGATCTCAAAAATCTTATATCCAACTGCCTACTTTTTATCTCCATGTGTATATATAAAAGGCATCTCAAATTCAACATGTTCTAACCTCAGCTCTTCAGATTCCCCTTAAAACCTGCTCTTCCCAGTCTTCACCCATCTTAATAAATGATTACTCAGTTGTTCAGCTTCAGAATCATCATTGAACCCTCCTTTTCTCTTACTTTATATTCATCCACAACATCCATTGGTTCTATCTCCAAAATATGTGTCAAAGCTGCACACTTATCACCATATCAACAGCCAACACCTTAGTCTAAGCCACTATCATCTTTTATCTAGATCACTGATTGCTTCCTACTTCCAAATTTTTCTCCAATTTCATTCCTGTTTCCCTAGGGTCCTTCTATTTACAGTAGCCAGGTTTATCCCTTAAAAACATAAGTCATGTCATGCTGATCTCCTTACAAAAATCCTCTAATGACTCCCCATAACCTTTAGAATAGTACCCATACTTCTTCCCATGGCCTCCAGTATCTCATAAGATCTGGCCCCCGGCCACCACTCTAAATTCACGTTCAACCATTCTCCCTTTGCTTGCTCCATTTGAGCCACACTGGCCTCCTTGTTATTTCTTGAACAAACCAAGCATATCCCTACCTAAGGAGCTCTGCATTTTTTGTTCCCACTGCCTATAATGCTTTTCCCTAAGATAGCTTCATGGCCCATTCCCTCATTTCATTCAGGTACCTACTCAAAGTGAACTTCTTTGATTATCCAATCTAAAACTGTATTCCCCCTTTGAATATCCTTTGTCCCCATACTTGGTTTTATTTTTCTCCATAGCATTTATCACTATTAAATATTATAGTACATATTTTATATACTGACTTTATTGTCTATTTCCCCTATTTACATTAAATGTAAGCTCCATGAGTATTCTATTCTATATATTCCCAACAACTAGAAATAGTGCCTGCCACATAATAGATTGCTCAATAAATATTTGCTAAATATATAAATGCCTCTGAAACCCTAAGGTGTTTTCCTGTTGTTGGTTAGGATCAGTTTACACCATAATTTAAAATCTGAACAGAGTTATTATGCTTTATACTTCTGTCATTGACCAGACTTAGAAGCAGCCTATTAAAATTCTTTAGGCTATTTTGTTGGGAGATAATATTTTGTGTTGGTGAAGGTGAAAGTGTCCCACACAGTGATTTTCCCCGCTATTCTGTCATCTGAAGCAGGTGAAAGCTAATGTGTACAGTACCCACTGGAACATAATACTGAAAAAAAAAGCTGTAGATTTGCTAAGATTTATGCAGTTTAGAATTTTAAAGAAGCTTCCAAAATATTCTATACATTTTTTAAGTTTTAATTTATTTTTACAGTGTTCTAAGATTCATTGTTTATGCACCATACCCAGTGCTCCATGCAGTATGTGCCCTCCTTAATACCCTACATTTACCACAAAGATGGGGCTTCTTTTTTCTCAAGCTGATATAAGATGCTGAGCCAATAAATGAAAATTTGAGGCTGTATAGTTTTGCCGGGGCTACCATAATAAAATACTACAGACTGGGTGGCTTAAACAACAAAAATTTATTTTTTCACAGTTCTGGAAGCTGGTAGTCCAAGATCAAGGTACCAGTAAGTTTGGTTTCTCCTGAGACCTCTTTCTTGGCTTTCAATGGCCACTTTATTGCTATGTCCTCATATGGTCTTTCCTCTGTATGCATGCATGTTTGGTGTCTCTCTGTGTGTTCAAATTTGCACGTGTTATCAGGGCACTTGTAGAAATGGGTTAGGGCCCAGGCCAATAGTCTCATTTTAACTTAATCACCTCTTTGAATGCCCTGTATCCAAATATAATCATATTCTGAGATACCAGAGGTTAGGGCTTCAACATATGAATTTGGACAATTCAGTCCATAACAGTGGATTATCATGGAAAAGAGAGTGTTAAAATGAACCCCTATCATATTTCCAGGAACTCCACCAAAGTACACATTTCCAAGTTGTTTTATATTTCACTGTGAGGTGAAACTTAAAGTGGTCAAATTTCACTTTGTTATGGAAATTTGACACTCATCTGTTTTTACTTATTATAACATATCTTTTTATGATTTCATGGATGGTGACATGGTGATGACTGGATATAAGTCTGTCAAAGATGATAATATAATGCCCCAAGCCCAAAGTATATGAGTAGCCTGCTTTACCACAGCATTTATTTACCCATCTGGAACTTGCTTTACTGTTTCTGTGACTACTGCCTCTACTATAAGTAGTGTGGTAGGTTAAATAATAACCTCCCCCCACAAATATGTCAATGTCCTGATCCCTGGAACCTATCAGTATGTTACCTTACATGGTAAAAAGCTACTTTTGCTAGTGTAATTAAATTAAGGCTCTTAAGATGGGAAGATTAATTATCCTGGATTATGCAAATGGACCAATGTAAGTACAGGATCCTTAAAAGAGGGAGACAAGAAGGTCAAAGAGAGAAGACAGAAATGGGGCCATGGAATCAAAGGTTAGAGTGATTCAAGGAAAGGGCCATCAGCCAAGGAATGCAGGAAGACTATAAAAGCTCAAAAAAGGCAAGGAAATGGATTCTCCTCTCACAACCTCCAGAAGGAACCAATCCTGCTGATACCTTCACTCTAGCCCAGTTAGACGAATTTTGGACTTTTTGACTTAACACTAAAATAATAAAGTCATATTGGTAGTAATTTGTTATAAGAGCAATAAAAAGAAACTCAGCAAAAACTGTTAGAAGAAATAACATTATATATTGACAATAAAGGGCTGATTCACTAAGAGGATGTGACAATTACAAACATATGCACACAACACCAAGTTCAAAAATATATTTAAAAATCACAGAATTGACAGGAGAAATGGAAATTCTATACTAATAGTTAAAGACATCAGTAATCCCACTTTCAATAATGGTTAGAAAATAAGACAGAAGATCAATAAAGAAATAGAGGACTTGAATAACACTATAGACTAACTGGATCTAATAGACATATACAAAACATGCCATCCAATGATAGCAGAATACACATTTTTCTCAAGAACACATGGAACATTCTCCAGAATATACCATATGTTAGACCACAAAACAAGTCTTAATATTTTTTAAAAAGAGGAAATCATACAAAATAACATCTCTGATCACACTGGAATGAAACTAAAGATCAATAATAGAAGAAAAATTGGGAACTTCATAAATATGTGAAAATTAAATAATACACTCTTCAACAACCAACAGGCCAAAAAAGAAATCACAAAGGAAATTAGAAAATAACTGAGGAAATGAAAGTTAAAACAAAACATACCAATATCTATGGGATGCAGCAAAAGCAATACTATAGTTCCAATTACATTTAAGATAGAAGAAAGATCTCAAACCAACAACTAAACCATATACCTTAAGAAATTAGAAAAATACCAAATGAAACCCAGAGCAAATAGATGGGAGAAAGTAATAGCTAGATGAAAGAAATGCAGGAATCGCTAGATGAAAGAAATGCATAGGGCAAAGTATGGGGAATGTATACAGAGCTTCCATGCTCTCTCCCAGCACTCCAGTCTCCCAGAATCTTCATGTGTTCACCAATGAAGAAGCTTTCTGAACCCTGTCCCTCTGAGTATTTATGGAAGTTTTATTATGTAGGCATGATTGATTAAATTATTGGCCACTGGGGATTGCTTCAAATTCCAGGCGCCTCCCCTTCTAGGAAGTAGGGGTGGGACAAGGCGGTAGAGAGTTGGACTGAAAGTTCCAACCCTTTAATCACATGGCTGGTTCCTTTGGAAATCAGCCCCCATCCTTAGGTGCTTTCCAAAATTCACCTCATTAACATAGCCTTATTTGTGATAAAAAGGTACTTGTTATGAATATGAATATGACACCCATTTCATGTTAATGGCTCTAAAGTGGATTTCAGGAATTAAGGACAAGAGACCAAATATTATGATAAAAAAAATTCCCCCATTGCTTTGTTGACTGTTTCCTTTGCCATGCAGAAGGCTTTTATCTTGATGAGGTCACAGAAGTTCATTTTCACTTTTGCTTCCCTTGCCTTTGGAGATTTGTCTTGAAAAAAGTTGCTAAAATAGATGTGGAAGAGGTTACTTTCCATGTTCTCCTCTAGGATTTTGATGGACTCCTGTCTCACACCCACAGAATGGGAGAAGATATTTGCAAACAACACTACAGAGAAAGAGTATCCAAGATCTATAAAGAACTTCTCAAACTCAACACCCCAAAAACAAATAATGAAGTCAAAAAATGGGCAGAAGACATGCACGGACAATTGTCAAAAGACATAAAAATGGCTAACAGACACCTGAGAAAATGTTCATCATCATTAGCCATCAGGGAAATTCAAATCCAAACCACATTGAGATACCACCTTATACCAGTTAGAATGGCAAAAACTGACAAGGTAAGAAGCAACAAACGTTGAAGATGTTGTGGAGAAAGGAGGATCCTTTACATTGTTGGTGGGAATGTAAGTTGATACAGACACTTTGGAAAACAGGGTGGAGGCTCCTCAAAAAGTTAAAAATAGAGCTACCCTAAGACCCAGCAATTGCACTACTGGGTATTTACCCCAAAGGTACAGATGTAGTGAAAAGAGGGGCCATCTGTACCCCAATGCCCATAGCAGCAATGGCCACAATTGCCAAACTGTGGAAAGAGCCAAGATGCCCTTCGACAGAAGAATGGATAAAGAAGATGGGGTCCATATACAAAACTGGAAGGATGAATACCCAACTTTTTCATCAACATGGATGGGACTGGAGGAGATTATGCTAAGTGAAATAAATCAAGCAGAGAAGTAAATTATCATATGGTTTCACTTAATTGTGGAACATAAGGAATAGCATGGAAGACATTAGGAGAGGGAAGGAAAAAATGAAGGGGGGGAATCAGAGGGGGAGATGAACCCTAAAAGATTTTGGACTCTGAGAAACAAACTGAGGGTTTTAGAGGGGAGGGGTGGGGGGATGGGTTAGCCCAATGACAGGTACTAAGGAGGGCACGTATTGTATGGAGCACTGGGTATTCTATGCAAACAATGAATCATGGAACACCATGTCAAAAACTAATGATGTACTGTATGGCGATTAACATAACAGAATTCAAAAAAAAAAAAAAAAGATGCCCCCATTACTCTTATCACTCAGGAAATTCCAAGGGCTTTTGGGAGCCATGAGCCAGGAATCATGGATAAAGACCAAATATATATTTCTTATAAACCATAATATCACACAGAGCCTCCTATAATACTTCAGTAATCTAAACGGTATGGTACTGGCATAAAAAAACAGATATATAAACTGGTAAAATAGACTAGAGATGCCAGAAATCAACCCCTGTACATATGGCCAAATAATTTCTGGCAAGAGTATCAAGTCCATTCAATGGAGAAGAAATATTCTTTTTAAGAAATGGTATTGGGAAAACTGGAAATCATATGGAAAAGAATAAATCTGGACCCTTACCTTATACAATATATAAAAATTAACTCAAAATTGATCAAAGACAAACTTAAGAGCTAAAGCATTAAAACTTTTAGAAGAAAACATAAGGAAAAACTTCATGACATTGGGTTTGGCAATGATTTTTTCGATATGACACCAAAATCATAAGAAAAAAAATAGGTCAATTGGACTTCATCAAAATTAAAATCTTTGGCACATCAAAAGACCCTTTGAAGAGAGTGAAAACACAACCCACACAGAATGGGAGAAAAAACTTCTGAATCATAAATATGGTAAGGGGTTAATACCAAAAATTTATAAAGAACTCCTAAAACTCAACAATGGCAACAGAAAGACCAAACAACCCTATTTTAAGGGCTTATTTTTAAGGAACAAACCCCTGAATAGGAATTTTTCAAAGAAAATATACAAGTGGCCACAAGAATATGAAAGGATGATCAAATCATTAGTCATTATGGACATACAAAGCAACCATGAGATACCACTTCACACACATTAAGATGGGTATTCTCAAACCACTGAAAACAACAAATGCTGGCAAGGATGTGGAGAACTTGAAACCCATTATATTGCTGGTAGGAATGTAAAATGGTGCAGCTGCTTTGGAAAAGAGTATGGTGGTTCCTCAAAAAATTAAACACAGAATTAACATATGATGTAACAATTCCCCTTTTAGTATGTATCCAAACCAACTGAAAGCAGGGACTCGGATAGTGGTATAACCAGTGCTCTTAGCAGCATATTCACGACTGTCAAGGTGTGCAAACAACTAAAATATACACAGAGATGAATGGAATTTTGAAATATCATTCAGTCTTACAAAGAAATGAAATTTTGACACAAGTATAAACTTTTAAAACACTATGTGAAACAGCCAGTCACCAAGTAATAAATATTGTACGATTTCACTTTTGTGATGTATTTAGAGTTGGCAACTTTCTAGAGACAGAAAATAGAATAGTGCTGGTAAGTGGCTGACTAGGAGTGGGTAGTAAAGACTGGGAAGTTACTGTTTAATGGATACAGAGTTTCAGTTTGGGATGACAAAAAATGTTTTGGAGATGGACAGTGGTGATGGTTGAACCACAAGTGGATGTACTTAATGCCAATGAATTCTAAATATAAAATTGGTTAAAATGGCAAAATTTATGTTATGTATATACTACCACAATGTTGTTAAAAAACAGAAATGCATAATACAAAAAGTGAACGCTAATGTAAACTAGAGACTTTAGTTAACAAAAATGTAGCAATATTCATTCATCAACTATAACAAATGTATCACACTAATGTAAGATACTAATACTATGAGAAACCATGTGGGGAAAGAGGGGTGGGAGAGAAGTAGTATGTCTGAGCTTTCTGTACTTTCTGCTCAACAAAGTGCAGTTACTAACTGAAACTGCTCTAAAAACAGTCAAGTAATTTTAAAGCCAATATTATTGCATTTTGGGTTCGTCATTCCTTGTTTTTTTCCTAGTGCATTTAAAAAGACAAATGCATAAAACTATAATTAAAGATCTGCATTAATGAATATGCAATGTATAAAGATCTAATTCGTGACAATAACAACATAAAGAGGGAACCAGAGTTGTAAAGGAGCAGTTTTGTATACTACTGAAACTAAGTTGATACTTGTACAAACTGGGGTTTTATAGACTTAAGATGTTAATTATAATTGCCAGAGTAGTCACTAAGGAAAAAAAACTAAAACATACAGAAAAAACAAGAAGTAAATCAAAATGGTACAGAAAATACCAAATTACTTTGCCCAGTGGCTATACCTTTTTTACATTCCCATCAGAATGTACAAGGGCTCCAGTTTCTCTACATCCTTGCTAACACTTGCTATTACTCACTTTTTAAAGAATTATAACTATTTAGTGGCTATGAATTGATATCACTGCAGTTTTGATCTGAACCATTATTGATTATTTGAATATCTTCTTTGGAGAAATACCTATTCGAATCCTTTGACTATTTTTTAATCATTTTGTCTTTGTATTAGGTGGAGTTATATTTTATATGTATATTAATAAATATAAATTAATATTATTACTATAATATTTATATTTTATATTCTGGGTACTAGACCCATATTATATACATAATTTGCAAATACTTTCTCCTATGCTATGAGTAGTCTTCACTTTAGTGATGGCATCATTTGAAACATGTTACAATGTTTAAAGCCAAATTGAGTAAGCCTAATAGCTTTGTTCTAAAAAGTGCTGAAGGAAAATACTATGGAAAACAGTATTCATTGTATTAATTCAGTATTCAATATATTAATATTCATTATGTTATATTCATCATATTAATCATTAAACCCTGGTATCAATGTAGTAAAGCCAATACATAAGTTACTCAAGATATCCATGCAATTAATTTATTGAATCCTTACAACTCCAGGATATTCTGAAACATTTAGTTTTGGAACAAAGATGCCAGAACAAAAGTACATATTTCAGAGAAATTTGATCAACCAAAATTGACAATTTGCTTCAATCACAATAGAAACTTATCTGTATAAGCTTCTACTTATGACTGGTTTAAAAAAAACATTTTATAGTCTGTGTAATAAAAAGGCTGGCTCCATTTTTTGATCTTTGACTACTGTCAGCTTTTAAGCTTCATCCCTCATTCTATTCTGTCCCACATACAAATAAATTAATAACTTCCCCTTGTGTCCCTTCCCTTTAGAAAAGTTTGATAATCTTACTGAGAAATCATTTATCACACAAATTATTCATGATTTATATTATTTATATAATTATCTGAACAGTATCTCCACATATTTGAAACAAAATAACAAAGCATCTTATAACTCATAATAGTAAACTATCAAATTTATTAGCACTATGAGAATTCTTATCTTTTCTTTGCATACCAGGGATCTGTGAATCTTAAGTTTGTGCAAAAAAAATTTTCTTTTCAGACTTTTCCAAAGCCCCCCAAAAGCTACTATGAATCATCTAGCTGCTTAGAAATTGAGTTGTATTTTTCTTTTTTTTTTTAGATTTTATTTATTTATTTGAGAGAGGGGGGTACAGAGAAAGAGAGAGAGGAAGGGCAGAAGGAGAGAATCTGGAGCAGACTCTACATTGAGCACAGAGCCCAATGCAAGGCTCAATCCCATGATCCTGTGACCATGACCTGAGCTGAAACCAAGAGTCAAGTGCTTAACTGAGCCACCCAGGTGCCCCTGAATTGTATTTTTTTTAAATATTTTATTTATTTATTTGACAGAGAGAGAAGTCACAAGTAGACAGAGAGGCAGGCAGAGAGAGGGAGAAACAGGCTCCCCACTGAGCAGAGAGCCCGATGCAGGGCTTGATCCCAGGACCTTGAGATCATGACCTGAGCCGAAGGCAGAGACTTAAACCACTGAGCCACCCAGGCGCCCCGAATTGTATTTTCTTAAAGGGGAAACTCATATTCCTCATCTAATTCTTCTCTGTGAGTTAACGGAACTTATATATTTTCTTCAATATTAGTAAAATTTTAATTAAAACAAAGTGATACCATTTTGCATCTATCAGATTGGCAAATATGTTTAAATATGTAAATAATCAGAACTGTTAGTGGGTGTAGGGAACCAGGGACTCTCATATACTGATAGTCAGTGGGTAAGATAATATAAACCCTTTCTAAGGAGATTTCAAATGTCTATTAAAATGAAAGTACCTATAACCCAGAAGTCTACTTAGAATCATCCAAAGAAACAAAAATGATACTGTAATACATGAAGTTCAATACAGCACTAAGAAGAAAGACATAGATACATACTTATACAGAAAAATCTCTAAATCAAACTATTGAAAAAATGTTAAAGAATAATACATATACTACGATAAAATTTAATACTTTAAAAAATCCTCAGGATAATTATATATCGTTGTATGTAGGCAATGTATAGAAAAGTTCTAGAAACTGACAAATACGTGTTGCCTAAAGTAAGAGGCTGGGATTAGAGTTGCATTCAAAGAGGTCTTTATTTATGATGTCTAATTTTTTGAAAGTAGAATGTATTAAGATATTGCACTATTAGAGGTTTGAGGGTCCAAGTAAATATCTTCGTCCCCTAACCATGCGCTAGATAAAATGAATAAAAATAATAAAGTAGGGAGTGATGTCAGCAACACAGATGCATAGGGCTTCCTAGTGCTCAACCACCTCAGAAATACCAAATTGAATAACTATCCATGCACAAAAATACCTTCAAAAGAGCCAAGGATTCCAGTTGAGGGATGACAGCACCTGAGTGAAGCACAGAAATAAGAAAAGATGCATTGAGGAGGGTAGGAAAATAGATTCACATTAACTCCATCACCTATCCCCCCAAACCCAGTAGCCCAGCATGGAGAGATACACTTCCCATGGGAAATGGAGAGTGAAGTGAGTGTCCAGTTTCACCAGACTCCAGAGCCAAACTGTCCCAGCACAAGGTCAACTCTTATGGCCTGAAGTGGCTCTGTGCAGTCTCCCACAAACCCAGGCCCCCAGCTCACTGCAGTGCCTTCCAAATCCACAACTTTAGGCATTTCCCATGATACCAGCTCTCAATCAGCTCCTGTAAAACCAGGCTCCTGAATCACTTCAGTACTTTGAGCCCCAGCAGGCCCAAGTGACTCCCATGGTTCCAGACAGCTTCCAGAGCGCCAGACTCCTGGCAGGCTCCCACAAACCCCAGCCTCTGACTCATCTAGGTGTCTGCCAACTCCTGTGGCTTCAGGTGGCTTCTGTAGCACCAGGATCCCAGAGGGTTCTTATGAACCCAGGCTTCTGGCTCACCCTGGCAAAAACCAGCGAGGTGGCATCTGTGGGTCCATATTCATAGCAGGCTTCTGCACACCTAGGTTCCCGGCTTACGACAGAGCTGGCTGTTTCCTAAGGCCATGAATGGCTCTATGGCCAAGGCTTTCAGTATATCCTCATCCTTGCCAACTCCCACAGCCCCAGGTGGTTCCTGTCACCTCAGGCAACTAATCAGCTACTATGAATTCAGGGTCCCAGCTGAACCCAACATCAGGCTGGGTACTGCCTACCCAAGCTTTTGATACACTCCAGAACCAGGCTAGCTCCTGCAGCCCTAGTCCCCTAGCCCACCCCAGTGCCAGACTAGTCCCTGCAGACCTAAACTCTAGGGAAGTTCCTATGGACCCAGGCTCTTAGCCTATCCCAGCACCAGGCCAGCCTCTGCGCTCCAGCATCAAGGATAGCTCCCAGGTGCCTGGCCTTCTCCAGCACCAGAGCAATCACAATGGCCCTTGCCTTCAGGTTGGCTCCTGTGACCAGGCTCACAGCTTCCCCTCATACACAACTGGCCCCTGTGGACTGAGACATCAGGCCAATTCCAGTGGTCCCTGGTGCCTATTAGGTCCCAGTGAACCTAGGCTCCAGGCCTGCCTCCTTGGACCCAGGCACCAGGTGGATGCCCATGTACACAAGCATGAGGCTTGCCCACTTGCTTACCCAGATACCAGATCTGCCCACTCAGAGTCCAGCAGAGAGTCCACCATGGACACCACTGGATAGCCCACCCTGAATCTGTGGATGAGTTCCTTAATGATGGCTTTTGTCTGCAGAAGCAGTCTATAAAGACTAGAAAAGGTTCTAATTCTTCAAATGTGCAGGCACTGAAACAAGGCCACAGGGATAATGAATAATCAAGGAAACACAAATTTACCAAAGGAAACTGATAAAACTCCAATGACTGACTCTACAGAAATGGATCTATGAACTGTCTGACAAAGAATTCAGAATAAGTCTCTTAAATTCAGTGAACTACATGAAAACACAGACAAGTAAATGAAATTAGGGAAAAACAAAATGAGAAGTTCAATAAAGATACAGAAACCATTAAAAAAAAGGCAGAAATCCTAGAAGACACTGAATGAACTGAAGAATTCAAAAGAGAGCTTCAACAGCAGACTCAACCAAGCAGAATTCGTAAATAAGAAGATATCTAAGGGGGCGCCTGGGTGGCTCAGTGGGTTAAGGCCTCTGCCTTCGACTCAGGTCATGATCCTAGGGTCCTGGGATCGAGCCCCGCATCGGGCTCTCTGCTCAGCAGGGAGCCTGCTTCCCTTTCTCTCTCTGCCTGCCTCTCTGCCTACTTGTGATCTCTGTCAAAGAAATAAATAAAATCTTAAAAAAAAGAAGGTATCTGAATATCACTTGAAATCTTTCAGTAAAAAGCAAAAAGAAAGAAAAATGAAATAGGGTGTAGAAATACTACATGAATTGGGGGATATTATTTTTTAAAAATCTCTGCATTACTGGAGTCCCAGAAGAAGAGTGGGAGAAAGGAGAAGAAAGCTTATTTAAAGAAATAATGACTAAGAACTTACCAAATTTGGGGAGAGATCTGGACATATAAGTTCATGAAGGTCATAGGCCAGCCCCAAATTTCAACCTAAAATAAGCTTTTCTAAGACACATTATAACAAAACTGTCTAAAATTCAAGCACACTTTGTCACTGCCAAAGACAAAAAGAAAATCTTAAAAGCAGCAAAGATAAAAAGACTATCACTTACAAGGGAACCTCCATAATACTATCAATGGATTTCTCAGTAGAAATCTTGCAGGCTAAGAGAGAGTGGGGTGACATATTCAAAGTGCTGAAAGGAAAAAAAACTGCCAACCAAGAACACATTACTCAACAAAGTTGTCTTTCACAAATGAGAGATAAATAATTTACCAAAAATACAAAAGCTGAGGCAGTTCATCACCACTAGATCTACCTTACAAGAAATAATGAAAGGAGAATTCATCATTCAGTTCTTTAAGTTCTTAAAGGAATCAATTCTTAAAAAAAAAAAAAAACAACTTCATTTATTTATCTGTCAGAGAGAGAGAGCATGCACAAGCAGAGGGAGCAACAAGGAGAGGGAGAAGCAGGATCCCTGCTGAACAAGGACACTAGAATCATGACCTGAGCCAAAGGCAGATATTTAATGGACTGAGCCACCCAGGCATCCCAAAAGCTTCAATTCTTTAGCTGAAGATAGGGGCATCTGGGTGACTCAGTTCATTAAGTGTCTGCCTTTGGGTCAGGTCATGATCCCGGGATCCTGGGATAGACCCCACATCAGGCTCTCTCAGCTGGGAGCCTGCTTCTCCCCCTGCTTGTGCTCTCTCCCTCTCTCTCTTTCTGTTAAAATAAATAAACGAAATATTTTCAAAAAGCTGAAGAAAACAGGAGGAAAACCTGAAAATTCACAAATAAGTGGAAATTAAGTAACATGCTCCTGAACAACCAATGGATCAAAAATAAAATCGATTTATATGGAAAACCCCAAAGACTCCACCCCCAAACTACTAGAACTCATACAGCAATTCAGTAACGTGGCAGGATACAAAGTCAATGTACAGAAATCAGTGGCTTTCTTATACACTAACAATGAAAATACAGAAAGTGAAATTAGAGAATCGATTCCATTTACTATAGCACCAAGAACCATAAGATACCTGGGAATAAACCTAACCAAAGAGGTAAAGGACCTGTACTCGAGGAACTACAGAACACTCATGAAAGAAATTGAAGAAGACACAAAAAGATGGAAGACTGTTCCATGCTCTTGGATTGGAAGAATAAACATTGTTAAAATGTCTATACTGCCTAGAGCAATCTATACTTTTAATGTCATTCCGATCAAAATTCCACCGGTATTTTTCAAAGAGCTGGAGCAAATAATCCTAAAATTTGTATGGAATCAGAAGAGACCCCGAATTGCTAAGGAAATGTTGAAAAACAAAAACAAAACTGGCGCCATCACGTTACCCGATTTCAAGCTTTACTACAAAGCTGTGATCACCAAGACAGTGTGGTACTGGCATAAAAACAGACACATAGACCAGTGGAATAGATTGGAGAGCCCAGATATGGACCCTCAACTCTATGGTGAAATAATCTTCGACAAAACAGGAAAAAATATTCAATGGAAAAAAGACAGTCTCTTCAATAAATGGTGCTGGGAAAACTGGACAGCGATATGTAGAAGAATGAAACTCGACCATTCTCTTACACCGTACACAAAGATAAACTCGAAATGGATAAAAGACCTCAACGTGAGACAGGAATCTATCAGAATCCTAGAGGAGAACATAGGCAGTAACCTCTTCGATATCAGCCACAGCAACTTCTTTCAAGATATGTCTCCAAAGGCCAAGGAAACAAAAGCAAAAATGAACTTTTGGGACTTCATCAAGATCAAAAGCTTCTGCACAGCAAAGGAAACAGTCAACAAAACAAAAAGGCAACCCACGGAATGGGAGAAGATATTTGCAAATGACAGTACTGACAAAAGGTTGATATCCAGGATCTATAAAGAACTTCTCAAACTCAACACACACAAAACAGATAATCATATCAAAAAATGGGCAGAAGATATGAACAGACACTTCTCCAATGAAGACATACAAATGGCTATCAGACACATGAAAAAATGTTCATCATCACTAGCCATCAGGGAGATTCAAATTAAAACAACATTGAGATACCACCTAACACCAGTTAGAATGGCCAAAAGTAGCAAGACAGGAAACAACGTGTGTTGGAGAGGATGTGGAGAAAGGGGAACCCTCTTACACTGTTGGTGGGAATGCAAGTTAGTGCAGCCACTTTGGAGAACAGTGTGGAGATTCCTGAAGAAATTAAGACTAGAGCTTCCCTATGACCCTGCAATTGCACTGCTGGGTATTTACCCCAAAGATACAGATGTAGTGAAAAGAAGGGCCATCTGTACCCCAATGTTTATTGCAGCAATGGCTACGGTCGCCAAACTGTGGAAAGAACCAAGATGCCCTTTAACGGATGAATGGATAAGGAAGATGTGGTCCATATACACAATGGAGTATTTTGCCTCCATCAGAAAGGATGAATACCCAACTTTTGTAGCAACATGGATGGGACTGGAAGAGATTATGCTGAGCGAAATAAGTCAAGCAGAGAGAGTCAAATATCATATGGTCTCACTTATTTGTGGAGCATAACAAATAACATGGAGGACATGGGGAGATGGAGAGGAGAGGGAGTTGAGGGAAACTGGAAGGGGAGATGAACCATCAGAGACTATGGACTCTGAAAAACAACCAGAGGCTTTTGAAGGGGCGGGGGGGGTGGGAGGTTGAGGAACCAAGTGGTGGGTAATAGGGAGGGCACGTACTGCATGGAGCACTGGGTGTGATGCCAAAACAATGAACACTGTTATGCTGTAAATAAACAAATAAACAAATTAAAAAAATAAAAATAAAATCGAAAAGTAAATTTTAAAAAATCTTCAAACAATGAAAGAGGAAACACAACATACCAAAACTTATAGGATGTATCAGCTTGTTTAAGAGGGAGATTTGTAGTAATAAACCCCTGTGCACTGTTGGTGGTAAGGTAAATTTCTTTAACCACCATAGAAAATAGAAAACAGTATGGAAGTTCCTTGAAGAATTAAAAATATAGGGGCGCCTGGGTGGCTCAGTGGGTTAAGCCTCTGCCTTTGGCTCAGGTCATGATCTCAGGGTCCTGGGATCAAGCCCTGCATTGGGCTCTCTGCTCAGCGAGGAGCCTGCTTTCCCCTCTCTCTCAGCCTGCCTCTCTGCTTACTTGTGATATCTCTCTGTGTCAAATAAATAGATAAAATCTTTAAAAAATAATAAAAATAAAAATATAACTACCACATATCTAGCATTCCCACTTCTAAATATGTATCTGAAAGAAAATCACTTTCTCAAAGAGACATCTTTACCTCCATGTTTACTGTAGCCTTATTCAAATTGCCAAGACATGGAAACAACTTAACTGTCCATTGACAGATGAATGGATAATGTAAATGTGGTTTATATACAAAATAATATTATTCAGCCACAAAACTGGAAATGCTCTTTAGGGACCCTAACAATGGACCTTGAGGGCATTATGCCATGTGAAATAAGCCAGACAGAGAAAGACAAATACAAAATATTCTTACTTATATGTGGAATCTAACAAAACAACTCACAGAAATAGAGAGTAGCAATGGTGGTTGCCAGGGGCTGGGGATGGATGAGATGAGATGTTTGTCAAAGGGTACACATTTCCACCTATAAGATGAATAAGTTCTGGTGATCTGATGTACAGTATGGTGACTATAACTAATAATACTGTATTACACATATGAAAATTTAATCCTAAATATTATCACCACAAAAAAATGGTATTCATGTGATGGAGTGATGGTGTTAACTAACCTTATAGTGGTAATCATTTCACAATATATATTTCTATCAAACCATGATGTTATATAACTTAAATTTACATATGTTGTATGTCAGTAATATCTCTGTAAACCTGGGGAATAAAAGAATCTTTGTTACTGACAAATTTGATACAGACGAATGTGACTTAGAATTCCAGACAACAGTGTTCCTAAAAATAAATCCAAGAATTTGTTACAATATCCCACCTAATTAGAAACTGGGGATATATTTCACTGCACACATGAAAACTTATATTATGGAAAAGAAAAGTAGGACACAGCCCTTTGTGGTAAGGCAAACTTTCAAAGGGAAAGGGAAGATGGAAAATTAAGAGGGAGCAAGGATGAGGGCAGAGAAACGTCACAGTTCTCATTCTAATGAAGTTCCCACTAACAGTGTGTGCTAACACTCCAGGTGTATTGTAGGAAGATTACTTGCTTTACTTCATGAAAGGAAAGATGAGAAATCCATCCTGATTTTCACTCCCAGGCAGCAACATTTTAAGAGGAGTAATATCAGATCAACTCTGATCCTACATGGAGTTCCCTGAATTATTTTTCCAGGAAAGGAGTGAAACAAGGAATGAGAAACAGGGTTTTGACTTCAAGCACACCCCAGGAACAATTTGGGAAATGACTGTCTCTCATAATTCCCACCTAAGGGAGACCATCAGCCTCTTATTTTAACACAAATACCTGCATATCCCACACTCATTCTTCTCTTTAGCCAATGGAAAATTCCATAGCTGACTGTGTGCTCCATAGGGCATGAGACACAAGAGTATTTCCAAAGGGTCTGGCCTAATTGTATTGGGAAGACTCCAACTCTGAAATTAGTACACATGGCTGGAATTCCAAGGGACTAAAAAACAAATTATAAACAGGCACCTGGGTGGCTCAGTAGGTTGAGCATCCGACTCTTGATCTCAGCTCAGGTCTTGAACTCAGGGTCCTGAGCTCAAGCCCTGTATTGGGCTCCACACCAGGCGCAAAGCCTACTTATAAAAAAATTATAAAGAACTTCAAAAATCATCTAAGTAGTAACTGCACATTGCGAAATCCCTACTTTTTTCACCCTTTAGTGCACATGTGTGGCCAGCTGTCATTCATTTTAACTCTTAGATATATAAAAGATAGGTTTAGAACTGACCTTAATAGAAATTAAACTAGGCATGGCTTCTAAAACTAGGAATACATGAAACCATGTTGAGACTTTTCAGTTTAGGCCTTCCCCCAAATACATAAATTAGGAGCAAGAGGAAGTTCAAAAGAATGACTAGTATTTATACACTGATCCTAATATCTGTATTTCCCAATTCTTGGCAGTAAAGGAAAGGGCCAATAATAGCAAAGGAGGCAAAGGTAACCCCAGATACCAATCTATACCCTAGCATTCTACGTCAGTAACCCCTAGCCAGAACCTAGCTTTCGTTAAGTATGAACAGGAGGACCTGAAGAGGTATGGACCACATGGCTTCAGCTCTGTAAACTGCACAGATAGGATAACGGAATTGGGGGAATTAATTTCTTCCTAACTATACATGCTTAAGGACTTCAGAGTCCTGCAGCTATCTCACTGAGCTCAGCTTGCTCAGCTTGCTCAGCTCCAAGCTACCTACTACCAAGGATAGGTGCAAGTTACCAAGCCCAAAGCATTGGCCAGCAAACAAAAGCAAGGATGAGAGTAAACAGTCACCAAGGTAGGACAAATGAGACTATCCTTGAAGCAGCTTCTGTAGTTAGTTCCAGGAAGACCTCCCTCTGAGGCCCAGGACTACAGGGAATGAAGCAGTAAACCTGGTCCCCTGTTGGGGGTACCTAGATTTTGAGGGCATGGTGGGGCTGGGTCCTTTCAGAACCATATTTCCATGGTTTTACTGAGTAGGGCTGAGAACCAGGAATCCTCCTGGGAGTTAAAAAGCTTCAAGATATCCTGATGAGAAATCCTGTGTTGAAGGGTAAACCCAAGTTCAGGGACTCAGACTGGAATGAAAGAATCTGTGTTTCCTTTCTCCTAGGTCTGTGTCCTCACCCCTTTCCCTAGATCTGCCCAGATGTCATCTAGTAGCACAGTCCTGTCTTCTTGTGTAGAGTGATTCCATTCCTTGAACATGTTGAAACTAGAAGATCTATCTATGCAAACTTGTTTTGTTTGTATCCTCCTACATAGACAGTGCTCTTTATCAACTTTGTGGTGATTGTGCTTTATCCTTCTGACTAGACTTCATTCAACTGAAGAACTAGGACAATGTTTTCACCAGTTTGAGCATGCAACTTTATTAACATGTAAATAAAGTCTCAAACGAATACATTTATGTCAATATAAAGCACAGAAATATAGCTTACTCAGAATGAATAGGTTAATTATCAGGTAATGTTGCAGAAATGCTAAAAATATCTCCATTTATATAGCACAATAAAAATGAACATTCAAGCTCTCAAGATCATTCAGTATCCATAAAGTTGTCTCCTTCAATCAATACAAATAACATAAATATTGAGCTTAGATGAACTTAGTTAAAATATGCATGGCTTCATATTACAACACCAAAAAAAATAGTTCACAGTTTTATAAGAACATACAACCATTCAGAGTTTCAGTATTAATCGTATAACTTTATCTCTCACCTCAGGATCACTGTGATCTGCTAAGTCTTGGAGTTTCTGACCAAACTCTTTTGCTTCCTGGAATATGGAAATAAGCTCAGATTTAGTGAACTCTTCCTTGGTAAACAGCTTCACCTTCTTTTTGAATTGGAAATTTATATTCTCAAATATTTCAATGATATTAAGAATATTGGCCTTTGACTCATTCTTGTTAAAGGGCGCAACCAATGATGATAGTACTTTGGCACTAATCAGTTCTCTTGTATTGGCTTGATTTTTAGACAAGCGCAAGAACACTTTTAAAACATAAAACTTGGTTTTGACACTTCCCTTGTTTAACAAGGTAAGAAAATCTGGAATGTAATTAGCAATTATATGGTGATCCTCAAATTTCACACTCAGGTGCACTAATAATTTTAGTCCAGCCAGTTGCACGGGGGAGTTCAATGGGTAAGAGATTATGTCCTTACAAACTTGATGTATGTACGACTCTGCTGGTTTTGGTTCTTCAGAAGACTCAGAGTTGTCATCTACCGTATTTAAAGCTCTAGGGTGTTCTGTAACACTGGGATTATTGACCAAGTTTTCAATCATAACAGTAATACCTACATCATGAATTATATCTTGGGTAAATGGGTAAGCTGGACTGATGCCCATTATCATAGTAGCTATTTCATGAATAAAAGGATCCTTAGTTAACTTAAGTAGGGCAACAAGTTTATCAAATTCTTTAGGCTCTAAACTAAAGTCACGTGATTTGCAACGGCAGGCTCTTGGATTGGGCCCATACTTTTCCCTATACTTCACCTGTTTTTTGATCTCAGCTAAGGTTTGGAAGTAAGGCCCATTATAGGGTGGGATCTTGGTCAGAGGCCGAATCCCCAGAGGAGTTTCAATCAAGGTCTCAACCAGAGTCCAATTCCCTTCTGGAGGCAAGGATGGCTCCCCTCCTTCTATTGGGACTAGGACACTATACCTGGCCCTTGACCATGCTGCTGCTTTTTGTTTTATAGTGAGTTCTGGTTTGGGAATGGGCTTGGCCTCTTCCTGGATCTTAGGTGGAGGCTTATAAACTTGAGAAGGGGTCTCCTCTTCAGGCCAGAACCAGGATCCTACACTAGGTTCTTCTCCGGTCCAGAACCAGGAGCAGACATTTTCTTCATCCTTATCAATGGACTCGGTTACAATACCAGCTCTGTCCTCAGCCCCAGCCCTGAATTTGATGCCATCCTCCCTCTTTCTCTGGGGGCTGGACTCAATATTGGCTTTATCATCAGCCTTGGCAAAGGAACTGATATTGGCTTCACTTCCAGCACGAGCCTTGACTTCATACTTGGTCATTGCATTGACCCTGGCCATAGGCATCACCTTTGACTTGGTTTGGGGCACTGTACCAGGTTCTGCCATGGATTTTGCCTTAGTCTCAGTCATGACTCGATTCTGTCATAGCTTCCATCTTGCCCACATTCCTTGTCATAGCCACGGCCTCAGTGTAGGTCACTGCATCCTGGCCACTGCTCCATCCCCAGCCTTGGCCTGGGTCACTGGTCCTGTTTTCAGTTCTGCCTCAGCTACTGCCTTTGCCTGGATCTTAGCCTTGGCTCTAGTGATGGCAGGGCCACTGATTCGAGCTTTTAGGGCAGCTCCAGCTCCTGCTCTGCCCCTGCCTTAGCCTCAGAGCCAGTCATGATCCAAGTTAAAGGCAAGGCCAAGTTATATATCACAACCCCGTCTCAACCTTGACTGAAGTTCTGTCCCAGGTTGGTGTTTTCATACAAAGTCCATTTGTCACTCGGCCCCCTTTCCAACTACAGGCTCTGCCAATGATATAAACAACGTGCAGAGGAAGCTCACTCAGGTAAGGGAAGAATGGCTGTGTGCCTGAGCGCAGCCCTGTGGAGGGTGGTGGTCTTCAGCCACTCCAAGGACACCAGATCTGCCACTGAAGTTGGACCTAGGGGTGGAGGAAGGAAATGGGGCTTTGAGACGCTTCCAATTTATGTTGATTAGTACAGAGAGACAGGAGACTATGAACATTCAGTACTAAGTGGAAGAGGTAGATAATAATCAGTCTCTCCTCATTTCACACTCTCTACAAAACTGCAGGTGCTACTAATCTTCTTTCCAGACACAAAACAGGAATATGGAGAGTGGGAAAGCTTAATGGAGGTGAGAGAGACTGAGGAATCCCTAGACTGGCTCTTTATCCCTGCTGGACTCCTACTTCATCTTATATGTCTACTGAGGAAGTCTCCATACTCATACCAAACTTCACTGATCTGGAGCAATTTTCTTCTCCTTGCTTCCAATGTTGACAAGCCCTACAGCAGACCTACAGGCAGATCTACGGACAAATAAACAAACAGAATATGGAAACTGACCTCTTGGTAGAAAGACCTTGGTCCCTGGTCCCTATATTTGTAGTCTGTCTGGTGTTTCCCTCCTTCTGTCCCATACCACCATTACCCTAATTCAGGACTGATCCTCTGTCTCCTTGCTGCCCACCATTTTACTGTTCAGTGACTGTCCTTGCATTTCTCTAGTTTAAAATTGGCCTGGGTGAAGCATAAGAATAAGAAAAGCAAGTGGGAAATAAAAAAAAAAAAAAACAAGTGTTACCCTTCTATACTCCCAAAGCGTTCAAAGATTCCCAACTAAATTAGCAGGGGATCAAAGAGGGATTTGTAAACTGGCAAAACAAAAGAGAATGGAATTTCCAAGTCTCAATCTTCTCCTGTTCACCTACCCTCACACCAATTCTAACAGACACAGGGCATGTTTCTCTTTTTTGTTATTTCCCAGGTTCCAGTTGGGTACCATTGCAAACTTTCATAACAACTGAGAGTTCCACAGACCTGGGGATGGGTCTATACCCAGGGTTTCACAAATGCAGAGATAAATAAATAAATCAAGCCACAGGAGACAATGGAGACTGGGTCCTTGGTAGAGATCAGCACCTGGGACACCGACCTTTTCTGGAAACAGGTACCTGTTTGCCAAAATTTTCTATGGCCCTTTCTTTTTCCTTCTTCCTCCAAGTTCCTCTGCTCCATCCCAAAGTCTGCTAATTCTCCTGCACAACCAACGCAAACACCCCCGCAAGATAGTGGTGGTGGTGGTGGTAGAGATGGAATGCTCAGACAAGCCATGGAAGCTGGCTGGAAAAATGAAAAGTATTATCTCCAAGTTTCAACTAAAATTTTATGTCTCCTTCCTCTCCCTAAAGCCTAACATTTTCTGCAATACAACAGGAGTAACGGAGGACTGTCTGGAAAGCATGCACAAAGGGAATCCACAGTTTTCCCCAGAATCCTGCCTGTTCTAGTCTTAGCCATCTACCAACTCCAAGCACTGCCCACTTGGCAAAAATTAGGCCAAGTTTCCTTTTCTTAGCCCCTCTCTTTGAGGTCCACAGCCTTCTACAGATCTTTACAAAAACATGCTGTACCGAAAATTTAATAACAGAACGCATGATACACACCTAAGGACCAAACGAAAACACAGTGGGAGAGACTTGGTTATCAATGGTCAGACTAGCAGGACAGGAGAACATTTTCTAATCCAGGACTTTGATTATCAAACACAACTTCCCTTTTACACTCTCCCTCCCAGGACTTCCCTGACAACTGCTCTCAGGAACAGCAGCAGCCCCTCCTCCTATTACATAAACCGCCATTTCTCCGCTAAAAGCCGCTGTTATACTCCTTTACCTTCCCAAACACGGTCGGAGGTGATTAGTGTCTGGAAATCAAGCTAGCAAGATCATTTTAAATTTATAGTTGCGTACCACTCAAATTAACCATGTCCCCCTCTCCCTTTCACCGCCCGCGCCCCACGACCAGATCACGTATCCCACATTCCTCTCTGATACCCATATCCACACTCCCAAGCGATGCCCGCCTTCTCACTGACCTGCTCTGCTTGGATCAGAGGCAGTTTTCTTATTTCCTTGCCTCAAGGGGTGCCGTGCCCTACGGAAAGAGGGACGGACAGTCAGATGGACAGGAGAACACGAGACAATGGCGGCGACTGCGTTTGGGGATTGGCCCGGCACCTGGGATTTAGGACACGAAACCTGCTTTGTCAGATTAAGGGCCTTAACTGGCAAACAACTGCCCCTTTCTGGTACTCCCTTCCTCCCGTCCCCAAAGCTCCTGCGAGACCCACGACTAGTGACTAATTAATCGCTACCTTTTCTTCCGCAGACTCGGCTTTGCCACGTCCCCCGGACCCAAATCTGCAGCGGGAGGAGCTAGAGAACGGTGTAAGAGGATCCGGCCTCACGGAAGCGGAGTGATACCAAGCTTTGCACAGCACCATTCCGCCCTCTGTCGGTGAGCTCAACCCTAGCATTTTCTCATTTTGGCAAGGGCTGGAGCGACATGTGAACATAGAGAAAGAAGCGCAATACGGAGAGAGGCCAACCAGTAGCAAAGGGTCTTAGCATTACTTGCCCTCTATTAGGTTCTCCCCCAACCAAGTCTATATATATTTTTTTTCTTCTTGAACTGAAACGCATGCGGGTATGGGACGGTTTCGTTGCTGACTCCACGCCAGGCCAAGCATGCGGAAGGATACCGTAGGGTTGTGTTTATACATTCACTTCTCCAAAGTCCTAGGCTTACAAAACTAGGGGGCTTGGGGAAGGGATAAGAGCGTGGCAGGGAAGAGGGGGGGGAGCTCAAGACTGAGAGAAGAGGGTACCTTCTAATCTATTCCAAAAGTTGTGTCCTTCTATGAGAGAAGACCCTCCAAGCTGCTGCTCCAAGCCCTAAATTCTCGGCACAAACTGGGCTACTGTGGACTTGGCGTCTGGAAAACCACCCTGGTCTGACTTGCTGATCCATGTCAAATGTCTTAGTCTTTTATTGTTCCTCTCCTCTAAGGCTCTCATTTTATTGCCTACAATGTTTCTTGCACTGAAATAGTTGAAGGTAAGGTGGGAGAAAGATATAGGGGAATTAGTGATGGATAAGAGAAGCATATTAATGCCTATCTACCCCTGTGTGTACATATGCCATTCTCAAGCCCTGCCTCCCCTCCTGATGTCCACAATATTCCCTGGACCTACATATGCATGGTCCTAAGCATGTGCATGAGGAAAACAACTCTGCAGTCATGAAAGAGGTTTAATAGTTAAATAACTTTGTACCTGTAAACCACTTGTGCTGGAGGGTCTATAGTGGCCTCCCCAAGTTTTTTCACTGCTCCTGGGCCATGGAAGAGAAGAAGGTGGGAAGGGGCTCCCACGGAGGCCTCACCACTGCCTTCTAAAAGAAAGCAGATCTCACCCTCTAACCCGAAGAAACAAACTACTGGCCTGTGCCGAGTCTTTCTGCCACACTGCTTTTTTTCTAGCTTTACACTGTATCATTTCCAGGTCCTTACAGTTGCCCAAGAAAAGGGGCCTGTTTCTGTAAGGATCCAGACGGGGTCATGCAGTCCTCTCTGTCACCTCACACCCAGGTGTCAGGAGCTAGTTAGGAGCGGTTCTAGCTTCTCTTCCACACTCCTCTCTAAGCAAAAGGGATACTACCAATGTACTTCTTAAGGCAGAACCTAGCTGCTCTTCTGACTCCTTTTCTCCCACCTGCCTAATGAACGTATTTGCTCTTTCTCCTGAATATATAAAATTCTTTGAATTTCCATTTCAAGTAGTATCAGGAGGGAATTTGAATTATACTGTAAGTTCCACAAAGGAAGGGTGCCTTTCTCAGTCTTGGTTCACCACTGTATCCTCAGTGTCACACATGAAAGAAAGAGTAGTCAGTTAATAGTTGAAGGAGGTGAGGGCCACTGAGTAATGAGGATACCATGGTATATTCTGGTGGTTGTAGACCAATATCTGTCTTTAAGTGTGTCTTTGTCTTTGATGTCTATAACCCCAGGACTTAGTCTAGAGTCTGTCACACAGGAGATGTTTTATATGTAATTTTTCCATGGAGGAAGGAAGAAATAGTTTACTAAAATATATTTTAGAAAGAAACATAGGGTATCTTAATATCTCATACTGTAATAATATTTGGTGGATACATACTGTCATAATATTTGGTGGATACATTTGGATTTGGTGGTTTGTTACTCTTTTTTTGTCTTCTATTCATGTTTAGAATTATACCTCACTAAGTTCCCAAATATATAGCAAAGCCCTATGAATTTGTGAAGGAAAGATAATGACCAACAATCCAATGGAAAAATAAATGAACTGACTGTTCATTAAAAAGAAAAGTCAATGTTTTATAAGTATATGAGACAATATTTCATTTCACTGATAATGTAAATGCAAGTTATACTTACAGTGATAAATTCTTTCTCATCTATCATATTGACAAAGAAAGAAAATTTGGAAACAAAGCTTATTGGAGAAGAGGTTAGAAAACTGGCATTCCTATATGTTAACCAGCTGGAGTATAAATTGTTTCACCCTCTGTGAAGGTTATTTGGCAATGCTTATCAAAATACAAATGCACATAACTATTGACTAGCAATTATCCTTTAAGAATCTATCCTAATGGGGATGCCTGGGTGGCTCAGTTGGTCTGCCTTTGGCACAGGTCATGATCCCAGGGTTCTGAGATCGAGTCCCGCATGGGGTTCCCTGCTCAGTGGGGTGGCTGCTTCTTCTTCTACCTGCTGCTCCCCCTGCTTGTGCTCACTCTTTCTCTCTGACAAATAAATAAGTAAAACCTTAAGAAAAATAAAATGAGCATACAGAAATCTGTTGCATTTGAATACACCAATGATGAACCAGCAGAAAGAGAAATCAAGGAATTGATTACATTATAATTACACCAAAATCCATAAACTAAAAAAAAATTAACTAAAGAGGTAAAAGATCACTACTCTGAAAACTGTAGAATACTGATGAAAGAAATTGAGTTGAAGAGGACACACACAAAAAATGGAAAAATATTCCATGCTAATGGATTGCAAGAACAAATATTATTAAAATGCCTAGTCTACCAAAGCAATCTACACATTTAATGCAATCCTATCAAAATAACACCAGCATTTTTCAGAGAGCTAAAACAAACCATTCAAAAATTTGTACAGAATCACAAAAGACTCTGAATACCCTTTTCTTGAAAAAGGTAAGCAATATGGAGGCATCACAATTCTAGATTTCAAGCAATAATACAGTGCTGTAGTCATCAAAACAGTATGGTACTAGCACAAAAACAGATGCATTGATCAATGGAACAGAATAGAGAACCCAGAATTAGACCCACAACTGTATGGTCAACTAACCTTCCAGAAAACAGGAAAGATATCCAATTGAGAAAAGATAGTCTCTTCAATAAATGGTGTTGGAAAAACTGGACAGCAACATGAAGAAGAATGAAACTGGACCTCTTACAGAATACACAAAAACAAATTCAATACGGATGAAAGAGCTAAGTATAGGACAGGAAGCCATCAAAATCCTAGAGGAGAAAATGGCAGCAACTCATGCTGCCATGGGTTGGCAGCAACCACTCTAAACTCTGCCACAACAGCTTCTTACTATACAGGTTTCAGGAGGCAAGGGAAACAAAAGCAAACATGAACTATTGGGACTTCATCAAGATAAAAGTCTTCTGCACAGCAAAGGAAATAATCAATAAAACAAAAATAACCTATGGAATGGGAGAAGATATTTGAAAATGACATTTCTGATAAAGGGTTAGTGTGCAAAATCTATAAAGAACTTATCAAATTCAACACCCCCCCCCCAAAAATTATCCAGTTAAGAAATGGACAAAAGACATGAATAGACATTTTTGCAAAGGAGACATACAGATGGCTAACAGACACATGAAAAGATGCTCAACATCATTCATCATCAGGGAAATATAAATCAAAACCATGATAAGATACCACCTCCCATCTGTCAGAAAGGCTCAAATTAACAATACAAGAAACAACAGATGTTGGCCAGGATGCAGAGAAAGGGGAACTCTCTTACATTGTCAGTGAGAATGCAAACTGGTGCACGCACTCTGGAAAACAGTGTGGAGTTTCCTCAAAATGTTAAAAATAGAGCTACCCTACAACCCAGCAATTGCACTACTAAGTATTTATCCAAACACACAAAAAATTCTGATTTGAAGGTACACTAGCATCCTGATGCTTATAGCAGCATTATCGACAATAACCAAATCATGAAAAAGCCCAATATCCATTGACTGATGAACAGATAAAGAAGTGGTATATATACACAATGGAATATTATTCTGCCATGAAAAATGAACACTTGCCATTTGCAACAAAGTGGATGGAGCTAGAACGTATTATGCTAAGTGAAATAAGTATGTCAGAGAAAGAAAAATACCATATAATGTCCCTCATTTCTGGAATTTAATAAATGAAACAGATGAACATAGGAAAACATAGGAAAAAAAGATGGAAACAAATGTAAGAGACTCTTAACTATAGAGAACAAACTGAGGGCTGATGGAGGGGGGTGGGCAGGAGAAGGCCTAAACAGATGATGAGTAAAAAAGAAGTCACTTGTCAACGTGGATGAACTAGATGGTATTATGCTTAGTGAAATAAATCAGTCGGAGAAAGACAACTATCATATGATCTCCCTGATATGAGGAAGTGGAGATGCAATGGGGGAGGGGGGTTAGGGGGACTGGAAAAGAATAAATGAAACAAGATGGAATTGGGAGGGAGACAAACCAAAAGAGACTCTTAATGTCACAAAACAAACGGGGAGAGGGGTGTAGGGAGAGGGTGGTGGAGTTATGGACATTTGGGAGGGTGTGTGCTATGGTGAGTGCTGTGAAGTGTGTAAACCTGGTGATTCACAGACATATACCCCTGGGGCTAATAATACATTATATGTTTATAAAAAAATTTAAAAATTAAAAAAAAGAAGTCACTTGTGATGAGCACTGGATATTATACATAAGTGATAAATCACTAAACTCTACACCTAAAACCATTTTACCATGTATGCTAACTAGAATTGAAATAAAAATATCACAATATTTAACACAAAAGAGAGACAGAGTACCCAAATAAAATCACAACTGAAAGAGGAGAAATAACAGCCAACACAGAAATATAAAAGTTTATAAGAGAACATTATGAAAAAATTAAATGCACCATTTATTGAATAGACTGTCTTTTTTCCACTGTATATTTTTTCCTGCTTTTCTTGAAGATTATTTGTTGGAAAGGATGTGAAGAGAGGGGAACCCTCTTATACTGTTGGTGGGAATGCAAGTCAGTGCAGCCACTTTGAAAAAGTGTGGAGATTCCTTAAGAAATTAAAAATAAGCTTCCCTATGACCCTGCAATTGTACTATTGGGTATTTACCCCAAAGATACAGATGTAGTGAAAAGAAGGGCCATCTGTACCCCAATGTTCATAGCAGCAATGGCCGCAGTCACCAAAGTGTGGAAAGAACCAAGATGCCCTTCAACGGACGAATGGATAAAGAAGATATGGTCCATATATGCTATGAAGTATTATGCCTCCATCAGAAAGGATGAATACCCAACTTTTGTATCAACATGAATGGGACTGGAAGAGATTGTGCTACGTGAAATAAGTCAAGCAGAGACAGTCAATTATCATGTGGTTTCACTTATTTGTGGAGCATAAGGAATAACACGGAGGACATGGGGAGAGGGAGAGGAGAAGTGAGTTGGGGGAAACTGGAGGGAGAGATGAACCATGAGAGACTGGATTCTGAGAAACAAACTAAGGGTTTTGGAGGGGAGAGGGGTAGGGGGTGGGTGAACCTGGTGGTGGGTATTATGGAGGGCACGTATTGCATTGAGCACTGGGTGTGGTGCATGAACAATGAATTCTAGAACACTGAAAAGAAATTAATTTAAAAAATGAAACAAAAAAAGAAATAGAAAATTGAACATAGAAATTACCAGCAAGGAAATTGAATCAGTAATCAAAAACTCCCAACAACAAAAAAGTCCAGGAACAGATGGCTTCACAAGCAAATTCTACAAAACATTTAAAGAAGAATTAATACCTATTCTCTCAAAATAATCCAAAAAAAGGAGGAGAAAGGAAAACTTCCAAATTCATTTTATGAGGCCAGTATTACCCTGATATCAAAACCAGATGAAGACACCACAAAAGAAAAATACAGGTCATCATGTCTGATTAACATACATATGTCTGATGAACATACATGCAAAAATCCTCAACAAAATCCTAGCAAACTGAGTCCAACAATACATGAAAAAAAATCATTTATCACAATCAAGTAAGATTTATGCCTTGGAAGCAATCATGGGTTAATATTCACAAATCAATCAATGTGATACATATCAATATGAGAAAGGATAAAAAACATATGATCATTTCAATGGATTCAGAAAAAGTACTTGAGAAAGTACAACATCCATTCATGATAAAAATCCTCAGCAAAGTAGGTTTGAAGGAAGATACCTCAACATAATAAAGGCCATATATGAAAAAACCACAGTGAACATCATAGTCAATGGGAAAATACTGAGAACCTTCCTGCTAAGGTCAGGAACAAGACATGGGTGTCCACTCTTACCAGTTCTATTCAGTATAGTACTGGAAGTCCTAGCCACAGCAATCAGACAACAAAAAGAAATTAAAAGGCATCCAAATTGTGAGGAAGTGGTAAAACTTACCCTATTTGCAGATGACATAATAATATATATAGAAAATCCTAAAGACTTCACCAAAAAACTACTGGAACTGAAAATGAATTCAGTAAAGTTGCAGGATACTAAATCAATGTAGAAAAATATATTGCATTCTTATACACTAATAATGAAGTAACTTAAAGAGAAACTAAGAAAAACAATCACATTTACAATTACATCAAAAACCATAAGAGGGGCACCTGGGTGGTTCAGTGGGTTAAGCCTCTGCCTTCGGCTCAGGTCATGATCTTGGGGTCCTGGAATCGAGCCCCGCATCAGGCCCCCTTCTCAGCAGGGAGCCTGTTTCTCTCTCTCTCTCTCTCTCTGCCTACCTCTCTGCTACTTGTGATCTCTGTCTGTCAAATAAATAAATAAAATCTTAAAAAAAAAACAGCCATAAGATACCTAGGAATAAACCTAACCAAAGAGGCAAACGATCTGTACTCAGAAAACTATAGAACGCTCACACACACACACACACACACACACACACACACACACACAAAATTGAGGAAGACACAGATGGAAAAACTTTCTATTCTCAGAATTGGAAGAACAAATATTCCTAAAATGTCTATGATTCCCAGAACAATCTATACATTCAATGCAGTCCCTTTCAAAATACCATCAACTTTTTGCAGAGAGCTGGAACAAATTATCCGTAAATTTGTTTGGAACCAGAAAAAAGCCCAAATAGCCAAAGGAATTTTGAAAAAGAAAACCAAAGTTGATGGCATCACAAGTCTGAACTTCAAGCTGTATTACAAAGCTGTAATCATCAATATAGTATGGTACTGCCATAAAAAAAAGACACATAGAACAATGGAACAGAATAGAGTCCAGAAATGGACTCTCAAATCTATGGTCAACTCATTATCAAAAAGCAGGGAAGAATACCCAATGGAAAAAAAGTCTCTTCAACAAATGACTTTGGGAAAATTGGACAGCCACATGCAGAAGAGTGAACCATTTTCTTACACCATATACAAAAATAGACTTAAAATGGGTGAAAGACCTAATGCGAGACAGGAATCCATCATAATCCTAGAAAAGAACAAAGGCAGCAACCTCTTCAACTTTGGCCACAGTAACTTCTAGTTAGATATGTCTCCAAAACCAAGGGAAACAAAGGCAAAAGTGAGATATTGGGATTCATCAAGATAAAGGCTTTTGCACAACAAAGGAAACAGTTGAAGAAACTAAAAGACAACCTACAGAATGGAAGATTTTTACAAATGTTTTATCAGAGAAAGGGTAAGCATCCAAAATCTATAAAGAACTTATCAAACTCTACACCCAAAGAATAAAAAATCCAGTCAAGAAATGGGCAGAAGACATGAACAGACATTTCTCCAAAGAAGACATGCAAATGGCCAACAGACACAAGAAAAAAATGCTCCATATCCCTCAGCATCAGGAAAATACAAATCAAAACCACAATGAGATACCACCACACACCAGTCAGAAAAGCTGAAATTAACAACTCAGAAAATAACAAATGTTGGCAAGGATGCAGAGAAAGGGGAACCCTCAAACTGCTGGTGGGAGTGTAAGCTGGTGCAGCCACTCTGGAAAACAGTATGGAGTTTCCTCATGGAGTTGAAAATAGAGCTTCTCTAAGACCCACCAACTGCACTACTATGTATATACCCCAATGATACAAATGTACTGATTTGAAGGGACACCTGCACCCCAATGTTTTTGGCAGCAATGTCCACAATAGCCAGACCATGGAGAGACCCCAGATATCTATCCACAGGTGAATGGATAAAGAAGTGATATACACACACAATGAATGGATAAAGAAGTGGTATACACACAATGGAGTATTAGTCAGCCATCAAAAAATTGAAACCTTGCCATTTGCAATGATGTGGCTGGAACTAGAAGGTAGTATTCTAAGCAAAATAAGTCAGCCAGAGAAAGACAATTATCATATGGTTTCACTCATATGTGGAATTTAAGAAACAAAACAGGAACATAGAGGAAGGAAAGATGTAATCAGATAGGAGAAAAACCATAAGAGACCCTGAACTCTAGGAAACAACCTGCGGGTTGCTGGACAGGAGGAGGTTGTGGGTGTGGCATAACAGGGTGATGGGCATTAAGGAGGACATGTGATGTAATGAGTACTGGATGTCATACACAACTGATGAATCACCGAACTGTACCCCCAAAACTAATAATACGCTATATGTTAATTAATTGAATTTACATAAAAAAGAAAATATTTCTAGCCCCAGGAATAAAGATGTTGGTTGAAAAAGAAATAAATTCTAAGAGCTCTTTATTTATTCAGGATACACATCCCTTATCAGATATGATTTGCAAATATTTTCTCTCATTCTGTTGGTTATAGTTAGTTGTCTTTGATGCAAAAAATTTTATATTTTGATGAAGTCCAATTGATCTGTTTTTTCTTTCTTATTTTGTGTTTTTGCATTTTATTTCAGAAACTTCTACCTAATTCAAGGTCACAATATATATTTTTTAATTAATTTTTAAATTTTTTATAAACATATAATGTATTTTTATCCCCAGGCATACAGGTCTGTGAATTGCCAGGTTTACACACTTCACAGCACTCACCAGAGCACATACCCTCCCCAATGTCCATAACACCACTACTCTCTCCCTCCCCCCTCCCCCCAGCAACCCTCAGTCTGTTTTTTGAAATTGGGTCTTTTATGGTTTGTCTCCCACCTGATCCCATCTTCTTTCATTTTTTCTTTTCCTACCCCCCAACCGCCTCATGTTGCATCTCCAATTCCTCATATCAGGTAGATCATATGATATTTGTCTCTCTCCAATTGACTTATTTCGCTAAGCATAATACCCTCTAGTTCCATCCACGTCATTGCAAATGGCAAGATTTCATTTCTTTTGAAGGCTGCATAGTATTCCATTGTATATATATACCACTTCTTCTTTATCGATTCATCTGTTGATGGACATCTAGGTTCTTTCCATAGTTTGGCTATTGTGGACATTGCTGCTCTAAACATTCAGGTGCATGTGCCCCTTCAGAGCACCACATTTGTATCTTTAGGGTATATACCCAGTAGTGCAATAGCTGGGTCATAGAGTAGCTCTATTTTCAGTTTTTTGAGGAACCTCCAAGCTGTTTTCCAGAGTGGTTGCACCAGCTTGCATTCCCACCAACAGTGTAGGAGGGTTCCCCTTTCTCTGCATCCTTGCCAGCATCTGTCATTTCCTGACTTGTTAATTTTAGCCATTCTGACTGGTGTGAGGTGGTATCTCATTGTGGTTTTGATTTGTATTTCCCTGATGCTGAGTGATATGGAGCACTTTTTCATGTGTCTGTTGGCCATCTGGATGTCTTCTTTGCAGAAATGTCTGTTCATGTCCTCTGCCATTTCTTGATTGGATTATTTGTTCTTTGGGTGTTGAGTTTGCTAAGCTCTTTATAGATTTTGGATACTAGCCCTTTATCTGATATGTCGTTTGCAAATACCTTCTCCCATTCTGTCAGTTGTCTTTTGGTTTTGTTAACTGTTTCCTTTGCTGTGCAAAAGCTTTTGATCTTGATGAAATCCCAATGGTTCATTTTTTGCCCTTGCTTCTGTTGCCTTTGGCGATGTTCCTAGGAAGAAGTTGCTGTGGCTGAGGTCAAAGAAGTTGCTGCCTGTGTTCTCCTCAAGGATTTTGATGGATTCCTTTCTCACATTGAGGCCTTTTATCCATTTTGAATCTATTTTCATGTGTGGTGTAAGGAAGTGGTCCAATTTCATTTTTCTGCATGTGGCTGTCCAATTTTCCCAGCACGACTTTTGAAGAAGCTGTCTTTTTTTCCATTGGACATTCTTTCCTGCTTTGTCAAAGATTAGTTGACCATAGAGTTGAGGGTCGACTTCTGGGCTCTCTATTCTGTTCCAATGCTCTGTGTGTCTGTTCTTGTGCCAGTATCATACTGTCTTTTCTTTATTATTATTAATTTATTTATTTTTTCAGCGTAACAGTATTCATTGTTTTTGCACAACACCCAGTGCTCCATGCAACACGTGCCCTCCCTATTACCCACCACCTGGTTCCCCCAACCTCCCACCACTGCCCCTTCAAAACCCCCAGGTTGTTTCTCAGAGTCTATAGTCTCTCATGGTTCGCCTCCCCTTCCAATTTCCCCCAAATTCCTTCTCCTCTCCATCTCCCAATGTCCTCCATGTCATTTGTTATGCTCCACAAATAAGTGAAACCATATGATACTTGACTCTCTCTGCTTGACTTATTTCACTCAGTACAATTACCTCCAGTCCCATCCATGTTGCTACAAAAGTTGGGTATTTATCCATTTTTTTAAAATAAACATATAATGTATTTTTATCCCCAGGGGTACAGGTCTGTGAATCACCAGGTTTACACACTTCACAGCACTCACGATAGCACATACCCTCCCCAATGTCCATAACTCCCTCCCCCTCTCCCAACCCCACCTCCCCCCAGCAACCCCCCATTTGTTTTGTGAGATTAAGAGTCATTTATGGTTTGTCTCCCTCCCAATCCCATCTTGTTTCATTTATTCTTCTCCTATCCCCCTAAACCCCCATGTTGCATCTCCATGTCCTCATATCAGGGAGATCATATGATAGTTGTCTTTCTCTGATTGACTTATTTCACTAAGCATGATACCTACTTGATGATGACAGCTTTGCAATAGAGCTTGAAGTCCAGAATTGTGATGCCACCAACTTTGGCTTTCTTTTTCAATATTCCTTGGGTATTTGAGGTCTTTTCTGATTCCATATAAATTTTAGGATTATTTGTTCTATTTCTTTGAAAAAAAACTGAATGGGATTTTGATAGAGATTGCACTAAATGTGTAGATTGCTTTAGGTAGCATAGACGTTTTTCACGATATTTGTTTTTCCAATCCATGAGCATGGAACATTTTTCCATTTCCATTTTCCATTGTGTCTTCCTCAATTTCTTTCATGAGTTCTTTATAGTTTTCTGAGTATAGATTCTTTACCTCTTTGGTTAGGTTTATTCCTAGGTATGTTATGGTTTTGGGTGCAATTGTAAATGGGATTGACTCCTTAAATTCTCTTACTTCTGTATTGTTGTTGGTGTAAAGAAATGCAACTGATTTCTGTCATTGACTTTATATCCTGACCCTTTACTGAATTCCTGTACAAGTTCTAGAAGTTTTAGAGTGGAGCCTTTTGGGTTTTCCACATATAGTATCATATCATCTGCAAAGAGTGATAGTTTGAGTTCTTCTTTGCTGATTTAGATGCCTTTGATTTCTTTTGTTGTCTGATTGCTGAGGCTAGGACTTCTATTACTATGTTGCATAGCAGTGGTGATAACGGACATCCCTGCCGTGTTCCTGACCCTAACGGAAAAGCTTTCAGTTTTTCTCCATTGAGCATGATATTTGCAGTGGGTTTTTCATAGATGGCTTTGATAATATTGAGGTATGTGCCCTCTGTCCCTACACTTTGAAGAGTTTTAATCAGGAAGGGATGCTGCACTTTGTCAAATGCTTTTTCAGCATCTATTGAGAGTATCATATTGTTCTTGTTCTTTCTTTTATTAATGTATTGCATCACATTGTTTGATTTGTGGATGTTGAACCATCCTTGAAGCCCTGGAATAAATCCCACTTTGTCGTGTTGAATAATCCTTTTAATGTACTGTTGGATCCTATTGGCTAGTATTTTGGTGAGAATTTTCGCATCTATGTTCATCAAGGATATTGGTCTGTAGTTCTCTTTTTTGATGGGATCCTTGTCTGGTTTTGGGATCAGGGTGATGCTGGCCTCATAAATTGAGTTTGGAAGTTTTCCTTCCATTTCTATTTTTTGGAACAGTTTCAGGAGAATAGGAATTCGTTCTTCTTTAAATGTTTGGTAGAATTCCCCTGGGAAGCCGTCTGGCTCTGGACTTTTGTTTGTTAGGAGATTTTTGATGACTGCTTCAATCTCCTTACAGGTCTTCTATTTCTTCCTGGTTCAGTTGTGGTAGTTTATATGTCTCTAGGAATGTATCCATTTCTTCCAGATTGTTGAGTTTGTTGGCATAGAGTTGCTCATAGTATGTTCTTATAATTGTTTGTATTTCTTCAGTGTTGGTTGTGATCTCTCCTCTTTCATTCATGATTTTATTTATTTGGGTCCTTTCTCTTTTCTTTTTGATAAGTATGGCGAGGGGTTTATCAATCTTATTAATTCTTTCAAAGAACCAGCTCCTAGTTTCATTGATTTGTTCTTTTTTTTTTTTTTTTTTTTTTAGTTTCTATTTCATTGATTTCTGCTCTGATCTTTATGATTTCTCTTCTCCTGCTGGGTTTAGGTTTTCTTTGTTGTTCTTTCTCCAGCTCCTTTAGGTGTAGGGTTAGATTGTGTATTTGAGACCTTTCTTGTTTCTTGGGGAAGGCTTGTACCACTATATATTTTCCTCTCAGGACTGACTTTGTTGTGTCCACAGATTTTGAACCATTGTGTTTTCATTATCATTTGTTTCCATGAATTTTTTTTCAATTCTTCTTTAATGTCCTGTTTAACCCATGCATTTTTTTAGAAGGATGCTGTTTAGTCTCCATGTATTTGGGTTCTTTCCAAATTTCCTCTTGTGATTGAGTTCTAGCTTCAGAGAATTGTGGTCTGAAAATATGCAGGGAATGATCCCAATCTTTTGATACTGGTTGAGACTTGATTTATGACCCAGGATGTGGTCTATTCTGGAGAATGTTCCATGTGCACTAGAGAAGAATGTGTATTTTGTTGTTTTGGGATGGAATGTTCTGAATATATTTGTGATGTCCATCTGGTCCAGTGTGTCATTTAAGGCCTTTACTTCCTTGTTGATCTTTTGCTTGGATGATCTGTCCATTTCAGTGAGGGGAGTGTTAAAATCCCCTACTATTATTGTATTATTGTTGATGTGTTTCTTTGATTTTGTTATTAATTGGTTTATATAGTTGGCTGCTCCCATGTTAGGTGCATAGATTTTTAAAATTGTTAGGTCTTCTTGTTGGACAGACCCTTTGAGGATGAGATAGTGTCCTTCCTCATCTCTTATTATAGTCTTTGGCTTAAAATCTAATTGATCTGATATAAGGATTGCCACCCCAGCTTTCTTCTGATGTCAGTTAGCATGGTAAATTTTCTACCCCCTCACTTTAAATCTGGAAGTGTCTTTGGGTCTAAGATGAGTTTCTTGTAGGCAGCATATTAATGGTTTTGTTTTATTCTGATACCCTGTGTCTTTTGATTCGGGCAGTTAGCCCATTTACATTCAGTGTAACTATTGAGAGATATAAATTTAGTGCCATTGTATTACCTGTAAGGTGACTGTTACTGTATATTGTCTCTGTTCCTTTCTGATCTACTACTTTTAGGCTCTCTCTTTGCTTAGAGGACCCCTTTCAATATTTCCTGTAGAGATGGTTTGGTGTTTACAAATTCTTTCAATTTTTGTTTGTCCTGGAAGCTTTTTTTTATCTCTCCTTCTATTTTCAATGATAGCCTAGCTGGATATAGTATTCTTGGTTGCATGTTTTTCTCATTTAGTGGTCTGAATATATCATGCCAGTCCTTTCTGGCCTGTCAGGTGTCTGTGGATAAGTCTGCTGCCAATCTAATGTTTTTACCCTTGTATGTTACAGACTTCTTTTCCCAGGCTGCTTTCAGGATTTTCTCTTTGTCGCTAAGACTTGTAAATTTTACTATCAGGTGATGGGGTGTGGACCTATTTTTATTGATTTCGAGGGGCATTCTTTGCATCTCCTGGATTTTGATGTTTGTTCCCTTTGTCATATTAGGGAAATTCTCTCCAATAATTCTCTCCAATATACCTTCTGCTCCCCTCTCTCTCTTTTCTTCTTCTGGAATCCCAATTATTCTAATGTTGTGTCGTCTTATGGTGTCACTTATCTCTCGAATTCTCTCCTCGTGGTCCAGTATTTGTTTGTCTCTCTTTTGCTCAGCTTCTTTATTCTCTGTCATTTGGTCTTCTATGTCACTAATTCTTTCTTCTGCCTTATTTATCCTGGCAGTAAGAGCTTCCATTTTTTATTGCACCTCATTAATAGCTTTTTTGATTTCAACTTGGTTAGATTTTAGTTCTTTTATTTCTCCAGAAAGGGCTTTTATCTCTCCAGAGAGGGTTTCTCTAATATCTTCCATGCCTTTTTTGAGCCCGGCTAGAACCTTGAGAATCATCATTCTGAACTCTAGATCTGTCATATTACCAATATCCATATTGATTAGGTCCCTAGCCTTCAGTACTGCCTCTTGTTCTTTTTTTTTTTTTTGTGGTGAGTTTTTCCAAATTGTCTTTTTGTCCAGATTAGAATGTATAAAGGAGCAAATAAAATGTTAAAAGGGTGGCAAAGACCCCAGGAAAATGTGCTTTAACCAAATCAGAAGAGACCCCCAAATCGTGGGAGGGAGAAAGGGGATGAAAAAGGAGTTCAGAAAAAAAAAAGAAAAGAAAACAAATAAAGAAAAAATATTAAAAAAAGAATATATATATATAGACATATATATAATATATAGACATATATAGATAGATAGATATAGATATATATTAGACTGGTGACTAGAACAAGGTCACTCACTTAATTTGGGAGTATTTTGGTCTCTTAGTAAGAACTACCTCCCAAAATTTTAAAGGATGAAAAACATATATAAGGGTAGGCACAATGAAGCGATGGAATAAGCCTATAAAGGTGATAATTATTTTTTAATTTCCAAAAAAATGAGTTGATAAAGCAAATTGGTTGGGAGAATAAAGAAAAAGAAAGTGGAGAGAATTTGTTCAGGCTGGAGACTAGAACAAGCCCAGAGTTAGATTTAGGCTATATTTTGATCTATTAGGAGAAGTTGTACCCCCAATTTTTTTAGAAGAAAAAACCCTATGTGTATACCAAAAATATAGGTAGATACAATGGAGGATAAAACATGACTATAATAATGAAATTTCAAAAAAAGATTATTATTTTTTGTAGGGTATTGTTAAGATAAACTAGTTAAAAAAAGGTAAAAGAGGAAAGGGTAAAAGTTAAATAAAATTAGCAGAAGAAAAAAGAAAAAAATATTAACTGCAAGACTAAAGAATCATGGAAGAGCCATGAATTCCTTGCTTTGCTTTCTTCTCTGGAATTCCGCTGTTCTCCTTGGTAAGTGAAGTTGGTTTTGACTGGTTTCTTGTTGTTCTTCTGGGGGGAGGGGCCTGTTGTAGTTATTCTCAAGTGTCTTTGCCGAGGCGGAATTGCCTCACCCTTATTAGGGACCAGGCTAAGTAATCCTCTCAGGTTTGCTTTCGGGAACTTTTGTTCCCTGAAGCCTTTTCGAAGAGTTCTGGAGGATGGGAATGATAATGGCAGCCTCCCAATCTCAAGCCCAGAGGAGCCAAGAGCCTGCGGCCCCGCTCCTCAGTGCGCCCTCAGAGAAAAGCGCTTAATTGCTCCCTTCTCCCTGGCTTCTGGCCGGGCTTGGAGAAAAGCACTCAATTGGGGCACCTGGGAGGCTCATTGGGTTAAAGCCTCTGCCTTCAGCTCAGGTCATGATCCCAGGGTCCTGGAATCGAACCCCACATCGGGCTCTCTGCTCAGCGGGGAGCCTGCCTCCCGCTCTCTCTGTGCCTGCCTCTCTGCCTTCTTGTGATTTCTGTCAAATAAATAAAATCTTAAAAAAAAAAAAGAAAAGTTCTCAATCAGTTGCACTTGCAGAAGAGCACTGGGTCGCTCCCATCCCCTGTCTCCCCGGCCTCCAGCCGCGCGCTTGGAGAAAAGCGTTCAGTCACTCCATCTCCCTGGTCTCCGGCCGCGCTCTGAGCTCACCCTGCCTGTGCCCGGTTCAAGGTAACCCCGAGTTGAGGGCTCACTCCTAGACTTTGTGCCTGCAGCCGGCTTCCCCGCTCTAATACCTGCAAGCTCTGCGACACTCAGACACCCTTGATCCTTCTGTGACCCTGCAGGACCTGGGGCTACGCTGACCCCATGTGGGCTTCACCCCAGTTTAGCCTCTGGAGCGATGTCCCTCAGTGGAGCAGACTTTTAAGAAGTCCTGATTTTGTGCTCTGTTGTTCCGCCGCTCACTGGGAGACGGCCCCTCCTCCCGAGGTCTATCTTCCCGTTGCTTTGGATTCACTTTTCCGCCAGCCAAAACCTTTCAGGAAGTGATCGATTTTCTGTTTCTAGGATTGCTGCTCTTCTTCTCTTCAATTTCCCATTGGATTTGTAGGTGTTCACAATGGTTAGATAAGCTATCTAGCCGATCTCCTGCTACCTGGTGTTGTCTCAGCCTGCTACTTCTCCACCATCTTGACTCCTCCCCTCAAGGTCACAATATATTTTAAGATGTTTTTAAAGTAAGCTTTATGCCCAATATGGGGCTTGAACCCACAGCCCTGAGATCAAGAGTTGCAATGCTCTACTGACTGAGCCAAGCAAGCATCCCTCTTTTATTTTTTAAAGATTTTATTTATTTATTTGACAGACAGAGACCACAAGTAGGCAGAGAGGCAGAAGGAGAGGGGGAAGCAGGCTCCCTGCTGAGCAGAGAGCCCGATGCGGGGCTCCATCCCAGGACCCTGAGATCATGACCTGAGCCAAAGGCAGAGGCTTTAACCCACTGAGCCACCCAGGCACCCCAAGCATCTCTCTTTTAAGATATATATATAATAAATTATATATATAAATTAAATAATAACATTATAAATGTTATTAAATAATAACATTATAAATGTTATTAAATAATAACATTATAAATGTTATTTAATTTAATATTTAATAATAATAGTAATAATAAATATATATTTCTTGGTCTGCAGTAACTTTAACAGAGAAACCAGGCTGCATTAAGTCTACATGATTAGAACATATAGTGGTTATCTTTCCAAAAGTTTGCCAGTGCACAAAGGTTAAAAATAAAGCCCAGATATCTTCTTTCCTGGTTCTGCCCTGCAACACCAGCTCATGATGTGAGACGAGAGATTACACCTGGGCAGAGGCAACATTCTGACAGGAGACAATTAAATGATCATTGAAGAGGATGCTGAAGTTAAGTTCAGTTATCTACTCTCTGATATTCTTTGATAAGGAAGGTGAGGATATTGGATAAACTGTAAATTATATTCTTCATTCTTCAAGTAAGTAAATCCTATATGATGGAGTTGATGGTCTATCAAGCAGTACAATAGGATGAAAATCTAGGCTAGTTATAGATCTTTGTGCCTAAAGAAAAGAACAGCAATGATAAAGGAGTAGAGAGGAACATTAAAATGCCTGAAAGTATTAAAAAGAAGAGCTTTTTTTTTCTTAAATAAGACAGGAAACAGCATCTTTTATTTTCCTCATGCAATGGCAGCACACTTGCTTGTTTTCATGAAACATGATTTCCAAAACAAGGTCTATTGATAAGCTTCTTCAATCACAGAAGGAAAAACACGAGGTTGACTGCTAATGTTAGAAATAAGTCTTCTCACAGAGACTCTTTTTTTTAATAATTTTTTAATTTTTTAAATAAACATATAATGTATTATTAGCCCCAGGGGTACAGGTCTATGAATCTCCAGGTTTACACACTTCACAACACTCATCATAGCACATACCCTCCCCAATGTCCATAACCCCACCACCTTCTCCCAAGCCCCCTACCCCCAGCCACCCTCAGTTTGTTTTGTGACATTAAGAGTCTCTTATGCTTTGTCTGTCTCTTGAGCCCATCTTGTTTCATTTATTCTTTTCCTACACCCTCAACCCCCCACATTACATCTCCACTTCCTCATATCAGGGAGATCATATAATAGTTGTCTCTCTGCAATTGACTTATTTCACTAAGCATAATACCCTCCAGTTCCATGCACATCATTGCAAATGGCAAGATTTCATTTCTTTTGATGGCTGCATGGTATTCCATTGTATATATATATACCACATCTTCTTTATCCATTCATTTGTTGATGGACATCTAGGTTCTTTCCATAGTTTGGCTATTGTGGACATTGCTGCTATAAATATTCGGGTGCATGTGCCCCTTCGGATCACTACGTTTGTATATTTAGGGTAAATACCCAGTAGTGCAATTGCTGGGTCATAGGGTAGTTCTATTTTCAAATTTTTGAGGAACCTCCAAGCTGTTTTCCAGAGTGGTTGCACCAGCTTGCATTCCCACCAACAGTGTAGGAGGGTTCCCCTTTCTCTGCATCCTTGCCAGCACCTGTCATTTCCTGCCTTGTTAATTTCAGCCATTCTGACTGGTGTGAGGTGGTATCTCATTGTGGTTTTGATTTGTATTTCCCTGATGCTGAGTGACATGGAGCACTTTTTCATGTGTCTGTTGGCCATCTGGATGTCTTCTTTGCAGAAATGTCTGTTCATGTCCTCTGCCCATTTCTTGACTGGATTATTTGTTCTTTGGGTGTTGAGTTTGCTAAGCTCTTTATAGATTTTGGATACTAGCCCTTTATCTGGTATGTCTTTGCAAATATCTTCTCCCGTTCTGTAAGTTGTCTTTTGGTTTTGTTAACTGTTTCCTTTGTTTTGCAAAAGCTTTTGATCTTGATGAAGTCCCAATGGTTCATTTTTGCCTTTGCTTCTCTTTCTTTTGGCAATGTTCCTAGGAAGAAGTTGCTGTGGCTGAGGTCGAAGAGGTTGCTGCCTGTGTTCTCCTCAAGGATTTTGATGGATTCCTTTCTCATATTGAGGTCATTCATCCATTTTGAATATATTTTAATGTGTGGTGTAAGGAAATGGTCCAATTTCATTTTTCTGCACGTGGCGGTCCAATTTTCCCAACACCATTTGTTGAAGAGGCCGTCTTTTTTCCATTGGACATTCTTTCTGGCTTTGTCGAAGATTAGTTGACCATAGAGTTGAGGGTCGACTTCTGGGCTCTCTATTCTGTTCTTTTGATCTACTACATGGGAGAGGTCTTTTGATCTATGTGTCTGTTTTTTTGCCATTAGCATACTGTATTGATGATGACAGCTTTGTAATAGAGCTTGAAGTCCAGAATTGTGATGCCACCAACTTTGGCTTTCTTTTTTTAATATTCTTCTCACAGAGACTCTTGCAGTTACTATTCTCATGCTGGATCATCAGAGGTGCCCCAACACCATAAGGTGCTTCCGTTAAGGTTTCTGAAATATTGGTTGCAATGGCATGATTGACAAGGTTATTTTTGGGGGGAGGCTATGTCTTTCTTGTACACATAAACTCTTTTGGAACAGCTGGAGTTAAAGATGAGCAGGAGTTTGGTTTTAAGAGACAAAGTTTCAGGCACCAGCCACAGATGCCTCTGCCCTATTTCACTACATGTTCTTTTCTGATAAACAGATTCAATGGTTGATTGTTAATTACTGTGGTTTAAAGAAATGACCTGCTCACAACCATCACCCTCCTTCTCCCTCATTGTGAATCTCACAACAGCAGATGCTATAGACAAGAAGGTTGTCTGTGTTCCCTTTCACCAGGGAAATTACTTTGGTGACCTGGTGAATGGCATGGGCAATATAGCCCATATTGTCCAAGGTGAACCCTGCCACAGAAATGTGGCCATCTTTTGTCATGTAGGTGGAGAACTCCTTGGTCAGCATCTGCACCTATTCAGGCTTTAGTCCTGTGAAACAAAACATGCCAATTTGGTCAGTGATGTGCTGGCAGTAGTGGGGAAAGTCATCCTTCTTGAGGCTGGAGACCAGCTGAGTCCACATGCTAGTGATGTGGTGGCCCATGCCTGTTACTTCCTGCAACCATTGTTTTCACATGTCAGGGCTGGTCAGAATGATCAATGCAATCCAAATCCCACTGACTGGAGGGTTGGGATACATGGGAGAGGTCAAGATCTTCAACTGTGACTCTACTCTTTTGGTTTCATCAGTATCTTTACAGACCACTGTGAAGGTTCCCACATGCTCATTGTATAAGCCTGTGTTCTTCGCATAGGACTGGCAGAGACAAACATTAATGCCCTGTTCAATGAAGATGAAGCGGCATGTATCCCAGGCATTCTTTTTTTTTTTTCATTTTATTTATTTTTTCAGCGTAACAGTATTCATTCTTTTTGCACAACACCCAGTGCTCCATGCAAAACGTGCCCTCCCCATTACCCACCACCTGTTCCCCCAACCTCCCACCCCTGACCCTTCAAAACCCTCAGGTTGTTTTTCAGAGTCCATAGTCTCTTATGGTTCGCCTCCCCTTCCAAATTTTTTTTTTAATAAACATATAATGTATTTTTATCCCCAGGGGTACAGGTCTGTGAATCGCCAGGTTTACACACTTCACAGCACTCACGATAGCACTTACCCTCCCCAATGTCCATAGCCCCCTCCCCCTCCCCAATCCCACCTCCCCCCAGCAACCCCCAGTTTGTTTTGTGAGATTAAGAGTCATTTATGGTTTGTCTCCCTCCCAATCCCATCTTGTTTCATTTATTGTTCTCCTATCCCCTTACCCCCCCATGTTGCTTCTCCATGTCCTCATATCAGGGAGATCATATGACGTGGATGGAACTAGAGCATATCATGCTTAGTGAAATAAGTCAATCGGAGAAAGACAACTATCCCAGGCATTCTTGTTGCCATCACCACTGGCAAAGCCTTGGTAGGCCATGCCAAAGAATACAAAGATACTGTTTATCTTCACCACAGTTGCTATTTCCTTCCGTTGCTCAGGGTGAAAGTCCACTCCTGTGGGATTATGGGCACAGACATGCAGAAGAACATTTTGCTGTAGCATTTTTGAAATGTCCTTTAGAGTGCTTATGAAGTCACAGCTGCATGTCTTGGGGTCTTAGTATCAATAACCATGTAACTGCATGCCAGCATCCCTGATGATCGGTGTATGATTTCCCTAGGATGGTTTGGGCAGAAAGACATCTCAGCTGAACTTAAAAACTCTTTGCAGTAAACTGTCTCTAATCCTCAAAGTCCTGGTTCCAGAAATGGCCTGCTTAGTGACATACTGGCTACTTTTCAAGACTTCATTGTTCTCACCCAGGGCTACTTCTACAAATGCCTTACAAAATTCAGCAACTCCCACGATGGGCAGGTATTCTTTGTCTACTTTTTTTGCAGCAATCTTGGTCTTTGCCTTCTGGATACTAGGGAGTACATAAGGCTTTCCATATCATCTGGGTAGGCACCATATTCTAATTTATATTTATTTATTTATTTATTTTGCTGTTGGTGTCTCTCTTAAAAGCTTCTGTAACTCCCAGGATGGACTCTGGGGGCCCCATCTCCACATGCCCACATGGATCCACCAGAATCTGACTCTGGTAGGAGTCATAGCAGTGAGGCCTGGGTGGAAAATAGTGGCAACACAAGACAGGATGCAGCTGGAGTGCAGGAGGGCTATGGTGGGTGGTGAGAAAGCAGAGGGTAGCTACAGGAAGGAGCAGCAGGCACAGACACCTTTTAAAAGATTTTTATAGTAATTTATGTTTGTATATGGTGTGAGATAGGGGTACACACTGATTCTTTTGTGAGTGGAGGTCCAGTTGTTCCTTAGCCAGTTGTTGAAAAGACTATTCTTTACTATGAATGTTTTTAGCACTCTGGTTGAAAATAAATTGTCCATAAAGGTGAGGGTGTGTGTGTGTGTGTGAACTTTAATTCTATTGCATTAATCTATATGATATCTTTAAGTCAGTTCCATGTGATAACTTTAGCTTAGTAGTAAGCTTTGAAATATGGAATTATGAGTCTTCCACCTTTGTTCTTTAAGAACATTTTGTCTATTCTGGGTCCATTGCATTTGCATATGAATTTTAGGATTAACTCATCAATTTCTATAAAGAAACAAGCTGGGATTTTGATATGGATTGTGCTGAATCTGTATATTACTTTGGGGTATACTGCCATCTTAACAATATTAAGTCTTCTGATTCAGGAGCATGGGATTCTTTCTACTTATTTAGGCCTCTTAAAATTTACTTCAACAATGTTTTGCAGATTTTTCAGTATACATTTTATATTTCTTTTGTTAAATTTGATTCCTAAGTATGTTATTTAAATTTTTTATTGAAATATTGTTGATACACAATGTTATAGTAGTTTCAGGTGTACAACATAGTGCTTTGACAAGTCTATACATTATACTATACTCCCCATAACTGTAGCTAACATCTGTCACTATAAAATGCTATTATAATACATTGACCATTTTTCCAATGCTGTACCTTTTAGCCACAAGTGGAAGCCTGGACCTCCCACTCCCCTTCACCAATTTTGACCACCACCCCTCCCTCCTCCCTTCTGGTAACCATCCATTTGTTCTCTGTATTTATGGGTCTGTTTCCTAAGCATGTTATTTTTTAACATTATTATAAATGGAATTATTTACTTAATTTCATTTTCTGGCAGTTCATTACTAGTGTATGGTATTAAAATTTATTTGTGCATATTGATTTTGTATCCATTAACTATGTTGAATTTGTTTATTAATTCTAATAGTTTTTTGGTAGTTTCCTTAGGATTTTATATATACATGTTCGTATCATCTGAACATTATATTGTTTTAAAATTATTTACGTATATCACAATAAAATTAATATGTATTTTTCATGAGCTTACTTTTTTGGAAGCACAACATCCAAATAGTTATTTTGTACAGATTAAGTATAAATTCCTATTATTCATTCCTTCACTCCTTCATTCCTCCCAGCTCTCTCCTATCCCTAGAGAATCTAAAGACTCACTTCTGAGACCACTGGAGGTTTGTCCCAGACTAAGCAGAGAAAGCCTGTATCATTTCCTGCTGTTTCTGGGAGAAGGTAGGCATGCAGCTTGCAGAGGGTGAGGGAACTGGAATGGAGATGGCGTTCTGAGTTTCTTTGGTCCTGGCATTCCCCACAATCAGTTCATCATTCACAATGCATAGACTAGAGAAAAGTTGAACCCTTAGACAACTGGAGAAATGGACAACCCTACCCCCAACAACCCTCTTGTTCCCATTGCCACTTAGCAACCAGATTCCTTCCATATCCCTACTGTGCCCGATCTCTGGATTCCTTGGCTGGTACCTCTGCCCCCCCTCCCCACAGAGATCATTTTTGGAGGAATTGTCTACCAGCTTCACTAGATTTATAGATTTAATTCTAATGTATTTACCTTTTACAGAGACACAAGGAATGGATACTTCAATCCTCATTTTCAAAGTAAGACAGTGAGTCACTGAGGTATTATAATTTGACCAAGGTCACTCAGCTAGCTAGTGAGTGTTGAGGTCAAGAAAAGAATCTGGTATTCTGACTCCAGAGTCCACACTCTTAACCATGATCCTAGACCTCTCCTTAGGTCTACCTGTTGGCTTTCCACTGAGGAAACCTCTAGGCTGTACCACTAGATTCCTACACCATTGTCCTCAGACTGGGATGGGTGTTTGTTCCATGTTGTACCTACAACACAGCACTTACCTGGAATTGCTATCAGAAGTCAAGATGAAGGTCAGAGTGAAAGCATGGACAGAACCTTGAGAATTTCTTTCTACTTCAATGAGAACAAACAGCAATATCCCCTTAGAGTTGTATATATTTTTCACACAAGCAGTATTCCCCTTTCAGGGACTTACTTGATAGTCTTTCAGTACCCTGATGGGAGCCAGACAGGGACAATTTTTCACTGGAGATAGGAAGGTGTTTCAAGGACTGAGAGGGTAACAGTAGGGATAATCAACTCCCAGGAGTAGGACCCCCAACATGTATCAGATCCTTTGACAAATACATGTTCACTTCATTCATTTTTTTCTAAAGCAGACCAAGATAAGCATACTAGTAGCCTGTTTTGCAAATCAGGAAACTGAAAGGGTAGATAATCAGCTCAAGGTCACCAAGTAAGGAAATGAGATGAGAGCTATAAAATGCCACAGCCTGTGCCTCTAACATGTGAGCTGTGTTGAGTCAGAAAGGCATGGAGGTGTGTCAGTCCAGGATAGTCTGGGGCAAGGTGGGGATGGGAGAACACAAAAGAATCGAAAAGGAAGGGAAAGGAAGGGAAGGGGAGGGGAGGGGAGGGAAGAGGAGGGGAGGGGGCAGGAGGGAAGGGAAGGAAAGGGAAGGGAAAGAAAGGGAGGGGAGGGGAAGGGATGAGAGGGAAGGGAAGGGAAGGGAAGGGAAGGGAAGAGGAGGAGAGAGAAATGGAGGGAGGGGAAGGGAAGGAATGGGAAGGAAAGGGAAGGGAAAGAAAAGGGAGGGGAGGGGAAGGGATGAGAGGGGAGGGGAGGGGAGGGAAGGGAAGGGAAGGGAAGGAAAGGGAAGGGAAAGAAAGGGAAGGGAAGAGGAGGAGGGAGAAATGGAGGGAAGGGGAGGGAAGGAATGGGAAGGAAAGGGAAGGGAAAGAAAAGGGAGGGGAGGGGAAGGGATGAGAGGGGAGGGGAGGGGAAGGAGTAACTTGGAAAGCTGGGAAAATTGGGAGGTAGTCCAGCCAGGGGAAGGATTTAGTGAGATATCTGGGGAGGGGACTCTATAGATCCGTGCCTTCCTTAAAAACCCCATTGACATAAAAACAGAGCATTGTTTCCTGAAAGGGGAGAACAGTTACTAAGGCTCTCAATATCCTTCTGAACCTCTTACCCACTTTTGACTTTCTTGGTCTGCCCAAGGGAGGAAACACCTGTTTACCATCTGGATACTCAGGTCCACCACATAGGAATTAAGGTCATGCTGAGTTTTAGGCAACATATTGAGGGAGTCAACAATGTCATATTTTGCATGTTTTAGCAGCTGAACCTGCAGGTTTGTGGGGGAAACAGAAAGAAACCTTAGGCCCTTGGACCCTGTATATGTTATCTTCATGTCCCTTTTCCCATGCTGATCTTCTTGATTTTCACATTTACCAGGGTTCTTGACCTTCTTAATATCCCTACTGTCCTTGAAGTATTCTTCCAAGCTCTTTGTAGGGGAAAAAGAGGAAAGGGAGGTGGTGGTCAGGCAGTGTAGATGTTTCCAGGAGCTGATCTGTGTTTGCTGGGGGGACACATGGCCCAGGAGCGGAGTCTGAGCTGTGATACTCACAAGGCTGCATCTCCAAGGTTGAAGGGAATGGTCAGGGAAAAGCACCCCTCATTGTGGTAAGCACTGAGAAGATCCTATCAGTCTCCTGAGTCATAGATCAAGTAATACATAAAGAGGAACAAAGAAAATAAATAGGCTATCTCTGTAGTTTGGGCCCCCATGGGGACTTGAAAGCTCCCCTCAACCCATGAGCAGACCTATGCTTGGGTGGCCCATTCCAGCCCTGTTTCGCCTTATGGTCCCAAGGGTACTTACTGAAGCAGATATTGAAGGATTAAATTCCTAAGAATCTCAGATCCTTTATAGCTTTCCTGGAATCAAAAGACACCTTGAAACTATGGGGTAGACAAAGACTCCCTTGCAACATCCCAAATCATGCTTGGTTCATCCTCACCTTACAGGGCATTGGAGGCTTCAAAGCAAATTACAGTTCTTGTTGGTAACACCTGGCCATCCTGAAGAAGGGAAGAGGAAATCAGAAATGCAGACCATGGAGGTTGCAATAGGTGAAAAAGGGCATGTATAGGCACAGGGGGAAAAAGGGCCAGAGGTCATGGGTGAAATGGCTCCCAAAAATCTATCAGCAAGACTACAGTAGGAGTCTTCAACATAGGATCCTGTAAGTCTCTATTATTATATGCAACTTTGGGTAAATAGGTAAATGACTCTCTCTCTCTCTCTCTCTCTCTCTCTCTCTGTGTGTGTGTGTGTGTGTGTGTGTGTGTGTGTGTGTGTGTACATTTTCCAGGAAGAACAGTCATGCTCTTGTCAGGATTCTATATACCTCAATGCGCTAAGGGTCAGATATAAAAATATAACCTGTATAAGTCCCCAGAAGCTTCAGGGCTGGTGTGGAGGTCATCAATGTTAATAGGAGGAGAAAAAGATGAATGTAGGCACCTACAAGACATAACAATGTGGAGAAGCAATCCTTGATGGCACTGTTCAAGGCCAAAAATAGAAAGAAATGAATTGCAGTTTAGGTTGTAAAGGTTCTCCGTCTTTCCTTCCTCACCTAGACTTTCCCTCCCACCTAGACTTCCCTGACTCCCTTCTTCAGTGCCTGAAGCCCAGGCTCCAGGGATGCCTTCCCCTCCCTATCTCCCTTCCTGCCTCCAAGTCTCTACTAAAGGCTCCAGAAAGAAAAGGGAATGGGGTGGAAAACTAGTGCTCTGCTACCTCACTAGGGGTGTAGCATTCTGCAGGACCATGATACCTCCCAGGGATGACCCAGAATGTCGGGGCAGGGAGGTAAGTGAGGCAAGGCCCAGGAGGCAGGGAGGGAGAGGGACATGGATGAAGACAGAAGAGGGAGTGAAGGTAAGAGGGGAGATGTAAGAAAGACATAGGGAGAAGAGACAAAGAAGGAAGAGAAAGCAAAGCAAATGTAAGGGAAAGAAGCTCTACCTGGTGGTGGGAATCAGGGAAGAAGAGAGAAGGAGAAAATGGCTCTCTGGCTGCAGCTCTTTCCTTCATCTGCCCTAGTTGGCCCTGGCACCCAAGGAAGGAATGGAAAACATGCAGGTGTTGGGCTGGGGGTCTACTGGTGCTAGCTGAAACTTTGTCACCTGTGTGAGCTCAGTCTGAGATGGGGATGGGGAACAAGTCAGCCGTGGGAGCAGGAGATCTTCCCCAGGAGTAGAGGATGAAGCCCCAGGTCAGAATGGAGCTTAGGGTGTGAGGCACCCTCTTATGATTACCACCTTCCCTCCTGATGGCCCAATGCACCTGTGCTTCTCTCAGTCAGTTCCTAGCCTGAAGGATTATTGTCATGTCAGGCTGCCCAGGGCTTCTCTGAAGGACCAGTCATGATGATGTGATATGTGGAGGGAAGAGAGGAAGAAGTGCATCTGAGAGGCCTGTCCTCTCTCCTCAAGCACCTCTGCCCTCTACCTTCCATTCCTGCTTCAGAAAGCCCTCTGCCTACTGACAGTCACCTATTTCTGGCTCCCTGATTCAGGCAACCCTGTTTTCTCCCAAGGAGGGCCCAGTTCCTAACATTGGGCCAGAGGAATAGGACCTTGAGGAAGAGCATCATCCCTGCCCAGGACCTCGGCCCTCAGCATGGGGCAGGCAGCCTAGAATTAGAGAGGGGACCCATTTGTTTCCTTCTTGGGGTGAGAAGGGAAGCCCCATCTCAGCAGGGAGTAGGAAGGCCTGTCTCAGCATGAGGCCATGGGCTGGAGGACCCTTGTCATTTCAGGTATTAACATCTGGCTCAAGGTGATCACTTCTGGTCCTGGAGAGGAGGACCCGTGCTTCCTGGAGCATTCTCATTGGAAGAAATGTTAGAGACAGTTGGGTACAGAGTGGGGTACAGAGTGGGGAAACAGCCCAGACCAGAAGAACAAGTGAGCAGGTCATTGAAGGAAAAGACCTCAAAGCACAGGTAAGGAACACAGAGAGAGGAGAGAGGGGACCCCCTCCTAGAGAGGGTAATTCAGGCTCCCAAGTTACAGAGTTCCCCAGGAGGGGTGACAGAAGTTACTACAGACATTACCTAGGTGGACTGGTTTGGGAAGATGCCACACAGAGGGTTCTCTTTCAGCCACAGCTCTTCAAGCTTCAGCCCTTTCATCTTGCCTAACTCCCAGACTGATGGTACCTGAAAAATATGGGAAAAGAACTAGAAAAATGCCCCAGGACTAAACACCTGTGCCCTCCCTCCTGCTCTGGTATCTTCTCCTGACTCCTGTCATCACTCTGATGAGCACTACCACCCACTGTCAACCCCAACTTTAATCTGGCTCTCTTCCCAACTCATTTTTTTAATATTTTATTTAACAGAGAGAAATCACAACTAGGCAGAGAGGCAGGCAGAGAGAGAGGCAGAGAGAGAGGAGGAAGCAGGCTCCCTGCGGAGCAGAGAGCCCGACGTGGGGCTCGATCCCAGGACCCTGAGATCATGACCTGAGCCGAAGGCAGTGGCTTAATCCACTGAACCACCCAGGCGCCCCTTCCCAACTCATTTTTGAAGACGTTCAGGATATTTACTGTGGGGACCATCTGTATAATGTTAGACAAGCCATCCAGCTGGTACAGTTTGTTCTTGCACAAGTTCAAGGACAAAAGTTTTGGGGGAAGAACTTAGAGTGACAGTTACTATCCATGACCTCAGAGACAAATCTTCCCTCTACCCCCTGTGTTCCACCCTGTACCATAATACCAGCAGTGGACATAAGGCTTCACTTCAGGGAAATTCTCTTTGATTATCTGTATGGTGGAAGCCATGTAGTTTCTTCAATTCAGGATTATATCTATATCATGGCCCATCAACTTTTCAAAAAGATGAAAGGAGGCATCAGAAGACTGAGAGGGATCCAGGGCCAGCATCAACCTTTCCCTCATTACCATTCTTCAGTCTCCCTTCCAGGCAGACCCCTAGAATAGCAGTTATTTTCTATCAGTTGCACCTGGGTCAAAGTGGAGTTTATGGAGGTCAAGAGCTTTATGGGAGATATACAGCATTTGCTCATGGTCAGCTGCAGAGAAAGATGGTGAGAGCCACTGTAAGTCTGTCATGGTGATAGAAAATTGGGAGCTGGGGGAAGGAGAGCTAGGTCTGGGTATGGCATACAATGGGCCTTGAGTCTTCATTACCTTTAGCTGCTCCATTTCTTCTGGCTCCAATTTATTCTGTACAGAGTAGGGTACAGCAGAGGGATTGACATGCATAGATAGATAAGGAGAGGTGGGGTAAGCACTAAAAACTCTCATTTTAAGATTACTGGCCACTGGCCTGTCTTTCTGCACTGGAACTAAGCATGGGTAATATCCTCAACACATACCTTTTGATTTTTCTCATCACAAATCCTGTAGTTGGTATCATTCAATGCAGAGGCAGCACTAACATACTGAATAAAGAACTGGGCTTGGTCTTTAAAGTAATGGAACTACAGGGATTGAAGGCAACAGCAAGTGTCAGAGGTCAGTGGCCCCTGCGGAGCTATCTCCCTGTCTTCCCTGTACCCACTCATCTGGCTTCACCATCCTCTCTTACATTGACCGTGGTAAAAGGGACACTGCAATGGCTTTGGATTGAATTTATTAGCCATGTCTTGTTATACTTTATTCCATACGGAATCTAAGGATGAAAAGAAGGGATGGGAGAGAAGGGAGACAACATGGCATTAAGACTGTAGAATAGACCCACACTGGTGTTCTATTCCAACCTTCCACTGAGCTTTAAAAGGTTTCCATGTAGGGACTATTGACATGATTTTAACTTTTTCTTTTACCAGACATGGATTTTTCTAGTTTTTCATTCTCCCTATTTGAATATTTAACTCCCAAATAATCAAATTTAGATATTTAAAATGATTTTCCTTTAATAAGGTTCCAGGAAATCCTATGTATTGAAAACCCTACGTGTTCCTCTAACAAGGAATTTAGAGAGTATGTACCTCCACACTCAGCTTGAGCCAAACTGTGGCATCTGGTGAGGAGTTGCTCCATATCCTTGCCAGTAATTTCCCCTTTGCCTTTAGTCAACTTCCTGTGACCTCCCTTCAGTCAACCTGTTCCTTTTGAATTGTTTGTGTGAACATACCCTTAGATGATCAAAGATGTTAACTCCTTTTGTCCTCAACAAAGTTCCTAGCATCTCTATATAAGACCAACACAACTCCGGTTGATCTGCCTCTCCTGCACATTCCCTATTTTTTGGTCAGGATACTTACAGTGATCCTGAACCAGCCCCCCTGAGCTTCCATCCTGTGTGTTTTCCATATCCCTCTCTGGAAATGTTCTGTCTTGGAATTCATTATGCCATTTCACACTGCTTTGTTGGATTGGAAAGTAGAGAGAGTGTTGTGGAGAAGTTGGTAGAAGGAAGTGTCCATAAATATATAGAAATGCATAGAAATGTTACAAAACTTTCTATATACTCTCACCTTAATAATGTCAGACCTATAGTTAGAATTGCTCAGTTATTCCAGTTCTATCACTCTTCACTTTCAGTGAGAAAAGAAAAATACTATGGAGAACAAAAATGTTTCAGAGTCCCAGGGGGTGATTGTTGTAAATTAGGCTGCCTAATCACTTACTATCTTATTTGGGAGTCTTTTTTTTTTATTTTTTCAGCATAACAGTATTCATTGTTTGTTGCACAACACCCAGTGCTCCAATTATTTGGGAGTCTTATTGGGGACACCTCATTGCCATCTTTCCATTATTCTCCTGACGTTGGGAAAGATGAAGCTCATATCCACATGTTCATAATGAAGATTCCCTTTGCCAAAATTATCCCAGGAAAAATCTTTGCCTTTATTTTTTTTAAGGAGAGCTACCATCATTTTTATTTTAAATAAAAAATAAATTTAAAATGAAATTAATTTCAAAATTAAGAAAAAACATACAAATTTGAAGACACATCAGTGGTCTCATACTATATACCTCATCTTGGTCTAACAGCATGGTAGGGCAAGTGAAGTGTCAACCTGCCTGGATAGAACAATCATACAAACCCCACAAAGCAAATTTATCTACCTGTCTAGATATGGGAGCTTTATTTGACAGATGGCATAATCAGGGAGGAAATCATGAAGTAGAAGTTAACTATGTAGAACCATTTAGAAAATAGAATGGTATTCATAAAGAACAGAAGTATGAACATTCATGAGTTATACACTAGAAATGCATCTGAATCTTGCCTTCTTTCAGACCTCTTTAATCTAACAACCACCACAACCTGATAGGCACCATCTCTCTCACCTCCCAAGTCCAATAAACTATGAAGCTGATTTCATTAACATCAGCAAGCTGTACTTTCTTTTTTAGTATAGTACAAGCTTTAATGTCAGGTGAGACTGATGTAACAGCCTTCTAAACTGTCCATCTCCTTCTAATCTTGCTCTCAACAATACTCTGAAGTATTCGGAATAAGTTTTCTTTTGTTCAGCCTGACATGTTGTGGGGAATTGACTGCAAGCTGACAGAGTCCTTGAAGTCAAGGGAGTTTTGCCAAGGGCTATCTCCCTCAATCCCAGAAGTTCACTCACTATTTGATTAGGCTTACATAAGCTCTCTGGGTCAAGCTGACATGATCCTTGAGCTCCTCTGTAAATATGCTTGAGTAAACTCTTTTTTTTTTTACTTTTAAGCAAAGCCATGAGGTGTGAATTGTGGTCCTCTGACCTTGAGCTCCTTGATAAACATTCTTGTTATTGAACTATAAAATAAAGTCTCTTATGCATGTTGGGGATCCACTGGGTCATCAGCCCATGGAGACCTCCTGATCCGAGGTTTCTGACTCTTGTTTTTCTTAATTTCCCACCATTCTCTCTTGGTCTTCCCTGGGACTTCTCGTGCTGGTCCACGACAAAATGTCCTTGAGCTCAGGAGACCATTATTTCCAAACTCTAGGGTTTTTTTAATTTTTTTTTTAAATTGACAGAGAGATCACAAGTAGGCAGAGAGGCAGGCAGAGAGAGAGAGGAGGAAGCATTGCTGAGCAGATAGCCTGATGCAGGACCCGATCCCAGGACCCGGTGCCCACGACCCGAGCTGAAGGCAGAGGCCTTAACCCACTGAGCCACCCAGGTGCCCCTAACCTCTAGGTTTTAAGACAAGGATCTGAACAATGAACCGGAATGATAGATGTCAATTACAATTTCCAAGTGTTTACTTTTCTATTTGCTTTCTGTTTTTGATATATAGTTTGATTCCATTATAGTCAGAGAACATACTCTTTATCTCGGTTCTTTTACATTTGTTGAGGTTTGTTTAATGGCCCAGAAGATGGTCTATCTTGATGAAGTTGCATGGGAACTTGAAAAAATGTATACTCTGTTGTTGTTGGGCAGAGTATTCTGGTATATATCATGTAGATTATGCTACTGTATTGATTGCATTATTCAGCTCTTCAATATTGCTGATGATTTTATCTCTAGTAATTCTATTACTTCCTGAAAACAGGTGTTGAGACCCCAGCAATAAGTGTGGATATGGTCATTTCTCCTTTCAACCTCATCAGTTTTTACTTCATGTACTTTGAGATTCAGTGTTTTGATGTGTACACATTAAATATTGTTTGGTCTTGCTGGTGGATTTATCCTTCTACCATTTTGTAATATCCTCTATGCCTCTAATTTTCTTTGTTCCAAAGTCTACTTTATCAGATATCATGGCCTTGGGTATGGATATAAACTTTTTTTTTACTTTAGAAATAAATTTTAATGGAATTCAAATTTACAGGATCCCAAACATGTGCTTTTTTTTTTTTTAATATTTCACACTATTCACTCCTACGGTTTTTCTTTTTTGTACCCCACACTTGCCACCACAACATATCTAATTCATTATGTGGCAAGATTTGGAAATTTTTTTTCTGGAATCTACAGAATTAAGATTGTTTTGAAGGGTCAGGGGTGGGAGGTTGGGGGAACAGGTGGTGGGTAATGGGGAGGGCATGTTTTGCATGGAGCACTGGGTGTTGTGCAAAAAGAATGAATACTGTTACGCTGAAAAAATAAATGGGAAAAAATAAAAAAAAATTAACTTTGAAAAAAAAAGATTGTTTCAATTATCTCTCCCATAGTAGGGTTGCTAAGGGTATCTATATTTTAATATTCAGAGGAATTCAGCTGAAACAATGTACCAGTTGGTAGTAATACTAATGGTTTTGGGGGAGGGAGGATTAAGGCAATTAGATGGTTAGGAACCAGATTTTCTTGGGTTTTAACATTTAAGTTTCTCTAGGTTTGTGTGTTGCACATTGTATATTAATTACTCCACATTGTCTCAGAGCATGCTTATGAGTAAAGATCTATTCATTCCTGGTCACTCCATGATGCACTGATTTTGAACAGGCCTTGGATTAATTCCTTTGGGAAGTGGTTACTTTCACAGTGTGACCTGCTGTCAGAAAAGTCCTGTTACTTGCAACTTTTGATATTTTCCTTGTATGGCACATGGAAGTGAAATTAAAGTATTTGAACCAGAAATTCCATATGCTTAGTGTCCAAAACTTGGAGTTAGCCTAGAGTACTCTGTTTCTCTCATACCTCACACCAAACTTATCAAAAAAATTATCTTGGCTTGCCCTCAAAATATGTCCAGTCTAGTTAATTCTTACCCCCTTTACCGCTACTAACCTTGTTGTTACCAACATCAGTCTTCTGTATTATATTGCCTTCCATCTGGTCCCTCTGTTTTCACCCATGCTCCCTCACTATTTTTAACTCAGCTGGCAAATGATATTTTAAAGCATAAGTCAAAACTTGTCAGTCTTTTGCTATAGAGGACTTGAAGCCCATCAAAATGTTAAAAGGTGATTTCATCATGATAACAGCAACAAAAAGAAACCTTGTTGTTGACATTTGGAGAAGGTCAGTAAACCAACTTAGCTTCATGAAAATTTATAAATAAAGAGGAAGAATCAAATATTCTTTTTTCTGTATAAGGTGTACATAAAGATAGCAAATTTATTGATGATGGAGTTTCTCTTTATAAGTGTGTTCTAGCTAATATAAGAAGGCATGATAGAATTTGAGCATCATCATTTTAATACTCTTAAGTAAGGAACCTACACAATGATGATAAATGGCTGGTAAATATCACACACACACACACAAATCAGACATCATGTGTTATGTTATAGGCACTGTCTATGAAGAAGTCTTACAAAAGGATCAAACCTGTGTCCAATCAAGACTTTTAAGTTCTTGGGACACCTGGGTGGCTCAGTGGGTTAAAGCCTCTGCCTTCAGCTCAGATCATGATCTCAGGGTCCTGGGATCGAGCTCCGAATCAGGCTCTCTGCTCAGTGGGGAGCCTGCTTCCCTTCCTCTCTCTCTGCCTGCCTCTCTGCCTACTTGTGATCTCTGTCTGTCAAATAAATAAATAAACTCTTAAAAAAAAGACTTTTAAGTTCTTGTTCCAGCATTAGGATGCAATGAACCAGTTTCTTTAACAAACAAATGAGGGGGAAAGATATGTGAATATATTTGGTATTTTATGTTTGTATGCTATTGGGATATATTATGCATTTATGCAGATATAGATATCTCCATTTATATATAGATATATATAAAATATGATCATTAGCAAAAAATATCTTTAACCAGCACTTTTTTTTTAAGATTTCATTCATTTATCTGATAGAGAGAGAGATCACAAGTAGGCAGAGAGGCAGGCAGAGAGAGAGGAGGAAGCAGGCTCCCTGCGGAGCAGAGAGCCCTATGTGGGGCTTGATCCCAGGACCCTGAGATCATGACCTGAGCCGAAGGCAACGGCTTAATCCACTGAGCCACCCAGGTGCCCCAACCAGCACTTTTTATTTAACAAAATTTTTATGCCATTGCATGTTCAGAAATATTTAATAGATTTTTATTATTTGTCAAATTAATATGCTTTTTCTTAAAGACATTGCAGAAATTAAAACTAAGGTAACTTACTCACCAGAGCAAGAACTGAGGGCTTAATTTCATTGAGCTGGAAGCTCAGGGAAAAATAAATAGCATTAATTTGAAACATACCTTTTTTATAATTTAAAAATGTAAAAATAATAATTTCTGATTTTCATATAATTTGTACATTAGATTATCATTTCAGTTAAAATATTAATTGTCACAAATATTAACCTACTAATACAGTTTCAAAATTTTTTAAAGATTTTATTTATTTATTTGGCAGAGAGAGAGATCACAAGTAGGCAGAGAGAGGAGGAAGAAGGCTTCCCTCCAAGCAGAGAGGCAGATACGGGACCCGAGCCCAGGACCCTGAGATCATGACCTGAGCCAAAGGCAGAGGCCCAACCCACTGAGCCACCCAGATGCCCTACCGTTTCAAATTTTAACAAATCCAAGGTTTTTCTACAATAAGCTATTATGAAAAAGATTATATACACATTCTATATATTTTATTGTTTTCCATGTAATAATTCCCATAAGTAGATTATTATTTTGGTCAAAACATGAATATTACCAATTTTAAGAAATTTTTATAAGTGACATATATATATATATATGTCACTTATATATATATATATATACATATATATATATATATATATATTTACACCTCTTTGCATGCTAATCAACAGTGAGGGAAGGAGTCTATTTACTCACCAGTCCACCTCAAATTTAAAGAGTTTGCACTCTGATTAGACAATTATCTTTTAAATTTATATTCAGAATAGCACTGCCTCTAATAAATATATGTATTTATTTAAAACAGGAAGATATAGTGGAGTGAGGATCCAGAATCTATTGTCAGTGGAATGGTTGAAATATGAGAGTGGCTGACCTGAGGGCCTCAGAGAAAGGAGCAAATAGTCAAAAATAGGAGGATAAGATGATGATGTGTGCTTGTAATATAATAAAGCAAGAAAATTATCTGAGGTACTGACTCCATCCTGGCCAGACATATCCATCTGGAAAACTTAATGGAAAGCATATTACATGTGTTTTCCTGTTCTTGTTGCCTTATCTTCCAGACATTAGAGAGAGCACAGTGCAGAAGATAGTGATTATAAGGACTATGCCAAACTAAATATGAAAAAAGAAATAAATTTAGAGTTTTGTTTCCAGCACTTACAGATGAGATAAATTGGACCAAACCTCCAACTAAGAACAACTAGAAAAGTGTGAAAAATCATTTAAAATAAAATACTATTTGAAGACATAAAAGAACTTGCAATTCTATAAGTTGCTATGGAGCAAAGATCAGAGGATAAAAGAAAATCCAGAAGGCAATCCCAATGTTTGAGGATACTTCTCTTTGAGCTGCAATTGATGATTCCTAAGGAGACACATAAAATGCTTAAATGCTGGCAAATTTTTTTATTATGATTTTTATTTTTTTAATTTATTTATTTTCAGTGTAACAGTATTCATTGTTTTTGCACCACACCCAGTGCTCCATGCAATACGTGCCCTCTCCATTACCCTCCACCTGGTTCCCTAACCCCCCAGCCCCTGCCCCTTCAAAACCCTCTGGTTGTTTTTCAGAGTCCATAGTCTCTCATAGTTCACCTCCCCTTCCAATTTCCCTCAACTCCCTTCTCCTCTCTATCTCCCCATGTCCTCCATGTTCTTTGTTATGCTCCACAAATAAGTGAAACCATATGATACTTGACTCTCTCTGCTTGACTTATTTCACTCAGCATAATCTCTTCCAGTCCCGTACATGTTGCTACAAAAGTTGGGTATTCATCCTTTCTGATAAAGGCATAATACTCCATCATGTATATGGACAACATCTTCCTTATCCATTCGTCTGTTGAAGGGCATCTTGGTTCTTTCCACAGTTTGGCGACCGTGGCCATTGCTGCTATAAACATTGGAGTACAGATGGCCCTTTGTTTCACTACATCTGTATCTTTGGGGTAAATACCCAGTAGTGCAATTGGAGGGACCCAGGGAAGCTCTATTTTTAATTTCTTAAGGAATCTCCACACTGTTCTCCAGAGTGGCTGCACCAACTTGCATTCCCACCAACAGTGGAAGAGGGTTCCCCTTTCTCCACAACCTCTCCAACACACATTGTTTCCTGTCTTGCTAATTTTGGCCATTCTAACTGGTGTAAGGTGATATCTCAATGTGGTTTTAATTTGAATCTCCCTGATGGCTAGTGATGAACATTTTTTCATGTGTCTGATAGCCATTTGTATGTCTTCGTTGGAGAAGTGTCTGTTCATATCTTCTGCCCATTTTTTGATATGATTATCTGTTTTGTGTGTGTTGAGTTTGAGGAGTTCTTTATAGATCCTGGATATCAACCTTTTGTCTGTACTGTCATTTGCAAATACCTTCTCCCATTCTGTGGGTTACCGTTTTGTTTTGTTGACTGTTTCCTTTGCTGTGCAGAAGCTTTTGATCTTGATGAAGTCCCAAAAGTTCATTTTCACTTTTGCTTCCTTTGCCTTTGGAGACATATCTTGAAAGAAGTTGCTGTGGCTGATATCAAAGAGATTGCTACCTATGTTCTCCTCTAGGATTCTGATGTATTCCTGTCTCACGTTGAGGTCTTTTATCCATTTCGAGTTTATCTTTGTGTACGGTGTAAGAGAATGGTCGAGTTTCATTCTTCTACATATAGCTGTCCAGTTTTCCCAGCAACATTTCTTGAAGAGACCGTCTTTTTTCCATTGTATATTTTTTCCTGTTTTGTCAAAGATTATTTGACCATAGAGTTGAGGGTCCATATCTGGGCTCTCTACTCTGTTCCACTGGTCTATGTGTCTGTTTTTATGCCAGTACCATGCTGTCTTGGTGATCACAGCTTTGTAGTAAAGCTTGAAATCAGGTAACGTGATGCTGCCAGTTTTGTTTTTGTTTTTCAACATTTCCTTAGCAATTCAGGATCTCTTCTGATTCCATACGAATTTTAGGATTATTTGCTCCAGCTCTTTGAAAAATACCGGTGGAATTTTGATCGGAATGGCATTAAAAGTATAGATTGCTCTAGGCAGTATAGACATTTTAACAATGTTTATTCTTTTGATCCAAGAGCATGGAACAGTCTTCCATCTTTTTGTGTCTTCTTCAATTTCTTTCATGAGTGTTCTGTAGTTCCTTGAGTACAGAGCCTTTACCTCTTTGGTTAGGTTTATTCCCAGGTATCTTATGGTTCTTGGTGCTATAGTAAATAGAATTAATTCTCTAATTTCCCTTTCTGTATTTTCATTGTTATTGTATAAGAAAGCCACTGATTTCTGTGCATTGACTTTGTATCCTGCCACGTTACAGAATTGGTGTATGAGTTCTATAGTTTGTGGGTGGAGTCTTTGGGGTTTTCCATATAAAGAATCATGTCATCTGCGAAGAGAGAGAGTTTGACTTCTTCATTGCCAATTTGGATACCTTTTATTTCTCTTTGTTGTCTGATTGCCATTGCTAGGACTTCTAATACTATGTTGAACAAGAGTCGTGAGAGTGGGCATCCTTGTCGTGTTCCTGATCTAATGCTGGCAAATTTGTGACAGATTTTATACAGAGTCATAATGTTAAGTATGTAAATGTTGAAAGTGGGGCTTCCAGGGAGAGGAGATCCTAGCAAACCACTCAGGCTTAAGTAGGGACCTCGAAGAACAATACAAGGCAAGTAAGGGCAAATTGAAACTAGATCAGTCCTCTAAGGGACTGAAGTCCAGATTGATAATCTCAACCACCAATGGGATTAAAGGTATTTGGGGTTCTTTGTTGCTGTCTGACAGTTTATCAGGAAAAACAAACAAATGAAAAAACTTTTTTCATGAAGAACAATAACTTCATTCTAGGACTGAAGTAAATAAATGCACAGTGTATTACGTATAGTTCCCCCCAAAAAATTAGAATAAGTAGTTTAAAAAGAGATAAGATAGGGGCATCTGGGTGGCTCAGTGGGTTAAGCCTCTGTCTTTGGCTTAGGTCATAAACCCAGGGTCCTGGGATGGAGCCCTGTATCGGACTCTCTGCTCAGCAGGGAGCCTGCTTCCCTTCCTCTCTCTGCCTGCCTCTCTGCCTACTTGTGATCTATTTGTCAACTAAATAAATAAAATCTTAAAAAAAGAGATAAGATAATATGATTAAAAATCAAGGAATAAAAAAAGACATTAAAAAATCCACATGAAATCCATATAATGGTATTATTAGATGTAAACTTTAAAATAATCATGCCTATAATTGTCAAGAAAATATAAAAAATTGAAAATTTGGCCAAGAATTTGAAAATATAAAAAAATGAATGAAAATTCTAAAACTCAAAAGCACAATACCCGGAATTAAGAACAATTACAGTATTAGCAGCATAAAAGACACAGTGAAAGGGGAGTCAGAGAGATAAATGAAGGGTCTGAAAAAATATCTAGAATGAAGTATGGAGAGACAAAATGATGAAGGATATAGAAAGAGATGGAACAAATCTAAAAGGTATTCAGTAAATACATTAAACATGTTTAATTGGAATCCTATGAAGGAGAAAGAACAGTGCAGAATAGTATTTCAAGATAGAATGTTCAAGAAATTTTAAAAAGTAACATAAGACATTAAGTCACAGATGTAAAAAGCAGTATGTATATAGGCCAACCATAGTGAAGTATGAGGAAAACCAAACCCAGGTCCATCACAATAAAGCTGTTGAAACACAAATAAAGAGAAAATATTTAAAGAAGACAGAGACAACAGATTATCTTAAAATGAGTGAAATTAAGACTGACATGTAATGTTTAAACAGAAATAATGACAGCTTAAAGAAAGTGAAATTCTATCTTCATAGTGTTGAAGAAAAATAACTGCATACTTAGAATTTTGTGTCTATAAAAGCTCATCTTTTGGAAATGGAAGTTAAAAGTAGGCATTTTAATGCAAACAAAAGCTAAGCAAATCTGTTACCAGCCAACTCAATCTAAAGATTTATGTTCAAGTCAAAAAATGTGATCTGAGATGAAGGCATATAGATGCAAGAAGAATGAAGAATAATGAAATTTCAAAATATGGAGGAAAATCTAAATGAATATTGACAGTAAAATATAGTGATAATTTCTTTGAAAAAATTTTTATATAATTATATTATACCTATATTATATAATAAAATGCATATCAATAAATCAGTAGAGGCATTAATAGAATTGAACTATGAAAGATACAAGTGTTATTCAATGAAATGCAAAAGAACTTATTTATGTTCAACTGTGATAAAGAAAAAGTATATGTTTTTTTTGTTTTTTTTTTATTTTTTTTAATTTGTTTATTTACAGCATAACAGTGTTCATTGTTTTGGCATCACACCCAGTGCTCCATGCAGTTTGTGCCCTCCCTATTACCCACCACCTGGTTCCTCAACCTCCCCCCCCCCCCGCCCCTTCAAAACCCTCTGGTTGTTTTTCAGAGTCCATAGTCTCTCATGGTGCATCTCCCCTTCCAGTTTCCCTCAACTCCCTCTCCTCTCCATCTCCCCATGTCCTCCATGTTATTTGTTATGCTCCACAAATAAGTGAGACCATATGATACTTGACTCTCTCTGCTTGACTTATTTTGCTCAGCATAATCTCTTCCAGTCCCGTCCATGTTGCTACAAAAGTTGGGTATTCATCCTTTCTGATGGAGGCATAATACTCCATTGTGTATATGTACCACATCTTCCTTATCCATTCATCCGCTGAAGGGCATCTTGGTTCTTTCCACAGTTTGGCGACCGTAGCCATTGCTGCAATAAACATTGGGGTACAGATGGCCCTTCTTTTCACTACATCTGTATCTTTGGGGGTAAATACCCAGCAGTGCAACTGCAGGGTCATAGGGAAGCTCTATTCTTAATTTCTTCAGGAATCTCCACACTGTTCTCCAAAGTGGCTGCACTAACTTGCATTCCCACCAACAGTGTAAGAGGGTTCCCCTTTCTCCACATCCTCTCCAACACACGTTGTTTCCTGTCTTGCTAATTTTGGCCATTCTAACTGGTGTCAGGTGGTATCTCAATGTTGTTTTAATTTGAATCTCCCTGATGGCTAGTGATGATGAACATTTTTTCATGTGTCTGATAGCCATTTGTATGTCTTCATGGAGAAGTGTCTGTTCATATCTTCTGCCCATTTGTTGATATGATTATCTGTTTTGTGTGTGTTGAGTTTGAGAAGTTCTTTATAGATCCTGGATATCAACCTTTTGTCAGTACTGTCATTTGCAAATATCTTCTCCCATTCCGTGGGTTGCCTTTTTGTTTTGTTGACTGTTTCCTTTGCTGTGCAGAAGCTTTTGATCTTGATGAAGTCCCAAAAGTTCATTTTTGCTTTTGTTTCCTTGGCTTTTGGAGACATATCTTGAAAGAAGATGCTGTGACTGATATTGAAGAGGTTACTGCCTATGTTCTCCTCTAGGATTCTGATGGATTCCTGTCTCACGTTGAGGTCTTTTATCGATTTCGAGTTTATCTTTGTGTACGGTGTAAGAGAATGGTCGAGTTTCATTCTTCTACATATCGCTGTCCAGTTTTCCCAGCACCATTTATTGAAGAGACTGTCTTTTTCCCATTGAATATGTTTTCCTGTTTTGTCGAAGATTATTTGACCATAGAGTTGAGGGTCCATATCTGGGCTCTCCACTCTGTTCCACTGGTCTATGTGTCTGTTTTTATGCCAGTACCACGCTGTCTTGGTGGTCACAGCTTTGTAGTAAAGCTTGAAATCGGGTAACGTGATGCTGCCAGTTTTGTTTTTGTTTTTCAATATTTCCTTAGCAATTTGGGGTCTCTTCTGATTCCATAAAAATTTTAGGATTATTTGCTCCAGCTCTTTGAAAAATACCGGTGGAATTTTGATCGGAATGGCATTAAAAGTGTAGATTGCTCTAGGCAGTATAGACATTTTAACAATGTTTATTCTTCTGATCCAAGAGCATGGAACAGTCTTCCATCTTTTGGTGTCTTCTTCAGTTTCTTTCATGAGTGTTCTGTAGTTCCTCGAATACAGGTCCTTTACCTCTTTGGTTAGGTTTATTCCCAGGTATCTTATGGTTCTTGGTGCTATAGTAAATGGAACCGATTCTCTAATTTCCCTTTGTGTATTTTCATTGTGAGTGTATAAGAAAGCCACTGATTTCTGTGCATTGACTTTGTATCCTGCCACGTTACAGAATTGGTGTATGAGTTCTATAGTTTGTGGGTGGAGTCTTTGGGGTTTTCCATATAAAGAATCATGTCATCTGCGAAGAGAGAGAGTTTGACTTCTTCCTTGCCAATTTGGATACCTTTTATTTCTCTTTGTTGTCTGATTGACGTTGCCAGAACTTCTAATACTATGTTGAACAAGAGTGGTGAGAGTGGGCATCCTTGTCGTGTTCCTGATCTCAACGGGAAGGCTGCAAGCTTTTTCCCATTGAGGATGATATTTGCTGTGGGTCTTTCATTGATAGATTTTATGAACTTCAGGAATGTTCCCTCCATCCCTATACTTTGAAGCGTTTTCATTAGGAATGGATGCTGGATTTTGTCAAATGCTTTTTCTGCATCCATTGAGAGGACCATGTGGTTCTTCTCACTTCTCTTATTGATTTGTTCTATCATATTGATTGATTTGCGAATGTTGAACCAACCTTGCAACCCAGGGATGAATCCTACCTGGTCATGGTGGATAATCTTTTTAATGTGCTGCTGGATCCTGTTTGCTAGGATCTTGTTGAGAATCTTTGCATCCATATTCATCAGTAATATTGGTCTGAAATTCTCCTTTTTGGTAGGGTCTTTGCCTGGTTTGGGGATTAGGGTAATGTTGGCTTCATAAAACGAGTCTGGAAGTTTTCCTTCTGCTTCATTTTTTTGAAACAGCTTCAGGAGAATAGGTGTTATTTCTTCTTTGAAAGTTTGGTAGAATTCCCCAGGGAATGCGTCAGGTCCTGAGCTCTTGTTTGTTGGGAAGTTTTTGATCACTGCTTCAATCTCGTTACTAGATATCGGTCTATTCAGGTTGTCAATTTCTTCCTGGTTCAATTTTGGGAGTTTGGAGTTTTCCAGGAATGCATCCATTTCATCTAGTTTGCTTAGCTTATTGGTAATAATTTCTGATGATTGTTTGTATTTCCTTGGTGTTAGTTGTGATCTCTCCCTTTTCATTCATAATTTTATTAATTTGGGCTTTCTCTCTTTTCTTTTGGATTAGTGTGGCCAATGGTTTATCGATCTTATTGATTCTTTCAAAAAACCAGCTTATCGTTTCATTGATACGTTCTACTGTATCTCTCGTTTCTACCTCATTGATCTCTGCTCTAATCTTGATTATTTCCCTTCTTGCATGTGGAGTTGGTTTGATTTGTTGTTGATTCTCCAGTTCTTTAAGGTGTAGAGACAGCTGGTGTATTCTGGATTTTTCAATGTTTTTGAGGGAGGCTTGGATGGCTATGTATTTCCCCCTTAGACCCGCCTTTGCTGTATCCCATAGGTTTTGGACGGAAGTGTCTTCATTCTCATTGGTTTCCATGAATTGTTTAAGTTCATCTTTGATCTCCTGGTTAATCCAAGCATTCTTAAGCAAGGTGGTCTTTAGCTTCCAGGTGTTTGAGTTCCTTCTGAACTTTTCCTTGTGATTGACTTCCAGTTTCAAAGCATTGTGATCGGAGAATATGCAGGGAATAATGTCAGTCTTTTGGTATCGGTTGAGTGCTGCTTTGTGACCGAGTATGTGGTCTCTTCTGGAGAAGGTTCCATGTGCACTTGAGAAGAATGAGTATTCTGTTGTTTTAGGGTGGAATGTTCTGTATATGTCGATGAGGTCCATCTGGTCCAATGTTTCATTCAATGCTCTTATTTCTTTATTAATTTTCTGCTTCGATGATCTGTCTATTTCTGAGAGAGGTGTATTAAGATCTCCTACTATTATTGTATTCATATATATATGACTCTTTATCTTGATTAATAGTTTTCTTATGTAATTCGGTGCTCCCATATTGGGGGCATAGATATTCACAATTGTTAGATCGTCTTGGCGGATAGTCCCTTTAAGAATTATGTAGTGTCCTTCTGTATCTCTGACTACAGTCTTTAGTTTAAAATCTAATTTATCTGATATGAGAATCGCTACCCCGGCCTTCTTTTGAGGCCCATTGGCATGAAAGATGCTTCTCCATCCCTTCACTTTCAGTCTGGGTGTATCCTTAGGTTCAAAATGGGTCTCTTGTAGACAACATATGGATGGGTCCTGTCGTTTTATCCAATCTGCAACCCTGTGTCGTTTTATGGGCGCATTTAGGCCATTCACATTGAGAGTGATTATTGAGAGATAGGTTTTTATTGACATCGTGTTGCCTTTGAAGTCTTTCTGTCTGTAGATTGTTTCTATATTTCTGTTCAATGATATTCTTAGGATTTTTTCTCTTTTATAGGACCCCCCTTAATATTTCCTGCAGTGTCGGCTTGGTGGTTGCATAGTCTTTTAAGCCTTGCCGGTCTTGGAAACTCTTTATCTCTCCATCCATTTTAAATGTCAGTCTTGCTGGATAGAGTATTCTTGGTTGCATGTTCTTCTCATTTAGTACTCTGAATATATTTTGCCAGCCCTTCCTGGCTTGCCAGGTCTCTGTGGAAAAGTCTGACGTTATTCTAATGGGCTTTCCTCTGTATGTAAGGAGCTTCTTTGTCCTAGCTGCATTTAAGAGGGTCTGTCGTGAAACATAATTCCTCATTCTAACTATAAGGTGTCGTGAGGACTTTTGAGAATCTAAAATCTTGGGAGAAAATCTCTCTGCCTCTAGTACATGAACGTTGTTTCCATTCGTGAGATTGGGAAAATTTTCATAGACAACTTCTTCCACTATATCTTCTAGACTTCTTTCTTTTTCCTCCCCTTCAGGGATTCCAATAATTCTGACGTTGGAACGTTTCATGGCATCATTTATTTCCCTGATTCTGTTTTCGTGGCTTCTGAGCTGTTTGTTCCAGGCTTCCTCTTGATCCTTTCTCTCTGTTTGTCCTCCAGATCACTAATTCTATCTTCTGTCTCAGTTACCCTAGCTTTTAGAGAATTTAGATTTGATTGGAACTCATTGAGAGCATTTTGAACATCATCCATGGTGGCTTTCAGTTCTGCCCTAACATTGTGAACATCATCCCTGGTGGCTTTCAGTTCTGCCCTAATCAATTCTGTTTGGTCATCCATGGCTTTCTCCAACCTAGCTATTGCCTGGATAATTGTTAGTCTGAATTCCTTTTCTGACATATTGTCTATGTCGATAGCCATTAGCTCTGTTGCAGAAGGCCCATCCTCTGTATTTTTCTCCTGTTGGGTATTCCTCCTCCTAGTCATTTTGGTAAGAGATGACTGAACAGATGCAGCTGGACTTATCAATTGTGGTTCAGTCAATGTGCACCCTGGAACGCTTCTGTGCAATCAGGATTCCCCACCCAAATGAGAGAAAAAAGAAAAGAAAAAGAAATAGAGAAGAAGAAAGAAAAAAAGGGGAAAGAAAAAAGGAAAAAAAGAGAGAGAGAGAGATAGAGAGAGAAAAAAAAAAGCAAGATAAAAGAGAAGGCTCAGCCCAAATGGGCCACAAGGTAAGATTTGTGGAGTATACAAACCAAAACAGACAAACAAAAAGAGTGATAAAAGTATATGAGAAGAGAAAAAAAATATGTATATATAAGCAAAGAAAAAGGGAAGAACCTCATCAGAAAGAACCCCAAGTATAAGATTTATATATTATCAGGACAAACACAAATTCACAGAAACACTGACAGAAGGAAAAATTGGGAGAGTGGTTATAGATTCTCAGTGTGGGTGAGGAAAGTTATTTTGATTCTTCCTGAAGGTATCTTGATGTTTTTGTTAAGGGACTCAACTGTCCTAAGTTACAGGGGGATTAGAAACTGGTTTGCCTATAGGGGTAGCCTTGATTGGGGAAAGGGGATTACCTTGAAGTTTAACTCTATATATATAGTAGAAAATAAAAATTAAAAAAGAATAAACTAGACTAAACTAAGTTAAAATTAAAAAAGAATTAAAAAAAATAGAAAAGCAAAAGAAAAACACGGGTGTATGTATCAAAAAGTTCAGGTTAGAAGGTTATTAAAAATTTTGATGTACTGGACATCTCAGTGTGGTGGTAAATAGGTGAAAAAATTATCTGTATGGATAAAAAAAAGAACCAGAATATTGGTAAAGAGTTGAAAATAAAAGTTGTATTTATGAAGTGTGGTGGTTGTTTTCTTGTAGTCTTTTTTTTTTTCTTCCTTCCTGGTTGGTTTTCTGGGGGAGGGGCCTGCCACGTGGGTTTCAGACAATGATGTTCCCTGAGTTAGGTCCTCCTGCTCCCCTCCAGGGGGTGGGCTCTGAGGATACTGTTTTTTTCAGGCTTTTGTTCTCTGGGAATTTTTATGTTCTTTCATCTGCTTTCTCTTGCCTTGACAGCTTTTGATGGTTTTTGGAGGTTTAGAGGAGAGCAAACTGCACCCCGATCTCCCTCTCAGAGAGAAGCCTCAGAATGTTTTGCAAGAGCTGCTGGCAGAGTCGGTTCTGAGTCTCTGTCCCTGGGGATGCAGGAACTCCTCGTTGTACCCAAAACCATGGCAACGGTGGCTGTCTGGGTAGCTCCAGACCGCCAGAGAGGTTCCGAGCAGAGATCGCACACTGAGATTTTTCCGCTGTCCTGGGCTGGGAATGTCTGGTTTTTCCGGATGCCAGAGCTCCAGGCTAGCGCCTATGAGCACCTGTCCCAAGGGAGGGTGTGTGATACGTGCGTTTCAGGATTGCCATCTGGCCAGGCTCCCAGCCCCTCACGGGAGACAGACCCCACTCGTTCTTCGGCGCACTGGCATTCAGGCGCACTGGCGGCTCAGGGACAGAGACCTGATTTCTCCGCCGCACTCTCTCTGGCTCAGCACCAGGGGAGGCTGTCCTGGGTCAGGGGACTTAGGTCCCTGACCCTAACTGCCCAGGTTCCCACTATTACCCCCCGCGATCCTTTGCTCTTTGTTTTTTGAGTGGTTTCAACCAGACTCCAAGTTAATGCTGGTCCCCAGACACAGGGCACTCTTGTATTGGGGTATTACTTTCCAATCGGTCACCTCTGGTGACCTTTTGTTTATCTTCCGATATCAGTCCGATGCTCCCAGTCAGCTTTACCTGCCACTGGCGTCTTCTGCTCCTGTAGAGATCCAGACGTGTATAATTCTGATCTCAGGCTGATTTCATGGGTGGTCGGAGTTCTTTGGTAGGTAATCAGCTCACTTTAGGGTACAGGTTGAAACGGTGCCTCCTCCTACTTCCCCGCCATCTTCGCAAAAGTATATGTTTTAACCTGAAGAGTAAACACTACAAAAATGACAAAAGAATGTTGAACTTCCCAGTGAAATGGGTAAAAATTGAATAATCAAAAATAATAGTATTAAACACTATGTAATAGAGGAAAAGGAAACCAGAAAGGAAAATAAATATAGGGTAAACAATAAGATAATTTAAAGTAAATTATATCTTGAATTACATTATATGTCAGTGGCCTGAAGTTCTCAAATTAAAAGCCAGAGATCATAAACCTAGTTTAGGGGTGCCTGGGTAGCTCAGTTAGTTAAGTGTCTCACTCTTGATTTTGGCTCTTGTCATGATCTCAGGATCATGAGATCAAATCCAGATCAGGCTCCTGGCTCACTTGGAAGGCTGCTTGAGATTCTCTCTCTTCCTCCCCACCACGCTCTCTCAAGTAATTAAAAAAATCCTTAAAAAGCATCTAGATTAAAAAAATTCAATCAAATGCTCCTTTAAAGGGACATGTGTAAAATGTAAGTATATAGAAAATTTGAAAAAAACGATGGCAAAAGATATACCACTTAAACAGAGTCTCAAAGCCGGTATGACAATTCATAAGAGAAAAAATATACCTCAAGTAAAAACATTACTAGAGAAAAGAGGAGATTACAAATGATAAAATGCTTAATTCAACAAAAATATTAGTAAAATAGTTTTTAAATTAACATATAATGTATTATTTGCCCCAGGGGTACAGGTCTGTGAATCATCAGGCTTACACATTTCACAGCACTCACCAAACCACATACCTTCCCCAATGTCCATAACCCAGCCACCCTATCCCCACCCCCCCCAATCCCCCCAGCAACCCTCAGTTTTAATAAAATAGTTTTAAATTTTTATGCACCTTTTAATATGGAGCCCAAATATACATAGCAAAAACTAATAGAAATAAATGGTGAAAACATACACAGTAAAAAAAATGACAAAATTAAAGGGCAAAATGGACAAATCCACAATCCCAGTGGGAAATTTTCATACACTTCACTGAGTGACAGAATAGACAAAAAATCAGTTAGATAAAGAAGATTTAAACAACATGAGTAGCAAAACTTCCTTAATTGACAATAAAACACTGCATATTACAATGCATGTAACGTTCCAGAATATATCATATATGGGCCATAAACCAAGCCTGGAGAAACCTCGGTGGGGATAATACAATATACCCTGAATGGTTAATGTTAAAATTCAAGGGTAATAGTGGGTTCTGTGTCTCTCCCCTTCCTCAAGTATGCGTTCCAAGAATGTTAATTTCCAATACTTCTCCTGAAGTGATCCTCCTCAGGCCTCAAATCCTGGACCAGAGAGGATCACATGACTCAGGACTTCCACTCAACCAAGGGGAACATCTCAGCTTAGTTACAGCATAGTTATCTCAGCATCACCACAGGAAGGGAGGTTTTCCACATAGAACCAAGATGGGTATGTTAGGGCCCACTCAACCCATTTCTTCAAAAGTGTAAAGAAGAGCCTGGACCCTTGCTACTCTCCTGCCAGGCCATCTAAAGAGGGCTTAGCTGGGTGTCCTGTGGCTTAGGATTGAGAAGGGGGCCTAGAATCCTCTGCCTCATGTTTACCAGCTCACCTATGGTGTGACCGGAAGGAGTGCCCTGTCACCACTGTCCTCAAAGGGTGTTTGAAGAGAATCTGTGGGGTCTGGAGCTGGAAGTTTGTGGCAGATCTGATTACAGCTCTTGAGGAAAGTAGGAGCAGGCCCTAAATCCTTATCAAAGCCACAGGAGTAAGATGGAGTTCTTGCAGGAAATTCCTTCCCCAAGGGCATAGAGAAGCGATTCCTGGCAGCCAGAGACTTAACTTACTGTTCTTACTGCCCCTGACCCACCTCAGTTGGCTTCCAGCCTAACACTCAAGGAACTACTTCCAACCTAGTGATCTCCACAGAGGCATTAAGTAGAATTAAGAACTGGATCATAGAAATTTGTAGCTGCAAAGTGAGAGAACTCTGAGGGTCAGCTGTGGCCAGGCTCTGTGTTGGCTGCATTACATTGTGTTCCTTCATGAATTTCTCCTTGTGAGAAATTCTACAGATAAGAGTCTGTAGAATTGCTACTCTTTGCCCTCCTTGAAGTTGCTAAGGCTTAAGAAAGTGTAGAAAATTGTCTGGAGTAATTCAGACATTATGTGGACATGTAGACACTGGAACTGAGCTTTATAGAATGGGCATGATCCCACTATGCATAGCTTTAATAAGCTCTCTCAGCGATATATCAGATTTACTTAAGAAGGAGCAAAGTTAAAGACCTGAAAATAGTCACATGGCTGGAAACAACTCCATTCCATATCGGAGAGGTCATACTAGAGTCTGACTAGTAATTTATAAAGGAAATAGCAAACGCAGTTTGGTAGCATACTGGAATGAGAGTAGAAAAAAAAAATCATGCCTTTTCCTTGCGTGTGAGGGGGAAGTTATGTAGAAACATTCCCCCTGGTGGTCAGGGCCAGAATTGTAGCGCTGAAGGTCTGACCAGAAGACTTTGTAAAAGGAGGGAAGGGAGACAGAGGCCTGGACTCTAGTGCATCAGCCAGAACTTTCTGGTATTTCTCATCCTTCTTGCAGCAGTCTCTTCCTGGGTTTCTATGCCCTGAGAGAGGATATTCAACTTCTGATGAGCTGAAAAGAAATAAGCACTTAATAATGTTTAAACATTTGGAGTTAGGGAAGCATTAGGACAAAAACATATACACATACGTAGATAAACTGTCAAGCTGTATTTTTAAGTGTTTCCCTCAACAATTTTGCCTACTTACAAAATATTAAACAATATTAAATATGTGCTTAGGAAATAAAATCATCCTATATCTTTCATCTATATTATCTCCTCAACCATGACCCAAAGGTACTCACTGAAAATAGATTGGTGTACATTTTCTACATGTGTAAAATAGATGTTTACCTATCTTAAAATATGTGTTAGGTATTATATATATATATATATACACACACACACATACACATATATACGTATATATTCAATGGTTCATGTGATCCACATATATATGCATATGTATATATTCTTTTTAAATTTTGCAGTCACATAAAGAATTTTCTGCAAATTGGATTTTTCACTCATTGAGACATCTCTGGATTTTCATGTCTTTGGACAATGTGGTTTAGCCTCTGTGGACATTTACTGAACAATCATTTTGCATTATAATTAAATTAACTGTTGATATCTTTGTCTATCTCACTCCTGATTAGCCAAAGTCCTTCATGCATAGGCATATTAGTAAAAAGTCTGCAATATTATTTGCATATGTTCTTCCTACTTCTTACATTTCAATTTTGTTTCTTTTGGAACTATAGAAAGTATTTCTAAATTTTAATTATATTTATGGTTTAAAAATGACATAGGTCTTTCTTGGAGGGTAAAGTGGGGACTGAAAAATACAAAGGGAATAGGAAAAGAAGGGAAGGGATCAGAGATGCTGGGAGGGTTCTCAGAGGGCTCCCAGCCAGTGGGGGAGGGAGCAGTGGGTCATCGGGGGAGGGAGCTCTATGCACATTCACCGTCCTTGAACACTCCATTGACAGAGAAGCAGAAGACAGTCTCCTGAAAGGGAAAAGTACAAGTGCTCAATCACCACCTAAACCCTCTACCCATCTGTGGCTTTCCCGGGCTGCCTGAGGGAGGAAGCAGGTACTCACCATCTGCAGCCACATACCTACCATGAAGGAACTGAGGTCATGCTAAGTTTTGCACAGCACACAGAGGGATCCCATAATGTCATGTTTTATCTGCTTCAGCAGCTGAACCTGCCAGCCCAAGGCAGGGAGGAGACGCAATCAAAGGTCGGGGTGGAGACAACCCAGGCCCTATGATTGACAGCTTCAAACCCTCTTTTCTAACTCAGTCTTGCCTATCACACACTCACACACACACAAGGGTCCTTGAACTTATTCACATTCTTGCTACCCTTGAAGTACTCATACAAGTTGCTTATATGAGACAAAGGAACAGAAAGTGGTGGTCTGGCCAGTGTAGGTATTTCCCACACTGTCTGGTGTGAAGACTCTGGCCCACAACCAGAGTCATGGATCAAGTAGTAACTGTGGGGGAGTAACGAGGACAGTCTATCTCCATGGTCTGGACCCCAAATGAGATTTCAAACACCCAATCAGCAGTTCTGACCTTGGATGACCTCTCTTGTCACTCTGATGAGCACTACCATGCACTCTCAACCCAATTTTGATCTTTCTCTTCTGAACTTACTTTTGGAGAGGTTTAGAATCTTGATAGCATGGGCCATCTGTATAATATCAGACAGGCCACCCAACTGGTATGGTTTGTTGTTTCACAAGTTCAAGGACAACAGTTATTGGAAGAAGAATTGGAGTGATAGTTACTAAGACCTTGGAAACAAATATCTCTCTTTTTTGCATTTCACTGATGTACTCCTTCCCTCCTCTCCCCCATTCTTTGACCTCTGAGGAACTTTGGCAATGTCAAGGAAAATAGTGTCTTGATTTCTCTGGAGGCTGGTTAAGAAAAGTATTCAGCAGAATAAATGATAAGTGTGAGTCTGCATAGAGAGAGCACTAGTGTGAAAACCAGACCTATTTCTTTTTACAGGACATAGATCCTTTTTCTCTTTCATGTCCTCCAGTCTTATATAGGACAGAAAATACATACTACTATATTTGTGTGTGTCTGAGTGTGTAGTCATATAGATGTACAAAATTGCTGATATTGCTGAGTAGGGGAGTAATCACAATTCATTTCCTTATATTTTTATTTGCTTTTAAATTTTAAAAGTTTATTGTATTTAAATTTCATAATATAAATTACGTTTGAAAAATACTCCCCCACTTAAATTTTATATGATTTACAGATCTCCAAACATGCAGATATATTTCTAAGAATCATCATACATAAGCCTTTATTTTCTGAATTTTGTTAATAAAAATGTTATGAAAAATTTAACATACACCAAATAATATAGAATACACTTTCCAATAAGATAGCCAGTAGTCACATATGGCTATTGAATATTTGAAATGAAATCTTATCTGGATTAAGATGTGTTTTAAGTGTAAAATACATGCCATAAAAAAACTAACACTTATTTTGCATCTACTAAGTTCTGAGATGGTATAGTATATTGTTATGCTTAATTTGGTATGGATTTTGAAAAGCCAGTTTTTATAAAGCTGATAGATCTTATAATTATATAATAATATAGTACTGTCAAAATATTCCTAGTTATTCCAGACCCAACACTTTTCTTTGATGCCACTAGTTCAGTCAACAGACCTTCAAAAAGCATTTTTATGTTTGGGGGATAATAGTTTGGTGACAGATATAAAAGTGACTAAGATCGATTTCTACTCTTGGTGGAGTTCACAAAAGCATGCACAAGGCAGGTATCTAAACACATAATGTCCTTATAGAAATACTGCATTCATCCTGCATTTTCTTTTTTTTATCCTACATTCTCATAAGCAGCATGGGTCTAATAACATTAGCCAAGAGTTTTGGAGTCAGATTGAAGTATGTAAAAATGCTTTCATGAGGTATTAATCCTAAGACTTTAGTGAATTGCAGAACCTAACTTCGATGGTTGCCATGAGGCTTCATGTAAGAGCATATGCAAATTATTACCCGCATTACCTGGTGTGAAATAAGAATTTGGAAAGAAGTTGGTTCTTTTCCTTTCTCTCCCTGATATTTCACATAAATTTTGGAATTTAAAATACTTTTAAGAAGATGAAAGTCCAGATTTGTGAGCTACAGAGTAAAATGCCCAAGGAGCTTAATTGCTACACTGTTAAGTCATTTACACAGTAATTGGGAATGTGAATCATCTATCTAAAGAAACTACATAAATTTTGTAAGTTTTGTTGTTGTAAGAGGGTATTTCCAAGCTGGTCTAATGAGGTTATTTAGAAAATAAACTTGCATTTTTTTTCTTTATTTTCCTGTTAACTAAGTCTCCTCTTGTTTAGACTCTGATTAGCAGAAACTTTTAGCAAATTTTAAAAATTCATTAAAAACCGGAGAGCCAAAGAATATTTGAGAAAATTCCATGGGCTCATTCAGAACTTGCTTATACCTAAGATGTAATTAGTAAAAAGTCCTTCTCTTTTAAGTGATTAAAGAATAATCTCAAAGGTGAATTTGGGCTCTAAAATTTTGAGTAAAAGAGGTTTTTTTTTAGGAGGTTAAGCTTTTTTTTTTTTTTTAATTTGACAGACAGAGATCACAAGTAGGCAGAGAGGCAGGCAGAGAGAGAGGAAGGGAAACAGGCTCTCTGCTCAGCAGGGAGCCCGATGCGGGGCAAGAGGTTAAGCTTTTAAATCATATGGACAGTGAATATGAAACTGTAATCTATCCTTCAGAAATTCATTTCAACGTATTCATTTATGCTTTCATTATATATCAAAGTCTACAACTGTACCTGATCCATGGAGTGAAGCACTTTTGAGGAGTGTATCATTAGCATTTAAAAATTATTATTTATTTATTTGACACAGAGAGAGAGGAAGAGATTAGCAGAGGGAGAGGGAGATGTAGATTCCGTACTGATGAGAAAGCCCAGTGTGGGACACAGTCCCAGAGACTCAGGGTCATGACCTGAGCTGAAGGCAGACGCTTAAGTGACTGAGCCATCCAGTTGCTCCTGTCATTAGCATTTTTAATATAGGTTCACAATATTTGTGAATAGGAAATGTTTCTAGCCGATCAAATGTTCACTACCCACTTTCACCCCAGCCTAGGATAATGAATGAAATGCAATGTTTTATGACTTTTAAGTGCACTTTTAATTAAAATTCTTATGGTTCTCAGTCTAGATTCTTAATCTAAGCTCATCTTAAATTATTTCTTTTCTTTTAAATTTCTTTTCAGCATAACAGAATTCATTGTTTTTGCACCACACCCAGTGCTCCATGCAATACGTGCCCTCCCTATTACCCACCACCTGGCTCTCCCAACCTCCCAAACCCCACCCCTTCAAAACACTCAGATTGTTTTTCAGAGTCCATAGTCTCTCATGGTTCATCTCCCCTTCCAATTTCCCTCAACTCCCATCTCCTCTCTATCTCCCTATGTCTTCCATGTTATTTGTTATGCTCCACAAATAAGTGAAACTATATGATAATTGACTCTCTCTGCCTGACTTATTTCGCTCAGCATAATCTCTTCCAGTCCTGTACATGTTGCTACAAAAGTTGGGTATTCATCCTTTCTGATGGAGGCATAATACTCCACCGTGTATATGGACCACATCTTCCTTATCCATTCGTCCATTGAAGGGCATCTTGTTTCTTCCCACAGTCTGGTGACCGTGGCCATTGCTGCTATAAACATTGGGGTACAGTTGGCTCTTCTTTTCACTACATCTGTATCTTTGGGGTAAATGCCCAGCAGTGCAATTGCAGGGTTATAGAGAAGCTCTATTTTTAATTTCTTGAGGAATCTCCACACTGTTCTCCAAAGTGGCTGCACCAATTTGCATTCCCACCAACAGGGGAAGAGGGTTCCCCTTTCTCCACATCCTCTCCAACACACGTTGTTTCCTGTCTTGCTAATTTTGGCCATTCTAACTGGTGTCAGGTGGTATCTCAATGTGGTTTTAATTTGAATCTCTCTGATGGCTAGGGATGATGAACATTTTTTCATGTGTCTGATAGCCATTTGTATGTCTTCATGGAGAAGTGTCTGTTCATATCTTCTGCCCATTTTTTGATATGATTATCTGTTTTGTGTGTGTTGAGTTTGAGAAGTTCTTTGTAGACACTGGATATCAACCTTTTGTCTGTACTGTCATTTGCAAATATCTTCTCCCATTCCGTGGGTTGCCTTTTTGTTTTGTTGACTGTTTCCTTTGCTGTGCAGAAGCTTTTGATCTTGATGAAGTCCCAAAAGTTCATTTTCGCTTTTGTTTCCTTTGCCTTTGGAGACATATCTTGAAAGAAGTTGCTGTGGCTGACATCAAAGAGATTACTGCCTATGATCTCTTCTAGAATTCCGATGGATTCCTGTCTCACATTGAGGTCTTTTATCCATTTAGAGTTTATCTTTGTGTACGGTGTAAGAGAATGGTTGAGTTTCATTCTTCTACATATCGCTGTCCAGTTTTCCCAGCACCATTTATTGAAGAGACTGTCTCTTTTCCATTGTATATTTTTTCCTGTTTTGTCTAAGATTATTTGACCATAGATTTGAGGGTCCATATCTGGGCTCTCCACTCTGTTCCACTGGTCTATGTGTCTGTTTTTATGCCAGTACCACGCTGTCTTGGTGATCACAGCTTTGTAGTAAAGCTTGAAATCAGGTAACATGATGCCGCCAGTTTTGTTTTTCATACAAATTTAATTTCTTACACAGAATTCCTGGGTTGCTTTGGATAACCAGTCAGTCAAAGATTAACATTAAAAATGGTAGCCAGAGTCAAGTTTGGACAATCCTCTCAAAGAAGCTCAGCTAAGGTGAAGAAACAGAATTAAGAGAGAATAAGAATAACTAACATACTAGACACTGCTCTAAGTGTCATACACAAATTCTTTTAATCCTCATAATTATCCTAGGAAGTAAATACAAATAATATCCCTATGTTGCTGATAAAGAAAGGTGTTGTAGTTTCCCAAGTTTGCACAACTATGAAATAGTAGAGTCTAGTTAAAAACCTTGGGGTCAAACACTACTTTCCAAAGGTCTGTGTGAGACAAATTTATCTTGTGCCTATCCCCAGAGATTCTGATTCAATTATTGTGAGATAGGATTGGAGTAGAGGCAGTGGTCCACTGAAGTCACCTCCTATTGGCTCATGAGATCTGGTCAGAAAAATTTCAGGAATTTTATCAGCTGATTGAATTTACTATTTCACATCGATAGGGTAAAATTGGTCATCATATAACTGCACCCCAATATTTATAGCAGCAATGTCCTTTGTAACCAAACTATGAAAAGATCCCAGATGCCCATCAGCAGATTAATGATTAAAGAAGAAGATGCTGTATAGCACACACACACACACACACACACACACACACACACACACTGAAATACTACTCAGGCATCAAAAAAATGAAATCTTGCCATTTGCAACCATGTGGATTGAACTAGAGGGTATTATGCTAAATGAAATAGGTCAGTCAGAGAAAGACAATTATCATATGATCTCACTCATGTGTGGAATTTAAGAAACAAGACAGAGGGTCATGAGGGAATAGAGGAAAAAATAAAACAAGATGAGATCAGAGAGGGAAACAAACCATAAGAGACTCTTCGTCATAGGAAGCAAACAGGGTTGTTGGAAGGGAGGAGGGTGAGGGGATGGGGTAATGAGCACCGGTGTTATATAAGACTGATGAATCACTTACAACCCCTGAAACTAATAATAAAGAATATGTTAACTAATTGAATTTAAATAAAAAAATAGATAAAAAGAAAAAAGAAAAGGAAAGGAAAAATAAAATAAAATAGGCCATTGTGGGGGTATTTATACCACAAAAATCAACAAAGGCTATGTATCAGCCTCTTCTACAGAATAGTTATTAAACATTTAGCAGCAGACCACTGGGTAGAGATCAGGTATCAGTATTTTTTAAAATTCCTCAGGTGATAATAAGATGTACGTGAAATTGTAAACCCCTGCTTGTAAACTATTGACTGTCATTTTTTCAAGGGATGACATCAGAGGGGGTAGAAGATGGGATGCTCACCTTTTACCACATAATTTACTTGAGAAGCACATACATTTCTTTCATAAAATAATATGCCAAATTTAAAGATACCAAGAAAGATATATCTTTTTCAAGATTGCCTTTGCCTTCTACTTGTAGATATAGAAATAGCAGCTGATATTAATTTATGTTATGGCAATTGTATGGATGTAGAAGGTAATCAAGGGAGATTCTTTAACATAGTCTATAAAGAAAGGTTGAGTAGCAGAGTCAGTTTTTTGAGGAGCCAATAATGGATTCTGATCAGCAGGTAGAGTACACCTCCAGTAGACACTGGCTTCGGTTAGGAGATAAAGATACAGAAAAGTAGGTAGTGAAATACAGGGAGATCTAATACTAGGGAACTATAGTCCAGAAATAAGAGATTTGACTTGGGATCACTGGCAAGAACCAGGAAGAAACTTGGTCATGAAAGATTTTAGTCCTAAGAGCAATGGAATGGGAAGAAATATGGGTAAGTAAAATTGAGCCAATGTCATAGCACTGGAAGACAAAAGCTCAATTAACTAAGCCAAGATTAAATGAGGACCAGCAACAAATGTGGCTTGATAGTGAGCCTTAGTTTGGATCACAGCTGTAGGAACAAAGATGATATGGCTACCAGCACTAAAATTATGTGGAAAGAGAGTGGCTGCAATTTGTTACATATAACTTCAGATCAGCAATTGTGATACCCCAACAATCATAGTTTTACCTTAAGGTACAATTTCACTTACACAGACCATAAATAAAACGCCACTGCAAATGGTCAACAAAATGAGGCTGCATCAACTCCATTACTCTCCAGCTTTTATGCAGCAAACATCCTTATTTTGGTCTCATTTCATGATTTTTAGCAAAGACCAACTAGTATAGTAAAAATGAATAAATAAATAAGAAAGGGCAGGTAAAAATAGAACAGTATAGACTTGAAAGATAAGGAATATATATCATATAAAAGCTAGGATATAGAGGGGATGTTATGGCTTCATTGTGTTCATATAATAATGAAGTCATTCTTAAATTTATGATCCACACAGTAGAGGAAATTTTTGGGATTGTAAAGGGACCCCTAATGCTGACATCCAAGAGATATGTTGATAGACAAGCAACTTATCAAATCTTATTGGTGAAATTTTTTCAGTAGTCTATACAGATGCATCCTTTGAATGCTGACACATTTGGTTAAAGGTAATAAGTGGTAATAATAGATCAAATAAACTTACTAACTGCAAAAGCTCAAATTTATGGAGTTTCTTGGGGGCAGGCACTCCAATAGTACCTACCACATTGTAGGTATTCAATAAATTTTTATTGAACTGAAAGAATGGTGTGTGGCAATCTGTATACTGAAAAATCATTAGAGCAGACTTAAGATTGTTAGAGTAAAAGTTTCAAAAGGAATTTACTTAGTCTTCCAGAGAGGGTTCTTGATGAAGGCATTTTAGTTACTGTGATATGTTAACTGGGCTAGACTATAGTACAGTATTCATTTATTAAACATCCATCTAGACATTGGTGTAGAGGTATTTGTAGATGTGGTTAACATCTGAAATCAGGTGACTTTAAATAAAGATTATTCTCGATAGTGTGAGTGGGCCTCATCCAATCTACTAAAAGGTTTTTTTTTAATATTCATCTATTTATTTTTAGAGATAAAGAGACAGCGTGTGAGCATGTAGGGGGGGTGGGTAGGCGCAGAGGGAGAGAAAGAATCCCAAGCAAGAAGACTCTCATCTGAACACAGAGCCCAATAGGGGCTCAGCAGCAGGAAGGGTGGGTTGCTAAAAGTGGGGCTCAATCCCATGACCCCTAGGTGGACCTGGTCCAAAACCAAGTAGGATACTCAACTAACCAAGCCGCTCAGGTGCCCCACTTTTTTTTTTTTCTGAAAGTTCTTAAGGGCAAAAACTCAGGTTTCCCAGAGGAAGAAGAAATTCTGTTGCAAAACTGCAGCATTAATTCCTGCATGCGCCTGTTGGCCTGCTCTGTGGACTTCAGACTCGCCAGTCCCCACAGTGGCATAAGACAGTTCCTTGAAATAAATTTAAATAAATAAAACTCTTTGAAAGAAATATATCCTACTGGTTCTGTTTCTCTGGAGAACCCTGATTTACACAAGTTCTTGGCTTAATGCTTAATAGGATAATATATACTACAGCTCTTTACAGTCTTTTTGAAATGATATTCTCTCTCCAGTCGTTTAAATATTTGACTCGTCTCTTGTCGTATATTGACTTATTTCCTTATTAATTTAATGGCATAGTTCTCTGAAATCAAGTTTGCAAAAATTTATTTTACTTATAGTAGGCTAGTTTAATTCCTCCTGAGATTTTATTTTTTTTTTTAAGATTTTATTTATTTATTTGACAGAGAGAGAGATCACAAGTAGGCAGAGAGGCAGGCAGAGAGAGAGGAGGAAGCAGGCTCCCCGCGGAGCAGAGAGCCCGATGCGGGGCCCGATCCCAGGACTCTGAGATCATGACCTGAGCCGAAGGCAGCGGCTTAATCCACTGAGCCACCCAGGCGCCCCCCCTCCTGAGATTTTAAAATCTTTTTTGGTTTTCTTTTTATATTCTGACAACCCAAATAATCCAAAAATGTCTTTAGTCAATTTTAGGACACAACTGTTTTATTATTTCTAAAAAGCATGATGACATTTAATAGCTTTCTATGTATACTTGCAAATTTTAAAGTTCCTTGACATTTTTTGGCATTCTTTCAAGCATATCCTTTTCTATTTCACTCATATTAAAGATTTTTTGACTAATTAATATAAGACAATTTCTGTGATGGTTAATTTTATGTGTCAACTTGACTGGGCTTAGGGACGCCAGGTAAAATATTATTTCTGGGTGTGTCTGCAAGGATGTTTTTAGAGAGATTAGAATTTTGATCAGTAGACTGAGTAAAAATAATTGTCCTCACCAATGTTAGTGGGCTTCATCCAATCTGTTGAGGGCTCAAATAGGAAAAAATGCAGAGAAAGGTCAAATTTATTCTCTCTGCTTAAGCTAAGACATTCTTCTTCTCCTGCCCTTGTCATTGGTACTCCTGGTTCTCAGGTCTTTAAAACTGGACTGGGACTTATACCATTGCCTGTTCCCCACCTCCCACAGCCACCCTCTGGCCCTGCATTCTTGGGCTTTCAGATTTTGACCAGAAGTTCAACACTGGCTTTGCTGGGCCTCCAGCTTTCATTTAGTAGATTATGGAACTTCTCAGCCTTCATAATCACATAAGTCAACCCCTCCTAATAAATACCTAACATATCTTTCTATCATCTACCTATCTGTCTTATTGGTTCTCTTTCTCTGGAGAACTCTGACTAATAAAGGTATCAACAAGAAGTCTATGTATACAGATGCAGGTGTGGATAGGTGAAGTGATGTGGTGGTAGAAGTCAGTGAAAGTTCACTTTTGATACCTACAATTTTCTAGTAAAATAGAAAGTAACAGAAAAGTTGGGATGGGGAGGTGGTGTTGGGAGTTTGAGGAGAGAGAAAGTATGAAATCATAACTTAAAACATTTGGAAAGTTAAGGGAGAGGAGGCCTATTGAGTAATTGAGCAATTTACCAGCAGCATTAAGGGCCTAGTTGAAGTTCATGTTAGTCAAGTTAAAGTTAGTCATGTAGTTGTGCATTTTCCTCCAGCTAGGTTTAGCTGTGTGGGTTCAAGCTCCTTGAGGTGTATTTGGTTTAGTCGTGGTTATGATTTTGCCAAGGAAAGAATACAAAATGAGAGAGGGGCAGGAGAGTACAGGATACATGTAAACAATTGTTAATGAAGACTGAACATAACATTTAAGCTGGAGAAGGAGGGGAAAATCAATAAGGGAGCAAGGTATGATGACATCTGATAAGATCTATGGGCTGGAGATTTTTGTGAGTTTGAAAGAAGGTGGGGTTCTGAGTGAACTGAAAAGAAAGGAGGTGATAGTTAGAAAGAGGAATGTTTGAAATTAAGATTATGGAGAAGTTGCTAAAATAGCTATGACAGGGCCCAAGGTAGGACCATGTGAGTGAGTATCTGAGATGGGGTTAAAGATAATGTCATGAAGGAGAAATGTTCAAGGAACTGAGGGAGTCAGTGTGTCAGAATGGTTGTTCTTGAGCTCACCAGGAATTAGGACAGTACCACTTAATTTAGAATGACCACATTCCAGGAGCTAAAATCTTCAAGAAATAAGAAGAGATGGGAAACTCAAGTTTGGTCGATGACAACAATAAAGGCTAGTTGGTGATAAGCTGCCAAAAGCCAGCAGTTTTTAAAGATGTGAGAGAGGAATTGCCCAAGGCAGCAATGAGAAACAAGAAAGACATTTATTCAACCATCAGGTTCTGTGGTACAGTGGTGGTGTGAGAGAAAAATCATATACTTCTCTTGAGTGGACTTCAGGGAACACAGAGTCCTCAGAGGGTGAACCTGGTTTCTGTTAGGGGAAGACAATAAAGGACAAATTTAGAGAAGAGGTTGAGGATATAGGGGAATTACTGAGAGTGCATTTTGTTTTAGAAATAGGGAAGGGGTGTGAGAAATAAACTAGGGAAGTGATGTGGTCACAGTTTTATGGAGGTTAAAATGAAGGATTTGAGGGGTATCATGGGGGATCTCAGGGTTCTTGTGGTAACTGGCATAAATGAAGATAAACATTGTTATTAAGTGAATTCTGATGGAATCAAGGCAGATAAACTCAAGGCAGATTTTGAATACTGGGCTATGGTGGAGTGGTTGGGTGTCTGGAACTTCCTGTTGACCCCAAGTAATGTGGAAATTCAGTCTTACAAGTGGAGCACTGGTCCACACAATGCACCCTGTCATTCTTAGAAACAGAGATTGCATAAGTAAGTAATGATAGAAAAATAGTCTAGAAACTGTACTTCACATTCAAGATTGGACCGCCTCTGGGGAAGTAGGAGAGTAAATGGACACAAGACAAGGGTCAAGGGAACCTCAGTTTTCCTGTACTATTTTTATTCTTTAAAAAAACTAAATAAACCAAAATGTTAAAAAACATTCAAACCTGAGTCATGGAAACATTCGTGTTTATTATATTTAGTGTCTGGGACATTTTAGACACTCAATAAATATTATTTGTTGAATGAGGGTAGCTTTCTGCTTTAAAAATTTCTTCGACAGGGAGAGACAAGATGGCGGGAAAGTAGAAGGAGGCGCTGTTTCAACCTGTACCCTAAAGTGAGCTGATTGCCCACCAAAGAACTCTGATCACACATGAAATCAGCCTGAGATTAGAATTATACACGTCTGGATCTCTACAGGGACAGAAGATGCCAGTGGGCAGGTAAAGCAGAGTATGAATGTCAGACTGATATCAGAAGATAAACAAAAGGGGGAGGGAACCACTAGAAGCAACCCCTTGGAAAGTAATACCCCAATACGAGAGTGCCCTGTGACTGGGGACCAGCATTAACTTGGAGTCTGGTTGAAAGTACTCAAAAAGAGCAAAGGATCATGGAGGAATTTGAGGGAATTGGGGCGGTTAGGAACAGGGGCTTAAGTCCTCAGACCCAGGACAGCCACCCCCGGCGCTGAGCCAGAGAGAATGCGGCGAAGAAACCAGGTCTTGGTCCCTGAGCCAGGAGCACATTGGGTGTGGCTCCTGTGAAGGGCTGGGAGCCTTGCCAGCTGCCAGAAACACAGCCTTTTTGCACTCCCCACGTGATCGCCATGCCGTGCTATCAGAGCCTGAGTCACGCCCCACACCTCCCCCTGAGAGAGACACCAGGCTGGTGCTCTCAGACCCGGAAAATCTAGACACTCCCAGCCGGGGCCAGCAGGAAAATCTCAGATCACTGCTTGGAACCTCTCTGGCAGTCTGGAGCTGCCCAGACAGCCGCAGCTGTCATGGTTTTGGGTACAAGCAGGAGTTCCTTTGTCCCCAGGGACCCTGACTCAGAACCTGCTCTGCCAGCAGCCAAGGGGGAATTTATGTGCTCTGGAGCACCCAGAGGGGAACAGATTGAGGTTTCTCTCTGAGAGGGAGGTCTGGGTGCAGTTTGCTTTCCTCTAAACCTCCAAAAACCATCAAAAGCTGTCAAGGAGAGAGAAAACAAATGACTAAACAAACATAAAAACCTCCAGAGAACAAAAGCCTGAAAAACCGGTTTCCTCAGAGCCTACCCCCTTGAGGGGGGCGGGAGGACTTAACTAAGGGAACATCATTGACTGAAACCCAAGTGGAAGGCCCCTCCTCCAGAAAACCAACCAGGAAAGGAAAAAAAAGGCAACAAGAGAACAACCACCACTACTTCATAGATACAACTTTTATTATTTTTTTAAGATTTTATTTATTTATCTGACAGAGAGAGATCACAAGCAGACAGAGAGACAGGCAGAGAGAGAGAGAGGGAAGCAGGCTCGCCGCTGAGCAGAGAGCCCGATGCGGGACTCGATCCCAGGACCCTGAGATCATGACCTGAGCTGAAGGCAGCGGCTTAACCCACTGAGCCACCCAGGTGCCCTACAACTTTTATTTTTAACTCGTTACCACTATTCTGGTTCATTTTTTATATACATATAGATAATTTTTTAACCTATTTACCATCACAGTGAGATACCCAGTACATCAAATTCCTTAATAACTTTCTAATCTGAACTTTTTAATACATACACCCGTGTTTTTCTTTTGCCTTTCTATTTTTTAATTTTTTTAATTTTAGTTTAGTTTAGTCTAGTTTATTCTTTTTTAATTTTTATTTTCTAATATACATATACAGTTAAACTTCAAGGTAATCCCCTTTCCCCAATCAATGCTACCCCTATAGGTAAACCAATTTTTAGTCTCCCTTTATCTTAGGAAAGTTGAGTCCTTTAACAAAGACATCAAGATACATGCAGGAAGAATCAAAAATAAACTTCCTCGCCCACACTGAGAATTTATAACCACTCTCCTATCTTTTCCTTTCGCCAGTGCTTCTGTGTATTTGTGTCTGTCCTGATAGTATATAAATCTTATACTTGGGGTTATTCTTGATGAGGCTTTTCCTTTTTTTGCTTTTATATATATATATATATATATATATATATATATTCTCTTGTCATATACTTTTATCAGTCTTTTTGTTTGTCTGTTTTTGTTTGTATACTTCATAAATCTTACCTTGGGGCCCATTTGGGCTGAGCCTTCTCTTTTATCTTCCCCTTTTTTCCTCTCTCTCTCTCTCTCTCTCTCTTTTTTCTTTTTCTTTTCCTTTTTCTCTCATTTGAGTGGGGAATCCTGATTGCTCAGAAGCGTTCCAGGGTCACCTTGACTGCACCACAGTCGATACATCCAGCTACATCTGTTTAGTCATCTCTCACCAAAATGAATAGGAGGAGGAATGCCCAACAGAAGAAAAATACAGAGGATGGACCTTCTGCAACAGAACTAATGCCTATCGACATAGACAATATGTCAGAAAAGGATTCAGGCTAACAATTATCCAGGCAATAGCTAAGGGAGAAAGCCATGGATGACCAAATGGAATTGATTAGGGAAGAACTGAAAGCCACCAGGGATGATGTTCAAAACGCTCTCAATGAGTTCCAATCAAATCTAAATTCTCTAAAAGCTAGGGTAACTGAGACAGAAGATAGAATTAGTGATCTGGAGGACAGATAGAGAGAAAGGATCAGGAAGAAGCCTGGAACAAACAACTCAGAAGCCACGAAAACAGAATCAGGGAAATAAATGATGCCATGAAACGTTCCAATGTCAGAATTGTTGGAATCCCTGAAGGGGAGGAGGAAAGAAAGAAGTCTAGAAGATATAGTGGAAGAAGTTGTCTATGAAAATTTTCCCAATCTCACGAATGGAAACAGCATTCATGTACTAGAGGCAGAAAGGGTTCCCCCCAAGATTTTAGATTCTCGAAAGTCCTCATGACACCTGATAGTAAGAATGAGGAATTATAACTGTAGGCAGACCCTCCTGAAAGCAGCTAGGACAAAGAAGCTCCTTACATACAGAGGAAATCCCATTAGAATAATGTCAGACCTGTCCACAGAAACCTGGCAAGCCAGGAAGGGCTGGCAAGATATATTCAGGGCACTAAATGAGAAGAACATGCAGCCAAGAATACTTTATCCAGCAAGACTGACATTCAAAATGGATGGAGAGATAAAGAGTTTCCAAGACCAGCAGGGCTTAAAAGAGTATGTGACCACCAAGCTGACACTGCAAGAAATATTAAGGGGGATTCTTTTTTTTAAGATTTTATTTATTTATTTGACAGAGAGAGACCACAAGTAAGCAGAGAGAGAGAGAGGGAGAAGCAGGCTCCCCACCAAGCGGATAGCCCAATGTGGGCCTTGATCCCAGGACCCTGAGATCATGACCTGAACCAAAGGAAGAGGCTTAACCTACTGAGCCACCCAGGCGCCCTTAAGGGGTATTCTATAAAAGAGGAAAAATCCTAAGAATATCATTGAACAGATATATAGAGACAATCAACAGAAAGAAACACTTCAAAGGTAACACGATGTCAATAAAAATGTATCTATCAATAATCGCTCTCAATGTGAATGGCCTAAATGCGCCCATAAAAAGACACAGGGCTACAGACTGGATAAAATGACAGGACCCATCGATATGTTGTCTACAAGAGACCCATTTTGAACCTAAGGATACACCCAGACTGTTTGTGAAGGGATGAAAAGCATCTTTCATGTCAATGGACCTCAAAAGACTGGGGTAGCGATTCTCATATCAGATAAATTAGATTTTAAACTAAAGACTGTAGTCAGAGATACAGAAGGACACTACATAATTCTTAAAGGGACTATCCACCAAGATGATCTAACAAATGTAAATATCTACACCCCCAATATGGGAGCAGCCAATTACATGAGAAAACTATTAATCAAGATAAAGAGTCATATTGATATGAATACAATAATAGTAGGAGATCTTAATACACCTCTCTCAGCAATAGACAGATCATCCAAGCAGAAAATTAATAAAGTAATAGGAGCATTGAATGAAACATTGGACCAGATGGACCTCATAGACATATACAGAACATTCCACCCTAAAACATCAGAATACTCATTCTTCTCAAGTGCACATGGAACCTTCTCCAGAATAGACCACATACTGGGTCACAAAGCAGGACTCAACCGATACCAAAAGACTGAGATGATTCCCTGCATATTCTCTGATCACAATGCTTTGAAACTGGAGCTCATTCACAAGGAAAAGTTCAGAAGGAACTCAAACACCTGGAAGCTAAGGACCACCTTGCTTAAGAATGCTTGGATAAACCAGGAGATCAAAGAAGAACTTAAACAATTCATGGAAACCAATGAGAATGAAGACATTTCGGTCCAAAACCTATGGGATACAACAAAGGCGGTTCTAAGGGGGAAATACATAGCCATCCAAGCCTCCCTCGAAAAAACTGAAAAATCCAGAATACACTAGCTGTCTCTATACCTTAAAAAAACTGGAGAATCAACAACAAATCAAACCAGCTCCACACACAAGAAGGGAAATAATCAAGATTAGAGCAGAGATCAATGAGGTAGAAACCACAGATACAGTAGAACGCATCAATGAAACTAGAAGCTGGTTTTTTGAAAGAATCAATAAGATCAATAAACCATTGGCCAAACTAATCCAAAGAAAGAGAAAAGGCCCAAATTATTAAATTATGAATGAAAAGGGAGAATTCACAACTGACACCAAGGAAGTAGAAACAATCATCAGAAGTTATTATCAACAGTTATATGCCAATAAGTTAAGCAACCTAGATGAAATGGAAGCATTCCTGGAAAACTATAAACTCCCCAAACTGAACCAGGAAGAAATTGACAACCTGAATAGACCAATATCTAGTAATGAGATTGAAGCAGTGATCAAAAACCTCTCAAAAAACCAGAGCCCAGGACCTGAGGATTCCCTGGGGAATTCTACCAAACTTTCAAAGAAGAAATAACACCTATTCTCCTGAAGCTGTTCCAAAAAATTGAAGCAGAAGGAAAACTTCCAGACTCTTTTTATGAAGCCAGCATTACCCTGATCCCCAAACCAGGCAAAGACCCTACCAAAAAGGAGAATTTCAGACCAATATCACTGATGAATATGGATGCTAAGATTCTCAACAAGATCCTAGCAAAGAGGATCCAGCAGCACATTAAAAAGATTATCCACCATGACCAGGTGGGATTCATCCCTGGGTTACAAGGATGTTTCAACATTCACAAATCAATCAATGTGATACAACAAATCAGTAAGAGAAGAGAAAAGAACCACATGGTCCTCTCAATGGATGCACAAAAAGCATTTGACAAAATTGAGCATCCGTTCCTGATGAAAACACTTCAAAGGATAGGGATAGAGGGAACATTCCTGAACTTCATAAAATCTATCAATGAATGAAGCACAGCAAATATCATCCTCAATGGGAAAAAGATTGCAGCCTTCCCCGTGAGATCAGGAACAGGACAAGGATGCCCACTCTCACCACTCTTGTTCAACATAGTATTAGAAGTCCTAGCAACAGCAATCATAAAACAAAGAGAAATAAAAGGTATCCAAATTGGCAAAGAAGAAGTCAAACTTTCTCTCTTCGCAGATGACATGATTCTTTATATGGAAAACCCAGAAGACTCTACCCCCAAACTACTAGAACTCATACAGCAATTCAAAGGATACAAAGTCAATGTACAGAAATCAGTGGCTTTCTTATACACTAACAATGAAATTACACAAAGGGAAATTAGAGAATCGATTTCATTTACTATAGCACCAAGAACCATAAGATACCTGAGAATAAACCTAACCAAAGAGGTAAAGGATCTGTACTCGAGGAGCTACAGAACACTCATGAAAGAAATTGAAGAAGACACAAAAAGATGGAAGACCGCTCCATGCTCTTGAATCGGAAGAATAAACATTGTTAAAATGTCTATACTGCCTAGAGCAATCTATACTTTTAATGCCATTCCGATCAAAATTCCACAGGTAGTTTTCAAAGAGCTGGAGCAAATAATCCTCAAATTTGTATGGAATCAGAAGAGACCCCGAAATGGTAAGGAAATGGTGAAAAACAAAAATAAAACTGGTGGCATCACGTTACCTGATTTCAAGCTTTACTACAAAGCTGTGATCACCAAGACAGCATGGTACTGGCATAAAAACAGACACATAGACCAGTGGAACAGAGTAGAGAGCCCAGATATGGACCCTCAACTCTATGGTCAAATAATCTTCGACAAAGCAGGAAAAATATACAGTAGAATAAAGACAGTCTCTTCAATAAATGGTGCTGGGAAAATTGGACAGCTATATGTAGAAGAATGAAACTCGACCATTCTCTTACACCGTATATGATATATTCGATATCAGCCACCACAACTTCTTTCAAGATATGTCTCCAGGGGTGCCTGGGTGGCTCAGTGGGTTAAAGCCTCTGCCTTCGGCTCAGGTCATGATCCCAGGGTCCTGGGATTGAGCCCTGCATCAACTGTACTGGATTTAAAATTACAAAAAGAGAACATTTGTGAATGGTTGTTTGTAATAGAATACTTGGTAAAGGAACTCTATTTATATTGCTAATACTGGGGATGCCACAACTGGTCTTTATAAAAAAGAAAAAGTGAGGGGCGCCTGGGTGGCTCAGTGGGTTAAGCCTCTACCTCTGGCTCAGGTCATGATCTCAGGGTCCTGGGATCAAGTCCCTCATTGGGCTCTCTGCTCAGCAGGGAGCCTGCTTCCTCCTCTTTCTCTGCCTGCCTCTCTGCTTACTTGTATCTCTGTCTGTCAAGTAAATAAATAAAATCTTCAAAAAAAAAAAAAAAGATATGTCTCCAAAGACAAAGGAAACACAAGTGAAATGAACTTTTGGGACTTCATCAAGATCAAAAGCTTCTGCACAGCAAAGGAAACAGTCAACAAAACAAAAAGGCAACCCACGGAATGGGAGAAGATATTTGCAAATGACAGTACAGACAAAATGTTGATGTCCAGTGTCTACAAAGAACTTCTCAAACTCAACACACACAAAACAGACAATCATATCAAAAAATGGACAGAAGATATGAACAGACACTTCTCCAATGAAGACATACAAATGGCTATCAGACACATGAAAAAATGTTCATCATCACTAGCTATCAGGGAGATTCAAATCAAAATCACATTGAGATATCACCTTACACCAGTTAGAATGGCCAAAATTAGCAAGACAGGAAACAACGTGTGTTGGAGAGGATGTGGAGACACGGGAACCCTCTTCCACTGTTGGTGGGGATGCAAGTTGGTGCAGCCACTTTGGAGAACAGTGTGGAGATTCCTCAAGAAATTAAAAATAGAGCTTCCCTATGACCCTGCAATTGCACTCCTCAGTATTTACCCCAAAGATACAGATGTAGTGAAAAGAAGGGCCATCTGTACCCCAATGTTTATTGCAGCAATGGCTACAGTCGCCAAACTGTGGAAAGAACCAAGATGCCCTTCAGTGGACGAATGGTTAAGGAAGATGTGGTCCACATACACGGTGGAGTATTATGCCTCCATCAGAAAGGATGAATACCCAACTTCTGTAGCAACATGGATGGGACTGGAAGAGATTATGCTGAGTGAAATAAGTAAGGCAGAGAGGGTCCATTATCATATGGTTTCACTTATTCGTGGAGCATAACAAATAACATGGGGAGATGGAGAGGAGAAGGGAGTTGAGGGAAATTGGAAGTGGAGATGAGCTTTGAGAGACTATGGACTCTGAAAAACAACCTGAGGATTTTGAAGGGGCGGGGAGTGGGAGGTTGGGGGAGCCAGGTGGTGGGTATTATGGAGGGCACGTATTGCATGGAGCACTGGGTGTGGTGCAAAAACGATGAATTCTGGTACGCTGAAAAGAAATAAAAAAAAATTCTTCAACAAACATACAAAACTCTCAAATTAACACGAAGTGCTACAAGAATATAGAAAAAGGAATGTATAGAGAGAAGTGAGAAGGGCTTGAGAAATCCTCATGGACAGAGTGGATGCTGATCTATGCAGAGTATCTTTACCACCATACATGAACCATATGGCAAATATTGGATACAAGCTAAAAACATCGTTCTATCTCCATCTTACCTTAATGGTCTAAGATTCTGTGCGAGTATCCAGAAAATGACTGAACATTTAGTCCTTTCAAGTAACTACTGGATCCTCACTTTCCTCCCCCAACATTGACACTGGGTGGGTGCTGCTGTCTCAAATTTCTGCTCTATCACAGATGTATCATTTCAATCTATAGACAGGTATTTAGTGTCTTCTGTGGGCCCAGCAAAGTGCTAGGGACTGGGAGATAAATGATGAATAGCCTCAGTAGATCCTCCTATGAGTACCCTAAACTGACTACTACCACGTTCACTGGCTGAGAAAATTGAAAATGTGACTTTTACATAGGATAGCACCACTGTGACGGAAAAGTTCAGCCGTGGGCGTGAATGAGTGAACTGCCCACCCTCTCAAGGAGCTCCCCTCCTCCACGTCCTGGCGAAGGATTTGAACAGACGCCACTGAGCATTATTTCTAAACCATTGTTTGGTTATCACGGAGTACTTAGGCTCTATGGCTATAAAACCCGGTTCCAGAGTTTGGAACCTAACTGGGCAAGAAAGAAGTGCTTGCTTATTGTAGAGGTCCCAATTATCTTGGAAGAGTGAGTGAACTTGGGAAGGAGGGAAGTGGATCCTTAGCAAGATAATAGTGGGAGAGACCCGGGAGGCAGGCAGGTGATCCCTCGGCAAATCAGAGAAGACTTGGGCAGTGTCTGGGGAGGTTGCGCCAGTATGACGTCATCAAGACACTGACGCAGGAGAGAGGTCCTGAGAAGAGGGAAGACAGTGGACTCAAGCCTACAAGACGAAAGCCCGGGGAGAGGTGGACTTGGGGGCAGCGAAGAGGAGGACTTGGGATCCCTCAGCCAATCAGAAGTGGTTGGGGCGGCGTCCGGAGCGGAGTTGCCTCCGCGACTTATAACTGCAGGGTGCCACGCGGGAAGGTTAACCTCGTCCAGTGTGTGGAGTGGCGTTGGTTCAGCCGTCGTCCTTTCAACCGTCTTCAAGCCATCAGGTGAGGACCTGCCGTCCCAGCAGAGCCAGAATACTATGGGAGCAGGAGGGCGCAGCGGCTGCAGGGCGGAAGGGGTCGGTCTCTCGGGAACTGGCGCCGCCTCTGTGCGTTGCGGAGTCCTCCCAGGGTGGGTCTTTGGAAGGTAGGAGGGGGCGGCGTGTTTGCGGTGGGTGCAGGCCCGAGAATGAGAGGAATCTGAATGCTGCCGGGTTTGGACCCTCTGGAGCTGGCCCTTTGCGTTCTCCCTTCCTGTGGCCAAAAGGTGGGCTGTGCGCCCAACAAAGATAATGGTTATTTTAAAATTTAAGTGAAGTGCTCCTGATAAAATGGCCCATGCGCCCAGCCCTTTGTAATTTATTTGTTAGTCCCTGTTTTCCTATCTCTGGAGATGGGCGACTGGTCGTTCATCAGAAGGTCTTGGGGTGACCTCGATGGAAGGGAGGCATACTCAGGATTCTGGCTGTTTGGGGGTCTTTCCATTCTACTCCGGGCACTAGACGTGTCTTAACCCCACCAGTATGGGACCAGGCACGAGCTGGACAGCTTTGTTTTCTGGTCTCTGGGGTCTTCAGTTGTCTCTGCTCAGATAAATCCAGAATGGTCACAGGGCACCTCATCTCCTAACCTCTCCTTATGCAGAGAAAACATGATGAAGTAAAAATCAACTCTATTTGGTTTATCCCTCAGCTGAAGTCCTTGGTCTGATCCTAATTAGTTGTGTCTTATAACAGCATTTACAAACCAGTGCCAAAATGAGCTAATATGAGACATGTAATTAGTTATAACTGGATTAAATCCTCTGCCTCTCTTATTGTGGCTCCTGAATCTATCTTTGGGCAGATAAAATGGAAAGAAACTAGTGCAACTTATGCCACCCTTATTTGTTGTTGTTGTTGTTTATTTTTTTTATTTCTTTTCAGCATAACAGAATTCATTGTTTTTGCACCACACCCAGTGCTCCATGCAATATGTGCCCTCCCTATTACCCACCACCTGGCTCCCCCAACTTCCCACCCCCTGCCCCTTCAAAACCCTCAGATTGTTTTTCAGAGTTCATAGTCTCTCATGGTTCACCTCTCCTTCCAATTTCCCTCAACTCCCTTCTCCTCTCCATCTCCCTATGTCCTCCATGTTATTTGTTATGCTCCACAAATAAGTGAGACCATATGATACTTGACTCTCTGCTTGACTTATTTCACTCAGCATAATCTCTTCCAGTCCCGTCCATGTTGCTACAAAAGTTGGGTATTCATCCTTTCTGATGGAGGCATGATACTCCATAGTGTATATGCCACCCTTTTTTTTAACCCTTTTTTTACGCTGCTTCTTACTCCCCAAGAAAAATGCCCCAAATTAATTGAATGCAATATGAATTTGCTCAAATAAGTGCTGTCTTTTGTTACAAAATCATTAGTTGGTTAAACACAGTCCTTATTTTTCTTCTTTCTCTATCTCTTCTTTGCTTCTGTCACCTCCATTTGACCTCAGCTCTGATTGTAAAAGAGTCAGACATACTGACTCTGGATTTTAGAGCATCTTGGTTTCTAGTGCATCCTGATTCAGGCTTTTACTACTTATCGGAAATGGGGCAGTGATGTGTAATTCAAAGTATTCTAATAAAAACATGACTTTTCTAAGATGTGTGCTGTTTTCTTTTTGAAAATCAGCAGGTAAAATATGCATTGATATTAAATATGAGAATTATTGGCTGTGATTCCTTAGTATGACATTAATTCTGCTGATTTTAAGTTAAAACTTTTTTCAGTCTTTCTTTTAGTCAAGATGGGTGATAAGTCAGAGTTGTCTGAAGTAAAGAAGTTTGACAGGTCAAAACTGAAGAAAACCAATACTGAAGAAAAAAATACTCTCCCTTCACAGGAAAGTAAGTCATCGGACTGGGGGTTTCTACTGGAGAAAAACAATGGTGAACGTTTATAGGCTCAGTAAATAAACTATTCCAGTAAATTTTGCCACTGACTAAGCAATAATTAGAGTACCATTGTATTTAATGCAACAGTTAAAATATCAAATAGTTGTTTTCTTACTTCAGTTCTATAAGCAGTTCTCACGTGACAGACCCAAGAAGTAATGGGAAAATAAAAATCTAGTTTCTTGTTGGAAAATTACTAAAAATCTCATTATAACTAATCTTGGAATATTAGACTAAGGACTAGAAAAGTCTTAGTTTTGTCTACTTTATGGTTATTCGGCATTTTCTGCATCTAGCAGGTTGGGTCCATGATTTCATTCCTAAAGAACCACACAAGCTGCAGTATTGGCTTTCTCTACCTGATTGACAAGATAAGGTAGAGAAAAACTTTAGATTTGGGGGCACTCAAGGTTCCCAGACTCCAGAGGATCAGATTTGCCCTTGAGAGTTATAGCCAGATAGAAAAACTCCAAGCATATTCACAAACCTGAGGGGCACTTTTTGTCATGTCAGTGTTATTTGATAATGCAGTTAAGTCAGAAGTACCTGAAAAGGTATAACTTCCTAATTATATAGTGATAGATAAATCTGAGGAAAATGCTTCACTTCCTCTTCAGTCTCAGAATAATCTATAGAAAAAATGGCAATAGCGTAAATCTGCCTCTCATATGAAAAAAACCATGTAGTTGATGTACGTTCTCATAAATGTTCAGGTTGTTAACATGTGTGCACATGCAACACAAACACTCAACTGGGGATTTGTGGTTAGTGCCTTAGCCTTCAAATTTAAAGCAGATATGGCAAGCTTCAATAACTTGGCAAATAACTCTTGGAAGAAAACTGAACTTACTCCTAGGAATATGTCTTCTTAATGATTTTTTGTGTGTTTGTTTTACCCCCCAGCTATCCAACAAGAGAAAGAGTGTGTTCAAACGTCATAAAATGGGATCTCCTGCCTACACCAAATTTCAACATTGCTTAAGTATCTCAGTTTGGGGCTTGTTTTATATAAGCCTACATGTTTGTAGAGATTTTAGGCATCTTCTGATTTCTTCCCACCTGTATCCCAGCCAATATTCCCTTTTTAAAATTTTCCGTTGATACATACATGCCATCTGGAAGGTGCTGTCCATAATCTTACCATTTATGACCTTTGTTTTTGTATTCCTTGCATCCCCAAAAGTTAAGCTACTTTAAACTTTCTACAGTGGATGAATCTGCTATTCGACGATATTCATGAAGTGGCATGCATTTGTAACTTCTCAGTTTATTTTCATTTCTAATGTGGTGATAAAATAATAAGTATAGTCATTGTATTGAGACTCTGGTGGCCCATTCTTGGTGGTCTTCTAAGGAATGAAAGTGCACCAAAGGTACTCTTTTTAGCCAAACAAAATGGTTTAAAGAAAGCCACTTTAGGATATTAGTCACAGGGAAAAGTCTCTCCTTTGTCCAGGTCCAGTGGATTCTGACTTGGGAATGCTAGGTGCTTTTCCATAGAGTTGGAATCATGGTTCTCCCATGAGAACCTTGGGAGAGGGGGTAACATGGACTAGCCTCCTTATCTTGAAAGTGAGAAAATGAAAACACAGGGTCTGAAGTGATCTAAGGCAAATAAGTGCTGGGATGTTTAAACTGGGCTCTCTCACTTTCTTTAATGTGTTTTTAAACTTAATAGAAGGAGACCCCGACACTGGGGTTTGATGGGAGAAAGGGGAAAGAGGCACATGCTAGCACACATCGTGCTAAGCACATCACATCTATTGAACACAAATTCAGATATATAATACCTGCTAATGACCTGCAACACTGAATCTATGCTCTCATTCTTGTCTGGAACAGAATTTACTGTTTTCTGAACCAATTATTTTTGGTGTTCATGGTGAGCACAAGGTGTGTGTGTGTGTGTGTGTGTGTGTGTGTGTGTGTGTATGTGTGTGTGTGTATATATATATATATATATATATATATATATATATATATGGGTCAGCTGATAGCATCAGTTGGAGAATGTCATCAAAACAATGTGACCACCAACTGACCCATGAGCTGGACCCAGGAATTCAGAGGTGTAAATTCCTGGGTCCAGCTCATTGGAACACAGAATGGAATATATATATTCCATTCTGTATTCCATTCCATACCTTAAACAGTACTTTTATCAACTTTCAAATTGTAAAAAGCAATCCCTAACTCCCATCAATTAGAATTGTTAGCATTTGGGTGTATAACCATCCAAGCTATAGTCTCTTAATACCCATGTCTTTTACTACAAAAATATGATTCTCTTATTTGAAACTTCAAATACCTAATTGAAACTTCAAGTATTACATTACCCCTTTCTGATGGATTACATATTTAAATAACCACAGGAAGTGGAAGCTGTTTTCTTTGCCAGAGCATAAACTTCCATAAGCAAAAGATTATGTGGGACAGCTCTGATCAATTGTCAGTGAGATAGCACAGTCACTGGGCTTAGTGTAGCTAGAGGATTTAAGACTTGGAAGCAACCATGTTGATCCCCAACGCCTTACCTCTTGCCTAAAACAATTATCCAATAGAGTTATTCAACCCCTTGCAGTGACCTGATGATCATATGTGCCCAAATCTGCTTTCCTGTAACTTCTATTCAATAGTCCTAAGACTGTCTGCTGGAGGCTCACACAACATAGTAATACCTGCTCCAATATTTGAAGTCAGCTGTTGTGTGTCTGTTCCTGTACCTCTCTTTTCCTCGCAACAATTCTCAGATCCTTTGGATCTAAGTTACATGTATGAGGAACCATACATACTGTTTGCTGATGTGCCCAAATTTGCTCATTATCAGATCTCTTTGAATCCATATTCTGTCATCCAACACATTCGCTCTCTTTTCAGTATTGCCACTTGCAAATTTGAGAAAGGTGTTGTAAATCAATGATAAATTCAATAACCTCTACATTTGTGCACTAATCCAGCACAAGATTGGACCCATTTCAAAGAGTCTAAAGGAAAGCATGAATGTTGTCAGGTGAGCTGGGGTAGACAATTAATTACTTCCATTGTTCAGTTTCATCTGGTAACCATTCTTTACATTAAGGTATTGATTCCAGTCTGGGCAGTGTAAGTGCTAAACTGAGTGGGAGCAGATGAGAAATACAAAGACTTATAGTTGCTAAGTGAATACTCCTACAGACAGAAGATGAGAAAAACATTTGCCCATCTAGAGTAGTTTTACCCTGTATTTTTAAATATATAATATGGAGATGGTCACTAGATTCACTTGGCTGTCCAAATAGGGGGAGATTTTTTCTAATAAGCCCATTACAAGCATTGAAATCTAGGGTCCTGAATTAATTTATTGCAAATCTGGAGGAGGGTTATCATCAGGATGGTGACATAAGTTGTTCCTGACTTCAGTGCCCCTCACAAGACTAACCATCCATAGACAAGACACCATTGTGAAAATCCCAGGACTTGGGGCTGAGGCTGAAGCCTCACCAGGATCATAAAGAACAAGGACTGTAAAAGAAGAACAGTGACACCATTATTGTATTGTTCCTACCTCAGGATGGTAAAGCACTGCACTTAGAATAGCCCCTCAGCTTATGGTTTCTCCAATGGAAAGAAGAGAGCTTTCCTAGTGTTGTGGGGACACTTCCTAGGAGGCCCACTTGGATCTCATTTTACAGGGATCACTGTGGAAATCTCCAGGTCTTGACCACCAGACAAAATACAGAGACAAAATGGGAGCAGGATTCACAACTAGTGTCAGTCTAGGCAGATGGCCATTCCTGTCTGCAGTGGTGCCTGAGCAGAGATCTTAACCATTGGTTTTGCTCATGTGCAAAGTTGAGCTTGTGGCCATGTGTCTGGCCATGGAAGTTAGTTGACAGTTTTGCCTAACTTGGGTCTCCAGCTAATGAGCCTTATAGGCTGTTGAGCCCCTTCTATGGCTTTGCCTGGGTAGGAAAGCAAATTCACAGGCCCAGACAGCAAATTCACTGGCCCACCCAACTAATAAGTATACCCTCTAGTCCCATAGAGTAGGACATCTGGACAGAGAACCTGGAGAGAAGTGGAGCCCATCTTACAGTTCTGCTTGGGCATGGATTCAAGTCGGCAATCTTGCCCAATTGTGAAATATAAATATTAAATATTGCCTTTGGCCTTACATAACCAAGGAGTGTGAACAGTGACCCTGGGTAGTCTTAGATAATATCCTTTGGTACTGCCTAGCTGCACAGCCATGCCTACAGCCCTGCCCTGCAGCAGAACCTAGCTTACAGCTTTGCCTGATTGTTGAACATAGTTTACAGTCTTAAACAGGCAGAAAGCCTAGCCAGCAGTCTTGCTCTATAGTCAGAGGTTCTGTCTGACCATGAAGACCTGCCTGTGGCCATTCCTAAACAGAGTCCAGCTAGTGACACCAACTGGTCGGAAAGTGTAACTGGATAAACAGATCTTACCTGGCCAGGAATGATTGTGGAATATAGTCTGCAGTCCTTCCCAACTGTACGGTCCAACCCCATGGCACTGTCCTATCAGGCAGCACATCCTGTGAGTTTACCTAAACCGAGGTAATTGCAGAGCCCAGGTAGTGGCCCCATGTGGCTGCAGAATACAAACAGAAGCCCCATCTGACCAGGCAGCCTGTCCAATGGAATTTCTTATCTGTGGAACCCAGCCAGTAGGCCTACATAAATATGGAATCCAGCCTGTGTCATCCCCCTGGCCTCAGAGCATGGGCAGTGGCCTCACCCAAAAAGAGGCTTTGTTAGCATGACCTACCTGCTTTTGGATCCTGTTGCATGTAATTTCTCCCAGGAATTTCCCTGGTGTAATTTTAAACCAGCCCCCATTCACAGAGGGTAGAGAGAGAGTGAAGAAAAAGGCAGGCCACTCCAAGTTAGTAGGTGGAAGTTTTAATAAGCAAAGGGAACTTACATATGGGGCTTCTCTGTGTGTCAGTAAGAAATGGATCCCTACATGTGTCAGCCAAATCTTAAAAGTTTGTAAAGAAGCCCTAACTGGGTTCAGTCACATATATCATGTAGGTGTTCTCAACATGACATCATAATCTCAAGACCATGTGCTTGGAGTGGCCTCTGAGAATGGGAAAGATAAGTAAAGCCCACATTCTAAGGACAGGGGAGGAGGTAAGACACCTCTGAATGCCTGGGTCCAGCTCATGGATCAGTTGGTGGTCACATCTTTTTGATGACATTCTCCAACTGATGCTATCATATGACCCATCCAGTATCCTAAAGCTGAGCTGACTGATGGAGGTCTTTCTCTGGCAAAGTGAACCTATAAATTCTGGAAGAGAAGATAGCTTACCCAATCGTGCAGATACCAATGCAAAAAATTAAGAATCACAGAATTATGTATAAGTACTACCAAAAGAAGAAACTAATAACACTTCTATAACTCACTATAAAGAATATGAATTTTCTGAAAAGAATTCAGAATAATCCTTTTTAAAAAGTTTAGTCCACTACAGGAACATACAGACAGACAAAATAACATAAGAAAAACAATGTATTGGGGTGCCTGGGTGGCTCAGTCAGTTGAGTATCCGACTCTTCATCTTGGAACAGGTCATGATCTCAGAGTCATGAGATTGGGTCCCTTGTTGGGCTCCATACTGAGCCAAATGGACCTAAAAGATATATACAGAACATTCCATCTAACAGCTGCAGAATACACATTCTTCTCAAGTGCACATGGAACATTTTCTAGGTTAAATCATATGTTCGGTCACAAAACAAGTCTCAACAAATTTAAAAAGATAGATATTATTTAATTTTTGCAATCACAATGGAATGAAACTAGAAATCTGTAACAGAAGTGAACCTGCAAAATTCACAAGTGCGTGGAAATTAAACATTACATTACTGAACAACTAATGGATCAAAAAAATTTTAAAAAGAACTAAACTATTTTAAGACAAATGAAAATGGAAACACAACAGAAAAAGCTTACAGAATACAGCCAAAGTAGTTCTAAGAGGAAAGTTCATAATGATAAAGACATACATCAAGAAAAAGCAATAATCTCAAATAAACAACCTAACTTTATGCCTCAAGGAACTCACACATTAAAAGGATCATACACCATGATCAAGGGGATTCATTCCTGGGATGTAAGGATGATTCATCATATGCAAATCAATAATTTAATGAATCACATCAATAGAATGAAACATAAAAATAATCATTGCAATAGATACATAAAAAAGCATCAGACAAAATTGAACATCTATTCATGAAAATCTCTCAGCAAATTGGGTATAGAGAAAGTACCTCAACATATTAAAGGCTATATGTGTCAAGCCCACATAGTATCATATTCAATGGTGAAAGTTTGAAAATGTGTCCTCTATGGTCAGGGATAAGACAATGTGTTCACTCTTACCACTTCTATTCAACTAGTACAAGAAGTCCTAGCCAGAGAAGTCAGGCCAAAAAAAAAAAAAAAAAAAAAAGAAAAGAAAAAAAGAAAGAAAGAAAGAAAAGAAAGACGTCTAAATTGGAAGGAAAGTAGTAAAATTGTCCCTGTTTACAGAAGACATGATCTTCTACACAGAAAACCCTAAAAAATCCACAAAAAAAAAAAACCTGTTAAAACTAATCAACAGGGGTGCCTGGGTGACTCAGTGTTTTAAAGCCTCTGCCTTTGGCTCAGGTTATGATCCCAGGGTCCTGGGATTGAGCCCTGCATCAGGCTCTGTGCTCACCAGGGGGCCTGCTTCCACCTCTCTCTATCTCTCTGCCTACCTCTCTGCCTACTTGTGATCTCTGCCTTTCAAATAAATTAATAAAAATGTTTAAGGAAAAACAACTAATCAACAAATTGAGTACTTTATGGATGCAAAATCAACATGGAAAAGTCAGTTATGTTTCTATACAGTAACAGTAAAATACCTGAAAAATAAATAAAATAATCCCATTTATAATAGCATCAAAAGCTGGAAAATACTTAAGAATAAATTTAGCCCAGAAAGTGAAAGATCTATATATTTAATACTTTATTTTTAAAAAGATTTTGTTTATTAATTTGAGAAAGAGAGAGAGAGAGAGAGAACACAAGCAGGGGGAGGGGCAGAGGGAGAGGGAGAAGTAGACTGCCTCACTGAGCAGGGAATCCGACGTGGTGCTCAGTCCCAGGACTCCAGGATCATGACCTGAGTCAAAAGCAGTTGCTTAACCAACTGAGCCACCCAGGTGCCCTATATACATTAAATACTTTAATACATTGAAGAAAGAAACTGAAGTCACAAATAAATGGAAAGATATCCTTTGTTCATGGATTGTATGCATTAATATTCTTAAAATGCCCATACTACCCAAAGCCATCTACAGATTCAATTCAATTTGTATCAATATTCCAATGTCATTTTTCATAGAAATAGGAAAAAAAATCCTAAAATTTGTATGGAACCATAAAAGATCCCAAATAGCCAAAGCAATCCTGAGAAAGAACAAATCTGGAGACATCACACTTCCTGATTTCAAAATATATTATAAACCATGTAATCAACACAGTTAGCATTGACATAAATACAGACACATAGAATAATGGAACAGAATGACATCCAAGAATCAAATCCATGTATTTGTCAACTATATTTGTACACACACACACATGCAAAATAAAATACTGCCATTTGTGACAACAGGGATGAACCTTAGGGCATTATGTTAGGTGAAATAAGTCACAGAGAAAGGGTAATAATGTACAATCTCACTTATATGTGGAATCTAAAACACCCCAAACTCATAGAAAGAGAGCATATTGGTGGTTGCCAGGGCCTGGGGGTAGGCGATATGAGGAGGGGAAAGGTGGTCAAAGGATACAAACTTTCATTTATAAACTGGAAGAGTTCTGAGGATGTAATGTACAGTATGGTGACTCTAGTTAACAATACCGTATTGTATATTTGAAAGTTGCTGAGAATGCAGATCTTAAAAGTTCTCACCATAGGGGTACCTGGATGGCTCTTGGTTAAGCATCTGCCTTTGTCTCAGGTCATGATCGCAGGGTCCTGGAATCAAGTCCTGCACCAGGCTCCCTGCTCAACGGGGAGCCTGCTTCTCCCTTTCTCTCTGCCTGACACTCCCCCTTCTTGTGGTCTCTCTCTGTGTCAAATAAATAAATAAATAAATAAATAAATAAATAAATAAAATCTTATTTTAAAAAAGTTCTCACCATAAAAAAGTAAGTATGTGAGATGTGAGGTGTTAATGTGTTAACTGGCCTTATTGAAATAATTATTTCACCACATAGAGATATATCAAATGACTGTGTTGTAAACTTTAAACTTACACAATGTTTTATGTCAATTATATCTCAATAAACCTGGAAAATGGAAAAATTGACATCACTAAGTTCTCACTGATGTAGTTACTTTTATGGGAAAGAAAAAAAAAGGCTATTTGATAGCAGGACCTAGAGCAGTACTAGTGCATGCTGCATGGTGGAGCTGCATTTGGCAAGTGAAGAAACTGAGACTCAGGAAACAAGACGTTTTTTAGGTCATACAGGAGGAGCCACGTAGGAAAAGAAGGTAACTTAGGACAACATACAAACTTTATTCAGGAGTTTGGTAATTATTTGTGATTACATACAGTGGAAATTTTAAAGTGTGGTCCCTGAGTCATGAGACTGATAATCACCCTTAGTGATTAGTGAGTATTCCTGGGCCTACCTCCCAGAGATTCAGATTCATTTAGGCTAAGGGATGTTCTTATGTTACAGTCTTGAAAAGTGAGGGTGTATATATGACTGCTTCTCTAGTTTTATGCTGTGTGACTTAGTGTCTTATTTCCAATATCTGTCTCTGGATCTCTCTCATATATGATCTTTGTTTCCTGGATGTGTGTAAATATTACTGATGTCTTGAGAGGAGTGATGTCTTGATAGAGTAATTAGTCTGTTGAACTTTTACTTGAAATCACTTGTTCTCGAAGTGTGGTATCTGAATCAGCAACATTGGCCTCACCAAGGAATTAAGAAATACAAATTTCAGGCCTCATCTTAGACCTACTAAGTTATAACCTGGGGGAATAACCTAGTACTTTGTTTTAATATCCCTACCAGAGGATTCTGATGCATAAAAAAGTTTAAGAATCACTGCTTTAGAAAATGGTTCACCACAGAAAATGCTTTTGAAATGGCTAGGATAGATGCTTGGGAAAGGAAAAAGCATTTCTTCAATTCAGCTAGGATTTGTCAAGAGCCTGTTAAGTCTAAGGATCTGCATAGGGAATATGGGAGACAAGGAAGAGAGAATTATGTCCTTCAGGGACTTACAGGTTCATAGAAGGAATAAGATAAGAATGCAAATGAGTGACTTTGTGACTAAAAATGTGTGAAGATCTTAAGAAAAGAGAGTTAAAAAGAGGAGCCACACATCTTAGATATATGTATTCATCCATTGCAGGTCTCTGTGCTATATAGCATTCTTCTGTTTTTTCAAGGTGTACTGACCTTGAAAGGTCCATGGACAGATTACCATTGTTGGAGATGGGAAATAAAGTTAAAAATAATAAACTCTGTTTAGTAAGTCATAGAAGGGAAGATGTATATTGCACATGTTTCAACCATCACAGGTTTGTATAGAGTAGGTTTTGAATTCAGACTTATTTTCACAAAGGTTGGACCTGAATTGTAAGAGGATAAGCAATTGGTAAACAGAGAAATAGTGGAGGCAGGGATAGATGTGGGAGATAATAGAAAGGAGCTGAGGTGGGGAATGATGTAGTTCTGTCTTCTGAATCAAGCACTGAGTTTTTCCACCTGCTTCAGAGCCCTATGTTTCCCAATCTAAAGTAGGTTTTCTTAGAAGAGAACTGCCCATGAATATAAATGCTTTTTCTTGACTCTTGACTCTTCCAGTGACCTGAAACATAATTCACTCTAATACAGTAGTCATCTTGTCATGCACATGACAGTCTAAGTTTAGTTTTCTCTAATCCTAGAGACTGCATTAGAGCAACAATTGGAACCCAGAGTCTCTTTTCCTCAGCCTCAGCTTAGGCTGTATCTGTGCATAGTACATTTGACAGATTGCAGCTTAGCTCCTCTACTGTAGTTAACCTTTGTAATCAATAGCTACTTCCACAGGATGTCTTCTCATCCACATCTGTTGCAAAGGTAGCTGAATTACTTGAGCAGTGGTTTTACACATTTATCCCATTAGTGTACACAGAGAGACATGGCCTTAGCTACCAAGAATATAGAAAAGGCAAAATGTCTTAAAGAAATAATATATGCTGCAAAAATATGCTGGAAGTTAATCAAGAGAGAAAAGTCAGTTGAAAAATTTCATTCCTGCTCCACCTTTGCAAAAGATCAAGCATCTCAATTAGTGTCCTGACTTAATACCCTTATGAAATGGCACAGGAACATGAGTTTTATGAATCCTAAAACTTAATAAGTGCACATTCATACCTAATAAGAATATCTTGCCACTGGACTCTTTTTAAAAACTTCTATTAGCCAAAATATAGTACATCAATAGTTTCAGATGTAGGGTCAACAACTCATCAATTTGGGTGTTGAGTTTGATAAGTTCTTTATAGATTTTGGAAACTAACCCTTTATCAGATGTATCATTTGCAAATATCCTCTCCCATTCCAAAGGTTGCCTTTTAGTTTTGTTGACTATTTCCTTCACTGTGCAGAAGATTTTTATCTGGATGAAGTCCATAGTTTATTTTTGCTTTTGTTTCCCTTGCCTTAGGATACATACCTAGTAAGAAGTTGCTATGGCCAATGTCAAAGAGGTTACTGCTTGTGTTCTTCTCTAAGACTTTGATGGTCTCCTGTCTCACATTTAGGTCTTTCATTTATCTTGAATTTATTCCCAGTGTTTATAGCAGCATTATCAACAAAAGCCAAATTATGGAAAAAAACAAAATGTCCATTGAGTGAAGGATGGGTAAAGAAGATGTGCGATACACACACACACACACGTGTATATATTATATATATGTATTTATTATATAAATATGTATTATAATAATATATGATCATATATATGTATATGTGTATGTGTGTATACTATCATATGATCTCCCTGATATGAGGACATGGAGAAGCAACATGGGGGGGTAGGGGGATAGGAGAAGAGTAAATGAAACAAGATGGGATTGGGAGGGAGACAAACCATAAATGACTCTTAATCTCACAAAACAAACTGGGGGTTGCTGGGGGGAGGTGGGATTGGGAGAGGGGGAGCGGGCTATGGACATTGGGGAGGGGAGGCGAACCATAAGAGACTATGGACTCTGAAAAACAACCTGAGGGTTTTGAAGGGTCAGAGGTGGGAGGTTGGGGGAACAGGTGGTTGGTAATGGGGAGGGCACGTTTTGCATGGAGCACTGGGTGTTGTGCAAAAAGAATGAATACTGTTACACTGAAAAAATAAATAAAATGAAAAAAAATAAATAAAAAAAATATATAATCATATATATGTATGTACATATATACACACATATGTGTATACATATATATGATTGTATATTATTATGATATATGTTTATATAATAGATATATGTTTATATAATAAATATATATTTACATAATAAATATATATTACATATATAATGGAATATTATTCATCCATTAAAAAGAATAAAATCCTGCCATTTGCAATGATGTAGACAGAGCTAGAGAATATTATGTGAAGTGAAATAAGTCAGCAAAGGACAAATGCCATATGATTTCACTCACATGTGGAATTTAAGAAACAAAACAGATGAACATAGAGGAAAAAAGAGAGAGGGGCAAACCATAAAATAGACTCTTAAAAACAGAGATACTGGAGGGAAGGTGGGTGAGGGATGGGTTAAATGGGTGATGGCTATTAAGGAAGGTAATTGTGATGAGTACTGGGTGTTGTATGTAAGTGACACATCACTAAATTCTACTTCTGAAACTAAGAAAAATAGAAATAGCAACTTTTTAATTTTTATTTATTTTTTTAAATTTCTTTTCAATGTTCCAGAAATAACAACTTTTAGAAAATTGTTTATTTACTTATTTTAAGTAGGTTCCATGCCCAGAATGGGGCCCAATATTGGGCTTGAACTCACACCCCTGAGATCAAGACCTAGGCTGAGATCAAGAGTCAGATGCTTAACTGACTGAACCACCCAGGTGCCCCTAGACAATTATTTATTTCATAAACCATAATTTACAAGTGTTTCTTTGCTGTTTTTTACTTACTATTTTAACATTTCAAGCAAAAGGTTCTGAAATCAGTTTCACTTTTTGCTTTTCATAAACTGTTGTTCATGCTTGACTTTTCTGAGAATTCCAATGTTACTGAAGGGCAAAAGTTCAGAAAACCTCAAATACTAGGATGATTGAGTGAATCTATGTAAGATCTGCTTTATGTATCTAAACTTAGGGGCCTTACTTTATTAAGAGAATCTCTATTAAAAAATAGAAATTTTACTTGTATGGAATCTCTGTTAATGACTGCTGTACCTTTTTCCAGAGAGCAGACCTGAAGTACTTTCTGTCACAGATCTGATAGAGACAGTTAATGAAGTTTCTAAACTTAGTATTGCTCATGAAATCGTGGTAAACCAAGATTTCTGTATGGAAGAGAGTGTTTTACTTCCCAACAGGTATGGACTTTTCTATTTATTTTTTTCATTTTACTCCTCCTGTGATAAGTGTATAACACAAATGACTCTTGATCAGGATTGAAGCGTTTATATTAATACAGTTAATTTTGAGTATGTCTTAAATGGTACCAACAAATAAAACAGAGGAGTGTAATTGCCAGTATAATTATTAGTTTTGTGTCAAAGCAGAAAAAAAAGTATATTTAAAAAGGAAGTAAACCAAAGAAGTTGTTGTCAGAATGTTTATTTTGGTATCCCAGTTAATAATGAAATACAGAGTTAATTTCAGATCTTTTTAGACAGCCTTGGAAGACCATTTAACAGGCTCTGCAATAGTTCAGATAGGAAATGACAATAGATAGAGATATTCTGGAAGCAAAATCTCTGGAATTTGGTGACCAAGTAGATAAAATGGTTGAGGAGAAAGCAGTTAGAAGGACTCCAGTACACACCAATTATGTATGTATTATCTCACAAATGGGATTGGTGTGTTGGGAGGTGAAATTTGACTTTTTTACCCATTTATCTTTGTAATTGTTTGTAAAAGTTTTAACAAAATCATGTACATTTTTGTATTTTTTGAGGGAAAAGAGTTAAGCTTTCTGGTTTGCACAAACCAGAAGATAGATACATAGAGATGATAATGAGTAATCAAGGAGAAATTTTTTTTATTTGTTTATTTTCTGCGTAACAGTGTTCATTGTTTTTGCACCACACCCAGTGCTCCATGCAGTACGTGCCCTCCCTATTACCCACCACCTGGTTCCTCAACCTCCCACCACCCCCCGCCCCTTCAAAACCCTCTGGTTGTTTTTCAGAGTCCATAGTCTCTCATGGTTCATCTCCCCTTCCAGTTTCCCTCAACTCCCTCTCCTCTCCATCTCCCCATGTCCTCCATGTTCTTTGTTATGCTTCAAGGAGGAATTTTTATCTTAGATTTCAAAATGGAAAGAAAAAGAACATCTAGTTGAACCTATAAGTCTATGGATATAGAAACTAAGGCACACAGCACTTTACCAATGAGAGTTAACCATTCTCCCCATAGGTAACCAGTATTCTGATTAATAACACCACAGATTATTTTGCTTGTTTTTGAGGTTTTGTATATGGGAGTGTGTAATATAAATACTTTTTTTGTCTGGAAAAAAAGAAACTTAAGGCACACACTTATGTTTGATGCAAAACCAGGGCTAGAACTCAAGAGCTTATCTCCCTACCTAGTTGATGATTCTTCCTACTGCAGGATGAATGCTTCTCTGGAACTTTGAGATACCCTCCTGAGAGGATTTGGCTAACATCTTTGCATTCGACACTAAATTTAGTTTATTCATTCAAGAGCTAACTATTGCTCTTGGCTTGGCAATTCAGTGATCTTTCATTATCCTAAGTGCTATTCAGGATTTAAGAAATTTTTATCCTGATTATGAACAGTTCTCTGGGTAAAGAGCAATTTGCTCATTTAAACTTTTTACAGTTTGGAAGGCAGATTCATGGAGACAATGTACAATGTTTTTTGGGACCATCTGAAGGAGCAACTTTTGAGTACTCCCCCTGACTTCACCTGTGCTCTTGAACTTTTAAAAGAAGTTAAGGAGGTAAGTAACAACCCTCCCATTTGTGGATGTTAAGTTCCTGAGCATACCAAATCTTTCAATTGTTGATGGTTATCAATATCTTAAGTTGCATAATGCCTCCCTGAACATGGTCCGTTACTTAAATAGACCATCTAGAGAAGTTTTTTTCTTTGCATGATATGAAGCTTGAAGGATGATATGTTGCTATAATGGCACAGTATGTCATTCAATTAAAAAGATTTTCACTAATCATTTACTATGTCTTGTTTTTAAGAAGCACATAAGTGAGAAAAGGATCCCTTGCCCACAAGGGCTTTTGAGCCAAAAGGCTTAAACTTTTGAGTCAAAAGCCTATTTCAAGTGACCTTTAATGGTTCACTTATTTTATCTTTGATCTTTGAAGTAAAAATAATCTAAAAATGTCTTTATTCCTTATTAAGAGTGCTTCAATCACCTTGTGGTGGTACGTATTTTATATATTTTATATCCTGCACTTATTTTTATTCATATTTTAATATCCTTATGATCAGAATATTATATAGCACTATTGTTATTACTGATACCAGTGAAGCCTTGAACTATAATTGGCCCCTAAACAGAAAGAAATAATATTCTTCTTTTTAAAGAATTTATTTATTTATTTGACAGAGAGAGAGGTCATAAGCCGGCAGAGAGGCAGGCAGAGAGAGGGAGGGGGAAACAGGTTCCCTGCTGAGCAAAGTGCCCGATGCGGAACTCAATCCCAGGACCCTGAGATCATGACCCGAGCTGAAGGCAGAGGCCCAACCTACTGAGCCACCCAGGCACCCCAGCAAGAAATAATATTTTTCTATAAGAAACTTAGAGACCTATTTTCAAGACTTCCCAAAGACAGATTAAGATGTCTTTGTTTTAAGAAGTTTATTGGAGCATGATTGGGTTTCTAAACAATTTGGCTCCATTGATTTTCTTTTATGGACATATCTTGTTATCACTGCTATTACCACACCAGAACCACCTAAGAAATGAGATTGAAGCAGCTCTGGACATGGATATCCTTAAGCAGGAAGCAGAAACATGGGGCCATGGATGTCCCTCATCTCTCGAACTACATTCTCAATTTGATGACCCTCTATGTGCACCAGTCCACAATGAAGCAGTGCAGAAACTAGAAATCATGGCAGATCCTGTGCAGTTACTAAAGTAAGAAATGAAATATACTGTCCCTGAAATCTGCTTTAAACAACTATGTCAGAAAGCTCTCCCTGATACTGTGCTATAACTCCTGCCTTGTCTAGCTCTTCTGTACTGAAGAATTGACTAATACCCTTTTTAAAAGATTTTATTTATTTATTTGACACACAGAGAGAGATCACAAGTAGGCAGAGAGGCAGGCAGAGTGAGAGGGGGAAGCAGGCTCCCTGCTGAGCTGAGAGCCTGATACGGAACTTGATCCCAGGACCCTGAGATCATGACCTGAGCTGAAGGCAGAGGCTTAACCCACTGAGCAGCCCAGGCACCCCTGACTAATACCTTTTATTTTGCTCCCTAGACTATTGGATTTTATTTTCCAAGGACAGACTCTCAAGGCCTTTTTGGTGATCTTCAGATCATTTGTACCCCTTTTAAGAAGTGATGCTAAGAGAGAGTACAATAATTCTTTCTTCCAGAGATTTCAAATAGCCTTTTCCCAAATGTTTTCCTATGTATCTTAACTTAAAGCCCATAAGGGGACAGCAATGAAGATTATCCTTGTTTCACAGCTGGGAGAATCAAGGCCCAGAAAGGTAAAGCGTATGCCCAATTAGATAGAAATTTAATCATCATCATTCCAACTCCTCACAGTTGGTTGTTGGGACTTTGGTCATTTTCCTTCCACTGAATACTCATTCTGAGAAGATAGTGGCAATATTGGAAAGAGTTCTACATTGGTAACTAAAAGGACATAAGACATATTTGTCCTTAACCCTGACAACAATGCACTCTGTGGCCATTGTCCCCTAACCACAGTGATCTTATTTGTAAATTGAAGTTGGATTATTGTTTTTAAAGTCAATTTTAATTCTAAAATCCTGGGACTTTAGGAAACCTTGCTTGAGTTCCACCTCTCCACACTATATTTCCTTTCATAGTGTAAATATTTTATTTCTCCTTATGAAAGGGTTATCTTCCATGTTCTGGGCCTGATGAAAATGGATATGGTGAACTATACCATCCGCAGCCTTCGACCCTAACTGCAGGAACATTCTGTCCAGTATGAACAAGCTAAATTTCAGGAACTCCTTGATAAGCAGCCTGGTATGTTTGAAATTTAAGCATAGGAGAGGGAGATTTGACCTTGGGCTTGCCTTCTTAAAATGATAAAATATATTTTTTAAATTTTCCTTTATTATGTTATGTTAGTCACCATACATCATTAGTTTTTGATGTAGTGTTCCATGATTCATTGTTTGTGTATAACACCCAGTGCTCCATGCAATATGTGCCATCCTTAATATCCATCACCAGGCTAAACAATCCCCCCACACCCTCTAAAACTGTCAGCTTGTTTCCTGGAGTCTGTAGTCTCTCATGGTTCATCTCCCCCTCTGATTCACCCCCTTTTCATTTTTCCCTTCCTTCTCCTAATGTCCATCATGCTATTCCTTATGTTCCACAAATAAGTGAAACCATATGATAATTGACTTTCCCTGCTTGACTTATTTCACTTAGCATAATCTCCTCCAGTTCTGTCCTTGTTGATGCAAAAGTTGACCATTCATCCTTTCCAATGGCTGAGTAATATTCCATGTGTATATGGGCCTCGCCTTCATCCATTTGTCTGTTGAAGGACATCTTAGCTCTTTCCACAATTTGGCTATTGTGGACATTGCTGCTATGAACATTGGGGTGCATATGGCCCTTCTTTCTACTGCATCTGTATCTTTGGGGTAAATGCCCAGTAGTGCAATTGCTAGGTCATAGGGTAGCTCTAATTTAAACTTTTTGAGGAACCTCAACACTGTTTTCCAAAGTGTCTATACCAACTTGCATTCCCACCAACAGTGTAAGAGTGTTCCCCTTTCTCCACAACAGCTCCAACATTTGTTGTTTCTTGCCTTGTTAATTTTTGCCATTCTAACTGGTGTAAGGTAGTATCTTAGTGTTTTTTTTTTAAGACTTTATTTATTTTACAGAGAGAGATCACAAGTAGGCAGAGAGGCAGGCAGAGAGAGAGGAGGAAGCAGGCTCCCCGCTGAACAGAGAGCCCAATGTGGGGCTCGATCCCAGGACCCTGAGATCATGACCTGGGCCGAAGGCAGAAGCCCAACCCACTGAGCCACCCAGGCGCCCCTCTTAGTGTTGTTTTGATTTGAATTTCCCTGATGGCTAATGATGATGAACACTTTTTCATGTGTCTGTTAGATATTTCTATGTCTTCTTTGAATAAATGTCTGCTCAACTCTTCTTCCCATTTTTTGACTTGATTATTTGTTTTTTGGGTGTTGAATTTGAGAAGTTCTTTATAGATCTTGGATATCAGCCCTTTGTCTGTAGTATCACTTGCAAATATCTTCTCCCATTCTGCTGGTTGCCTCTTTGTTTTGTTGACTGTTTCCTTTGCTGTGCAGAAGCGTTTTATCTTGATAAAGTCCGAAACATTCATTTTCACTTTTGTTTCCTTTGCCTCTGGAGACCTATCTTGAAAGAAGTTTCTGTGGCTGGTGTTGAAGAGGTTCCTGCCTATGTTCTCCTCTAGGATTATGAAGGATTCCTGTTTCACATTGCTGTCTTTTAGCCATTTTGAGTTTATCTTTGTGTACAGTATAAGGGAATTGGTCGAGTTTCATTCTACTCTATATAGCTGTCCAATTTTTCCAGCACCATTTATGCAAGAAACTGTCTTTTTTCCATTGGATATTTTTTTCCTGCTTTGTCAAAGATTGTTTGACCATAGAGTTGAGGGTCCATATCTGAGCTCTCCATTCTGTTCCACTGCTCTATGTGTCAGTTTTTGTGCCAGTACCACACTGTCTTGGTGATCACAACTTTGTAATATAGCTTGAAATCAGGCAATGTGATGCCTCCTCCTTTTTTTTTTCTTTTTCAACATTTCCTTAGTGATTGGGGTCTTTTCTGGTTCCATACAATTTTTAGGATTGTTTGTTCCAGCACTTTGAAAAATGTCAATGATACTTTGATTGGGATGGTGTTTAAAGTATAGATTGCTCTGGACAGCATAAACATTTTAACAATGTTTATTCTTCCAATCCATGAGCATGGAATGTTTTTCCATCTTTTTGTGTCTTCTTCAATTTCTTTTCCATCTTTTGTGTCTTCTTCAATTTCTTTCATGAGTGTTTTGTAATTCCTTGAGTATAGATCTTTATCTCTTTGGTTGGGTTTATTCTAAGGTATCTTATGGGTCTTGGAGCTATTTTAAATGGAATAGATTCTCTAATTTCCCTTTATATAGCTACATTGTTTGTGTATAAGAAAGCAACTGACTTCTGTGCATTTATTTTGTATCCTGCCACATTACTGAATTGCTGTATGAGTTCTAGTAATTTGGGGATGGAGCCTTTTGGGTTTTCCACATAAAGTATCATGTCATCTGCAAAGAGAGAGAGTTTGACTTCTTCATTGCCAATTTGAATGCCTTTTATTTCTTTCTGTTGTCTGATTATTGTTGCTAGGACTTCTAGTACTATGTTGAACAATAGTGATGAGAGCGCGCATCCCTGTTGTGTTCCTAATCTCAATGGAAGGTCTCACAGCTTTTCCCCACTGAGATTGATATTCACTGTGGGTTTTTCATAGGTGGATTTTATGAAGTTGAGGAATGTTCCCTCTATCCCTATAACCTGAAGAGTTTTAATTACAAAAAGATGCTGTATTTTGTCAAGTGCTTTGTCTGCAACAATTGAGAGGACCATGTGGTTCTTCTCTCTTCTCTTACTTATGCGTTCTATCACATTGATTGTTTTGTGAATGTTGAACCATCCTTGCATCTCAGGGATAAATGCCACCTGGTCGTGGTGGATAATCCTTTTAATGTGCTGTTGGATCCTATTAGCTAGGATCTTATTGAGAATCTTGGCATCCATATTCATCAGGGATATTGGTCTGAAATTCTCCTCTTTGATGGGGTCTTTGCCTAGTTTTGGGATGAAGGTAAAGCTGGCCTTATAGAAAAAGTCTGGAAGTTTTCCTTCCATTTCCATTTTTTGAAACAGCTTCAGGAAAAGAGGTAGTATTTCTTCTTTGAATGTTTGGTAGAATTCTTCAGGGACTCCAACAGGCCCTGGACTCTTGTTTTTTGGAAGGTTTTTGATCACTGCTTCAATCTCATCACTGGTTATTGATCTATTCAGGTTTTCAATTTTTTCCCATTTCAGTCTTCATAGTATATAAGTTTCCAAGAATGCATCCATTTCTTCCAGGTTGCTTAATTTATTGTCATATAGCTATTGATAATAATTTCTGATAATTGTACTTATTTCCTTCATATTAGTTGTGATCTTTCTCTTTTCATTCATAATTTTATTACTTTGGGTCCTTTCTCTCTCTCTCTCTCTCTCTCTTTTTTTGGATAATCTGGCCAGTGGTTTATTGATCTTATTAATCCTTTCAAAGAACCAGGTTCTAGTTCCATTAATGAGTCCTACTGTATTTCTGGCTTCTAATTCATTGATCTCTGCTTTAATCTTAATTATTTCCATTCTCGTATGTGGATTAGGTTTAATTTGTTGTTGATTCTCCAGATCTTTAAGATGTAAAGATAGTTTATGCATTTGGGATTTTTCTTTTCTTTTTTTTAAATTTCTTTCCAGTGTTCTAGGATTTTTCTGTTTTCTTGAGTGAAGCTTGAATGGCTATGTATTTCCCCCTTAGGACTTCCTTTGCCATATGCCATGTTTTGGATTGATGTGTCTTTGTCCTCATTGGTTTCCATGAATTGTTTAAGTTCGCCTTTGATTTCAGGTTGACCCAAACATTCTTCAGCAAGATGGTCTTTAGCTTCCAAGTATTTGAATTTCTTCCAAACTTTTTCTTGTGGTTGAGTTCCAGTTTCAAAACATTGTAGTCTGAGAATATGCAGGGAATAATCTCAATCTTTTGGTATTAGTTGAACCCTGATTTGTGATCCAGTATGTAGTCTATTCTGGACAAAGTTCCATGCATGCTTGAGAAGAATGAGTATTCTGTTGTTTTAGGGTGGAATGTTCTGTATATATCTATGAGGTCCACTGGGTGCAGGGTGTCATTCAAATCTCTTGTTTCTTTTTTTATTTTCTGTTTAGAATATCTGTCTATTGCTGAGAGTGGAGTGTTGAGGTCTCCTACTGTTAATGTGTTTTTATCAATTTTTTCTCTTTATTTTGGTTAACAGCTGGCTTATGTAGTTGGTTGCTCCATGTTGGGGGCATAGATACTTCCAATTGTTAGATCTTCTTGTTGGGTAGACCCTTTAAGAACTGTGTAGTGTCCTTCTGTATCTCTAATTACAGTCTTTAGCTTAAAATCTAATTTGTCTGATATGAGAATTGCTACCCCAGCTTTCTTTTGAAGTCCGTTGGTATGAAAGATGGTTGCCCATCCCTTCACTTTCAGTCTGGGTGCATCTTTAGGTTAAAAATGAGTCTTGTAGACAGCATGTGGATGGATCCTCTCTTTTTATCCAAACTTCAACCCTGTGTCATTTTATGGGAACATTTAGGCTGGTCATGTTGAGAGTGATTATTAAAAGATACAATTTTATTGTCATCATGTTGCCTGTTCAGTCCTTGTCTCTATAAATTGTATTTGTTTATTTCTGTTCTATATCACTATTGGGATCTTTCTCCTTTTATAGAACCCCCCTTAATATTTCTTGTAGTGCTGTCTTAGTGGTCACATATTATTTCAGTCTCTGCTTGTCCTGGGAACTCCTTTTCTCTCCATCCATTCTGAATGACAGCCTTGCTGGATAAAGAATTCTTGGCTCCATATTCTTCTCATTTAGTATCCTGTCTTGCCAGACATTTCTGATTTACCAGGTCTCTGAAGACAGGTGTGACATTATTCTGACATTCCTCCCTCTGTACATAAGGAATCTCTCCCCCCTAACTGCCCTTAAAATGGTTTCCTTGGTTCTAAGATTTGTGAGTTTTACTCTTACATACCTGGAGGTCAATCTGCTCTCCTGGATCTTGGGTGTGTTATCTCTGCCTCTAGGACACAGATGCTTGTTTCATTCCCCAGATTAGGGAGGTTCTCAGCTATGATTTGCTCAAATATATCTTCTAGTCCTCTCCCTTTCTCCACACCCTCAGGGAACCCAATAATTCCAACATTGGAATGTTTCATGATGTCATTTATTTCTCTAATTATGTTTTCATGGATTTTGAACTGTTTGTTCCAGGCCTCCTCCTGCTTCTTTTCTAACAGTTTGTCTTCTGGATCCCTAATTCGTTCTTCTGCATCATTTACCCTGACTGTTAGAATATCTAGATTAGATTGTATCTCATTGATAGCATTTTTAAGTTCTGCCAGATCCATTCTCACTACTGCCCTTAGCAAATCTATGTTGCCATTAATAGTTTTCTCCAGACAGACTATTGTCTTCATAACTGCTACCCTGAAGTCTGTTTCTGACATCTTGCTTAGATCCATATCCATTAGATCTGTGGGAGAGACCATTGTCTCTGGGTCCTTTCTTTGTTTTTTGTTTGTTTGTTTCTAAGACTTTATTTATTTGACAGAGATCACAAGTAGGCAGAGAGGCAGGCAGAGAGAGAGGGGGAAGCAGGCTCCCCACGGAGCAGAGAGCCCGAAGTGGGGCTCGATCCCAGGACCCCGAGATTATGACCTGAGCCGAAGGCAGAGTCTGTAACCCACTGAGCCACCCAGGTGCCCCTGGGTCTTTTCTTTGTTGGGAGTTCCTCCTCCTAGTCATTCTGTTGAGTTGTGTTTGAGGGGTATAAAACCAAAAATATCAACCACAATCCAGGCGAGGTGCACCCTGGGAAGATTTGGAGCAATTGGAAGTCACTACCAAAAAAAAAAAAATAAATAAATAAAGCCAAAATGAGACCTAAGAGTAAGCTTTATAAAGTACAAAATCAAAAACAAACAAAAAGACCGACAAAACAAACAAACAAAAAAACCCCAAAGAAACCCAAAATAAAAAGGGGGGGTGATTCAATTCTTCCTGCGTATATTTTGTTCTCTTTGTTAGAGAATTCTACTTCTCAGAGGTACAGGGAAACTAAAATTGATATGTGTGTGTGTGTGTGTGTGTGTGTGTGTGTGCATGTGTATGTGTGTGTGCATGTGTATGTGTATGCATATTTATTTATTTATTTAAATTTAATTTCTTTTCAGTGTAACAGAATTCATTGTTTATGCACCACACCCAGTGCTCCATGCAATACGTGCCCTCCATAATACCCACCACGTGGCTCCCCCAACCTCCCACCTCCTGCCCCTTCAAAACCCTCAGGTTGTTTTTCAGAGTCCATAGTCTCTCATGGTTCATCTCCCCTTCCAATTTCCCTCAACTCCCTTCTCCTCTCTGTCTCCCTATGTCCTCCATGTTATTTGTAATGTATGCCCTTTTAACTTCAGGTACAATATCTGAGATCCTCTTGTTAGGTCAGTGCATACCAGGAGCTCACTTAAAACCACACAATCTTATGAACATCCAGAAATTTGCTAGCTCAACATCTTTTGATCATGCATTGTTTTTGTGAGCTTGATAGCATTCCCTTCTCCAAAATGAAGCAAACAAACCTCATTTATACAGTTTATCCAAATGAATGCGTAGGTCAGTGAATATCTTAGTTAACTTTCATGAGCAGAGAGTACAAGAGCATTGTGAATTTATCCTGAAACCTCTTTGCTCTTCCCCCTTTTCCTTGTTTTTCCTTGCTCACACATCAGCGAATCCGTTTGTTTCTCAACTGTTGTTTGGTTCGTGGCATGCAGGAATCTCTGTGAGACTTCCCTGGAGGCCTTAGTCTCATTGAAGGGGAATTGGCTGAACTAGGCTGGAAGTTTTTCAATTTGATGAATCACAATCAACAGGTATTTAGCCCCTAGTATGCTGGAATCCTAAAAAATATCATCCCTCCAGTCCAGGCACAAGAAACAGAAATGGAGTCTGTCTGATAATGCTGGACCCCAGCTATGGCAACAGGGACCCAGGAGAGAGGGCTCAGCATGTTCCTGGGATGACATCACCTGTGGCCAGCAGAGCAGCTGGTCCTCTTCCTCACTACAGCCAAGACACAGAGATGAAGGGTTCAAGGAAGTAACACCGACTGGTTCAACCTCCTTTATTAATAAACTTCCAAGCTGCAAGAAAACGTCATTTCCTTTTGTGCTGCAACTGAATCTAGATTCTGTATTCTTTATTCTAATTATCTGAGAAGTCAGCAGACCCTCAGTTTTCTTTTTACTGACTGACAATTCTTCAGTATGCTGATGGTTGAGCAAACATCAGGGCACCAGGTGCTGCCATTATTTTCCATAATAGAAAATAATTTCCTTGAGGGCTATGAAAACTCTTTGTGGAATGGAATTATCTAGAGTATGAATATATAGGCTCAGGAAGTCAGAAATTTACTGAGCTACAGATCAAGAGAGGGCATAGAACCCCATTTCCAGTGTCAAATTTCCCTATCATTTTAAATGATGTAGCAATAGTAAGAGCCCCCACCTCCTGTATTGGAGTGTGGCATGAAGCAGTATGAAAACCGGGGACTAGATGTAAATTGAACATTGTATGCTAACAAGCATTCAGTTGAGGACAGTTTTCAGCCTCCACAGGACTTGTGTATCTCAAGTGATCCTGAGGGGGAGGTTTGGAGTCTCCGATAGTAACACTAAATCTAAGCATTTGGTCAGTGACTGACTTTCCTCAGGTTCATCCCTGGTCCTGCTCTACAGCTTAATTTATTTCTTATTTCCATACCTCTAGGCTTAGGACACCCCATTCTTCTTGACAGAGGTGATGTGGGTATTCAAGGGTGGAAGCAGCCACCACATTTCTCATTTGCAGCCTGGAACTCTAACTACAAGGCTATGATTATCATCTCAGTTGGAATCACACATGACAAATGTTCTAGGTCCACAAGGACATGGGCTTGTTTTCTGAGATTGTAGAGATTCCTCCTATCACTCTTAGGCCAACTGCAACAGACCAACAGCAATCTAGGACTTTAAGGAAAAAATTCACTTTGGATTTTGACTTGTTTGGAATGGGCAGGGAAAAATAGAAATTTACTTATGGGATATTGTAACTGGTAAAAACTGTTCTCACTGTTTCAGGGGATGGAAAGAACTGAGGATAATTTACTTAACTCAAAAAAAACATAACAGATGGAATTTGAGTTCAATTAGTCCCAAGGCAGATTCTTCCAGAGGTGGATCCCAGATGGGTAATACAGCTAGGTTAATGGAGTGATATTTTTACTTTGGATGGATAGAGGAAACAGAGGGACTGAGGAATGGATTATTCAGGAATTCTAATCTTGTGACTTAGTCTCAGAGAAGTGACAAATGCTGGTGAGTGTGGTATATGTAATGCCAGGTAGTGAAATATGTCTAGTTGGATTTTCAAATTTGATTTGCCAATATTTATACAATTTTAAAAAATCTTAGTTTGGGGGGCATCTGGGTGGCGCAGTTGGTTTGGCATCCAACTCTGGCTTAGGTCATGATCTCAGGGTCCTGGGATGCACTCTCCCCACCCATGTGTCAGTCTCCTTGTTCAACAAGGAATCTGCTTATCCCTCCACCCTCCTCTCCCATTGCTCAAGCTCTCATAAATAAATAAATAATAAATAAATAAAATATTTTTAAAAATCTTAATCTTGGAAGCTTGAAGGATCTTTACAGAGGTGAGTAGGTACTTGGTGGATATAGACATTAGACTGAAAGGCAGTTTTTAAAAATCATTTAATTAATTATTTTTTCAGCATAACAGTATTCATTGTTTTTGCACAACACCCAGTGCTCCATGCAATACGTGCCCTCCCTATTACCCTCCACCTGGTTCCCCAAACCTCCCACCCCAGCCCCTTCAAAACCCTCAGGTTGTTTTTCAGAGTCCATAGTCTCTTATGGTTCGCCTTGAAAGGGAGATTTTTGTTGTTGTTTATTTACAGCATAACAGTGTTCATTGTTTTGGCATCAAACCCAGTGCTCCATGCAGTACCTGCCCTCCCTATTACCCAGCACCTGGCTCCTCAAACTCCCACCCCCCCCCCCACGCCCCTTCAAAACCCTCTGGTTGTTTTTCAGAGTCCATAGTCTCTCATGGTTCATCTCCCCTTCCAGTTTCCCTCAACTCCTTCTCCTCTCCATCTCCCCATGTCCTCCATGTTATTTGTTATACTCCACAAATAAGTGAGACCATATGATACTTGACTCTCTCTGCTTGACTTATTTCGCTCAGCATAATTTCTTCCGGTCCCGTCCATGTTGCTACAAAAGTTGGGTATTCGTCCTTTCTGATGGAGGCATAGTACTCCATTGTGTATATGTACCACATCTTCCTTATCCATTCATCCCTTGAAGGGCATCTTGGTTCTTTCCACAGTTTGGCGACCGTAGCCATTGCTGCAATAAACATTGGGGTACAGATGGCCCTTCTTTTCACTACATCTGTATCTTTCGGGTAAATACCCAGCAGTGAATTGCAGGGTCATAGGGAAGCTCTATTCTTAATTTCTTCAGGAGTCTCCACACTGTTCTCCAAAGTGGCTGCACTAACTTGCATTCCCACCAACAGTGTAAGAGGGTTCCTCTTTCTCCACATCCTCTCCAACACACGTTGTTTCCTCTCTTGCTAATTTTGGCCATTCTAACTGGTGTCAGGTGGTATCTCAATGTGGTTTTAATTTGAATCTCCCTGATGACTAGTGATGATGAACATTTTTTCATGTGTCTGATAGCCATTTGTATGTCCTCATTGGAGAAGTGTCTGTTCATATCTTCTGCCCATTCTTCGATATGATTATCTGTTTTGTGTGTGTTGAGTTTGAGGAGTTCTTTATAGATCCTGGATATCAACCTTTTGTCTGTACTGTCATTTGCAAATATCTTCTCCCATTCCGTGGGTTGCCTTTTTGTTTTGTTGACTGTTTCCTTTGCTGTGCAGAAGCTTTTGATCTTGATGAAGTCCCAAAAGTTCATTTTTGCTTTTGTTTCCTTGGCCTTTGGAGACATATCTTGAAAGAAGCTGCTGTGGCTGATATCGAAGAGGTTACTGCCTATGTTCTCCTCTAGGATTCTGATAGATTCCTATCTCACGTTGAGGTCTTTTATCCATTTCGAGTTTATCTTTGTGTACGGTGTAAGAGAATGGTCAAGTTTCATTCTTCTACATATCGCTGTCCAGTTTTCCCAGCACCATTTATTGAAGAGACTGTCTTTTTTCCACTGAATATTTTTTCCTGTTTTGTCGAAGATTATTTCACCATAGAGTTGAGGGTCCATATCTGCGCTCTCCACTCTATTCCACTGGTCTATGTGTCTGTTTTTATGCCAGTACCACGCTGTCTTGGTGATCACAGCTTTGTAGTAAAGCTTGAAATCGGGTAACGTGACGCCGCCAGTTTTGTTTTTGTTTTTCAACATTTCCTTAGCAATTCGGGGTCTCTTCTGATTCCATACAAATTTTAGGATTATTTGCTGCAGCTCTTTGAAAAATATCGGTGGAATTTTGATCAGAATGGCATTAAAAGTATAGATTGCTCTAGGCAGTATAGACATTTTAACAATGTTTATTCTTCCAATCCAAGAGCACGGAACGGTCTTCCATCTTTTTGTGTCTTCTTCAATTTCTTTCATGAGTGTTCTGTAGTTCCTCAAGTACAGGTCCATTACCGCTTTGGTTAGGTTTATTCCCAGGTGTCTTATGGTTCTTGGTGCTATAGTAAATGGAATCGATTCTCTAATTTCCCTTTCTGTATTTTCATTGTTAGTGTATAAGAAAGCCACTGATTTCTGTACATTGACTTTGTATCCTGCCACGTTACTGAATTGCTGTATGAGTTCTAGTAGTTTGGGGGTGGAGTCTTTGGGGTTTTCCATATAAAGAATCATGTTATCTGCGAAGAGAGAGAGTTTGACTTCTTCCTTGCCAATTTGTATACCTTTTATTCCTCTTTGTTGTCTGATTGCCGTTGCTAGAACTTCGAATACTATGTTGAACAAGAGTGGTGAGAGTGGGCATCCTTGTCGTGTTCCTGATCTCAACGGGAAGGCTGCAAGCTTTTTCCCATTGAGGATGATATTTGCTGTGGGTCTTTCATTGATAGATTTTATGAAGTTCAGGAATGTTCCCTCTATCCCTATACTTTGAAGCGTTTTCCTCAGGAACGGATGCTGGATTTTGTCAAATGCTTTTTCTGCATCAATTGAGAGGACCATGTGGTTCTTCTCTCTTCTCTAATTGATTTGTTCTATCACATTGATTGATTTGCAAATGTTGAACCAACCTTGCAACCCAGGGATGAATCCCACCTGGTCATGGTGGATAATCTTTTTAATATGCTGCTAGATCCTGTTTGCTAGGATCTTGTTGAGAATTTTTGCATCCATATTCATCAGTGATATTGGTCTGAAATTCTCCTTTTTGGTAGCGTCTTTGCCTGGTTTGGGGATCAGGGTAATGCTGGCTTCATAAAAAGAGTCTGGAAGTTTTCTTTCTGCTTCAATTTTTTGGAACAGCTTCAGGAGAATGGGTGTTATTTCTTCTTTGAAAGTTTGGTAGAATTCCCCAGGGAATCCGTCAGGTCCTGGGCTCTTGTTTTTTGGGAGGTTTTTGATCACTGCTTCAATCTCGTTACTAGATATCGGTCTATTCAGGTTGTCAATTTCTTCCTGGTTCAATTTTGCGAGTATGTAGTTTTCCAGGAATGCATTCATTTTATCTAGGTTGCTTAGCTTATTGGCATATAACTGTTGGTAATAATTTCTGATGATTGTTTGTATTTCCTTGGTGTTAGTTGTGATCTCTCCCTTTTCATTCATAATTTTATTAATTTGGGCTTTCTCTCTTTTCTTTTGGATTAGTGTGGCCAATGGTTTATTGATCTTATTGATTCTTTCAAAAAACCAGCTTCTAGTTTCATTGATACATTCTATTGTATCTCTCATTTCTACCTCATTGATCTCTGCTCTAATCTTGATTATTTCCCTTCTTGCATGTGGAGTTGGTTTGATTTGTTATTGATTCTCCAGTTCTTTAAGGTGTAGAGACAGCTGGTGTATTCTGGATTTTTCAATGTTTTTGAGGGAGGCTTGGATGGCTATGTATTTCCCCCTTAGAACCGCCTTTGCTGTATCCCATAGGTTTTGAACCGAAATGTCTTCATTCTCATTGGTTTCCATGAATTGTTTAAGTTCATCTTTGATCTCCTAGTTGATCCAAGCATTCTTAAGCAAGGTGGTCTTTAGCTTCCAGGTGTTTGAGTTCCTTCTGAACTTTTCCTTGTGACTGAGTTCCATTTCAAAGCATTGTGATCGGAGGATATGCAGGGAATAATGTCAGTCTTTTGGTATCGGTTGAGTGCTGCTTTGCGACCCAGTATGTGGTCTATTCTGGAGAAGGTTCCATGTGCACTTGAGAAGAATGAGTATTCTGTTATTTTAGGGTGGAATGCTCTGTATATGTCTATGAGGTCCATCTGGTCCAATGTTTCATTCAATGCTCTTATTTCTTTATTGATTTTCTGCTTCGATGATCTGTCTATTTCTGAGAGAGGTGTATTAAGATCTCCTACTATTATTGTATTCATATCAATATGACTCTTTATCTTGATTAATAGTTTTCTTATGTAATTGGGTGCTCCCATATTGGGGGCATAGATATTCACAATTGTTAGATCATCTTGGCGGATAGTCCCTTTAAGAATTATGTAGTGTCCTTCTGTATCTCTGACTACAGTCTTTAGTTTAAAATCTAATTTATCTGATATGAGAATCGCTACCCCGGCCTTCTTTTGAGGCCCATTGGCATGAAAGATGTTTCTCCATCCCTTCACTTTCAGTCTGAGTGTATCCTTAAGTTCAAAATGGGTCTCTTGTAGACAACATATGGATGGGTCCTGTCATTTTATCCAATCTGCAACCCTGTGTCCTTTTATGGGCGCATTTAGGCCATTCACATTGAGAGTGATTATTGAGAGATAGGTTTTTATTGACATCGTGTTGCCTTTGAAGTCTCTCTGTCTGTAGATTGTTTCTATATTTCTGTTCAATGATATTCTTAGGATTTTTTCTCTTTTATAGGACCCCCCTTAATATTTCCTGCAGTGTCGGCTTGGTGGTTGCATAGTCTTTTAAGCCTTGCCGGTCTTGGAAACTCTTTATCTCTCCATCCATTTTAAATGTCAGTCTTGCTGGATAGAGTATTCTTGGTTGCATGTTCTTCTCATTTAGTACTCTGAATATATTTTGCCAGCCCTTCCTGGCTTGCCAGGTCTCTGTGGAAAGGTCTGACGTTATTCTAATGGGTTTTCCTCTGTATGTAAGGAGATTCTTTGTCCTAGCTGCTTTTAAGAGGGTCTGTCGTGAAACATAATTCCTCATTCTAACTATAAGGTGTCGTGAGGACTTTCGAGAATCTAAAATCTTGGGAGGAAGTCTTTCTGCCTCTAGTAAGTGAACGTTGTTTCCATTCGTGATATTCGGAAAATTTTCATAGACAACTTCTTCCACTATATCTTCTAGACTTCTTTCTTTTTCCTCCCCTTCAGGGATTCCAATAATTCTGACGTTGGAACGTTTCATGGCATCGTTTATTTCCCTGATTCTGTTTTCGTGGCTTCTGAGCTGTTTGTTCCAGGTTTCCTCCTGATCCTTTCTCTCTATCTGTTTGTCCTCCAGATCACTAATTCTATCTTCTGTCTCAGTTACCCTAGCTTTTAGAGAATTTAGGTTAGATTGGAACTCATTGGGAGCATTTTGAACATCATCCCTGGTGGCTTTCAGTTCTTCCCTAACATTGTGAATATCATCCCTGGTGGCTTTCAGTTCTGCCCGAATCAATTCTGTTTGGTCATCCATGGCTTTCTCCAACCTAGCTATTGCCTGGATAATTGTTAGTCTGAATTCCTTTTCTGACATATTGTCTATGTCGATAGCCATTAGCTCTGTTGCAGAAGGCCCATCCTCTGTTTTTTTCTTCTGTTGGGTATTCCTCCTCCTAGTCATTTTGGTAAGAGATGACTGAACAGATGCAGCTGGAGTTATCGATTGTGGTGCAGTCAATGTGCACCCTGGAACGCTTCTGTGCAACCAGGATTCCCCACCCAAATGAGAGAAAAAACAAAAGAAAAAGAAATAGAGAAGAAGAAAGAAAAAAAGAGGAACGAAAAAAGGAAAAAAAAAGAGAGAGAGATAGGAAAAAAAGGGAAGATAAAAGAGAAGGCTCAGCCCAAATTGGTCACAAGGTAAGATTTGTGAAGTATACAAACAAAAACAGACAAAGAAAAAGAGTGATAAATGTATATGAGAAGAGAAAAATAATATGTATATATAAGCCAAAAAAAAAAAAAAAGGGAAGAACCTCATCAGAAAGAACCCCAAGTATAAGATTTATATATTATCAGGACAAAGACAAATTCACAGAAACACTGACAGAAGGAAAAATTGGGAGAGTGGTTATAGATTCTCAGTGTGGGTGAGGAAGGTTATTTTGATTCTTCCTGAAGGTATCTTGATGTTTTTGTTAAGGGACCCAACTTTCCTAACTTTCCTAAGTTACAGGGGGATTAGAGACTCCAAGTTAATGCTGGTCCCCAGAGGCAGAGCACTCTCGTGTTGGGGTATTACTTTCCTATCGGTCACCTCTGGTGGCTCCCTCCCCCTTTTGTTTATCTTCCGATATCTGTCCGACACTCCCAGTCTGCTTTACCTGCCACTGGTGTCTTCTGCTCCTGTAGAGATCCAGACATGTATAATTCTGATCTCAGGCTGATTTCATGGGTGGTCGGAGTTCTTTCGTAGGTAATCAGCTCAATTTAGGGTACATGTTGAAAAGGTGCCTCCTCCTACTTCCCCGCCATCTTGACTCCCCTCGAAAGGGAGTTTTTTTAATGCTCTCTAATTCTAATTCCAAATAACTAATTTCTTAGAGATACTGAGTTTATTCTCCATGTACACATGGAGGAGAAAGGAACCTTAATACTATACAAGACAAGTTATCTCTATTCAATCCTTCTCACTGTTTAGGGATTATATATATATATATATATATATATATATATATATAGTAGTACATGCACATTCTTAAAAAAAGACATGGTGAAAAGTCAATTTCTCTCCCACCCCTGTGTCTCATTCCTCCTAGCTAGAGGAAATCAAGACTTCTGTGTCTTATTCTGGAAATATTCTATGCAAATGCACGTACATATTATAATAACATGTAACATTTATGAGCACCTATGTGCCAGGGGCTCTTCTGACCTCTCTACATACACAGTTTATTCCTTTACAGTTTATCTCCAGCTTATTTTTCCAGTGCTCGTGCAGTGTAGCTCAAGAGATTCTAATTAGGAATTAGAACTTGGTTTTTGTTGTTGTTGTTGTTGTTTGTTTGTTTGTCTGCTCTGACTGAATGAATAAATCTTTTAAATTTTCTGGGCTTTTGCTTTTTCTTCATCTAAAAAATTGTGTATTGGACTAAATCAGTGATTGTGTTATTTAATCCTACATGGTCATTGAAAATATTTTTAAAAATATTTCCAGAAGGCCATGAATAAGATAAAAAGTAGGCACCTTGAGTAGAAGCAGAGCTGGAAAAAAAAAAGGTAGTTTGTTTGAGGATTGTTTGAAAACCGCTGCACTAGATGATCTCTAAATGTTCCAATATTATTTTTTATGGCTACTAACAAATTACCACAAACTGGGACATTCTTTCCTGCTTTGTCAAAGATTTGTTGATCATAGAGTTGAGGGTCCATTTCCGGAGTCTCTTCTGTTCCACTGATCTATGTGTTTTTGTGCCAATATCACGCTGTCTTGATGATCACAGCTTTGTAATATGGCTTGAAGTCAGGAGTCGTGATGTCCCCAGCTTTGGTTTTCTTTTTCAACATTCCCCTGGCCATTCAGGGTCTTTTCTGTTTCCATACAAATTTTAGGATTGTTTGTTCCAGCTCTGTGAAAAATGTGGATGATATATTGATAAGGATGGTACTGAAAGTGTAGATTTCTCCAGGCAGCACAGACATTTTCACAGTGTTTATCCTTCCAATCTATGCACATGAATTATTTTCCCATCAATTTGTGTCTTCCTCAGTTTCTTTTTTTAAGTGCTCTGTAGTTTCTAGAGTATAGATCTATTACCTAAATATCTTATGTTTTTTGATGCTATTGTAAATGGAATCAATTCCTTAATTTCTCTATCTTCAGTCACATTGCTAGTATATAGGAATTCAACTGATTCCTGTGCATTGATTTTTATATCCTACCACATTCCTGAATTCCTGTATGAGTCTTAGCAATTTGTAGATGAGGTTTTTTGGGTTTTCCACATAAAGTATCATGTCATCTGTGAGACAAGAGAGTTTGACTTCTTCTGTGCCAATTTGAATACCTTTCATTTCTTTTTGTTGTCTGATTGCTGAGGCTAGGGTTTGTAGTAATATATTGAACAATAGTGGTGAGAGTGGGCATCACTGTCATGTTCTTGACCTTAAGGCAAAAGCTCTCAGGTTTCCTCATTTAGAATGATATTCACTGTGGGCTATTCATAGATAGATTTTATGATACTGAGGTATGTTCCTTTTATCCCTATACTTTAAAGAGTTTTAATCAAGAAAGGATGCTGTATTTTGTCAATTTTTTTTTAAATTTTTATTTTTTTTATTTATTTTTTTTCAGCGTAACAGTATTCATTCTTTTTGCACAACACCCAGTGCTCCATGCAAAACGTGCCCTCCCCATCACCCACCACCTGTTCCCCCAACCTCCCACCCCTGACCCTTCAAAACCCTCAGGTTGTTTTTCAGAGTCCATAGTCTCTTATGGTTCGCCTCCCCTCCCCAATGTCCATAGCCCCCTCCCCCTCTCCCAATCCCACCTCCCCCCAGCAACCCCCAGTTTGTTTTGTGAGATTAAGAGTCATTTATGGTTTGTCTCCCTCCCAATCCCATCTTGTTTCATGTATTCTTCTCCTATCCCCCTACCCCCCCATGTTGCTTCTCCATGTCCTCATATCAGAGAGATCATATGATAGTTGTCTTTCTCCGATTGACTTATTTCACTAAGCATGATACGCTCTAGTTCCATCCACGTCGTCGCAAATGGCAAGATTTCATTTCTTTTGATGGCTGCATAGTATTCCATTGTGTATATATACCACATCTTCTGTATCCATTCATCTGTTGATGGACATCTAGGTTCTTTCCATAGTCTGGCTATTGTAGACATTGCTGCTATAAACATTCGGGTACACGTGCCCCTTCGGATCACTATGTTTGTATCTTTAGGGTAAATACCCAGTAGTGCAATTGCTGGGTCATAGGGTAGTTCTATTTTCAACATTTTGAGGAACCTCCATGCTGTTTTCCAGAGTGGTTGCACCAGCTTGCATTCCCACCAACAGTGGAGGAGGGTTCCCCTTTCTCCACATCCTCGCCAGCATCTGTCATTTCCTGACTTGTTAATTTTAGCCATTCTGACTGGTGTGAGGTGATATCTCATTCCGGACTTCAAGCTCTATTACAAAGCTGTCATCATCAAGACAGCATGGTACTGGCACAAAAACAGACACATAGACCAGTGGAACAGAATAGAGAGCCCAGAAATCGACCCTCAACTCTATGGTCAACTCATCTTTGACAAAGCAGGAAAGAATGTCCAATGGAAAAAAGACAGCCTCTTCAATAAATGGTGCTGGGAAAATTGGACAGCCACATGTCAATTTTTTTTAAATGCATCAGTGGAGAGGATCTTGTTTCTTGTCTCTTCTTTTGTTAATGTAATCTATCACATTGATTTGTGAATGTTGAACCACCCTGGCATCCCATGAATAAATCCCACCTGGTCATGGTGAATAATCCTTTTAGTGTACTGTTGAATCCTATTGGCTATGATCTGGTTGAGTATTTTGGCATCCATGTTCATCAGGGACATTAGTCTCTAACTCTCCTTTTTGATGGATTATCTGGTTTTAAGATTAGGGAAATGCTGGCCTCATAGAACAAGTTGGAAGTTTTCCTTCCATTTCTATATTTTTGAAACAGTTTCAATAGAATAAGTATTATTTTTTCTTTAAATGTTTCATAGAATTTCCATGGGAAGCCATCTGGCTCTGGACTCTTGTTTTTTGGGAGGTTTTTGGATTACCCCTTCAATTTCCTTGCTGGTTATTGGTTTGTTCAGATTATGTATTTCTTCTTGTTTCAGTCTTGGTAGTTTATAAGTTTCCAGGAATGCATCTATTTCTTCCTGATTGCCTAGTTTGTTGGCATGTAACTGCTGGTAGTAAGTTTTAATAATTGTCTTTATTTCTTTGGTATTGTTTATATTTACTTGGTATTGGTTGTGATCTCTTCCCTTTCATTCATGATTTTACTAATTTAGGTCCTATCTCTTTTCTTTTGGCTAAGTCTGGCTAGTGGTTTATTGATATTAATTTCTTTCAAAGAACAAGTTTCTAGTTTCATTGATCTGTTTTACTGTTTTTTGGTTTCTATTTTATTGACTTCTGATCTGATCTTTAATTCTCTTCTCCTCCTTGGTTTAGGCTTTATTTGCTGTTTTTTGTCCAGGTCCTTCAGATGTATGGTTAGCTTGTGCATTTGGGATTTTTCTAATTTTTTGAGCAAGGCTTGGATGGCTATGTACTTCCCTCTTAGGACCACTTTTGCAGTATCCCATAGGTTTTGAACCAATGTGTTTTCCTTTTCATTGGTTTGCATGAATTGTCTAAATTCTTTAATTTCCTGGTTGACTCATTCCTTCTTTAGCAGAATGCTCTTTAACCTCCTAGAGTTTGTGTTCTTTCCAAATGTCTTCTTGTGATTGAGTTCCAATTTCAAAACATGTGGTCTGAAAATAAGCAGGGAATAATCTCAGTCTTTTGGTATCGGTTGAGACCTCATTTGTGACCCAGTATGTGATCTATTCCAGAGAAAGTTTAAGTGTATTTTGTTGCTTTAAGATGGAATTCTTTGTATGTATCTAGGACGTCCATCTGGTCCAATGTATCCTTCAAAGCTCTTGTTTCTTTATTGGTCATCTGCTTAGATAATCTGCCCATTGCTGTGAGTGGAGTGTTGAAGTCTCTTACTCTTCATTATTATCAATATGTTACTTTATCTTGGTTATTAATTGGTTTATATAATTGGTTGCTCTGGTGTTGGGAGCATGGACATTTACAGTTGTTAGATCTTCTTGTTGGAAAGACCCTTTAAGTATGATATAGTGTCCCTCTACATCTCTTACTCAGTCTTTTGTTTAATATCTAATTTGTTTGATATGAGAATTTCTATCCCAGCTTTCTTTTGAGGTCCATTAGCATAGTAAATTGTTCTCCATCCCCTCAATTTCAATCTGGAGGCATGTTTAGGTTCAAAATGAGTTTCTTGTAGCCAGCATGTTGTTTGGTCCTGCTTTTTTATCCAATCTGAAGCCCTGTGTCTTTTGATGGGAGCATTCAGCCCATTTACTTTCAGAGTAACTATTAAAAGAAATATTCAATGGAAAAAAGACAGTCTCTTCAATAAATGGTGCTGGGAAAACTGGACAGCGATATGTAGAAGAATGAAACTTGACCATTCTCTTACACCGTACACAAAGATAAACTCGAAATGGATAAAAGACCTCAACGTGAGATAGGAATCTATCAGAATCCTAGAGGAGAACATAGGCAGTAACCTCTTCGATATCAGCCACAGCAGCTTCTTTCAAGATATGTCTCCAAAGGCCAAGGAAACAAAAGCAAAAATGAACTTTTGGGACTTCATCAAGATCAAAAGCTTCTGCACAGCAAAGGAAACAGTCAACAAAACAAAAAGGCAACCCACAGAACGGGAGAAGACATTTGCAAATGACAGTACAGACAAAAGGTTGATATCCAGGATCTATAAAGAACTCCTCAAACTCAACACACACAAAACAGATAATCATATCGAAGAATGGGCAGAAGATATGAACAGACACTTCTCCAATGAAGACATACAAATGGCTATCAGACACATGAAAAAATGTTCATCATCACTAGCCATCAGGGAGATTCAAATTAAAACCACATTGAGATTAAGAGTCAACCTGGCGATTCACAGACCTGTACCCCTGGGGATAAAAATACATTATATGTTTATTAAAAAAATTTGGAAGGGGAGGCGAACCATAAGAGACTATGGACTCTGAAAAATAACCTGAGGGTTTTGAAGGGTCAGGGGTGGGAGGTTGGGGGAACAGGTGGTGGGTAATAGGGAGGGCACGTATTGCATGGAGCACTGGGTGTTGTGCAAAAAAAAATGAATACTGTTACGCTGAAAAAATAAATAAAATGGAAAAAAAAAGAAAAAAAAACACATTGAGATACCACCTAACACCAGTTAGAATGGCCAAAATTAGCAAGACAGGAAACAACATGTGTTGGAGAGGATGTGGAGAAAGGGGAACCCTCTTACACTGTTGGTGGGAATGCAAGTTAGTGCAGCCACTTTGGAGAACAGTGTGGAGATTCCTGAAGAAATTAAGAATAGAGCTTCCCTATGACCCTGCAATTGCACTGCTGGGTATTTACCCGAAAGATACAGATGTAGTGAAAAGAAGGGCCATCTGTACCCCAATGTTTATTGCAGCAATGGCTACGGTCGCCAAACTGTGGAAAGAACCAAGATGCCCTTCAGCAGATGAATGGATAAGGAAGATGTGGTACATATACACAATGGAGTATTATGCCTCCATCAGGAAGGATGAATACCCAACTTTTGTAGCAACATGGACGGGACTGGAAGAAATTATGCTGAGCAAAGTAAGTCAAGCAGAGAGAGTCAAGTATCATATGGTCTCACTTATTTGTGGAGCATAACAAATAACATGGAGGACATGGGGAGATGGAGAGGAGAGGGAGTTGAGGTAAACTGGAAGGGGAGATGAACCATGAGAGACTATGGACTCTGAGAAACAACCAGAGGGTTTTGAAGGGGTGGGGGTGGTGGGAGGTTGAGGAACCAGGTGGTGGGTAATAGGGAGGGCACTTACTGCATGGAGCACTGGGTGTGATGCCAAAACAATGAACACTGTTATGCTGTAAATAAACAAATAAACAAATTTAAAAAAAAGTAATGAATTTAGTTCCATTGTATCACCTATAAAACCCCTGATTCCATAGGCTGTCTCTGTTACTTTCTGGTCTACATTAGTCTTGGGGTCTCTCCTCACTTACAGTATCCCCCTTAATATTTCTTGCAGGGCTGGCTTGGTGGTCATATATTCCTTCAGTTTCTGTCTGTCCTGGAAGATCTTTATCTCTCCATCCATTCTTAATGAAAGCCTTCCTGGATAAAGAATTCTTGGCTGCATGTTCTTCTCATTTAGTACCCTGAATATGGCTTGCCAGCCTTTCTGGCTTGCCAGGTTTCTGTGGATGGGTCTGATGTTCTTCTGATGTTCCTCCCTCCATATGTAAAGAACCTCCTTTCCCTAATGACTCTCAGGATAATTTCTTTGGATCTAAGACTTACAAGCTTCACTATTATACGTTGGGGTGTTGATTAATTTTTATTGATTTTGGGAGGGGTCCTCTGCCTCTTGGACATGAATGCTTGTTTCCTTCCCCAGTTTAGGGAAGTTCTCAGCTACAATTTGCTCAAATATATCTTCGAACCCTCTTTCTCTTTCCATCCCCATCAGGTTCACAATAATTCTAACATTGGGACATTTCATGGCATCATTAAGCTCTCTAAGCTTTTTATCATGGGTTACTAGCTGCCTGTCTCTGTTTTTCTCAAGTTCCATCCTTTCCATCAGCTTATCTTCTAGATCACTTATTCTCTCTTCTGACTCATTGCCTAGCTGTTAGAGTATTCAGTTTAGGCTGGATCTCATTCATAGCATTTTTAGATTTGGCCTGATTAGATCTTATTTCTGCTCTTTGAGATTCCATATTGTCACTTATGCTTTTTCGAAACCTAGCCATTAACTTTATGATTGCTATCCTGAATTCTATCTCTGACATCTTTTATCTGTATCAATTAGCTCTGTCGCAGAGAATGCTTTCTTTGGCCTGTTTTTGTGTGAGTTCCTCCCTGTCATTCTGTCCAAAGAACAATGGGTGGGAGAATGAACAGAGTCCAAAATACCAACCACAAGCCAAGCAAGATGCACCTTAGCAAAATCTGGAGTGGTCAGAAGCCATCACAGAAAAACAAAGCCAAAATGATACACAAGAAGAAAATTTTAGAAAGGAGGGAGGGGAAGAAGGACTGGAATCTTGCAGGGTGGACAAAGCAGGGTGTTCCACTTGTTCCTGGGTGAATTTTGGTCTCTGTGTTATAACACTCTACATCCCAAAATTGCAAGGAAACTGGATAGATGCATAGATATATAGATAGATAAAGTGAATAGAGTGAAAAAAAGACTAGAACAACACATATATCTATAAAAATGTAGATATGAAAAAATACAAGTTAAAAAGTGAAATACATTAGTATATTAATCATCTAGTTGAAAGGAGAAAACAGTAAATGGAAAAAAAGAGGAAAAGTATAAGAAAAAGAAAAAAAAGGAGAATTTTATCAGCAAAATAAATGGTTGTGAGGCAACATCTGGAGCTCAATATATTATTTTCCCCTGACTTTGGAATTGTACAGTTTCATGGGGTCCATAGGTTGTCTTGTACCTGTTCTTCCAGACTGTCTTCTGGGGGAGGGGCCTTCAATGCTGTTTCTCAAGTATCCCTGCCTGAGTGGAGATGTCCCATCCCCTATCAGAGGGCTGGTCTCAGAGAAAACTGGTCCTCTGTGTGGCTTTTGTTTCCTGGACACTTTCTGCACCTCTTCAGAGGATCAGAGAAAAAAATGGCAGCACCCAAACCTCTGGCCAAGAGCAGAAAGATCACAGTCTGCCGTCGTTAATAAACCTTCAGGACAAATTGTCTCCACTTCTATATGTGCTGATAACTGCAGCCTCCCATGGTACACACCCACTGCAACTCTCTCAGAGGTAGTCCCAGGGGCCCAGGAGTGCCACTGTCCTTTGTGATTCTAAAACAGTGAGTGGCCCTGGGCTCCTGCATGCGCTCAAAACTCCTGGATCATGTGTGGGTGCTATCTAATATTGCTTTCTAGACTGCTACCACTCTGCAAGCTTTTGCCCATTTGTGGGAACAGGTTCTAGTTTTTTAAAAAGCTGCTCAGGAAAAGAGGAATTACCGACTGGCCTGGCTCATGGTTTATGGCTACCTGAGCTGAGAGTCTCCTCCTGGGCTTGCCTACCATAACCCACTCCCAGGCTCCACTGCTCAGGTACTGTACTGGTTCAGGTACTCCTGTTTGGTCTGTGACTCCTCAGATCCCAATACCACAATGCCATAACTAGAATTCTGCCTTTTCATTTCCAGAACCCCTTTCAGAGAGGGATGTCTCTCACTAGAACAGATTTCTAAGGATTCCGATTTTGTGCTCCAGTGTTATATTATTTTCCAGGAGCCAGCTTATGGAGGCTCCCTCCTCCTTCTGTTTATCTTCTGACATCTCCCCACAGATTCATGATTCCACATGTCCTACCTTCCAGAACGCAGTTGCTTTTCTGGTTGTAGAGATCCAGATATATATTCTTACATCTCAGGCTGATTTCATGGGTGCTAAAATGGCTTGATAGATACCCAGCTAAATTCAGGGGACCAGTTGAAATGGGTTCCCCTACTCCTCCACAATCTTGGCTTCCTCCTAGAGCTGCATTCTTGGATTCCTTGACCTATGACCCATCTTTCCATCATCAAAACCAGGCACATAGCATCTTGCTTCAGTCATCACACTGCTCCTTTCTTCTGCATCAAATATCCCTCTCCCTTTCTGTTAATACAGACACTTGTTATTACATTTAGATCCCACCAGAACAATCTCTGCATCTGAATATCCTTAACTTATTTACATCTGCAAAGTCCCTTTGCCATGTATAACAACATTTACAAGTTCCAGGGACTGAGACATGGATATCCTTAGAGACTATTATTAAACTTATGATAGTCTGTCTTCTGACATCTATAGATATAAAATTTATATCTATCCTACATGCAAGGTACATTCACCTCACTCCAATACCCCCAAAGTCCCAACACATTACATATCAATATAAGTCCAAAATCTCAAATGTAAATCATTTAATCAGGGATGTGAGAAACTGGGTAATAGCCTCCCTGGGGAAAAATTTCTATCAGTGCACTGGTGAATTACAGTGGTAGGATAGGAATAGTATAATAATTAATAGATGTTCCCATTCCAAATGGGAGAAAATGAAAAGAGGTATTGCCTCCAAGCAATTTTGATATCCAACCATGCAAACTCCATTAGGCTTGAAGGCCTAGGTATAATTCTCTGTGGCTGAAGGCTCTGGCCTCTTTCCCCTTTATATCCAAAGCTCTGCCCTTAAGGTCATTCTTCCATTTTCCTTGAAGGAGAGTTCATGTTTGAAGCTGAGTATTTTTATCAGTCTGTATCCTGCTTGCAGAATTTGGAAGTCCAATAGGCTTCCTTCATTTGATCTTTTTTCTCTCCCACTCAGATCAAGCTATGAATTTACTTTTTATATGTCAGGGATTCATTGCATTTGACCAGAGAATCTTTCACATATCTTTCCTGGATAAACTTGTTTGTGTGACAGGATTCTGCTGAAATGGTTAATTGGCTCCACGAGTCACATGTTTAATATCCTTAAAGAGCACTCTGTATGAATAAATATTCTGATATTTTCATCCTTTAAAAGCTCTAGCAAAAGGTTGTCCAGCTACACCCATGGCTTTGTCTTTACAGCATGCTTTCCTCATAGTGAACCTCTTAGTTTTATTTTATTATATTATTTATTTTGTAAAGATTTTATGTATGTATGTATTTATTTATTTATTTGAGAGAGTGCATAAGCTGGGTGGGGGAGGGGCGGAAGGAGACAGAGAAGCATGCTTTCCACTGAGAAGGGAGCCCAATGGAAGGCTCAATGTGGGGCTCGTTTTGGAGATTAATGTGGGGTTCAATGCAGGGCTCGATCCCAGGACACTGAGACCATGACCTGAGCCAACAGCAGATGCTTAACCAGCTGACCCACTCAGGCGCCCATGAGTATCTTAGTTTTGCCATCATTTACAATTTGAATAGGCTGAGAATTTCCCATTTCATTATTAGTAGGGTTTTTATGTTTAACATTCTTCAATTTCTGTCTTCCTTCTTTTTTACTATAAGCAGCAAGAAGAAAACAGGCTACACCTTTAACATTTTACTTGGAATTCTCCTCAGATTATCAAGTTCTTCCCTTACAAGTTCTGCTTTCTACCCAAATGTAAGACACAATAAGCTGAGCTATCTGCCAATTCATAAGATTACGCTTTTCTCCAGTTTTCAAAAACATGTTCTCTATTGCCTTCTGAGCTCTTATCAACAGTGCCCTTTGACATTTTTTATTTCTACCAAAAGTTTATGATAATTTAAGTATTCTCTAAAATGTAGTCTTTCACTGCTGTGCAAGTCACTCCCTTCTGCTATATTTTTTTTACCAAGATATACTTCATATAACACAAAACTCCCTGTTTTAAAATTCATAAGTTTTTAGTGTATTCATTATATTGTATAATCATCACCACAATCTAATTCAAGAATACTTCCATCATCCTAAAATGAAACCTTGTAACTATAAGCCAGTCCCAATTTCCTATTGCCCCCATTCCTAGCAACTAATCTACATTTACAGTTGCTCCTTGGTAAACCATATTCCTTATGGCCTTATGGTAGCTTAGCTCTGAGATGGTCTAGGCAAGGGAGTGGACCAAAGCTCTATGGTTGGCAACTATCTACTTTATGCTGGAGTGATGGCTATCTTCCCAAGGCGACTACTTCAGCAGTAGAATAAGTAGGTAAGAGGGCAATTTCTCTGAGAAACATGCTGTCTGAAAGTGTGAGAAGACTCTCTGCATACAACCTTACCTCAAAACCTCAAAATCAGAGATAAAGAGGGAATAGAAAGTCTCGGTAACTCGGGTCTACCTATTGCCAATTTCTTCATGTGAACTTGAATCTTCAGCACTGGTTTGAGAGATTTTGTTTTGACTTCCCAGCTGAAGAGATACCATTGCTTTGGATTTCTGGGAATTTCAGGGATAGCTGATAGATCATCTTAAATGCCTGTATTAAAGTCAGGATGATCTCACAAGTTGGATATGGAGGAAAGCATAACAACCCAAAATCTGGAATTTAGAAGCTACTTATCTTTCTCAATGTCTATCCTGAACCCATTCCCCTACAAAGAGTGCAAACACAAGCATCATCTAGATGAGAAATTACATTGACAACATGAGCTACAATTACATGGTCTATAACTAAATTACCTCATTTAATCTTTAAAATAACCCTCACAAGATTGGTTATATTATATCCCCTTTTTTTACAGATGAGAATTTAGGCACAGAGTGAAGTTAAATTGTACAAGATCATATGACTAGTGAGTGGCAGAACCCAGAATAAGAGGCATTCTGTTACCAAAGCCTGTACTCCTAACCTAACACAAGACAAGAGGAAAGTTTTGGAGGTTTGGGACATGCAAATAAAAAAATTATTGTCTCATATTTCTGGAGGTGAGATATCGAAAATCAAGGTGTTGGCAGAGATCATTCTTTCTGGGAGCTATGAGGGAAGAATCTCTTCCAGACCTTTTTTTTTTTTTTTTTTTTTTTTGGTTTCATGCCATCTTCGTTATATGCATATCTGTATAAATTTCTCCCTTTTATAAGGACACTAATCATATTTGACAGGTGTCCATCTTACTCCCTTTATGACTTCATCTTAACTAACTGTGCATGCAATAGTTGCATTTCCAAATAAGGTCACATTCTGAGGTACTGGGGGTTAGGACTTCAACATGTAAATTTTTAGAGGTGACACAATTCAACACTAAATAGAAGACATCATTGTTTTTGGGTTTGTCACTATTTCTCTTCCATTTTGCTAAGTTGTATGAGCATGTACTCTCGCTTCAGAAAGGCCAGTGGCATCCTGGCATCCACAAATAAGCTGAAGGAGAAGTTTGAGGACAGAAAACCTATTGCCAGGAAAGGCATAGATGTCCTCAAGAGGAAAATGGGAAGGCATTTCAGAAAAACTATCAGATGGAAAGTTTGGTAAATAGGGGCAACATATTGATAAAGAGGAAGTCTGGGAAAGATCAAGGCCTTCCAAGACCTAGGAGATACTTTTCTAGAAGCTGGAAAATCTTCTGCCACTAGAACATTAGGAGTTTCTTCCACCCTCTATACTTCAGTGGCAGCACTTTTTATGAACTGGAGTGTGTTCTCCTCAAATTTATATTCTGAGGTTTTAACAGCCAGTATCTGAAAATGTGACTGTATTTGAAGATAGGACTTTTAAAAAGGTAATTAAGTTAATATCAGCCTGTAAGGATGTGCCTTAATCCAATTTGACTGGTATCCTTAAATGAAGAGGAGATTAGGACATTAAAGAGGAGACACAAGGGATGTATAAGAAAAGAAGGATGACCATGTGAAGAGGCAACAAAGGGCAGCCATCTGCAAGTCAAGGAGAGAGGTCTCAGAAGAAATGAAACCTGATGACACTGATCTGGGACTTCTGGCCTCCAGAACTGTGAAAAAATAAATTTCTGTATTTGAGTCACCTAGTTTGTAGCATTTTGTTATGATGGATCTGGTAAAATAATATAGCACCAAATAGAAAGGAAATGGATTTGATGATAGCTAAGGCTCATTCATGCATTGAGCAATTATTAAATGCTTACCAGGCTGTCAATTTCTTCCTGATTCAGTCCCCTTCCCGAATCACCTCTGGTAACCATCTGTTTATTCTCTGTATCTATGGGCCTGTCTTCTTTTGTTTCCTTTATTTTTTAATTTAATTTTATTTTCTCAGTGTTCCAAGATTCATTGTTTATTCGCCACACCCAGTTCTCCATGCAATACCTGCCCTCCTTATTACGCACCACCAGGCTCACCCATCCCCCCACCCACTCCCCTCCCAAACCCTCAGTTGGTTTCTCAGAGTCCACAATCTCTCATGGTTCATCTCCCTTCCAATTTTCCCCAACTCACTTCTCCTATCCTTCTCCCAATGTCCTCCGTGTTATTCCTTATGCACCACAGGTAAGTGAAATCATATGATAATTGACTCTCTCTGCTTGACTTATTTCACTCAGCATGATCTCCTCCAGTACCGTCCATATTGACACAAAAGTTGGATATTCATCCTTTCTGATGGAGGTATAATATTCCATTGTATATATGGACCATATCTTCTTTGTTCATTTGTCTGCTGAAGGGCATCTTGGCTCTTTCCAGAGTTTGGCGACTGTGGCCACTGCTGCTCTGAACATTGGGGTACAGATGGTCCTTCTTTTTACTGCATCTGTATCTTTGGGGTAAATACCCAGTAGTGCAATTGCGGGGCCATAAGGTAGCTTTATTTTTAATTTCTTAAGGAATCTCCACACTGCTTTCCAAAGTGGCTACACCAACTTGCATCCCCACGAACAGTGTAAGAGGGTTCCCCTTTCTCCACATCCTCTCCAACACTTGTTTGGAGTTTGGAGTTGTTTACTGCCTTGTTAATTTTGGCCATTCTAACTGGCGTAAGGTGGTATCTCAATGTGGTTTTGATTTGCATCTCCCTGATGGCTAATGAGGATGAACATTTTTTTCATGTGTCTGTTAGTCATTTGTATGTCATCTTTGGAGAAGTATCTGTTCATATTTTCTGTCCATTTTTTGGATGTGATTATCTGGTTTTTGAGTGTTGGTTTTGAGGAGTTCTCGTTTTAATATTTTATTTATTTATTTGACACACAGAGAGAAATCACAAGTAGGCAGAGAGGCAGGCAGAGAGAAAGGGGGAAGCAGGCTCCCCGCTGAGCAGAGAGCCCAATGTGGGGCTTGATCCCGGGACCCTGAGATCATGACCTGAGCCGAAAGCAGAGGTTTAACCCACTGAGTCACCCAGGTGCCCTGAGGAGTTCTTTATACATCTTGGATATCAGTCCTTTGTCTGTAATGTCATTTGTGAATATCTTCTCCCATTCCATGGGTCACCTCTTTGTTTTGTTGACCCCTTCCTTTGTTATGCAGAAGCTTTTGATCTTGATGAAGTCCCAAATGTTCATTTTTGCTTTTGTTTCTTTTGCCTTTGGAGACATCTTTCATGCCAACGGGCCTCAAAAGAAAGCTGGGGTAGCAGTTCTCATATCAGATAAATTAGATTATAAACTAAAGACTGTAGTAAGAGATACAGAAGGACACTATATCATTCTTACAGGGTCTATCCACCAAGAAGATCTAACAACTGTAATATTTATGCCCCCAATATGGGAGCAGCTAACTACATAAGGCAACTGTTAATCAAAATAAAGAGTAATATTGATAAGGATACGTTAATAGTAGGGGATCTTAACACACCAGTCTCAGTAATAGACAGATCATCCAAGCAGAAAATCAATAAAGAAACAAGAGCCTTGAATGACACATTGGACCAGATGGACCTCATAGATATATACAGAACATTCCACCCTAAAACAACAGAATACTCATTCTTCTTGAGCACTAATGGAACTTTCTCCAGAATAGACCACATACTGGGTCACAAATCAGTGCTCAACAAATACCAAAAGACTGAGATTATTCCCTGCATATTCTCAGACCACAGTGCTTTGAAACTGGAACTCAACCACAAGAAAAAGTTTGGAAGGAATTCAAACACTTGGAAGCTAAAGACCACCCTGCTTAAGAATGTTTGGATATGGGGGAGTCAAGATGGCGGGGAAGTAGGAGGAGGCACCATTTCAACCTGTACCCTAAAGTGAGCTGATTACCTACCAAAGAACTCCGACCACCCATGAAATCAGCCTGAGATCAGAATTATACACGTCTGGATCTCTACAGGAGCAGAAGACGCCAGTGGCAGGTAAAGCAGACTGGGAGCATCGGACTGATATCGGAAGATAAACAAAAGGGGGAGGGAGCCACCAGAGGTGACTGATCGGAAAGTAATACCCCAACACGAGAGTGCTCTGCCTCTGGGGACCAGCATTAACTTGGAGTCTGGTTGAAAGCACTCAAAAAACAAAGAGCAAAGGATCGCAGGGGGTAATAGTGGGAACCTGGGCCGTTAGGGTCAGGGACCTAAGTCCCCGGAACCAGGACAGCCTCCCCTGGCACTGAGCCAGAGAGAGTGCGGCAGACAAATCAGGTCTCCGTCCCTGAGCCGCCAGTGCGCCTGAACGCCAGCGTGCCCGAGAACGAGTGGGGTCTGGCTCCCGTGAGGGGCTGGGAGCCTGGCCAGACGGCAATCCTGAAACACGCGCGTCCCACACCCTCCCTTGAGATAGGTGCTCATAGGCGCTAGCCTGGAGCTCTGGCATCCGGAAAAACCAGACATTCCCAGCCCGGGACAGCGGGAAAATCTCAGTGTGCGACCTCTGCTCGGAACCTCTCTGGCGGTCTGGAGCTGCCTAGACAGCCACCGCTGCCCTGGTTTTGGGTACAAAGAGGAGCTCCTGCATCCCCAGGGACAGTGACTCAGAACCCACTCTGCCAGCAGCTTTTGCAAAACATTCTGAGGCTTCTCTCTGAGAGGGAGGTTGGGGTGCAGTTTGCTCTCCTCTAAACCTCCCAAAACCATCAAAAGCTGTCAAGGCGAGAGAAAGCACATGAAAGAACATAAAAACCCCCAGAGAACAAAAGGCTGAAAAAAACAGTTTCCTCAGAGCTCACCCCCTTGAGGAGAGCAGGAGGACCTAACTCAGGGAACATCATTGTCTGAAACCCACGTGGCAGGCCCCTCCCCCAGAAAACCAACCAGGAAGGAAGAAAAAAAAAAAGACTACAAGAGAACAACCACCACTACTTGATAAATACAACTTTTATTTTTAACTCTTTACCAATATTCTGGTTCTTTTTTTTTATACATACAGATAATTTTTTAACCTATTTAACATCACACTGAGATGTCCAGTACATCAAATTCTTTAATAACCTTCTAACCTGAACTTTTTGATACATACACCCGTGTTTTTCTTTTGCTTTTCTATTTTTTTAATTCTTTTTTCATTTTAACTTAGTTTAGTCTAGTTTATTCTTTTTTAATTTTTATTTTCTACTATACATATAGAGTTAAACTTCAAGGTAATCCCCTTTCCCCAATCAATGCTACCCCTATAGGCAAACCAGTTTCTAATCCCCCTGTAACTTAGGACAGTTGAGTCCCTTAACAAAAACATCAAGATACCTTCAGGAAGAATCAAAATAACCTTCCTCACCACACTGAGAATCTATAACCATTCTCCCAATTTTTCCTTCTGTCAGTGTTTCTGTGAATTTGTGTTTGTCCTGCTAATATATAAATCTTATACTTGGGGTTCTTTCTGATGAGGTTCTTCCCTTTTTCTTTGCTTATATATACATATTTTTTTTCTCTTCTCATATACTTTTATCACTCTTTTTGTTTGTCTGTTTTGGTTTGTATACTTCACAAATCTTACCTTGTGGCCCATTTGGGCTGAGCCTTCTCTTTTTTTTTTTTTTTCCATTTTATTTATTTTTTCAGCGTAACAGTATTCATTCTTTTTGCACAACACCCAGTGCTCCATGCAAAACGTGCCCTCCCCATTACCCACCACCTGTTCCCCCGACCTCCCACCCCTGACCCTTCAAAACCCTCAGGTTGTTTTTCAGAGTCCATAGTCTCTTATGGTTCGCCTCCCCTCCCCAATGTCCATAGCCCGCTAATGAGCCTTCTCTTTTATCTTCCCTTTTTTTCCTCTCTCTCTCTCTCTCTTTTTTTTCCCCTTTTTTCTTTCCCCTTTTTTTCTATCTTCTTCTCTATTTCTTTTTCTTTTGTTTTTTTCTCTCATTTGGGTGGGGAATCCTGGTTGCACAGAAGCGTTCCAGGGTGCACATTGACTGCACCACAATCGATAAGTCCAGCTGCATCTGTTCAGTCATCTCTTTCCAAAATGACTAGGAGGAGGAATACCCAACAGAAGAAAAATACAGAGGACGGGCCTTCTGCAACAGAGCTAATGGCTATCGACATAGACAATATGTCAGAAAAGGAATTCAGACTAACAATTATCCAGGCAATAGCTAGGTTGGAGAAAGCCATGGATGACCAAACAGAATTGATTCGGGCAGAACTGAAAGCCACCAGGGATGATGTTCACAATGTTAGGGAAGAACTGAAAGCCACCAGGGATGATGTTCAAAATGCTCCCAATGAGTTCCAATCTAACCTAAATTCTCTAAAAGCTAGGGTAACTGAGACAGAAGATAGAATTAGTGATCTGGAGGACAAACAGATAGAGAGAAAGGATCAGGAGGAAGCCTGGAACAAACAGCTCAGAAGCCACGAAAACAGAATCAGGGAAATAAACGATGCCATGAAACGTTCCAACGTCAGAATTATTGGAATCCCTGAAGGGGAGGAAAAAGAAAGAAGTCTAGAAGATATAGTGGAAGAAGTTGTCTATGAAAATATTCCGAATATCACGAATGGAAACAACGTTCACGTACTAGAGGCAGAAAGATTTCCTCCCAAGATTTTAGATTCTCCAAAGTCCTCACGACACCTTATAGTTAGAATGAGGAATTATGTTTCATGACAGACCCTCTTAAAAGCAGCTAGGACAAAGAATCTCCTTACATACAGAGGAAAACCCATTAGAATAACGTCAGACCTTTCCACAGAGACCAGGCAAGCCAGGAAGGGCTGGCAAAATATATTCAGAGTACTAAATGAGAAGAACATGCAACCAAGAATACGCTATCCAACAAGACTGACATTTAAAATGGACGGAGAGATAAAGAGTTTCCAAGACCGGCAAAGCTTAAAAGACTATGCAACCACCAAGCCGACACTGCAGGAAATATTAAGGGGGGTCCTATAAAAGAGAAAAAATCCTAAGAATATCATTGAACAGAAATATAGAAACAATCTACAGACAGAAAGACTTCAAAGGCAACACGATGTCAATAAAAACCTATCTCTCAATAATCACTCTCAATGTGAATGGCCTAAATGCGCCCATAAAACGACACAGGGTTGCAGATTGGATAAAACGACAGGACCCATCCATATGTTGTCTACAAGAGACCCATTTTGAACCTAAGGATACACCCAGACTGAAAGTGAAGGGATGGAGAAGCATCTTTCATGCCAATGGGCCTCAAAAGAAGGCCGGGGTAGCGATTCTCATATCAGATAAATTAGATTTTAAACTAAAGACTGTAGTCAGAGATACAGAAGGACACTACATAATTTTTAAAGGGACTATCCGCCAAGACGATCTAACAATTGTGAATATCTATGCCCCCAATATGGGAGCACCGAATTACATAAGAAAACTATTAATCAAGATAAAGAGTCATATATATATGAATACAATAATAGTAGGAGATCTTAATACACCTCTCTCAGAAATAGACAGATCATCGAAGCAGAAAATTAATAAAGAAATAAGAGCATTGAATGAAACATTGGACCAGATGGACCTCATTGACATATACAGAACATTCCACCCTAAAACAACAGAATACTCATTCTTCTCAAGTGCACATGGAACCTTCTCCAGAAGAGACCACATACTCGGTCACAAAGCAGCACTCAACCGATACCAAAAGACTGACATTATTCCCTGCATATTCTCCGATCACAATGCTTTGAAACTGGAAGTCAATCACAAGGAAAAGTTCAGAAGGAACTCAAACACCTGGAAGCTAAAGACCACCTTGCTTAAGAATGCTTGGATCAACCAGGAGATCAAAGATGAACTTAAACAATTCATGGAAACCAATGAGAATGAAGACACTTCCGTCCAAAACCTATGGGATACAGCAAAGGCGGGTCTAAGGGGGAAATACATAGCCATCCAAGCCTCCCTCAAAAACATTGAAAAATCCAGAATACACCAGCTGTCTCTACACCTTAAAGAACTGGAGAATCAACAACAAATCAAACCAACTCCACATGCAAGAAGGGAAATAATCAAGATTAGAGCAGAGATCAATGAGGTAGAAACGAGAGATACAGTAGAACGTATCAATGAAACGATAAGCTGGTTTTTTGAAAGAATCAATAAGATCGATAAACCATTGGCCACACTAATCCAAAAGAAAAGAGAGAAAGCCCAAATTAATAAAATTATGAATGAAAAGGGAGAGATCACAACTAACACCAAGGAAATAGAAACAATCATCAGAAATTATTACCAACAGTTATATGCCAATAAGCTAAGCAACCTAGATGAAATGGATGCATTCTTGGAAAGCTACAAACTCCCAAAATTGAACCAGGAAGAAATTGACAACCTGAATAGACCGATATCTAGTAATGAGATTGAAGCAGTGATCAAAAACCTCCCAAAAAACAAGAGCCCAGGACCTGACGGATTCCCTGGGGAATTCTACCAAACTTTCAAAGAAGAAATAACACCAATTCTCCTGAAGCTGTTCCAAAAAATTGAAGCAGAAGGAAAACTTCCAGACTCGTTTTATGAAGCCAGCATTACCCTGATCCCCAAACCAGGCAAAGGCCCTACCAAAAAGGAGAATTTCAGACCAATATCACTGATGAATATGGATGCAAAGATTCTCAACAAGATCCTAGCAAACAGGATCCAGCAGCACATTAAAAAGATTATCCACCATGACCAGGTGGGATTCATCCCTGGGTTGCAAGGTTGGTTCAACATTTGCAAAACAATCAATGTGATAGAACAAATCAATTAGAGAAGAGAGAAGAACCACATGGTCCTCTCAATTGATGCAGAAAAAGCATTTGACAAAATCCAGCATCCGTTCGTAATGAAAACGCTTCAAAGGATAGGGATAGAGGGAACATTCCTGAACTTCATAAAATGTATCTATGAAAGACCCACAGCAAATATCATCCTCAATGGGAAAAATCTTGCAGCCTTCCCGTTGAGATCAGGAACACGACAAGGATGCCCACTCTCACCACTCTTGTTCAACATAGTATTCGAAGTTCTAGCAACGGCAATCAGACAACAAAGAGGAATAAAAGGTATCCAAATTGGCAAGGAAGAAGTCAAACTCTCTCTCTTCGCAGATAACATGATTCTTTATATGGAAAACCCCAAAGACTCCACCCCCAAACTACTAGAACTCATACAGCAATTCAGTAACGTGGCAGGATACAAAGTCAATGTACAGAAATCAGTGGCTTTCTTATACACTCACAATGAAAATACAGAAAAGGAAATTAGAGAGTCAATTCCATTTACTATAGCACCATGAACCACAAGATACCTGGGAATAAACCTAACCAAAGTGGTAAAGGACCTGTACTCAAGGAACTACAGAACACTCATGAAAGAAATTGAAGAAGACACAAAAAGATGGAAGACCATTCCATGCTCTTGGATCGGAAGAATAAACATTGTTAAAATGTCTATACTGCCTAGAGCAATCTATACTTTTAATGTCATTCCGATCAAAATTCCACCGGTATTTTTCAAAGAGCTGGAGCAAATATCCTAAAATTTTTATGGAATCAGAAGAGACCCCAAATTGCTAAGGAAATGTTGAAAAACAAAAACAAAACTGGCGGCATCCCGTTACCCGATTTCAAGCTTTACTACAAAGCTGTGATCACCAAGACAGCATGGTACTGGCATAAAAACAGACACATAGACAGTGGAACAGAGTGGAGAGCCCAGATATGGACCCTCAACTCTATGGTCAAATAATCTTCGACAAAACAGGAAAACATATTCAATGGAAAAAAGACAGTCTCTTCAATAAATAGTGCTGGGAAAACTGGACAGCGATATGTAGAAGGATGAAACTCGACCATTCTCTTACACCGTACACAAAGATAAACTCGAAATGGATAAAAGACCTCAACATGAGACAGGAATCTATCAGAATCCTAGAGGAGAACATAGGCAGTAACCTCTTCGATATCAGCCACAGCAACTTCTTTCAAGATATGTCTCCAAGGGCCAAGGAAACAAAAGCAAAAATGAACTTTTGGGACTTCATCAAGATCAAAAGCTTCTGCACAGCAAAGGAAACAGTCAACAAAACAAAAAGGCAACCCACGGAATGGGAGAAGATATTTGCAAATGACAGTACAGACAAAAGGTTGATATCCAGGATCTATAAAGAACTCCTCAAACTCAACACACACAAAACAGATAATCATATCAAAAAGTGGGCAGAAGATATGAACAGACACTTCTCCAACGAAGACATACAAATGGCTATCAGACACATGAAAAAATGTTCATCATCTCTAGCCATCAGGGAGATTCAAATTAAAACCACATTGAGATACCACCTGACACCAGTTAGAATGGCCAAAATTAGCAAGAGAGGAAACAATGTGTGTTGGAGAGGATGTGGAGAAAGGGGAACCCTCTTACACTGTTGGTGGGAATGCAAGTTAGTGCAGCCGCTTTGGAGAACAGTGTGGAGATTCCTGAAGAAATTAAGAATAGAGCGTCCCTATGACCCTGCAATTGCACTGCTGGGTATTTACCCCAAAGATACAGATGTAGTGAAAAGAAGGGCCATCTGTACCCCAATGTTTATTGCAGCAATGGCTACGGTCGCCAAACTGTGGAAAGAACCAAGGTGCCCTTCAACGGATGAATGGATAAGGAAGGTGTGGTCCATATACACAATGGAGTATTATGCCTCCATCAGAAAGGATGAATACCCAACTTTTGTAGCAACATGGACGGGACCGGAAGAAATTATGCTGAGCGAAATAAGTCAAGCAGAGAGAGTCAAGTATCATATGGTCTCACTTATTTGTGGAGCATAACAAATAACATGGTGGACATTGGGAGATGGAGAGGAGAGGGAGTTGAGGGAAACTGGAAGGGGAGATGGACCATGAGAGTCTATGGACTCTGAGAAACAACCAGAGGGTTTTGAACTGGCGGGAGGTGGGAGGTTGAGGAACCAGGTGGTGGGTAATAGGGAGGGCATGTACTGCATGGAGCACTGGGTGTGGTGCCAAAACAATGAACACTGTTATGCTGTAAATAAACAAATAATAAATAAATAAATAAAATTTAAATTGAAAGAAAAAAAAAGAATGTTTGGATACAAAAAAAAAAAAAAGAATGTTTGGATCAACCAGGAAATCAAAGAAGAACTTAAAAAATTTATGGAAACCAATGAGAATGAAGACACATCGGTCCACAACTTATGGGATATGGCAAAGGTGGTTCTAAGGGGGAAATACATAGTCATCCAAGCCTCACTCAAAAAAAATTTTTTTTGAAAAATCCAGAATACACCAGCTCTCTTTACACATTAAAGAACTGGAGAATCAACAACAAATTAAGACAACCCCATGCACAACAAGTGAAATAATCAAGATTAGGGCAGAGATCAATGAGTTAGAAACAAGAGATACAGTAGAAATTATCAATGAAACTAGAAGCTGGTTCTTTGAAACAATCAATAAGATCGAAAAAACACTCACCAAAATAATCCAAAAGAAAAGAGAGAGGCCCAAATTAATAAAATTATGAATGAAAGGGGAGATATCACAACTAACACCAAGGAAAAAGAAACAATCATCAGAAATTATTATCAACAGTTATATGCCAGTAAATTAAGCAACCTAGAAGAAACTGATGCATTCCTGGCAACTTACAAACTTCCAAGAATGAAACAAGGAGAAATTGACAATCTGAAGAGACCAAATCTAGTAACGAGATTGAAGCAGTGAACAAAAACCTCCCAAAAAACAAGAGACCAGGACCTGATTGATTCCCTGGTGAATTCTACCAAACTTTCAAAGAAGAAATAATACCTAATCTCCTGAAACTGTTTCAAAAAATAGAAACACTTCCAGGCTCTTTCTATGAAGCCAGCATTACCCTGATCCCCAAACCAGGCAAGGAGTCCATCAAAAAGGAGGATTTCAGACCAATACCACTGATGAATATGGATGCCAAGATTCTCAACAAGGTCCTAGCTAATAAGATCCAACAGTACATTAAAAAGATTATCCACAATGACCAGGTGGGATTTATCCCTGGGAGATAAGGGGAGCAAGGGTGGTTCAACATTCGTAAATCAATCAATGTGATAGAACAAATCAATACAAGAAGAGAGAAGAACCACATGGTACTCTCAGTTGATGAAGAAAAAGCATTTGACAAGATACAGCATCCCTTCCTGATTAAAATGCTTCAAAGTACAGGGATAGAGGGAACATTCCTCCACTTCATAAAATCTATGAAAAACCCACAGGAAATACCATCCTCAATGGGGAAAAGCTGGCAGCCTTCCCTTTGAGATCAGGAAAATGACAAGGATGCCCACTCTCACCACTCTTGTTCAATATAGTATTAAAAGTCCTAACAACAGGTATTCAGACAACACAGAGAAATAAAAGGTATTCAAATTGGCAATGAAGAAGTCAAACTCTGTTTGCAGATGATATGATACTTTATATGGAAGACCCAAAAGACTCTACCCCCAAACTACTAGAACTCATACAGCAATTCAGTAATGTGGCAGGATACAAAATCAATGTACATAAATCAGTTTATTTCTCATACACTGACAGTGAAAATATAGAAAGGGAAATTAGAGAGCCAATTCCATTTACACCAAGAACCATATGATACTTGGGAATAAACCTAACCAAAGAGGTAAAGGATCTGCACTCAAGGAACTACGGAACACTCATGAAAGATATAGAAGAAGATGGAAAAGCATTCCATGCTCAGGAATTGGAAGAATAAATGTTGTTAAGATGTCTGTACTGCCTAGAGCAATCTATACTTTCAATGCCATCCTGATCAAAATTCCACTGGTATTTTTCAAAGTGCTGGAACAAACAATCCTAAAATTTGTATGGAACCAGAAGAGACCCTGAATTGATAAGGAAATGTTGAAAAGGAAAAACAAAACTGGGGCATCACATTACCTGATTTTAATCTTTACTACATAGCTGTGATCACCAAGACAGCATGGTACTGGCACAAAAACAGACACATATACCAGTGGAACAGAGTAGAGAGCCAAGATAAGGACCCTCAACTCTATGGTCAAATAATCTCTGACAAAGCAGGAAAAAATATACAGTGGGAAAAGAAAGACATTCTCTTCAATAAATGGTGTTGGGAAAATTGGACTGCTATGTATAGAAGACTTAAACTTGACCATTCTCTTACACCATACACAAAGATAAACTTGAAATGGATAGAAGACCTCAACGTGAGGCAGGGATCTATCAAAATCCTAGAGGAGAACATAGGCAGTAACCTCTTCGATATCAGCCATAGCAACTTCTTTCAAGACATGTCTCCAAAGGCTAAAGAAAAGCAAAAATGAACTTTTGGGACTTCATCAAAATCAAAAGTTTCTGCACAGTAAACAGTCAACAAAACAAAGAGGCAACCCATGGAATGGGAGAAGATATTCACAAATGATACTGCAGAAAAGGGCTGATATCCAAGATATATAAAAAAAATTCTCAAACTCAACACTCAAAAAACCAGATAATCATGTCCAAAAAAAGAGCAGAAGACATGAACAGACACTTTTCCAAAGAAGACATACAAATGCTTACAGACTCATGAAAAAATGTTCATCATCATTAGCCATCAGGGAGATGCAAATCAAAACCACACTGGGATACCACCTTACACCAGTCTGAATGGCCAAAATTAACAAGGCAGTAAACAACTCCAAACTCCAAACAAGTGTTGGAGAGGATGTGGAGAAAGGGGAACCCTCTTACACTGTTCGTGGGGATGCAAGTTGGTGTAGCCACTTTGGAAAGCAGTGTGGAGATTCCTTAAGAAATTAAAAATAAAGCTACCTTATGGCCCCGCAATTGCACTACTGGGTATTTACCCCAAAGATACAGATGCAGTAAAAAGAAGGACCATCTGTACCCCAATGTTCAGAGCAGCAGTGGCCACAGTCGCCAAACTCTGGAAAGAGCCAAGATGCCCTTCAGCAGACAAATGAACAAAGAAGATATGGTCCATATATACAATGGAATATTATACCTCCATCAGAAAGGATGAATATCCAACTTTTGTGTCAATATGGACGGTACTGGAGGAGATCATGCTGAGTGAAATAAGTCAAGCAGAGAGAGTCAATTATCATATGATTTCACTTACCTGTGGTGCATAAGGAATAACACGGAGGACATTGGGAGAAGGATAGGAGAAGTGAGTTGGGGGAAATTGGAGGGGGACACGAACCATGAGAGACTGTGGACTCTGAGAAACCAACTGAGGGTTTGGGAGGGGAGTGGGTGGGGGGATGGGTGAGCCTGGTGGTGCGTAATAAGGAGGGCAGGTATTGCATGGAGAACTGGGTGTGGTGAATAAACAATGAATCTTGGAGCACTGAGAAAATAAAATTAAATTTTAAAGTAATGTAATAAATTTTTAAAAATGCTGAGCAGATACCAGAGAGAGCACTGGTGATAAGGCAATCCTGTGGATTTTATGGTCTACAATAACATCCTGCTGGTGCGTGAGCAGGGTCCTGGAATTCCATGGCTATTGTTCTATCTTAGGTCATGCCTTTATGACTGCCTTCCTCAGCCTCCAGGAAGCATTCCCTCCTACCATTACATCACCTTTCTTCATCACTATGAAGGTTAAGGTGCTAAGAACTTCTGGACACTCCTTCACGTTGCTTTATTTATTTTGGTGGGATGGAGGATAGTGTATAACTTTGCTTTTTCTAGGTCTGTTTTTTCTGCCATTGGATATGGCTACTGAGAAGATGAAGTATTTACATCCAAACACTTGCTTTCTCAAGCACAGAAGTTTCAGAATGGTGCGGTTACAAGAGTCAGTTCCTGGAGGGGAATTCTGTGATCATCAAGAGCATGACCAAAGTATTATAAGAAACCAAGTGGATCAGTAGAGTCCACAGTTATGTACTAGAGCTGGAGGTGGGGACTACACTCAGGGATTCCAGGAATAAGGGTATCAGTTCAGAGACAATTTCTGGGACAAAGTATTACAAACTGAGAGTGACACATAGGCACCAGAGGTATTCCGAGGAAAGACACAATTTGATTGGAGATGAGGAATGGAAAAGGGCATAATCAAAGCCACTTCCCTAGAGACCTACAGCTGTTTCCGGGGCACCTTCCCCACAGTGGTTCTTGGGCCCTGATGGGGAACAGGGAAGGGTCCGTCACCAGCCACCCATGCAAGAAGTGCACCTCATTGGATGTGTCCAAATACTTGATACCTTTGTGCCGATGATCAGAAAAAAAGGAAGAACATATGGAAATAATGCCTCTTTTCAGAGCTTATCCCACATGAATTCCACAGCCCCAGCCTCTGTGCCAACCTATCCCTAAAAGAGAGTGTGTCAGGGATCAGGGAAATGAACAGAGCGACTGCTGCTGGAGCCTTCTGGCCAGGGCTTTCATTTGCTGCTTTCTGTCCTAATCAGTTCTCGCATATCACACTCTATACCATATCACACACAATCTAACTATTCCTTGATATAGGCATCTGCAGTGGACTCTGTCCGTTACAGACCTTTGATCAGTTGGAGACCAGATATTTGTAGAAACAAGGAGTGAGAGAGAGGGTTTTGGAGACTGTATTGTCACCCTGGTGTGGCCAACCAATTCATTACTATCCTGCTATCATCATTCTCTAGCCTAAAGAACACTGGAATCACATCTGTAATCAAACAAAGTTGGTCCTTTTACTCATTGCAGTGAGGCAGAATGCACGCATTGGAGACTCAGTGTGGGGGGGTCTCAATAAGTGGATATTAGTGATGACATAGAAGTTGGGCTTCTGTTAAGTGATTTTGTGGAAGACTCAAAGAAGTGGGAATTTGTTCTGGATTTTGTGGTATTAGAAAGTGGGGATAATTCTGGAAAAATGACTAGAATTGACTTCAGAGACTGGATCATAAAAGTCACTGTGGATTTCTGATCTTGTCCTGTCTCTGTTTTCTCTGTCTCTGTCTTCTCTCCACCTCAGATCACTGCCCTAAAGAAAGCTGGCTGTCATGTTGTAAGGATACTCAGTTTGTAGAGAGGTCTTATGTGGCAAGGAATTGAAAGCTCCACCTAATGGCCATGTGAATGAGCTATCTTGGGAACAGATCCTAAGGCTCCAGGTAAGCCTTTAGATAACATGCTTGTCTGGCTTACATATTGAGTATAACCTCTGAGAAACACTGAGCCAGAGTCATCCTCTAAGTTACTCTTGAATTCCTGACACAAATTATGAATAAGTGGATTTAAAAAAAAAAAAAACAACTTTTAAACCACTACAGTTGAGGTAATTTGTTACACAGCAGTAACCAGCTAATAATACATTAACCAAGCCATAAAATGGGGTTGATTATTTCTCACCAGCAGAGGCTTATGAGGGTCAAATGAGAGAATATAATTTGTGACGCACTATCACACAGTGGGTTTAGGTTTCTCTGTAATCAATCTCTTAAATAGATGTTAGCATACAGTGTGTTCATTAAGGATAGTCCTTGATATCAACACCTGTTGAAGTAAATGGTAGGAAGCAGTATTGGATGGACAGAGAAGTTAAGCTGTCATGCTGGTTCAACAAGAGACTTAACCAACCCCAAAGGAATCGCTGGAGCTACAATCATTTTTCAGAGTAGTCTCTTCTTGGAGTAATATCAGCCATCAAATGTGAGCAACCTAGGAAGACCTAAAGTGTCTATCTTTAGCTGTGAGAACTCCCTGCTGACAATATTCCTAGTATTTGTGGAGCAATACTTCCTTAATTGAAAAGGAGAGTATGGACAATGCATCAGTGGTCACCAAAAGTATCATCCAATCATCAGAAGGTCCTTTAATACAGTAGCCAAGACTGAAATTTGAGTTACACCTTTAGGGTCCTATTGCTTTGTTTATATTTTTATATGCTGAATATTTTTTGATACTTAAATGTTCTAGTTTTTTGTTTTTAATTTTTGTAAACTTCTTTGGCAGCTGAAGAAACAAAGGATTTCTTCAGACAAATCAAATGTTTTCCATTCTCTTTGTCTTTCAGTTCTTTATAAAAACATGGTTTAAAAATTTTATGCTATTAATTTAATTTCTGTTCTCTGGATTTCATTCACTAATTGAGCAGTGTTTATTTCTATTTATAATTGCCAATACTTGAGCTATTGCTTTTCTGTAAATATAAAAAGGAAAGAAAATAATTTTTGGTACTGATATTATTTAAAAAAAAAAAACACAGGAATTTAAGGTGGTTTTGATTTTCAAGAAACTGGGGAGAACATATTAACTGTGCCGGGTAACCTATCCAAGGTGATAATGGTAAGCATGCAAGATCCAGAAACTTTTATTTTCACATAAAGGAAAATATTTTGGAAGTAACCTTCAAAATGATATGTTTAAAAAGGAGGTTTGTAACAAATATATGTGATTTTGTGTGTCAGCCGAAGATGGAATATACCTCCTGCTGGGGGGTGCATAATAGGCTATTTATAGTTAGTACTACCAATTTATCACTTTATTCACAAGTATCCATTTATTCATTCACTCATTTTTTTCATTCTTCCTCTCTTTGTTTCTCTGTCTCTGTCTCTCTCTCTCTCATACACACACATGTACACACACACACACACACACTCACACACACACACACACACACTCATGCAAACATTTTTCCTTAAAAATGTTTTTTTTTTTTTAAGGCTTGAGCCAAAAGGAGCTTCTTGCAACATGTTTCACAGACTTAGTGCACTGTGTGTTAAGAGCTCAATCTTGGGGCGCCTGGGTGGCTCGGTGGGTTAAAGCCTCTGCCTTCGGCTCAGGTCATGGTCCCAGGGTCCTGGGATTGAGCCCCACATCGGGCTCTCTGCTCCGCAGGGAGCCTGCTTCCTCCTCTCTCTCTGCCTGCGTCTCTGCCTAGTTGTGATTTCTCTCTGTCAAATAAATAAAATATTTTTTTTTAAAAAGAGCTCAATCTTGATATTTCAGGTCCAGAGGTCACATATTTCAGAATCAAAGTAAGTCTGAGTAGTGTTTTTGTTAATTAATGTTGATATTTGTTTCATTTTCCTAAATATTCAGACAAACTTTGCGTAGTGATACCTTTATCAATTAAAGACATCTCTGCAGCAGCAATAGTCTTCCATTTTCACAATTAATTGACACCCTACATCTTCAGGCAGGAAAGCTAATGGAACACTCTTTTCAGAATTCAAGGCAGAGCACTCCAAAATGTTAAAAGTTTTCTTTCTCTTTGATTTCTTTTATTAACATATTTTATTTTTCTGATTTCAGAAATAACATCAACTTATTGTAAAAAAAAAAGTTGACGAACAGAAGAAATGAAATTTAAATTATCCATAATCCTGCACTCCAATAATGATCATTGTTGATAATGAAGGCAATGGTCATTCCATCATTTGTTCTGTTCCGTAACAGAAATTTGGTAGTTGTTGTGGTTCACTGGTGTCTGCACAAATGAGGAACCGAGAGAGAGAAACACAACCTCATTCTGCTCTTCAGGTGCAGAAGGGTGAAATATTAATAGTTTTTTTTTTAAAGATTTTATTTATTTATTTGACAGAGAGAAATCACAACTAGGCAGAGAGGCAGGCAGAGAGAGAGAGAGAGAGAGAGGGAAGCAGGCTCCCCGCTGAGCAGAGAGCCCGATGCGGGACTCAATCCCAGGACCCTGAGATCATGACCTGAGCCGAAGGCAGCGGCTTAACCCACTGAGCCACCCAGGCGCCCTGAAATATTAATAGTTTTAATAAATATGATAATCTATAATGCCAGGCCCTGACATCACTAGTCTAGTTTCCCAGCTCACTTCTTTCTTGCACTTCAAATTCTCGTTTATATCTCCATGTGAAACAAGTAAGTGTTAGTACCACCACTGTGTGCAGGCTATAATCTGTGAAATGTGTCACAACCAATGCCTGACTGTTGCTATCTGAACCACTATTAATGCACCTCCACCTTCATCAAGTACTATGTCTCTTTTCTCTTCTGTCTTTCTAGTTGTGTTTGTGTATCTACAAGAGAGGCATAAACTGAGTATCTTAGTATAATACTGATAGGATATTTAGTTTCAGTGAGTGCACAGAGCAGTGTCAGCTTGCATACAAGGCAATAAAGCTATGGACTTTTCTGACTGCCAATCTACTAACACACTGGTTATGAAAAGAACTCCAAACTCAAGAGGCACACAGAGGGAGGTGTGTGAAGATAAAGATTTTGAGCAAAAGAAACTTACAAATACCAAGCTATGTCTATATATATCAATGTCAACCTCTGCACAGAACCCTTCACATAGAATTCCTCATCACTGGAAAAAAATATTAACTGCAAGTCCTGGTAGCAAAGTACTGGGGGCAAGGATACCGGACATAGGGAGAGATTCTAAAGTAGCCTATTCTGGCATGGGCCCTCATCAGCAACCTGGTGTTCCCTCTGTGTCACAGATTCCTAAAATGATATAAACACTTTAAATGGTCATACAAATGATGTAAAACATTTTAATTCTAGTGGATTATGCCTAGTGAAACAAAATTATAAAAACGTGAAGTGAAAAAATCACAGTTTATGATAAGGGCCTGTTTTTAATACTCATTTCACCTAAAAAATAGTGTATTCTCTATCCCAATGTCTACACTTCTGATAATTTATTTTATCATTTCATATATTATCACAAGTTTTACACTAAGATTTCTGTAAAAATTGTAGCTGAGAAAATTTTCATGACTTTATTTGACATTTTTGTTGCATTTAATGAGAATTCTAAGTTGATTAAAATTTTGTCTTTCTACATCAATTTTGTCTTTTTATATGAAGGACATTAATCTTTTGCCAGTAATATGTATGCCAGTTTTTCTTCCCAGATTTTCATAGTCTTTTTAATTTTTATAAGCAAAGAGTTTTTTAAAATTTAATTGACATTTATGATTAAGGAAATAATATGGTTAAATATTTAAAAAGTTAATGAATTATACCTAGAAGTCACAGAACTTCAACCTGTGGGTTGATCAGTTTTGGAGAGCATCCCCAAGCAGTGGAGGCTCCAGAAGTCAGTGAAGCACGACTTGGGTTATGAGGTAAGTGCAGGCCTAAAGTTCCTGCTCCAATTTTTCCTAGCACTGTGCCCTGTGGTAAGTGATTAATTTGCTCTTTTATTTTCTTTATAGGAAGGACAGTGATAATAAGACATACAGTGAAAGATACACTGAAGGTCAAAGGGGATCAGATGACAAGTCTCATCCACAAAGAAGCAGATTCGTTTCCTGATGAAGACAGATGCAAAACCCCTAAGCAAAATTAGCAAACTATTTCAACAATACATTAAAAGGAACATTCAGAGGTGTCTGGATGACACAGTCATATAAGTATCCAACAGATGACTTGGAAGATCCTTCCGTTGACATGGTCACCCTCATTTCAGTGAGGATGATGGGATCCTGGAGTCACAGGCCAAGTAGAAGCACTTAACCTCCTGGGTCAAGGTGCACACTGATTTAACACACACACGGCTGGTTCGACCTACAGCAACCTTTAAAGGTGGCTAATTGATCAGCAGATCCTTTGGACCTTGAAATAGCTGAGCATCCTCTGAAGTTGCATTTGATCATTGTAAAAATAAATGAAATATAAATAAATATTCATTTATAATAAAAATGTAAGAACATAAAATATAAGTAAAACTCCAGATCTGGTGACTTGAGCCATCTTCATGGCAAACGATGGTCCCTTAGCCAATTCCCACACCTGAGCCAGAACACCACGAGCAAACGGACTACTGAGGAGAGACCCTACAATGAAGTCACAAGTAGCTACAGTCAATCTTCTTCCTGGGCTTAGGCAAAGGGACCTCCCGCCATTCACCAGTGTTACTGCGCACTTGCTTTAAAGACACTTGCTCTAAGCCGGAGCTCAACAATCTTTTCCTGAAAATATTTTTCCTAAATATGTGAGGCTTTACAGGCCTTTCAACTCTGTGCTGGAACTATTCAAATCTGCCATTGTTGACCGAAAGCTGCCATAGACACAGCATGGCTCTGTTCCAATAAAACTTTACCTGTGGACACGGACATGTCAATTTCAAATATTTTTCATGTCTCAGGAAACATTATTTTTCTTTTGATTTTGGTTGAAAACCATTCAAATACTTAAATTCCATTCTTAGCTTGCAGGCCGTACGAGAACAGGCTGTTTGCCAATCCCTGCCCTGAGCTAATGGAATCACTAGCTTCCCAAAATAGCACTGAGAAGAAAGTCAGCAGAATGAGGTGGCAGCCATCCCTATGGCTTCCGACAGGCCTAAAAGCTGATGCTTTTTAACATAGTGGTTTTCAACCTTGGTTGCACACTGTAGTCACATGAAGAGTTTAAGAACTGTGGTTGCCTAGTTTTCACCCCAAATTCTGCTTTAATTGTTGTGGGTATGGCCTGGTGTTAGTGAGTTTTTTCAGTCTCCTTAAGTTGCTCTAGTGTGTAAACGAGGTTGAGAACTACTTGAACAATTTAAGTGATGAGAGTGCAAGTATTTTACAGTATTTCATTTTAAAATGTTATAATTGTGATTTGGGGATAATAATATTCCAATAACAAATACACATAGTAATCTAAGAACAAAAAATATATAGCTATGCTAGAAAGTATGAAATAAGGATTCCCACGTGAGCAAGGGAGAATTTCTCCTTTTAAAGAAAGAAGGGAAATTAACAAGACAGCAAACAACAAGTGTTGAAGAGGATGTGGAGAAAGGGGAACCCTCTTACACTGTTGGTGGGAATGCAAGATACAGATGTAGTGAAAAGAAGGGCCATCTGTGCCCCGATGTTCATAGCGGCAATGGCCACAGTTGCCAAACTGTGGAAAGAGCCAAGGGGCCTTTCAACAGACGAATGGATAAAGAAGATATGGTCCATATACACAATGGAATATTATGCCTCCATCAGAAAGGATGAATACCCAACTTTTGTATCAACATGGATGGGACTGGAGGAGATTATGCTGAGTGAAATAAGTCAAGCAGAGAGAGTGAATTATCATATGGTTTTACTTACTTGTGGAGCATAAGGAATAACACGGAGGACTTGGGGAGATGGAGAGAAGTGAATTGGGTGAAATCGGAGGGGGAGATGAACCATGAGTGACTGTGAACTCTGAGAAACAAACTGAGGGTTTTGGAGGGGAGTGGGATGGGGGCTTGGGTGAGCCTGGTGGTGGGTGATAAGGAGGGCATGTACTGCATGGAGCACTGGGTGTGGTGCATAAACAATGAATCTTGGAACACCGAAAACACAAAATAAAATTTAAAAAAGAAAAGAAAAGAAAGAAAGAAAGAAAGAGAGAGAGAGAGAGAGAGAAAGAAAGAAAGGAAAGGAAAGGGAAGGAAAGGAAAAGAAATGGGAAAACAGTGGTAAAGCAGGGACCACCAGCGGTAGGATCAAAGAGGAAGCAAAACTGCTGGTAAGGCCAGAGCAATGTATAGATTAAAGCCAAGCATCTTTGAGCCGAGGGCTGACTCAGCAGGGAAGCCTCCTCTGCACTGGATAGTAGATAGTCCCAACTCAGGGTAAGCATGGAAGGGACAGCACAAACAAAAAAAAAATCAAAGGATTTGCACTGAGGGAATAAAACAAAATAGAAAAGGGTGAAAAAGGCTGTAAGATAATATTTCCTCAGAGTGATAAAAGAGTAACAAAGGATGAAATGATATCATTATACAAGAACAGAAGACTGACCAAGAAGATGGTGATTGAACACAAGGAACTGCTTTCACTTCCTCCTGTAACTTCCTTAAAACAACCTTAAAGGTAAACAAATCAATCAATGGGATACTGCTTAGCAATGAAAAGTCAAGGGCATGGATGGATCTTTAAAAAATGCTGAGTTTAAAAAGCCAGGCACAGAGGAGTACAGGATGCGTGATTCCATTTGTATGAAATTCTAGGACAGGAAAAAACCAATATAGAGAGACTGAGAGCAGATCAAGGTTTGCATGCAGCAGGAGGATGAAGAGGAGATTAGCTGGGAACCATTTGGGGGTGGGGTATATGTTCCATATCTTGATAACGTGGCGGTTAGACCTAATCTCCGATTATTACCTATAAGGAGCTAGGATCAGGAGAAGCTGGGTGAATTGTCTAAGGTGATACAGCTTATTAATCAGTGAAAAGATACATCTGCTTATAAACAATCGATTACTCCTATTGTGTTGCATAATGGGTCAGTAAGAATAGTGCTTCCCACCGCTCCCCCACCCCCAGCACCTGAAAACACCGTGACCCAGGCACAAACATCCTTTTATGCACATAAAAACATCAATATGAAAGCATAACTTTTGGGTGTTCCAACCACCCGTTTATAAATATGGTTGACATTCTCACATGTTCTTTTACCCTGACTTTTTTATGTTTACATTTGCACATAAAAAACCATAAACATTTGTTAATATCTTCTTCTGAGGAGCCATACAGTAATATACAGTTTTATATTCTGACTTTTCCTCTTTTCAGATTGTATCATGTGCTGCAACGAATATTCTTCTTTGCTTTTTGTAACCTACCACTCAAGCCTGAACTGTTTCTTTCTTTTTTTTTTTTTTTTTAAGATTTTATGTATTTATCTGACAGAGGGATCACAAGTAGGCAGAGGCAGGCGGGGGGCGGGGTGGCTGGGGAAGCAGGCTCCCCGCCGAGAAGAGAGCCCGATGTGGGACTGGATCCCAGGACCCTGAGATCATGACCTGAGCCGAAGGCAGAGGCTTAACCCACTGAGCCACCCAGGCGCCCCAAGCCCGAACTGTTTCTTGAACAATAATGGTTCTCTTGCCCAAATTGTGGAAATGGGAACTTAAGCCCCCTACCTAGTCCTTCCATGTGCCTGTTTCAGTCTGTGATCTTTTAATTTTGGTTCCCTGAAACAGTGTATCAGGTTATTTCCCACCAGGGCTGCCCTGTTTAACCATTGCCACTTTATAAAATATGTGAATAGCTGACACTGCAACTTGCCTCCATTCACCCATCTGTTTTCCTTCGTGTAACAACAAATGCAGTTAACACACATTCATCTCTTACTAAACCCCAGCCATTGTACTAAGTTCCGGACCTAGTAATGACTAGCTCATCTGTGGTGCTTGTTGGGTCACAGGCATTTCTCCAGGGGCTTTGCCTGTATTGACAGAATTAGCTCAGTTTTCACAATTTTCTCATGAGGTCGAAACTATCACTACCCTCAATTTAAGGGAGAAAATAAGGTGGGTCACCTGAGAAACAGACTGAGGGTTTTGGAGGGAAGGGGAGTGGGAGGTTGGGTGAACCTGGTGGTGGGTATTATGGAGGGCACATATTGCATGGAGCACTGGGTGTGGTGCATAAACAATGAATTCTGGTTCACTGAAAAGAAATTTAAGAAATAAATAAATAAAAATTTAAAAAAAAAAAAAAAAAAGGTGAGTCACCATGAGGTCAAAGTTACTTGCCCTGGACCACAGACATTAGCCCCAGGATTCAAAACCTGGTTGATCTGACCTCAAATCCAATGCCCTTAACCAATAACGTGTGACTCCGTGTTAGGGATGAAATGAGTACTGGGACTCAAAGTCCAATGGCCAATGATGGATGTGGTATCTGGGACCAGCATGACCTGAACTCCAGCCCTCTGTCCAAGAGACCCATTGTTGCACACTGTTCCCTTGTACCATCTCTCCTTTCTCAGACTGTGTGGGAACTGTTTGCCTGGCGTTCAACGTGAAGACAAAGTAACAGAGAAAGCCAAGATATGTGTGGAAAGAAAGTGGGGTGTGTATCCCCAGGATTCATCCAGTTCCTCAGAGGCTTTTTCCACTTGTGTTTCATTCTCTTCCCAATGATCACCCTCACCTTTCTGGCCCAGACGTCCATCCCTTGGCCTTTTTACTCCGTATGTCACGTACCTATGCCCCCTTCTTTCCCATCCTTGATTTGAGGGACAACAATTTCTACCCCTCTTCTGTCAATATCAGTCACTCCCAGATCCCATTGTCTTTCTGTGTCAAAGAGCCTGTAAAGAAGAATGAAATCATGCCATCTGCAACGGCATGGATGGAGCTAGAGAGTATAATGCTAAGCAAAGTAAGTCAGTCAGAGAAGACTAATACCATATGATTTCACTTATATGTGGAATTTAGGTAACAAAAGAAATAAGGAGAGGTAAAAAATGAGAGGGAGAGACACAGAGAGAGTGAAACGAGAGAGAGGAGAGAGAGAGAGAGAAAGAGACCCTTAACTATAGAGAAAAACCTGATGGTTACCAGAAGGGAGGTGGGTAGGTGGGGGAATGGGTGAATTAGGTGATGGGGATTAAGGAGTGCACTTGTCGTGATGAGCACTGGGTGATGTATGGAAGTGTTGAATCACTATATTGTATACCTGAAACTAATATAAAACTGCATGTTAACTATACTGGAATTAAAACTAAAACTTTCAGAAAAGCACAAACTTCCAGTCTTAAGAGAAATAAGTATTAGGGGTGTGATGTACAACGTGATGACCATAGTTAATACTGCTTTATGGTATATTTGAAAGGTGTTAAGAGAGTAAATCCTAAGAGTTCTCATCACAAGGAAAAATCTTTTACGTCTTTTTCACTTAGTTCACTTTTTTTAAAAAAGATTTTATTTATTTGTTTATTTATTTGACAGAGAGAGAGAGAGAGAGAGAGAGAAACAGCAAGAGAAGGAACACAAGCAAGAGGAATGGGAGGGGGAGAAGGAGGCTTCCTGCGGAGCAGGGAGACCTATGTGGGGCTCGATCCCAGGACCCTGGGATCATGACCTGAGCCGAACAAAGGCAGGAGCTTAATGACTGAGCCTTCTGGGTGCCCCCATTTACTTTACTTTTTGCATCTATATGAGATGATGGATGTTAAGTAATTGTGGTAATTATTTATGTAAGTAGGAATCATTATGCTGTGATCCTTAAACATACACAGTGCGAGATGTCAATTATACCTCAACAGAGATGGGGTTAAAAAGGGGGAGAAAGAGCCTGTAATCCACAGCCATATAATTATAGGTATATATTTTGGCAGAAAATATTTTGTATGATAAATTTTAAAAGTGAAATGTCTGGGTCAAAGCATAAGTATGACTTCTGAATGGTTAAACATACTCTAGGAAATTAGACTCTCCTACACTGTTAGTGGAGAAGTATATTGGTGTACATATACTTAGGAAATTGTCTCTAATAATTTAAAATATTTATGTGCTTCTTCTGGGAAGCTCTAGAGCACAGACACAAATCTTGGGACTGCCCTAAATCCCAAGCCATGCTCCACTGGGTAATTTGGCCTCCACCATTAGCAATACCTTGTATGGATAATTCTAATACTTTAAATTTGAAAATCAATCCAAATATTAAAATTCTAAGATGTAAAAAAAAAATAAAATAAAGGGCATATTAAAAACAAGAAGCAAAAATTGGGTATCTATAGTATATGTTACATGAAAAGAAAATGTACATTAGTGTCCTGTTTTGTGTGGCAATGCACCTTCCGGCATGATTTGAAATACATGTATCTGTAATCTAATTGTGCAAATGTAAAACATAAACTATTAGCACATGCCCATGCACACACACACACACACACACACACACACACACATGCACACACTCTTGCTTTGCTCTGAGACAAGTATGATACTGGCTGTCACAAAGCTGAGCACCCACAGACATGTGTGTAGGCACAGAACATTCTTCTTACACATACCAGGCACCCAGGAAGCTATATCTGCTAGATTTAAGGAAAGCCTCTCCTTACTTCTGTGACCAGTTTGCAAAAGCCTCTCTTCCTCTGGTCAGAAAAGCAGTAGTTTTAGCATTAATCAGGAGGGGGGGTAATTCACTCTAACTGTACACTAGTGAAAAATACTATTTTTGCAAAGGACAAATTCAACACATGGTAATTTTACAAGCAGTTTGTGAAACAGTTCTGTATCCCCCCCCTTTTTTTTCACTGGAATAAATAGATGTGGGTAGAAACAATCTGAGGGTTTTGAAGGGGCGGGGGGTGGGAGGTTGGGGGGAGCCAGGTGGTGGGTATTAATGAGGGCACGTATTGCATGGAGCACTGGGTGTGATGCAAAAACAGTGAATTCTGTTATGCTGAAAAGAAATTAAAAAAAAAAAAAAGAAATGGTTGAGATGTATGGATTCCCAAAAGTGGCTTTGTTGATCCCAAATCTACAACATTCACTTAATGAATACCAATTAGGCCCCAGTATATGCCAGACACTGCCACCTCAGAGTGACTCCTAGTCGGAAAATGCTATGATCCAAACAGATCTCTTCCGCTAGTTCAAGACCGATATCTCCACTTGGTCCAAGGTACCTGGACCCACCCAAGCAAGAGTGGCTAACACCTGCTCACAAAATATCATCCCTTGTCTGCTCACAGAAGTCTGTCCTCGAGACCTGAAAGTCCACCATTAAAGGAGAACCAGCACACTAGCTGGAGGAACACTTAGGATGTGGAGGCAGACCAATAGGTGAGGACACAATTTCTGTTCCACCACTGTCTTGGCTGAGGAATCCTGGGAAATGTACCTAACCCCTGTGAGCCCAATAGTCATGATCTGAAAAGGGACTGTGGATACAATCATTTTTGGACTTCTGTGAGGAGGTCAAAAAACTCTAGTGAGTCTGCCCAACACTGAGCAAATGTTGGCTACTGCTGGGCAAGTGTTGGTTTACTTCTCACCCTGTTCTTTCCCTACCATAGCAGGGATGCCACTGCCATGTACTCAACGGCATAGCAGTGATGTAGGCAGAATTCCAAACCGACACAGGAAGTAAGTACCATGAGAACACACATGATGTCATAAAGGATACTCACGACCGTTTCTTCGCGGGAGGATCAGTTAATACTGTGGTAGAGACGGAGGGGGATCCCAGGCAGCCTGGGGAAGAGGCACCAGCTGACTTCCGATGCTCCTGCCTTTGATTTTGTCAGAACGACGGTGAGACCGGGATCGTGCTGAGATGCAACCCTTCAGTAAGTGGACATACATGCACACGCACGTGTGTGTGCGTGGTCTCTCTGGCTTTTTAATCACATGCCCACTCTCCTGTGAGACTCCCAAAACAAGGCTACGCTTGAGATTGCTCCTGTCTGATTCACCTTGATGAGGGAGGCCTCTGGCCCTGTTTAGGCACCCAACTTACCTGGTCAGTCTGAGGACTGCTGTAGCTGTTAGTTGGCTCACTTTTAACACTTTCCCCTTGACAACGTTATTTCTGAAGTAATGCCAGTGCTCAAAGATGACTCTGACGCCCCCATACGCCATATGCTGACCACGAGCCATTATTCCCTCCTTTCAATGTATGAGTTTTTCCTTTAATATTCATCAAGCTAGATCACCTCCTGGACCATCAAACAAATTTCAACAAATTTTAAAAGAATTGAAATCATACAGAACACGCTCTCCGACCATAATGGACCCATGTTAGAAATCAATAATAGAACGAGGAAGGGAGAATCCCTACACACTTGGAAATGGTGGTTGACGTATTATTCCAGTTTGTCATTCAGATCCTTGTTATAGAGGAGCTGAGGTTAGGAAGAGTTGTCCCCTCAGCTGAAAGGCGTTTCAGGCTGGGCAAAAAGAAAACTCACTCTGGATATTTCAAACTGAGTATTGCTGACAACAAGGCTGGAGGGAGGGGGACAGCTTAGGAGGCTGTTACATCAGTCCCACCTGACATTAAAAGTTGAAGTACACCAGCAAAGGAAGTACAGCTTTCTGAGTGTTAGTGGGATAAGTTTGGTGGCTGACTGAATTTGGGAAGCATGAGAGAGATTGCCACCCTGGTATCGGTGTGGTTTTTAGATAGGCTTGAGAGACGGTACAATTCAGATGTCTTCCTAGTGTATGGCTGGTTTCCAGTCTAACCCATGGATGCACACATCTCTGTTTTTTATAAATCCTGCTTCACTCTTTAAAAGGTTCAATACAGTTTCCTCCTCCTCCTCCTCCTCCCCCAAGATCCTCCCCGATAGTGCCATCTGTCAAATAAGGCTCTCCTATCTGGACAAGCAGAGGAGTTTCCTTTCTGGGGCTTGGGGGATTGGACCCTTAGGGCAGGTTAACACTTTGCTTGCACTACCATGGTGTTAGCCTAAGATGGGTACATGGTAAGTGGACCACTGATGTGTCTTCAAACTTGTATTTTTGTTCCCCTTTTGAGAATACAATGATGGTGATAGCTCACCTCAAGGAAGAAAGAAAGTTTGGAGTTCTCTCCGAGGTAATTTTGGCAGGAGGAACCCTCGTTATGAACATGGTGGATATGAGCCTCAGCCTTCACACCTCCAGGAGGATGATGGAAGCGTGCTGATGAGAGATGCCCGAGAGGACCCCCAAATAAGACAGTAAGTGGTAGGGCAGACTGGCTTGCATGTAGCAGCCCCTGGGACTATGCGACTCTTTCACTCTCCCTGGTCTTCTTTTTCTTCTCTCACTGGAAGACTGAAGAAGGCCAGAAGTAGAATAATGGTTAAGCAATCCTAATTGTAGTCCTGGTGACAGAGAGGTGAGGGTGTATAGAAGAAGACTTTCTTAGCATTTATGGCCCTACCTCTGTCTTTCCACTTCCCCTCCACAGCACTCCCTATAGCACCCAGCGTGACAAGAGGAGAGTGAAAGGGCAAAATGAAGGCCATGTCCATATTACTCTGTGGAGAGATAGAAAAACTCCGAGGAGAGAAATGGGGGAGAACACACAAGAAAGAAACCCAGGGAGCTGGTTCAAGATCACCGTGAGTGTCCTGGCAAGGTCTACATTAGGTAGACTATCCTGGAACCTTATAAAAAAGGAAGAGCACATTAAACAACCTTACATCAATTATTTGGAGGAGAGCTTTCCAATGGAGATTTCTCTTCTCCATCAGAGGGTCTAAGAAATCCATATTTGGCACGAAAATAAGAAATAATGCCAGTGGTCCCTTCTTTCAAAGTCCTATGCAGCTCAATAGAAGGTCAGATAAGAACGCTGTTGGGTCTGTTTCCAGCTTTAATTCTATGTTGTCTCTCCTCACTCCCATCCCTTCTTCTCACCTTTAGATTCCCTATGGGCGAAAGTATGACAAGACGTGGCTAATGAATTCAATCCAGAGCCATTGCAGTGTCCCCTTCACTCCAGTGGATGTAAGAGAGGATGGTGAAGCCAGATGAGTGGGCAAAGGGAAGTCTGGGTGGGGGAAGCCAACTGAGCCAGAAGACTCTGTCCTCCAAAATTATTGTTGCTTCCCCCTCCTACAGTTTCACTACTTGAAAAACCAGGCTCGGTTCTTTGTCCAGGGTGTTGGCACTGCCTCTGCACTGAAGGGTGTCAGCTACAAGATTTATGATGAGGAGAACCGAAAGGTATGTGTTGAGGGCATTACCTCTCCCTAGTCCTGGGGAAGGAAGACAGGGCAGGGGCTGGTCATCTTCTCTGGAAAGAAAGTTCTTGGTGTTTACCCCACCTCTCCTTCCTGCAGATATCTATCTTTGTCAATCCCTCCTCTGTACCCTACTCTGTGAGGTATAAGTTAGAGCCAGAAGAAATGGAGCTGCTAAAGGTAATGCAGACTCAAGGCCCATTGTGTGCCCACACCCAGACCCACCTCTTCTTCCTCCAGCCCCTGATTTCCCTATCCCCACCAGAGCCTCCCAGTTGCTCTCTGTGTCTCTCTCTGCAGATGACCATGAACAAACGCTATGACATCTCCCAGCAAGCTCTTGACCTCCAGAGTCTCCGCTTTGACCCAGGTACACTTGACAGCAGTAATTCTAGGGTAGGTGAGGGCACGGGGATCTTCCTGGGAGGGAGACTGAGGGATGGCAATGTGGGGAGGGTTTGGGCTGGTCCTGGACCTCTCTCAGCCTTCTGATTGCCTCCTCTCGGCTTCCTGAAGACTTGGTGGGCCATGATATAGATATAATCCTGAACCGAAGAAACTGCATGGCTGCCACCCTGCAGATCATAGAAGAAAATTACCCCGAGGTAAGACCTTAGTCCCAGTGCTGTTATTAATGGTAGGGGGTGGGACACATGGGGTGGAGGACAGTGTTGTCTCTGAGGCCCTAGATCGTAACTGTCACTCTAACTCTTCTTCACCAACAGCTGTTGTCCTTGAACTTGAGCAACAACAAACTGTATGGGCTGGATGGCCTGTCTGACATCATAGAGATGGTCCCCACAGTCAAGATCCTGAACCTCTCCAAAAATGAGGTGAGAAGAGGGAGCCTGATAAAATTTGGGGTTGACAATGGGTGGTAGTGCTCATCAGAGTGGTGGCAGGAGGCAGGAGAAGGTGCCTCTGTGGAAAGGAGGGGGCTGGGGGTGCCGAGGCCCATGTGTGTCCCTTTCCCTGGGACTCCTTTCCTGTTTCTTCCCTGTACTTCTCAGCTGAACGTGGTGTGGGAGTTAAACAAGATGAAAGGGCTAGAGCTTGAAGAGCTTTGGTTAGAAGGGAACCCCTTGTGTGACACCTTTCCAGACCAGCCCACCTACATAAGGTCAGTGTGAATCCCTGTCACCCTTCCTGGGGACCTTTGGGCCTGGGAGCCTGAACTGTCCCTGAGAATGCATGTATGCAGGAAGCTGAAGCCCTGGTCCTCAGGAATGACTGTAGGCCCCACCTTCTCCTCTCTCCGTGTCCCTCACCTGTAAGGAGTTTCCTTCCTCTGACCTGCTCGCCTGTTCTTCTGGTCTGGGGTCTCTTTCCACCTCTCTGCATTCAGTGTTCTTTAGCATGCCCTTCAAGAGTGTGCTCCAGGAAGCAGGGCTCCTCCTCTTCCCCAAGACCAGGAGTGACCAGCCTTGAGCCAGATGCTGGTGCCCTTGGACTGAGAAAGGTCCTCCAGCCTGGGGCCTCATGCTGAGACAGGCTTTCCTACTCCCTGCTAAGATGGGACTTCCCTCCCTTGTTCTGAGAGGGGACCTCTTCTCAGAAGCACTTGGCTCCTCCCTTCCCTACACACATCACATCATCACAATTGGCCCTTCAGAAAAGCCCTGGGTAGCCCAGCATAGGTACATTTCCTCAGGCCAGGAACCAAAAGAGACAGGCACAGGTGCACAGGGGCCATCAGGAGGGAAGGTGGTGATCAGAAGAGGGGGCCACAGACCCTCAGCTCCATGCTGATCTGGGGCTTGACCCTCTACAACCTCCAGGGAAGGTCTCCTGTCCCCGTGGCTGCCTCATTTCCCATGCCTGGCTCAGACTGAGCTCACACAGGTGACAAAGTTTCAGCCAGCATGCAATGGGCCCCCAGCCCAACCAATACCTGCAGGTTTTCCATTCCTACCTTGGGTGCCAGGGCCAGCCAAGGCAGATGTAGGAAAGGACTGCAGCCAGGGAGCCATTCTCCCCTTCTTCTCTCTTCCTCCTGATTCCCACCACTGTGGTAGAGCCTCTTTCCCTTCCCTTTGTTTTGCATTCTCTTCCTCCTTTGTCTCTGGTTCCCCCATGTCTCTCCCACCTATCCCTTCCTACTTTTACTCCCTCTTCTGTCTTCATCCCCCTCCCTCTCCCTCCCTGTCTCCTGGGCCTTGCCTCACTCACCTCCCTGCCCCAATATTCTGGACCATCCCTTGGTGGGGGGCAGGTATCATGGTCCTGCAGAATGCTAGACCCCTAGTGATGCAGCAGAGCACTAGGCTCCCCCTCCATTCCCTCTTCTCTCTAGAGTCTTCAGTGGGGATTTGGAGGAAGGAAGGGAAGCAGGGAGGGGAAGGCAGCCCTGGAGCCTGGGCTCCACATGTTGCTTCTTGTGGCACTGAAGAAGGGAGTCAGGGCAGTCTAGTTGGAAGCTACCCAGTGGAAAGGAGGGGTGGGGCAAGGGAGAGAAAGGGTAGGAGGGAGGCTTGGCAACCCTGACCTATCAGTCACTTCTTTCTATTTTGAATTTTGGACAGTGCCATCAAGGATTATTTTCCTAAGTTGTTACGCCTGGTAAGTGACTACACTCATCATTGTCTCTTACTAACATTGATCACCACCACACCTGCTCTCAAGCTCTTTGGGTGTTCTCTAGATTATAATGTTTGTGTCAGACCCTTTTCCATTTTAGGGTACCAGGACTCCTGAAAATGACATGCATATGCTCTCTGGAAAAATGTGTGCGTGCACTCACACACACACACACACACACACACACACACACACACACCAGAAAAAAGTTGCATGTAATAATAAATACTTTCCAGACGTCACGTTGAAGACACACACTGCAATCTTGTCCATGTAATTTCCAGTGCGCTTTCATACCTAACCTCTGACCCTCACCCTCTCTTGGGCTCACCTTTTCCCCTGATCATCCAGGGCCACCTCCCTGGTCTCTACTGCTGACTTCTTCTTCCCTTCTCCAGGATGGCCAGGAGTTATCACCACCAGTTATCACTGACACTGACACACCCTGCTTGTTAAAGCCCTGCACGGTGAGGGAAAATTGATCAAACAACATTTGGGCTATTACAAGGGAGGTTTTATCAGCCACATAGTCTCAAATGTCTTTTGATTCCAGGAAAGCTACAAAGGATCTGATGCACTGAAGAGTCTAGTCCTGCAATTCCTGCAGCAGTAAGTACTCCTGGGAATCTGGAGAAGGGAATGACTAGGATGGGTGAGGCCACCCAAGCTCAGAACTGCTGACTGGGTCTGGAAATCTCATTTGGGGTCCAGACCACAGAGACAGACTGTCCTCGTTACTCTCCCACAGGTACTATTTGATCTACGATTCTGGAGACCGTCGGGGTCTCCTCAATGCCTACCATGATGAGGCCTGCTTCTCCCTGGCCATTCCCTTCAACCCTGAGGACTCAGCCCGGTGAGTAGCAAAGCTCAGACTCTGTTCCTGGGCCCTGTGGCTCCCCAGCAGACACAGGGCAGCTCCTAGAATCACCCACACTGGCCAGACCACCACCTTCTGTTCTTTCTCTGCTAGAAGCAGCTTGTGCGAGTACTTCAAGGAAAGCAGGAATATGAAGAAGCCCAAGGAGCCCTGTGCGTGTGTGATGGGAAAGACTGGGCATGGAAAGGGGATGTTCAGGGGTAATTATAAGTCCCAGTGTGTGGCGACCCCCAATCTTTGCACTTCTCCTCCCCCCTTAGCCCTGTGTGTTCAGCCACTGAAACATACAAAATGTGACATCGTGGGCTCCCTCTGTGTGCTGCCCAAAACACAGCACGATCTCAGCTCCTTCTTGGTGGACATGTGGTTCCAGACGGTAAGCACCTTCTCCCTCCCCAGGGCAGCCCCAGAAAGCCATGGGTGGGTAGGAAGTATAGGTGACTTAGCACCTGGGCTCTTCCCTTTCAGGAGAAGATGCTCTGCTTCTCTGTTAACGGGGTGTTCAAGGAGGGTGAGTGTGCACAGAGCCCCACCCCAAATGCCCCACTGCTCCCTCCCCGCTGGCTGGGCTCCCTCTCAGAACTGTCCCAGCTTCCCTGATCCCTCTCCTTCTCTTCCTACTCCTGCTGTGTTCTCCTGCCTCCACTCTGTCCCCAAACCGTCCTGGTCCATACTGGCTCTATGCCCGTCTGCCCCACACAGCTTGGGCATTAGGGACACAGTCTGTGGAGTTTCATGTCATCCCAGATCCTTATTCTGAGAGCTACTTGGGGTCGTTACCTAACCTCTAAGTTTCTTCGTTTGCAAAATGGGGCTAATAATAACCACCTCTCAGATAACTGTGAAAAAGGAATCAAATGAACTTGTGGAGTGGTTGTTACAGCACCTGCCACCTAGTAGAGGCCCTGTCACTGGGAGTAGACTGTCCCTACTGTTGCCATCCCCATTCCAGACACCCTGACTCCCAGTGAACAATTGTCCCCTTCAGCATGAGTATCGAGTCAGACTCTGACTGAGGAACACCGTGTGGGCATGTGACGTATGTGTGACTCTAAGAGGGTATTGTTGTTTGTTGTTGAAGTGGAGGGAAAGTCTCAGGGTTCTGTTCGCGCTTTCACCCGGACTTTCATCGCCATCCCTGCTGGCAATTCCAGGTGAGTGCTACGTTGTAGGTGGGAATGCTCATCCCAGCCTGGGCTCAAGGGTGTGGGGGTGTGGTGGTGAAGACATCTTGGTTTTCTCACTATTGTGGAAAGCCAACAGGTAGATCCAAGGAGCAGTCTGGCCTGGTGGTTAAGAGTATGGGCTCTGGAGTTAGAGCACTGGGTTCTCTTCTTGACCCAAGCACTCACTGGGTGTGTGTGATCTTGGTTGAGTCACATGACCTCTCTGTGATGCATTGTCTTCCTTGGAAAATGGGGATTAGCCTGCCCATTCCCTTGGGCTATTGTAAGGGATAAATGTGGGTATAAAATCAACCCTGGGTTGCAGGTTAAGTACACATCTAGTGAGTTTGGTAGATAGTCCCTGCAAAGGCGGGCTCTGTGGAGGGGTGGAAGCACCAGGGGAACAAGGACTCTGGGGTGGGGGGAAGGCACAGAAGGGGTATGGAAGGAATCTGGTTGGTGAGGGGCAGTGGGAGCAGGATCATTGTTGGGGATGATTCGCCCACTTGTCTGAGGGCCCATTTTCCCTTCAGTCTGTGCATCGTGAATGATGAGCTATTTGTGAGAGATGCCACCCCCAGTGAGACTCGGAATGCGTTCTCCAACCAAGAGCCTACACTGACCACCAGCTCCATGCCCACCCTCTCCCAGGAGCAGCAGGAAATGGTGTATGCTTTCTCCACTCAGTCTGGGATGAAACTCGAGTGGTCTCAGAAGTGAGTGGTGGTTGTGCATGGGAAGAAGGATGAGTTGGGACAGTGGCTTGGGTGGGGGAGTGTGAATCAAAGACACTTGCAGGAAATTTGGAAAAGTAACATTTTGGATAGTTTGCTTCCAAAAAAGAAAAAGAAAGAAAGAAGAAAGAAAGTGGGCCCATGGAGAAGGTATCATACTATTATATATGTGAAGGATTTAAAAAATAGTATAATGCTCAATGACATTGTCTTATATATAGAAAATCTGAAAGAGTCCACCAAAAAGCTAATAGAGCTAATAAAGGCAGCGAGGTTAGGGATAAAAGGCCACTATACAAAACTCATTTGCATTTCTATGTGCTTGCAATGAGCAGTCCAAAAATGAAATTAAGAAAACAAGTGATGCCATTTACAATAGCATCAAAGTAGTAAAATATTTGGAAACAAATGTAACAAAAGCACAAATCTTATACTCTGAAATCCATAAAACGTTGTTGAAAAAAATTAAATAAATAGGAAGACACCCCATTTCTATGGGTTAGAATATTGCTAAATGGCTTAATATTGTTAAGATGGTAGTAATACCTAGAGCAATCTACAGATTCAATGCAATCCCTGTCAAAATCCTTCTCTGCAAATATTGACAGGGTTATCCTAAACTTCATACGTAAGTGCACCAAAGCAATCTCGAGAGAAAAGAACAAAGTTAGAGGACCCACACTTCCTAATTTCAAAACTTGCTAAAAAGGTACAGTAATCAGGACTATGTGGTGCTGGCATATGGGCAGTGCATGAATCAAGGAGTAGAATTGAGAGTCCACAAATAAACCCTCACTTTTACGGTCAACTGATTGTCAGTGAGAGTGCTGAAAAAAATCTGTTGTAAAAAAAATAGTCTTTTCAACAAATGGTGCTGGGACAACTGGATAGCCACATGCAAGACAATGAATTTTGACCCCAGATTCACATCATGTACACACATAGACTTTAAATGGGTCAAAGATCTAAAGTTTAAGAGCTAAAACTATAAAAATCTAAGAAGAAAACATAGGTGTCAGTCTTCATTAATTAGGCAAATGTTTCTTATATATGATACCAAGAGCAAAAGCAACCAAAAATTTTAAAAAACAGATAAATTGGGCTTTACCAAAATTAAAAGCTGTTAAGCTGTTGTGCACCAATGGACACTATCAAAAGAGTAAAAATCCTGCCAAAGGAACGGGAGAAAATATTTGCAAATCACATGTCTGACAAGAATATGTGAAGAACCCTTGCAGCTCAACAGCAAAAGGACAAACAACCCAATTTTAAAAAGTGGGAAAGGGGTCTGAATAGACATTTCTCCAAAGAAGATATACAACAGGCCAACGAGCACGTGAAAAACTTCTCAGCACCATTAGTCATTAAGGAAGTGCAGATTAAAACCACAATGAATCACTACTTCACACCCACTGGGATGGCTTTAATCAATAAAACGAATGATAACAAGTGCTGGTGCAGATGTGAAGCAATTGGAGTTCTTATGTATTATTGATGAGAATATAAAATGGAGCAGTGGTTGGGAAAAACATTTTGGCAGTTCCTAAAAATGTTAAATATGGAGTTACCCTATGAACCAGTAATTCCATGCCCAAGTATCTAATGAAAACATCTGTTCACTCTAAAACTTGTACAGGAAGGTTCATAGCAGCATTATTCATAATAGCCAAAAAGTGGAAACAACCCAAATGTCCTTTAGCTGATGAATGGATAAACAAATCTGGTATGTTCACATGGTAGAATATTATTCAGTCATTAAAAAAGAATACGGTACTGATATATGCCCTGCCATGGATGAACCTTGGAAACACGCTAAGTGAAAGAAGCCAACCTCAAAAGGTCACGTATTATATGATTCCATTTATATGAAGTGTCCAGCACAGGCAAATCCCCAGGGACCAAAAACAGATTAGTGGTTTCCAGGGTCTGGGGAAAGGGAAGGAATAGGGAGTCATCTCTAACGTTTAAGGAGGAGGCTTTTTGTTTCGGGGTTTTTTTTTGTTTGTTTGTTTGTTTCATTTTTTTTTTTTTAGGCGATAAAATTATTTGGGAATTAGATCACGGTGATGGTTGTGCAGCCTTGTGGCTATACTAAGAAAACACTGAATTGTACGCTTTAAAATGGTATGTGCATACAAAAATAATAAAATGGTATGCGCATTATACCTCAATAAAAATGACTGGAAACTTGTACTTTTAAATTTCCCATTTATTTTCTTGAACATCTTTTTTTATCAGTACATATTAAGTTCCTTTGTTCTTTCAGAAAGGTCTGTTTTTCTGTTTTGAATTCTAGGGGGCATGAACGCCAGTGATAGACATTTTCACTAAGTCTTTCTTCATCATTGCACATAGTGTTCATTCCGGTACATGCATCCCAGCAAAGAGCTGGCACAGATTTAGCCTCCCACGGTCAGCATGTCTGTACTGCAATACTAACGGAGATCACCTGTTCTTCCACTCCAGGTGCCTTCAGGACAACGAGTGGAACTATACCAGAGCTGGTCAGGTCTTCACTATGCTCAAGGTGAGGTCTGGGAATCATGAAGCGGGCTACCGATGGGCATTTCTGGGCCTTCAGGAAGGCCAAGAAAATGGAGGCTGGGTGGCCTGGGAATGAAACTCCGGATCTGGCTCTTCTGATGTCCCAACTCCTTCCCTCCAGAATGAGGGCAAGATCCCAGAGGAGGCTTTCAAGCAAACCACCTAAAAGAAGCCTTAGATGTCCACGTCATCACTGTTTCTCTTCTCTCCAGCCTAAGGCTATACCCGTGACTGGGGATGGAGGCCTGGCTAACCAAGAAATCAAAATTACCTTGCAGGCCAGGTAACATAAGCACCTGAAGGATCAGTTGTTCCATGTACTTTCCTGACACATGATCGCTGTTTATTTTCATAATAAAGAGTTATGTTGCACGTTGTATGTTGTGTGTCCTGGATCGCTCTTCTCCTGCCCCAACCGTGAGCCAGTGAGCCCAGGACTGAAAGGCCCTGTCCTCTTCCCGACATTGTTCACCGTGGCAGTCCCCAGCAGGTACACAGGCTTGACTCCACAGGTAGTATGTCAGTAAATTCTGGTGAGAAGGTACACACACTACTTGCAGGGATTGGCCTTTGGAAACAGTGTGACTCAGATGCTCTACCTGGAGGCCTGCAGAAGCCGGCATGTGGCCTGGAACAATAGGGGCTTTGCAAGGGCTGCCTACCTGCTAGGGAGGGCAGTGGAAGGAAGGAAGATGAGGACTCACACGTATTTACTTCTTATTCCTAATCACTTGGATGCATTCAAAGGCATACCATCAACAACTTTATGACTTGCACACCGGTGAATGGGAAATGGGCCTTTTCACACCTCTCACCATGCTTGCATTTGTCTTCTCATCTCTCCACTATACTGCCCCCTCCCCTTGTCTGAAAGTGCACTGTGGGAGAGTTCTTACTTTAGCTCCTGAGAGTGAGGGAGAGTCAGCCTGTTTGCCCAGTGCATTTGTTAGAGCGGTGACAAGGGTGCTCCGTGTCTGTGTGCTTGAGGGGGATCAGACATTTAGTTTCACATCCAGACAAACAACAGTAGCATGGAACCTGACATTATGGTTGGCTCTGTGGGTAATTTCTCAATGATCAGCAATTGGCAGTTCAGTATCACAGGTAGGAGTTGAAAAGTCACTCATGCATTTTATTTTCCACACTTCTGTAACAGTTGGACTTTAGACCACAAGCAGTCATAATTCTTGAAATTAAAGTAATAGCAGTACCAAGTTTCACATTACCATTCTATAAATGATGGCATAGGTGAGGTATCAGCAGTGTACAAATTATGCCCTATTGGCAGGTCTCACGTAAGTCATTTCCTACCACTTGCCACTTTTCAACTCTGTATGTACATTTACAGAAGGAATATAGAGGTGTGTGAATTTAATTAGATATATGAACTAAGGGAATAATTGCATTACATAAGGAATAATTCCATGCTATTCCATGCAGTACCTCAGGGGTCAAAGAAATATCTCCACCTCCTTACCCAGAGAACAGAGCCTGCATTGTGAGGAATAGAGGCAGTCTCACATGTTAACAAGCAATTGCTGTGTCTGGCTCAAATTAAGCTCTCTGAGCTGTCTGAGTTCCCTCATGGGCAAGGACTACAGAACCCATTACATGGCACCTTTACTGCTTTTCTCTACATGATTAGGTTTCCACATCCTTTGCCTCCTTCTCTAGCTAGCTCAGATGCCATGGTCTTCCAGTCACTCATTATTCAGCCAATTCTCCCAATTCCATTGGTCCCATGGTACAAAGGCATCAAGTTTATGGACACCTCCAATGAGATGCCCTTCTCACAAAGGCTACTACTGGGGATGGATGGTGGACCCCTTCCCACATACCCTCAGGCCAGGAACCACTGTGGGGAAGGAACCCCAGAAACAGCTGCAGGAACTCTAGGAGGAGAGGAGTGACCTTGATGATGACTCTATCTCCAACTAAATTCTGTGCCTTTACTAAAAATCCCTCTGACTCTAGTGTGTCACTCTGCTCCCAACACTTTGTCCCAGAGCTTTCTCTGAACTGATACCCTTGTCCCTAATATTCCTTCTCAGATACTCTACCCCTAGCTCTAGTTTATAACTGCTGCTTATCTTTCTTTTTTTGACATATTAATTTATTTTTTTTCAGTGTTCCAAGATTCGTTGTTTATGCACCACACCTAGTGCTCCATGGAATACGTGTCCTCCTTAATACCCCCCACCAGGCTCACCCATCCTCTCACCCCCTCCCCTCCAAAACCCTCAGTTTGTTTCTCAGAGTCCACAGTCTCTCATGATTCATCTCCCCCTCCGACTTACCCCAATTTACTTTTCCGTTCCTTCTCCTAATGTCCTCCATGTTATTCCTTATGCTCCACAAGTAAGTAAAACCATATGATAATTGACTTTCTTTGCTTGACTTATTTCTCTCAGCATAATATTCTCCAGTCCCATCCATGCTGATACAAAAGTTGGATATTCATCCTTTCTGATGGAGGCATAATATTCCATTGTATATATGGACCATATCTTCTTTATCCATTTGTCTGCTGAAGGGCATCTTTGCTCTTTCCACAGTTTGGCAACTCTGGCCATTGCTCTATGAACATTGGGGTACAGATGGTCCTTATTTTCACTACATCTGTATCTTTGGGGTAAATACCCAGTAGTGCAATTGCAGGGTCATAGTGTTGCTCTATTTTTAATTTTTTGAGGAATCTCCACACTGTTCTCCAAAGTGGCTGCACCAACTTGCATTCCCATCAACAGTGTAAGCAGGTTCTCCTTTCTCTACATCCTCTCCAACACCTGTTGTTTCCTGTGTTGTTAATTTTGACCATTCTAACTGGTGTAAGGTGAAATCTCGATGTGGTTTTTGATTTGAGTTTCCCTGATAGCTAATGATGATGAATATTTTTTCCATGTGTTTATTCTGCTTATCTTTCTATATATGGATTCTATTTACCCTATTTGCCTGATCATAAGTCTTTAATGGTACCATTTCTTTAATGACCAGAGAATTTCTCTTCAAGCACTGCTCCTTATCATTCTACCACCCTGTAACCATTGTGCTGGAGAAAATCAGCCATTGGATGTGAACGCATCACCCCTTCAAAGAGCATAACCAAGGGCGGAAGCCTTGGCCCTAGATCATACAAAGTTGAGCATTGTCTCACACCCCTGTTGAAATAAAATAAAGCAGAGAGAAATGGTGTCTGGTTGTTCTTAGCACCCTAACCTGCATCAAAGAAAGGTAGTAATGTAATGGTAGGATGGCATGATTTCTGGGTGTTAAGGAGGACAGTTGTCTGTGGCAGGGTCTGAAATTTTGCAGTTGTAACAGGATCCCAGTTGTGATGGTTAATTTTATGTGTCAACTTATGTAGACTGTGGTACCCAGATACTTGGTCAAACATTATTATGGATATTTCTGTATGGATTGTTTGGGATTAGATTAATATTTAAATCAATAGATTTAGAGCATAGCGGATTACTCTTCATTATGTGGTTGGGTCACATCCAATCAGTTGATGACCTGAATAGAGAAAAGACTGACCTCCCTGAAGGAAGAGAGAATTCTGCCAGCAAACCACCTTCAAAATTGAATTACACCTCATCCCTAGGTCTCCAACCTATCAGCCTATCCTGCAGATTTGGGGCTTGTCAGGTTCCACAATAGCAGGAGCTAACCCCTCGATTAAGAGGGGAAAAAAGAATGAACCATACAACAAACTACACAAACCAGAATAAATGGAAAAATTCTTGGAAACATACAACCTACTAAGATGGAATCAGGAAGAAATAAAAAAAATTCTGAACAGACCAATTACTTGTAAGAAGATTGGGTGACCATAAAAACAAAAACAAACAAACAAAAAACTTCCAATGAACAAAACTTCAGGACCATATGGCATCACTGGTGAATCTTACCAACATTTATAGAAAAATTCGTGTCAATCCTTCTCAAACTTTTCCAAAAAATTGAAGAGGAAAGAACACTGCCAAATTCATTTTATGAGGCCAGCATTACCTTTATATCAAAACTAGAAAAGGACACTATTAAAAAAAACTACAGGCCAATATCCTTAATCAATATAGATGCAAAAAATATCAATAAAATACTTGCAAACTAATTCCAGCAGCACACTGAAGGATAATTCACCAAGTGGGATTTATCCCTGGGATGCAAGGATGGTTCAATATATGCAAATCAGTAAGTGTGATACATCATATTAATAGAATGAAAGAAAAAAATGCATGATCATTCAATAGATGCAGAAAAAGCCTTTGACAAATTCCAACAACTGTTCATGATAAAAACTTCTTAACAGATTAGTTATAGAAGGAACATACCTCAACATAACAAAGGCCATATATGACAAGCCCACCAGTAACATCATTTTCAATGGTAAGGGGTTAAAAGCTTTTTCTTGAAGATGAGGAATAAGACAAAGTTGCCCACTTTGACATCTTCTACTCAATATAGTACCAGAAGTCCTTGCCAAAGAAATTAGATATTAAAAAGAAATAAATGATCAGAATTGAAAAGAAGAAGTGAAATTATCTCTATTTGAAGATGACATGATTTTATATGAGATAATCCTTAAGACTTTACCCAAAATTGTTAGTTCTAATCAGTGAACTCAGTAGTGGTGGGACACAAAATTAATACACAAAAATCAGTAGTATTTCTATTTGCCAACAGTGAATTATCTGCAAAAGACATAAAGAAAACAATCTCATTTACAACAAAAGAATAAATGAACTATTGAGACTTCATCAAGATAAAAACTTCCACACAGGGGCGCCTGGGTGGCTCAGTGGATTAAGCCGCTGCCTTTGGCTCAGGTCATGATCTCAGGGTCCTGGGATCGAGCCCCGCGTCGGGCTCTCTGCTCCGCAGGGAGCCTGCTTCCTCCTCTCTCTCTGCCTACTTGTGATCTCTCTCTCTGTCAAATAAATAAATACAAAATCTTTAAAAAAAAAAAAAAACTTCCACACAGTGAAGGAACCAATCAACAGAGCTAAAAGTCAGCCTATGGAATGTGAGAAGATATTTGCAAATTACATATCTGATAAGGGGTTATTATCCAAAGTCTGTAAACATATCAAACTCAACACCCAAAAAATAAATGACCCAGTTAAGAAATGGACAGAAGACATGAATAGACATTTTTCCAAAGATGACATCCAGATGGCAATCAGACACACTAAACGTTACTCAACATCATTATCAGGGAATTACAAATCAAAACCATGATAAGATACAACCTCACACCTGTCTGAATGGCTAAAATTAACAACACAGGAAACAACAGATGTTGGCAAAGATGTGCAGAAATGGGAAACTTCTTATACTGTTGATGGAAAAGCAAACTTGTGCAACCACTGCAGAAAACAGTATGGAGGTTCCTCAAAATGTTAAAAATAGAACCACCTTACAACCCAGCAACTGCACTACTAGGTTCAAAGGAGCACATGCACCCCAATGTTTATAGCAGCATTATTAACAATAGTCAAATTATGACAAGAGCCCAAGTGTCTATCAACTGATAAATGGATAAAGAAGAGGTGGAATAGGGGCGCCAAGGTGGCTCAGTTAGTTGAGTGTCCAACTCATGGTTTTGGCTCAGATCATGATCTCATGGCTCTTGAGATCAAGGCCCACGTGGGACTCTTTGCTCAGCAGAAAGTCTGCTTAAAGATTCTCTCCCTCTGCCCCACCTTCCACTCTCTCAAATACATAAATATTAAAAAAAAAGAAGAGGTGATACTATTATCCAACCATCAAAAAGAATGAAATCTTGCCATTTGCAACAATGTGGATGGAGCTACAGTGTATTTTTTTAAGTGAAAGAAGTCAGTCAGAGAAAGACAAATACCATAGGATTTCACTAACAAAACAGATGAACATAGAGGAAGGGGGGAAAAAGGGAGAGGGAAGCAAACCATAAGAGACTCTTAACTATAGAGAATGACTGTGGGATGATGGAGGGTAGGTGATCAAGAGTTGGACTAAATCAGTGATGGATATTAGGGAGGGCACTTGTGTTGAGCACTCAGTGTTACAAGTGAGTGAAGAATCACTAAATTCTACTTCTGAAACCAATATTACACTTTATGTACACTCATTAGAATTTAAATGAGGAGCACCTGGGTGGCTCAGTCGTTAAGTGTCTGCCTTTGGCTCAGGTCATGATCCCAATGTCCTGGGATCAAGCCCCGCATCGGGCTCCCTGCTCAGCAGGAAGGTTGCTTCTCCCGTTCCCACTCCCCTGGCTTCTGTTCTCTTTTGCTGTGTTTCTCTCTGTCAAAAAAATAAATAAAATCTTTTTAAAAAGTAATTTAAATAAAAATCTGAAACAAACAAAAAAGAAGCAATCTCACATACACTAGCACCGAAAACAATAAAATACTTAGGAATAAATTTAACCAAGGAGGTGAAAGGTCATTACACTGAAAACCACAAAACACTGATTTAGGAAATTGAAGAACACAAATAATTGGAAAGTATCCTGTTTCATAGATGGAAAAAATTAATATTGTTAAAATGTTCATACTACCCATAGCTATCTATTGATTCAATGCAACCTATCATTTTTTTACAGAAATGGAAAAAAACAATCCTCAAATTTATGTAGAAGCATAAAAGACACTGAATAACCAAAGCAATCCTGAGAAAGAAAAACAATCTGGGAGGCATCATATTTCTTGATTTCAAGCTATATCACAAAGCTAGAGTAATCAAAACTACATGGTACTGGCATAAAAACAGATACAAAGATCACTAGAAAAGAGAGGGGTGCCTGGGTGGTTCCGTGGGTTAAAGCCTCTGCCTTCAGCTCAGGTCATGATCTCAGGGTCCTGGGATTGAGCCCTGCATAGGGCTCTCTGCTCGGCAGGGAGCCTGCTCCCCCCACCCTCGGCTGCCTCTCTGCCTACTTGTGATCTCTAGTCAAATAAATAAACAAAAGAAAAGAAAAGAATTGAGAGCCCAGAAATAAAGCCAAGTATATACTGTCAACTAATATTTGACAAGCAAGCCAAGAACACTCAGTAGAGAATAGACTATCTCTTCAATAAATGGTGTTGGGAAAATTGGATGTTCACATGTAAAAGAATAAAACTAGACTTCTACGTTATACAATTTGTAAGAACTTAAACCATAAAACTCCTAGAAAAAAAAAAAAAGAAAACTCCTTGACATGAATCGCGGCCATGATCTCTTGGAGATGACACCTTAAGTGCAAGCAACAAAATAAAAAATAAGCAAGTAGAATCACATCAAACTAAAAATCTTCTGCACAGGGGAAAAAAAAACAAGATCAACAACAAAATAAAAAGTCAATCTATGGAATGGGAGAAATTTTTGCAAATCATATGTCATAAACCCCATATATCATATAAGGGATTACTATCCAAAATATATAAAGAACTCATACAACCCAATAAGAGCAAGCAATCCAATTAAAAACTGAGCAAAAGCCTGAATGGACATTTCTCCAAAGAAGATATAGAAATGGCTAACAGATACATGAAAAGGTACTCAACATCACTCTTAATCTCACAAAACAAACTGAGGGTTGCCTGGGGATGGGGTGTTTGGGTTATGGATATTGGGGAGGGTGTGGGCTATGGTGAGTGCTGTGAAATGTGTAAGCCTAATGATTCATAGACCTGTACCCCTGGGGCAAGTAATACATTATATATTAATAAAAATAATGTTTAAAAGGCACTCAATATCAATAATCTTTAGGGAAATGCAAAATAAAAGCACAGTGAAATATCATCTCATACCTGTTAGAATGGCTATCATAAAAAAGACAAGAGATACGGGTGCCTGGGTGACTCAGTTGGTTAAGCATCTGCCTTCAGCTCAGCTCATGATCCCAGGGTCCTGGGATGGAGCCCTGTGCTGGGTTCCCTGCTCAGCAGGGAGTCTGCTTCTCCCTCTCCCTCTTCCCCTCCCCCAGCTCCTGCTCCCTCACTCTCAAGTAAATAAATAAATTTTAAAAAAGACAAGAGATACTTAATGCTGGCAAATATGGATGCTGGCAAATATGAAGAAAAAGGAACACTGTGCACTGTTGGTGATGTGTATTTAGTCATAGAAAAGAAGAAATCCTGCCATCTGTGACAACAGGGATGCACCTTAAAGGGATTATGTTAAGTGAAATAAATCAGACAAAGACAAATACTCTGTGACCTCACTTATATGTGGAATCCAAAAACAAAAGAAAAGAAACTCATTTTAAAAACGAGAGATCAGGTTTGTGCTTACCAAAAGCAGGGGATGAGGGGTCCGGGAACTGTATGAAAGTGATCAAAAGGCACAAATTTCCAGTTATAACATTAAAAAGTAGTGGGGATGTGATGTACAATATGATGGCTATAGTTAACATTGCTCTATGGTGTATTTGAATGTTACTAAGAGAGCAAATCCTAAAAGTTCTCAGTACAAGAAAAAAAAATTGGTTTTTGCATTTTAAAATACCAAAAACTAATGTTGTACTATATGTTGGCTAATTGAACTTAAATTTTAAAAAAACTAAAAAAAAAAAATAGGGGTGCCTGGGTGGCTCAGTCGTTGTGTCTGCTTTCGGCTCAGGTCATGATCCCAGGGTCCTGGAATCAAGCCCTGCATCAGACTCCCTGCTCAGCAGGAAGCCTGCTTCTCCCTCTCCCACTCCCCCTGCTTGTGTTCCCTCTCTCACTGTGTCTCTCTCTGTCAAATAAATAAATAAAAACTTCTAAGAAATTAAAAATTAAAAATTAGAAAAATAAAATATGTATGAGAGAATAGATGTTAAATAAACCCACTGTCATCATTTTACAATATATGTAAGTCAAACCATTATCCTGTATAACTTAGACTTATACAAGGCTGTACATCAATAATGTCTCAGTGAAACGATAAGAAAAAGAAAATACACGCACACACATGTGCACACGCACACACACACACACACACGCACACACACATAAACTATTGGCTCTGTTTCTCTGGAAAACCCTAACTAATACACCAGGTAATGCTAAAACTGCTATTGCATGGCTCACACTTTGAGCAGTAAGGAACTAGAGAATATCTGGCAAGTGGGCACATGGTTTCATCTATAATAATGCTCATTTCAGCATTGTTTATAAGAGCAAAAGTGTAGGAAAAAACAAAATGTCCCTCAAAAGTGGTCCCCAAAACACACTGTGATTCATTCTTACAGTGTAATATTGTATAGCAATAAAAGTGAGTGTTTTTTTTTTTGTTTTTAAAGATTTTATTTATTTATTTGACAGAGAGAGATCACAAGTAGGCAGAGAGGCAGGAAGAGAGAGAGAGAGGGAAGCAGGCTCCCTGCCGAGCAGAGAGCCCGATGCGGGACTCGATCCCAGGACCCCGAGATCATGACCTGAGCCGAAGGCAGCGGCTTTAACCCACTGAGTCACCCAGGTGCCCAAGTGAGTGTCTTTGAACTATAGGAATCAGGCCCTATATACATCTGAAAAATGCAATGTTATATCAAGTTATCAAATGGAAGATAAAGGCACCTACAGCATGAACATATATGTATGTGTATGTATTGTGTGTGTGTACAACATTTTACTTTCTTTCACAGTTCAAGTATGAAGCAATTTATGGAGTGTACAAACACCTTATTCTGGTTATTAGTTACATCTCGGGAGGCAAAACCCATTCCCTGAACCACTGTTCCTATGTTATATTTCTTCTGAGTTACGGCTGCAGCCTGCACAGGGGACCGACTCACCCGAGATCTTGAGGTTTGGCTTGGGGACAGGCCTCCTGAAATTACTCTTCTGTCCAGGAGACCTTTTATTGGCTTGTTCCCATATATGCTCTCTTTTTCTGATGCTCAGTTAGAAACTTCTCCACCAGTAACAAACTAGAAGGGAAAAGAAGGGAACAGAAAATCACCTGGAATAAAAGTAATTTATTTTCTTACCTTTCTCAAAATTCCTTGCTTAATTCATCCCACAACACAGGAATGACACCAAAGCTCATGCACCAGGTAAGTGTCTGTACGTTTGTCTCCCTTTGCTACATTTCTGGATACTCTCTATGACAGATATGCTTCTTGGTTTCTCTAAGAGTCAATTCTTTTATGAGAGGGAGGAGGCCAGCTGGGCAGTACTAATGTTTATCCACACCTACTATGTTCCAGAAGTTTCTATAGGTTTCCTCCATTTCTCCCCACCAGAGTACTGTGAGGAATATATTGTTATTCCTACTTTACAGATGACCAAACTGGGCTCACGAGCATTGTGCTTTTCCAGTCACACATCAACTCAGGAGCAAGAATGGGGTTCTTTCTCTCTCACTTCCCACAATATACCCATCAGCTTCCCTTTGGGAGGTTGGGTTTCCAAAGCTGAAGAACTGATTGTTTTAAACTCTCCTAGAACTATGAACACATGACTACTCAACGTGATACTGATTATAGAGATGAAACCTTGTGCCAGGAGGCCCAGATGTATGAACCACATGTTCCAGCTGGACTCTAAGGTGTTAAGCTAGGTCGATGTGACAGCAGAGCTGTTGCCCTTTCTGGAGAGTGACCTGAGAAAATGTTGACTTTACACAGGGACTTTAACGAATGGGTACATTATACTTTAACTTAATCCTTACAGCTATTCAAGTTACTGTTCATTGTTGACATTATTCGGATTAGGGTACAGGAGTTATGAGAAGTGAGGTAACTTTCCCTGGGGAAAATAACCTTATAAATTAATGTTCAGGAGCTTAAAACCTAGAATTAGACAAAGTGCCAGTGCTTTTCTGCTCTGTGATGTGGGCAAGAAGTTAATGGAGCTAAGTGTATTATTCAGGGTTTTGCTTTAACAATGAGCTTTTACAGCTTTTACATTTGAATATATATATTCATATATATATATATGGTGGTATGTGTCTGTATATATACTACATATATATATATATATGCACTGTATATGCATATACCTGTATATATCTGCTATACAGATGGTACATAGCAAAATTTAAAAGTACAAAGTATATAAAAAGGTGGGAGAAAATTTTTGGAAGACACATTGTAGGTATAGGGTTAACATCTTCAGTCTTTCAATCAACAGAGAAATGAGCCAAAGATTACAACAGAGAATGCTCATTCAAAGCAGCATAAATGCCCCATAAAATCCTTAAAAACATGCCCAACCATATAACTGATGAAATGCCAAATGAGCTCTCATTTGAAGTGAAACAGGTAAATAGCAACACAATATGTAGAGAGGGGGCACAAGTTTGTAAAATATATAATTTATATTTGGATAGATAGCTGTGCATTTTATTAGGATATATACTGGGAAAAAACAGAATATGCATCAAATAATTAATAATGAGTATCTTCTAGTTGGTGTGGGAATCCTGGCACAAGATTAATATCCTGATATATTAATTTGGCTAAGAGAATAAAATCCCCCCAATTTTTTAAAAGCTTGTTATGAAACACTCTTCAATAAATTAATAATTACCTTTATTCTGAAATGACTGTTTTCCTTCTTCTTTCTTATTTTAAATTACACAATTCACAGTAAGAGCTGCAATATTTAAATGTCTACAGCCCTGTGCTGAGAAGACCAGTGAACAAAACTGCCTAGGGTCAGAGCAAAGAGACCACAATGTACACAGAAGTTATGCCCCTAGAACAGTGTTCTAGATCTCAGAAGTAAGAACTGGGTGCCAAAATATGTCACCTCCCTAAAGGCAGAAGGGACCAGATGTATTTTATGGTAACTAACATAACACAAATTAAAAAAAAAAAAAAAGAAAGGACCAGTCACAGTTCAGTAGTGTAAGTCCAGGGGGAAAAGAGGCAGATATGGAATTAGTGCAGATGGAGGGTTCTGTATCAGACACAACACATTGGAAACATAACTTACAGACAGAATTAATATACCATTAATTTCCATACAATGAAATCTGACTAGTTGAAAGAGTCATGTTCACATGTACCAACAGATAATTCAAAGAAGAATAATAAATGGCAATCAGATGTGTAAAATTGCTCAACCACACCAAAAGCTAAATGAAAGTAAATGGTAATAGAAACATCAGATATATAAATATGTAAAAAGGGTATTGAACTTAATGTGCAATACGACCTAAGTTTTGAAAAATTTCTATTTTCATAAAAATATACATTATGTCATAATTTAAATGATAAACAATCCCACACAAACATATATGGGGAATATTAACAAATATATTGACTGCTTATTTTGAGGTGGGACATAGAAGTTAAGAGGGGAGTACAAGATAATTCCTCTCACAAATGTATATTTCTTCAGTATTTCCAGGGGCTTCAAGTACGTGTGCACTGATTTTTTTAAAAGTTATATTTATTTATTTTAGAGATAGAGAGGAAGAGAGAGAGAGCGCGCGTGTGCCCACACATGGGGTGAGCGGCAGAAGAAGAGGGAGAGAGAAACTCTAAGCAGACTCAGTACTGAACGTGGAGCCCCACACGGGGCTTGATCTTATGACCTCGAGATCACGATCTGAGCCAAAACCAAGAGCCAGATGCTTAACCAACTCTACTACCCAGGTGCCACTGTGCACTGAGTTTTAATTACTAAAATAACTAAGATAAAATTATGACAGCATAAGATAAGCCTAGATGTGCTTTTATTTACAAAATTAATGTTGGGTCGCCTGGGTGGCTTAGTCCGTTAAGCGTCCACTCTTGATTTCAGCTCAGGTCGCTATCTCAGTGTTGTGAGATCAAGCCCCACATCTGGCTCCACACTCAGCTCAGAGTCTGCTTGAGATCCTCTCTCTCTCCCTCTCCCTCTTCCCCTCCCCATCACTCATGTTATAAATAAGTCAGTAAATAAATAAGTAAATAAATAAAATCTTTTTTAAACAGATTTATTAAAATTAGAAGAAAGGGTAAGTAAATAAGTTAGAAAAATCTTATTGTTTTGGATATATTTGGTTAAATAAAATGTATTATTAAAGCGAATCTCACCTAAAAAAAAGGTAATGCTGAAACATGTATTTCTGGAGATTAAATGTATTAAATATACTATAAAATAAGAAAGTTATACACAGGGGCACCTGGGTGGTGCAGGTGGCTAAGTGTCCAACTCATGGTTTCAGTTCAGGATCTCAGGGTCATGGGATAGAGCCCCCGCATTAGATAGCAGAATCTTCTTGAGAGTCTCTCTCTCCACTCCCTCTGCCCCCTTCCTGTGCCCCTCTCCACGCTCTTTCTCAAATAAATAAATAAATCTTTTTTTTTAAGTTTACACACAGCTTTATATTTATAATCACACACATACATGCATTCCTTTGTTTGAAAGAAGGGCCAAAATAAACATCCTGTCACAGGAGCCCCATGGGCTCTGCATCACCGCTTAATACTTCCTGTGCCATATAAACCCCAGAAAGTTTTCTCCAGAGCGCTTCCACAGGGAAGGCCTTTTTTCCTCTCTACCTCCTTTTCAGCCTTCTTACTTGAGACCAAACTGCAATTCTGGATTTGGTCACCAGATGGCACGAGCCTCCAATTAAATTCTTTTTTTTTCAATGGGAAATATATTCATTTGGCAAGAAGAACAAATTCCACTTTGAATGGAGGCTATGAAACAGCATGTAAAATAAAATCATGATTAATTCCTTAATTCAGAAATAAACACTTTTCAAAACACTCCTTTAAAACTTTGATAATGAATTGACAATATCAAATGAGCTCATCATAAAAGTCAATGAGATTTAAAGATTAAAAGATGTATGAAAAATTAGAGGGAACTTACTCACATTTACTGCAACACAAACTTTGTATACCAGGAGCTCTCTTGAATCAGGAAAGACATAAATAAATGAAAACTAACAATCTAATAGAAAACTATAGGAATGCAAAGAAACTTATGAAAAGATAGCCAACAGCAATAAACTGACAAATATAAAAGCCCTGATAATTTTATCTTCAGCTAAAAAAGATACATTGCATGATAAGGTTTGCTTCCACCCCATTCTTGTGAAAAAAGTGTGTATATCTGCTCACACTTATTGTGCATCTGCACATACTTTGCACATATACATTTGAGAAAAGCATCTGCAGAATGCACTCCACACCATTAACAAAGGATGGCTCAGCAGGATGAAAGAAGGTAGATACAAGATCATTTTATTTTCCACATATACATACCTATATTGTCTGATTCCTTTCAATTACAAACATACATTAGGTTTTTTATTTTAATTCAAGTTAGTTAACATATCATGTAATACTTGTTTCTGGAGTAGAATTTAGTGATTCATCACTTGCATATAACACCCAGTGCTCCTCCCAACAGGTGCCCTCTGTGTTACTGAGCAATCATTTATCGCGTTGCCCACCGCCCCTTTCCAGGAATCCTACTATTTCACTACCTAAAGAGTCTCTTATGGTGTGCCTCTAAGATTTTATTTTATTTTGTTTTTCATTCTATACTATTGTGGTTTGCCTGGAAGTGAATCTAAATGTCTGAAACCCCTCAAGCACACAGACACGGAGCACCCTTGTCACCGCTCTAACAAATGCACTGGGCAAACAGGCTGACTCTCCCTCACTCTCAGGAGCTAAAGTAAGAACTCTCCCACAGTGCACTTTCAGACAAGGGGAGGGGGCAGTATAGTGGAGAGATGAGAAGACAAATGCAAGCATGGTGAGAGGTGTGAAAAGGCCCATTTCCCATTCACCGGTGTGCAAGTCATAAAGTTGTTGATGGTATGCCTTTGAATGCATCCAAGTGATTAGGAATAAGAAGTAAATACGTGTGAGTCCTCATCTTCCTTCCTTCCACTGCCCTCCCTAGCAGGTAGGCAGCCCTTGCAAAGCCCCTATTGTTCCAGGCCACATGCCGGCTTCTGCAGGCCTCCAGGTAGAGCATCTGAGTCACACTGTTTCCAAAGGCCAATCCCTGCAAGTAGTGTGTGTACCTTCTCACCAGAATTTACTGACATACTACCTGTGGAGTCAAGCCTGTGTACCTGCTGGGGACTGCCACGGTGAACAATGTCGGGAAGAGGACAGGGCCTTTCAGTCCTGGGCTCACTGGCTCACGGTTGGGGCAGGAGAAGAGCGATCCAGGACACACAACATACAACGTGCAACATAACTCTTTATTATGAAAATAAACAGCGATCATGTGTCAGGAAAGTACATGGAACAACTGATCCTTCAGGTGCTTATGTTACCTGGCCTGCAAGGTAATTTTGATTTCTTGGTTAGCCAGGCCTCCATCCCCAGTCACGGGTATAGCCTTAGGCTGGAGAGAAGAGAAACAGTGATGACGTGGACATCTAAGGCTTCTTTTAGGTGGTTTGCTTGAAAGCCTCCTCTGGGATCTTGCCCTCATTCTGGAGGGAAGGAGTTGGGACATCAGAAGAGCCAGATCCGGAGTTTCATTCCCAGGCCACCCAGCCTCCATTTTCTTGGCCTTCCTGAAGGCCCAGAAATGCCCATCGGTAGCCCGCTTCATGATTCCCAGACCTCACCTTGAGCATAGTGAAGACCTGACCAGCTCTGGTATAGTTCCACTCGTTGTCCTGAAGGCACCTGGAGTGGAAGAACAGGTGATCTCCGTTAGTATTGCAGTACAGACATGCTGACCGTGGGAGGCTAAATCTGTGCCAGCTCTTTGCTGGGATGCATGTACCGGAATGAACACTATGTGCAATGATGAAGAAAGACTTAGTGAAAATGTCTATCACTGGCGTTCATGCCCCCTAGAATTCAAAACAGAAAAACAGACCTTTCTGAAAGAACAAAGGAACTTAATATGTACTGATAAAAAAAGATGTTCAAGAAAATAAATGGGAAATTTAAAAGTACAAGTTTCCAGTCATTTTTATTGAGGTATAATGCGCATACCATTTTATTATTTTTGTATGCACATACCATTTTAAAGCGTACAATTCAGTGTTTTCTTAGTATAGCCACAAGGCTGCACAACCATCACCGTGATCTAATTCCCAAATAATTTTATCGCCTAAAAAAAAAAAATGAAACAAACAAACAAACAAAAAAAAACCCCGAAACAAAAAGCCTCCTCCTTAAACGTTAGAGATGACTCCCTATTCCTTCCCTTTCCCCAGACCCTGGAAACCACTAATCTGTTTTTGGTCCCTGGGGATTTGCCTGTGCTGGACACTTCATATAAATGGAATCATATAATACGTGACCTTTTGAGGTTGGCTTCTTTCACTTAGCGTGTTTCCAAGGTTCATCCATGGCAGGGCATATATCAGTACCGTATTCTTTTTTAATGACTGAATAATATTCTACCATGTGAACATACCAGATTTGTTTATCCATTCATCAGCTAAAGGACATTTGGGTTGTTTCCACTTTTTGGCTATTATGAATAATGCTGCTATGAACCTTCCTGTACAAGTTTTAGAGTGAACAGATGTTTTCATTAGATACTTGGGCATGGAATTACTGGTTCATAGGGTAACTCCATATTTAACATTTTTAGGAACTGCCAAAATGTTTTTCCCAACCACTGCTCCATTTTATATTCTCATCAATAATACATAAGAACTCCAATTGCTTCACATCTGCACCAGCACTTGTTATCATTCGTTTTATTGATTAAAGCCATCCCAGTGGGTGTGAAGTAGTGATTCATTGTGGTTTTAATCTGCACTTCCTTAATGACTAATGGTGCTGAGAAGTTTTTCACGTGCTCGTTGGCCTGTTGTATATCTTCTTTGGAGAAATGTCTATTCAGACCCCTTTCCCACTTTTTAAAATTGGGTTGTTTGTCCTTTTGCTGTTGAGCTGCAAGGGTTCTTCACATATTCTTGTCAGACATGTGATTTGCAAATATTTTCTCCCGTTCCTTTGGCAGGATTTTTACTCTTTTGATAGTGTCCATTGGTGCACAACAGCTTAACAGCTTTTAATTTTGGTAAAGCCCAATTTATCTGTTTTTTAAAATTTTTGGTTGCTTTTGCTCTTGGTATCATATATAAGAAACATTTGCCTAATTAATGAAGACTGACACCTATGTTTTCTTCTTAGATTTTTATAGTTTTAGCTCTTAAACTTTAGATCTTTGACCCATTTAAAGTCTATGTGTGTACATGATGTGAATCTGGGGTCAAAATTCATTGTCTTGCATGTGGCTATCCAGTTGTCCCAGCACCATTTGTTGAAAAGACTATTTTTTTTACAACAGATTTTTTTCAGCACTCTCACTGACAATCAGTTGACCGTAAAAGTGAGGGTTTATTTGTGGACTCTCAATTCTACTCCTTGATTCATGCACTGCCCATATGCCAGCACCACATAGTCCTGATTACTGTACCTTTTTAGCAAGTTTTGAAATTAGGAAGTGTGGGTCCTCTAACTTTGTTCTTTTCTCTCGAGATTGCTTTGGTGCACTTACGTATGAAGTTTAGGATAACCCTGTCAATATTTGCAGAGAAGGATTTTGACAGGGATTGCGTTGAATCTGTAGATTGCTCTAGGTATTACTACCATCTTAACAATATTAAGCCATTTAGCAATATTCTAACCCATAGAAATGGGGTGTCTTCCTATTTATTTAATTTTTTTCAACAACGTTTTATGGATTTCAGAGTATAAGATTTGTGCTTTTGTTACATTTGTTTCCAAATATTTTACTACTTTGATGCTATTGTAAATGGCATCACTTGTTTTCTTAATTTCATTTTTGGACTGCTCATTGCAAGCACATAGAAATGCAAATGAGTTTTGTATAGTGGCCTTTTATCCCTAACCTCGCTGCCTTTATTAGCTCTATTAGCTTTTTGGTGGACTCTTTCAGATTTTCTATATATAAGACAATGTCATTGAGCATTATACTATTTTTTAAATCCTTCACATATATAATAGTATGATACCTTCTCCATGGGCCCACTTTCTTTCTTCTTTCTTTCTTTTTCTTTTTTGGAAGCAAACTATCCAAAATGTTACTTTTCCAAATTTCCTGCAAGTGTCTTTGATTCACACTCCCCCACCCAAGCCACTGTCCCAACTCATCCTTCTTCCCATGCACAACCACCACTCACTTCTGAGACCACTCGAGTTTCATCCCAGACTGAGTGGAGAAAGCATACACCATTTCCTGCTGCTCCTGGGAGAGGGTGGGCATGGAGCTGGTGGTCAGTGTAGGCTCTTGGTTGGAGAACGCATTCCGAGTCTCACTGGGGGTGGCATCTCTCACAAATAGCTCATCATTCACGATGCACAGACTGAAGGGAAAATGGGCCCTCAGACAAGTGGGCGAATCATCCCCAACAATGATCCTGCTCCCACTGCCCCTCACCAACCAGATTCCTTCCATACCCCTTCTGTGCCTTCCCCCCACCCCAGAGTCCTTGTTCCCCTGGTGCTTCCACCCCTCCACAGAGCCCGCCTTTGCAGGGACTATCTACCAAACTCACTAGATGTGTACTTAACCTGCAACCCAGGGTTGATTTTATACCCACATTTATCCCTTACAATAGCCCAAGGGAATGGGCAGGCTAATCCCCATTTTCCAAGGAAGACAATGCATCACAGAGAGGTCATGTGACTCAACCAAGATCACACACACCCAGTGAGTGCTTGGGTCAAGAAGAGAACCCAGTGCTCTAACTCCAGAGCCCATACTCTTAACCACCAGGCCAGACTGCTCCTTGGATCTACCTGTTGGCTTTCCACAATAGTGAGAAAACCAAGATGTCTTCACCACCACACCCCCACACCCTTGAGCCCAGGCTGGGATGAGCATTCCCACCTACAACGTAGCACTCACCTGGAATTGCCAGCAGGGATGGCGATGAAAGTCCGGGTGAAAGCGCGAACAGAACCCTGAGACTTTCCCTCCACTTCAACAACAAACAACAATACCCTCTTAGAGTCACACATACGTCACATGCCCACACGGTGTTCCTCAGTCAGAGTCTGACTCGATACTCATGCTGAAGGGGACAATTGTTCACTGGGAGTCAGGGTGTCTGGAATGGGGATGGCAACAGTAGGGACAGTCTACTCCCAGTGACAGGGCCTCTACTAGGTGGCAGGTGCTGTAACAACCACTCCACAAGTTCATTTGATTCCTTTTTCACAGTTATCTGAGAGGTGGTTATTATTAGCCCCATTTTGCAAACGAAGAAACTTAGAGGTTAGGTAACGACCCCAAGTAGCTCTCAGAATAAGGATCTGGGATGACATGAAACTCCACAGACTGTGTCCCTAATGCCCAAGCTGTGTGGGGCAGACGGGCATAGAGCCAGTATGGACCAGGACGGTTTGGGGACAGAGTGGAGGCAGGAGAACACAGCAGGAGTAGGAAGAGAAGGAGAGGGATCAGGGAAGCTGGGACAGTTCTGAGAGGGAGCCCAGCCAGCGGGGAGGGAGCAGTGGGGCATTTGGGGTGGGGCTCTGTGCACACTCACCCTCCTTGAACACCCCGTTAACAGAGAAGCAGAGCATCTTCTCCTGAAAGGGAAGAGCCCAGGTGCTAAGTCACCTATACTTCCTACCCACCCATGGCTTTCTGGGGCTGCCCTGGGGAGGGAGAAGGTGCTTACCGTCTGGAACCACATGTCCACCAAGAAGGAGCTGAGATCGTGCTGTGTTTTGGGCAGCACACAGAGGGAGCCCACGATGTCACATTTTGTATGTTTCAGTGGCTGAACACACAGGGCTAAGGGGGGAGGAGAAGTGCAAAGATTGGGGGTCGCCACACACTGGGACTTATAATTACCCCTGAACATCCCCTTTCCATGCCCAGTCTTTCCCATCACACACGCACAGGGCTCCTTGGGCTTCTTCATATTCCTGCTTTCCTTGAAGTACTCGCACAAGCTGCTTCTAGCAGAGAAAGAACAGAAGGTGGTGGTCTGGCCAGTGTGGGTGATTCTAGGAGCTGCCCTGTGTCTGCTGGGGAGCCACAGGGCCCAGGAACAGAGTCTGAGCTTTGCTACTCACCGGGCTGAGTCCTCAGGGTTGAAGGGAATGGCCAGGGAGAAGCAGGCCTCATCATGGTAGGCATTGAGGAGACCCCGACGGTCTCCAGAATCGTAGATCAAATAGTACCTGTGGGAGAGTAACGAGGACAGTCTGTCTCTGTGGTCTGGACCCCAAATGAGATTTCCAGACCCAGTCAGCAGTTCTGAGCTTGGGTGGCCTCACCCATCCTAGTCATTCCCTTCTCCAGATTCCCAGGAGTACTTACTGCTGCAGGAATTGCAGGACTAGACTCTTCAGTGCATCAGATCCTTTGTAGCTTTCCTGGAATCAAAAGACATTTGAGACTATGTGGCTGATAAAACCTCCCTTGTAATAGCCCAAATGTTGTTTGATCAATTTTCCCTCACCGTGCAGGGCTTTAACAAGCAGGGTGTGTCAGTGTCAGTGATAACTGGTGGTGATAACTCCTGGCCATCCTGGAGAAGGGAAGAAGAAGTCAGCAGTAGAGACCAGGGAGGTGGCCCTGGATGATCAGGGGAAAAGGTGAGCCCAAGAGAGGGTGAGGGTCAGAGGTTAGGTATGAAAGCGCACTGGAAATTACATGGACAAGATTGCAGTGTGTGTCTTCAACGTGACGTCTGGAAAGTATTTATTATTACATGCAACTTTTTTCTGGTGTGTGTGTGTGTGTGTGTGTGTGTGTGTGTGTGTGTGAGTGCACGCACACATTTTTCCAGAGAGCATATGCATGTCATTTTCAGGAGTCCTGGTACCCTAAAATGGAAAAGGGTCTGACACAAACATTATAATCTAGAGAACACCCAAAGAGCTTGAGAGCAGGTGTGGTGGTGATCAATGTTAGTAAGAGACAATGATGAGTGTAGTCACTTACCAGGCGTAACAACTTAGGAAAATAATCCTTGATGGCACTGTCCAAAATTCAAAATAGAAAGAAGTGACTGATAGGTCAGGGTTGCCAAGCCTCCCTCCTACCCTTTCTCTCCCTTGCCCCACCCCTCCTTTCCACTGGGTAGCTTCCAACTAGACTGCCCTGACTCCCTTCTTCAGTGCCACAAGAAGCAACATGTGGAGCCCAGGCTCCAGGGCTGCCTTCCCCTCCCTGCTTCCCTTCCTTCCTCCAAATCCCCACTGAAGACTCTAGAGAGAAGAGGGAATGGAGGGGGAGCCTAGTGCTCTGCTGCATCACTAGGGGTCTAGCATTCTGCAGGACCATGATACCTGCCCCCCACCAAGGGATGGTCCAGAATATTGGGGCAGGGAGGTGAGTGAGGCAAGGCCCAGGAGACAGGGAGGGAGAGGGAGGGGGATGAAGACAGAAGAGGGAGTAAAAGTAGGAAGGGATAGGTGGGAGAGACATGGGGGAACCAGAGACAAAGGAGGAAGAGAATGCAAAACAAAGGGAAGGGAAAGAGGCTCTACCACAGTGGTGGGAATCAGGAGGAAGAGAGAAGAAGGGGAGAATGGCTCCCTGGCTGCAGTCCTTTCCTACATCTGCCTTGGCTGGCCCTGGCACCCAAGGTAGGAATGGAAAACCTGCAGGTATTGGTTGGGCTGGGGGCCCATTGCATGCTGGCTGAAACTTTGTCACCTGTGTGAGCTCAGTCTGAGCCAGGCATGGGAAATGAGGCAGCCACGGGGACAGGAGACCTTCCCTGGAGGTTGTAGAGGGTCAAGCCCCAGATCAGCATGGAGCTGAGGGTCTGTGGCCCCCTCTTCTGATCACCACCTTCCCTCCTGATGGCCCCTGTGCACCTGTGCCTGTCTCTTTTGGTTCCTGGCCTGAGGAAATGTACCTATGCTGGGCTACCCAGGGCTTTTCTGAAGGGCCAATTGTGATGATGTGATGTGTGTAGGGAAGGGAGGAGCCAAGTGCTTCTGAGAAGAGGTCCCCTCTCAGAACAAGGGAGGGAAGTCCCATCTTAGCAGGGAGTAGGAAAGCCTGTCTCAGCATGAGGCCCCAGGCTGGAGGACCTTTCTCAGTCCAAGGGCACCAGCATCTGGCTCAAGGCTGGTCACTCCTGGTCTTGGGGAAGAGGAGGAGCCCTGCTTCCTGGAGCACACTCTTGAAGGGCATGCTAAAGAACACTGAATGCAGAGAGGTGGAAAGAGACCCCAGACCAGAAGAACAGGCGAGCAGGTCAGAGGAAGGAAACTCCTTACAGGTGAGGGACACGGAGAGAGGAGAAGGTGGGGCCTACAGTCATTCCTGAGGACCAGGGCTTCAGCTTCCTGCATACATGCATTCTCAGGGACAGTTCAGGCTCCCAGGCCCAAAGGTCCCCAGGAAGGGTGACAGGGATTCACACTGACCTTATGTAGGTGGGCTGGTCTGGAAAGGTGTCACACAAGGGGTTCCCTTCTAACCAAAGCTCTTCAAGCTCTAGCCCTTTCATCTTGTTTAACTCCCACACCACGTTCAGCTGAGAAGTACAGGGAAGAAACAGGAAAGGAGTCCCAGGGAAAGGGACACACATGGGCCTCGGCACCCCCAGCCCCCTCCTTTCCACAGAGGCACCTTCTCCTGCCTCCTGCCACCACTCTGATGAGCACTACCACCCATTGTCAACCCCAAATTTTATCAGGCTCCCTCTTCTCACCTCATTTTTGGAGAGGTTCAGGATCTTGACTGTGGGGACCATCTCTATGATGTCAGACAGGCCATCCAGCCCATACAGTTTGTTGTTGCTCAAGTTCAAGGACAACAGCTGTTGGTGAAGAAGAGTTAGAGTGACAGTTACGATCTAGGGCCTCAGAGACAACACTGTCCTCCACCCCATGTGTCCCACCCCCTACCATTAATAACAGCACTGGGACTAAGGTCTTACCTCGGGGTAATTTTCTTCTATGATCTGCAGGGTGGCAGCCATGCAGTTTCTTCGGTTCAGGATTATATCTATATCATGGCCCACCAAGTCTTCAGGAAGCCGAGAGGAGGCAATCAGAAGGCTGAGAGAGGTCCAGGACCAGCCCAAACCCTCCCCACATTGCCATCCCTCAGTCTCCCTCCCAGGAAGATCCCCGTGCCCTCACCTACCCTAGAATTACTGCTGTCAAGTGTACCTGGGTCAAAGCGGAGACTCTGGAGGTCAAGAGCTTGCTGGGAGATGTCATAGCGTTTGTTCATGGTCATCTGCAGAGAGAGACACAGAGAGCCACTGGGAGGCTCTGGTGGGGATAGGGAAATCAGGGGCTGGAGGAAGAAGAGGTGGGTCTGGGTGTGGGCACACAATGGGCCTTGAGTCTGCATTACCTTTAGCAGCTCCATTTCTTCTGGCTCTAACTTATACCTCACAGAGTAGGGTACAGAGGAGGGATTGACAAAGATAGATATCTGCAGGAAGGAGAGGTGGGGTAAACACCAAGAACTTTCTTTCCAGAGAAGATGACCAGCCCCTGCCCTGTCTTCCTTCCCCAGGACTAGGGAGAGGTAATGCCCTCAACACATACCTTTCGGTTCTCCTCATCATAAATCTTGTAGCTGACACCCTTCAGTGCAGAGGCAGTGCCAACACCCTGGACAAAGAACCGAGCCTGGTTTTTCAAGTAGTGAAACTGTAGGAGGGGGAAGCAACAATAATTTTGGAGGACAGAGTCTTCTGGCTCAGTTGGCTTCCCCCACCCAGACTTCCCTTTGCCCACTCATCTGGCTTCACCATCCTCTCTTACATCCACTGGAGTGAAGGGGACACTGCAATGGCTCTGGATTGAATTCATTAGCCACGTCTTGTCATACTTTCGCCCATAGGGAATCTAAAGGTGAGAAGAAGGGATGGGAGTGAGGAGAGACAACATAGAATTAAAGCTGGAAACAGACCCAACAGCGTTCTTATCTGACCTTCTATTGAGCTGCATAGGACTTTGAAAGAAGGGACCACTGGCATTATTTCTTATTTTCGTGCCAAATATGGATTTCTTAGACCCTCTGATGGAGAAGAGAAATCTCCATTGGAAAGCTCTCCTCCAAATAATTGATGTAAGGTTGTTTAATGTGCTCTTCCTTTTTTATAAGGTTCCAGGATAGTCTACCTAATGTAGACCTTGCCAGGACACTCACGGTGATCTTGAACCAGCTCCCTGGGTTTCTTTCTTGTGTGTTCTCCCCCATTTCTCTCCTCGGAGTTTTTCTATCTCTCCACAGAGTAATATGGACATGGCCTTCATTTTGCCCTTTCACTCTCCTCTTGTCACGCTGGGTGCTATAGGGAGTGCTGTGGAGGGGAAGTGGAAAGACAGAGGTAGGGCCATAAATGCTAAGAAAGTCTTCTTCTATACACCCTCACCTCTCTGTCACCAGGACTACAATTAGGATTGCTTAACCATTATTCTACTTCTGGCCTTCTTCAGTCTTCCAGTGAGAGAAGAAAAAGAAGACCAGGGAGAGTGAAAGAGTCGCATAGTCCCAGGGGCTGCTACATGCAAGCCAGTCTGCCCTACCACTTACTGTCTTATTTGGGGGTCCTCTCGGGCATCTCTCATCAGCACGCTTCCATCATCCTCCTGGAGGTGTGAAGGCTGAGGCTCATATCCACCATGTTCATAACGAGGGTTCCTCCTGCCAAAATTACCTCGGAGAGAACTCCAAACTTTCTTTCTTCCTTGAGGTGAGCTATCACCATCATTGTATTCTCAAAAGGGGAACAAAAATACAAGTTTGAAGACACATCAGTGGTCCACTTACCATGTACCCATCTTAGGCTAACACCATGGTAGTGCAAGCAAAGTGTTAACCTGCCCTAAGGGTCCAATCCCCCAAGCCCCAGAAAGGAAACTCCTCTGCTTGTCCAGATAGGAGAGCCTTATTTGACAGATGGCACTATCGGGGAGGATCTTGGGGGAGGAGGAGGAGGAGGAGGAAACTGTATTGAACCTTTTAAAGAGTGAAGCAGGATTTATAAAAAACAGAGATGTGTGCATCCATGGGTTAGACTGGAAACCAGCCATACACTAGGAAGACATCTGAATTGTACCGTCTCTCAAGCCTATCTAAAAACCACACCGATACCAGGGTGGCAATCTCTCTCATGCTTCCCAAATTCAGTCAGCCACCAAACTTATCCCACTAACACTCAGAAAGCTGTACTTCCTTTGCTGGTGTACTTCAACTTTTAATGTCAGGTGGGACTGATGTAACAGCCTCCTAAGCTGTCCCCCTCCCTCCAGCCTTGTTGTCAGCAATACTCAGTTTGAAATATCCAGAGTGAGTTTTCTTTTTGCCCAGCCTGAAACGCCTTTCAGCTGAGGGGACAACTCTTCCTAACCTCAGCTCCTCTATAACAAGGATCTGAATGACAAACTGGAATAATACGTCAACCACCATTTCCAAGTGTGTAGGGATTCTCCCTTCCTCGTTCTATTATTGATTTCTAACATGGGTCCATTATGGTCGGAGAGCGTGTTCTGTATGATTTCAATTCTTTTAAAATTTGTTGAAATTTGTTTGATGGTCCAGGAGGTGATCTAGCTTGATGAATATTAAAGGAAAAACTCATACATTGAAAGGAGGGAATAATGGCTCGTGGTCAGCATATGGCGTATGGGGGCGTCAGAGTCATCTTTGAGCACTGGCATTACTTCAGAAATAACGTTGTCAAGGGGAAAGTGTTAAAAGTGAGCCAACTAACAGCTACAGCAGTCCTCAGACTGACCAGGTAAGTTGGGTGCCTAAACAGGGCCAGAGGCCTCCCTCATCAAGGTGAATCAGACAGGAGCAATCTCAAGCGTAGCCTTGTTTTGGGAGTCTCACAGGAGAGTGGGCATGTGATTAAAAAGCCAGAGAGACCACGCACACACACGTGCGTGTGCATGTATGTCCACTTACTGAAGGGTTGCATCTCAGCACGATCCCGGTCTCACCGTCGTTCTGACAAAATCAAAGGCAGGAGCATCGGAAGTCAGCTGGTGCCTCTTCCCCAGGCTGCCTGGGATCCCCCTCCGTCTCTACCACAGTATTAACTGATCCTCCCGCGAAGAAACGGTCGTGAGTATCCTTTATGACATCATGTGTGTTCTCATGGTACTTACTTCCTGTGTCGGTTTGGAATTCTGCCTACATCACTGCTATGCCGTTGAGTACATGGCAGTGGCATCCCTGCTATGGTAGGGAAAGAACAGGGTGAGAAGTAAACCAACACTTGCCCAGCAGTAGCCAACATTTGCTCAGTGTTGGGCAGACTCACTAGAGTTTTTTGACCTCCTCACAGAAGTCCAAAAATGATTGTATCCACAGTCCCTTTTCAGATCATGACTATTGGGCTCACAGGGGTTAGGTACATTTCCCAGGATTCCTCAGCCAAGACAGTGGTGGAACAGAAATTGTGTCCTCACCTATTGGTCTGCCTCCACATCCTAAGTGTTCCTCCAGCTAGTGTGCTGGTTCTCCTTTAATGGTGGACTTTCAGGTCTCGAGGACAGACTTCTGTGAGCAGACAAGGGATGATATTTTGTGAGCAGGTGTTAGCCACTCTTGCTTGGGTGGGTCCAGGTACCTTGGACCAAGTGGAGATATCGGTCTTGAACTAGCGGAAGAGATCTGTTTGGATCATAGCATTTTCCGACTAGGAGTCACTCTGAGGTGGCAGTGTCTGGCATATACTGGGGCCTAATTGGTATTCATTAAGTGAATGTTGTAGATTTGGGATCAACAAAGCCACTTTTGGGAATCCATACATCTCAACCATTTCTTTTTTTTTTTTTTTAATTTCTTTTCAGCATAACAGAATTCACTGTTTTTGCATCACACCCAGTGCTCCATGCAATACGTGCCCTCATTAATACCCACCACCTGGCTCCCCCCAACCTCCCACCCCCCGCCCCTTCAAAACCCTCAGATTGTTTCTACCCACATCTATTTATTCCAGTGAAAAAAAAGGGGGGGGATACAGAACTGTTTCACAAACTGCTTGTAAAATTACCATGTGTTGAATTTGTCCTTTGCAAAAATAGTATTTTTCACTAGTGTACAGTTAGAGTGAATTACCCCCCCTCCTGATTAATGCTAAAACTACTGCTTTTCTGACCAGAGGAAGAGAGGCTTTTGCAAACTGGTCACAGAAGTAAGGAGAGGCTTTCCTTAAATCTAGCAGATATAGCTTCCTGGGTGCCTGGTATGTGTAAGAAGAATGTTCTGTGCCTACACACATGTCTGTGGGTGCTCAGCTTTGTGACAGCCAGTATCATACTTGTCTCAGAGCAAAGCAAGAGTGTGTGCATGTGTGTGTGTGTGTGTGTGTGTGTGTGTGTGTGCATGGGCATGTGCTAATAGTTTATGTTTTACATTTGCACAATTAGATTACAGATACATGTATTTCAAATCATGCCGGAAGGTGCATTGCCACACAAAACAGGACACTAATGTACATTTTCTTTTCATGTAACATATACTATAGATACCCAATTTTTGCTTCTTGTTTTTAATATGCCCTTTATTTTATTTTTTTTTTTACATCTTAGAATTTTAATATTTGGATTGATTTTCAAATTTAAAGTATTAGAATTATCCATACAAGGTATTGCTAATGGTGGAGGCCAAATTACCCAGTGGAGCATGGCTTGGGATTTAGGGCAGTCCCAAGATTTGTGTCTGTGCTCTAGAGCTTCCCAGAAGAAGCACATAAATATTTTAAATTATTAGAGACAATTTCCTAAGTATATGTACACCAATATACTTCTCCACTAACAGTGTAGGAGAGTCTAATTTCCTAGAGTATGTTTAACCATTCAGAAGTCATACTTATGCTTTGACCCAGACATTTCACTTTTAAAATTTATCATACAAAATATTTTCTGCCAAAATATATACCTATAATTATATGGCTGTGGATTACAGGCTCTTTCTCCCCCTTTTTAACCCCATCTCTGTTGAGGTATAATTGACATCTCGCACTGTGTATGTTTAAGGATCACAGCATAATGATTCCTACTTACATAAATAATTACCACAATTACTTAACATCCATCATCTCATATAGATGCAAAAAGTAAAGTAAATGGGGGCACCCAGAAGGCTCAGTCATTAAGCTCCTGCCTTTGTTCGGCTCAGGTCATGATCCCAGGGTCCTGGGATCGAGCCCCACATAGGTCTCCCTGCTCCGCAGGAAGCCTCCTTCTCCCCCTCCCATTCCTCTTGCTTGTGTTCCTTCTCTTGCTGTTTCTCTCTCTCTCTCTCTCTCTCTCTGTCAAATAAATAAACAAATAAATAAAATCTTTTTTAAAAAAAGTGAACTAAGTGAAAAAGACGTAAAAGATTTTTCCTTGTGATGAGAACTCTTAGGATTTACTCTCTTAACACCTTTCAAATATACCATAAAGCAGTATTAACTATGGTCATCACGTTGTACATCACACCCCTAATACTTATTTCTCTTAAGACTGGAAGTTTGTGCTTTTCTGAAAGTTTTAGTTTTAATTCCAGTATAGTTAACATGCAGTTTTATATTAGTTTCAGGTATACAATATAGTGATTCAACACTTCCATACATCACCCAGTGCTCATCACGACAAGTGCACTCCTTAATCCCCATCACCTAATTCACCCATTCCCCCACCTACCCACCTCCCTTCTGGTAACCATCAGGTTTTTCTCTATAGTTAAGGGTCTCTTTCTCTCTCTCTCTCTCCTCTCTCTCGTTTCACTCTCTCTGTGTCTCTCCCTCTCATTTTTTACCTCTCCTTATTTCTTTTGTTACCTAAATTCCACATATAAGTGAAATCATATGGTATTAGTCTTCTCTGACTGACTTACTTTGCTTAGCATTATACTCTCTAGCTCCATCCATGCCGTTGCAGATGGCATGATTTCATTCTTCTTTACAGGCTCTTTGACACAGAAAGACAATGGGATCTGGGAGTGACTGATATTGACAGAAGAGGGGTAGAAATTGTTGTCCCTCAAATCAAGGATGGGAAAGAAGGGGGCATAGGTACGTGACATACGGAGTAAAAAGGCCAAGGGATGGACGTCTGGGCCAGAAAGGTGAGGGTGATCATTGGGAAGAGAATGAAACACAAGTGGAAAAAGCCTCTGAGGAACTGGATGAATCCTGGGGATACACACCCCACTTTCTTTCCACACATATCTTGGCTTTCTCTGTTACTTTGTCTTCACGTTGAACGCCAGGCAAACAGTTCCCACACAGTCTGAGAAAGGAGAGATGGTACAAGGGAACAGTGTGCAACAATGGGTCTCTTGGACAGAGGGCTGGAGTTCAGGTCATGCTGGTCCCAGATACCACATCCATCATTGGCCATTGGACTTTGAGTCCCAGTACTCATTTCATCCCTAACACGGAGTCACACGTTATTGGTTAAGGGCATTGGATTTGAGGTCAGATCAACCAGGTTTTGAATCCTGGGGCTAATGTCTGTGGTCCAGGGCAAGTAACTTTGACCTCATGGTGACTCACCTTTTTTTTTTTTTTTTTTAAATTTTTATTTATTTATTTCTTAAATTTCTTTTCAGTGAACCAGAATTCATTGTTTATGCACCACACCCAGTGCTCCATGCAATATGTGCCCTCCATAATACCCACCACCAGGTTCACCCAACCTCCCACTCCCCTTCCCTCCAAAACCCTCAGTCTGTTTCTCAGGTGACCCACCTTATTTTCTCCCTTAAATTGAGGGTAGTGATAGTTTCGACCTCATGAGAAAATTGTGAAAACTGAGCTAATTCTGTCAATACAGGCAAAGCCCCTGGAGAAATGCCTGTGACCCAACAAGCACCACAGATGAGCTAGTCATTACTAGGTCCGGAACTTAGTACAATGGCTGGGGTTTAGTAAGAGATGAATGTGTGTTAACTGCATTTGTTGTTACACGAAGGAAAACAGATGGGTGAATGGAGGCAAGTTGCAGTGTCAGCTATTCACATATTTTATAAAGTGGCAATGGTTAAACAGGGCAGCCCTGGTGGGAAATAACCTGATACACTGTTTCAGGGAACCAAAATTAAAAGATCACAGACTGAAACAGGCACATGGAAGGACTAGGTAGGGGGCTTAAGTTCCCATTTCCACAATTTGGGCAAGAGAACCATTATTGTTCAAGAAACAGTTCGGGCTTGGGGCGCCTGGGTGGCTCAGTGGGTTAAGCCTCTGCCTTCGGCTCAGGTCATGATCTCAGGGTCCTGGGATCCAGTCCCACATCGGGCTCTCTTCTCGGCGGGGAGCCTGCTTCCCCAGCCACCCCGCCCCCCGCCTGCCTCTGCCTACTTGTGATCCCTCTGTCAGATAAATACATAAAATCTTAAAAAAAAAAAAAAAAAAGAAAGAAACAGTTCAGGCTTGAGTGGTAGGTTACAAAAAGCAAAGAAGAATATTCGTTGCAGCACATGATACAATCTGAAAAGAGGAAAAGTCAGAATATAAAACTGTATATTACTGTATGGCTCCTCAGAAGAAGATATTAACAAATGTTTATGGTTTTTTATGTGCAAATGTAAACATAAAAAAGTCAGGGTAAAAGAACATGTGAGAATGTCAACCATATTTATAAACGGGTGGTTGGAACACCCAAAAGTTATGCTTTCATATTGATGTTTTTATGTGCATAAAAGGATGTTTGTGCCTGGGTCACGGTGTTTTCAGGTGCTGGGGGTGGGGGAGCGGTGGGAAGCACTATTCTTACTGACCCATTATGCAACACAATAGGAGTAATCGATTGTTTATAAGCAGATGTATCTTTTCACTGATTAATAAGCTGTATCACCTTAGACAATTCACCCAGCTTCTCCTGATCCTAGCTCCTTATAGGTAATAATCGGAGATTAGGTCTAACCGCCACGTTATCAAGATATGGAACATATACCCCACCCCCAAATGGTTCCCAGCTAATCTCCTCTTCATCCTCCTGCTGCATGCAAACCTTGATCTGCTCTCAGTCTCTCTATATTGGTTTTTTCCTGTCCTAGAATTTCATACAAATGGAATCACGCATCCTGTACTCCTCTGTGCCTGGCTTTTTAAACTCAGCATTTTTTAAAGATCCATCCATGCCCTTGACTTTTCATTGCTAAGCAGTATCCCATTGATTGATTTGTTTACCTTTAAGGTTGTTTTAAGGAAGTTACAGGAGGAAGTGAAAGCAGTTCCTTGTGTTCAATCACCATCTTCTTGGTCAGTCTTCTGTTCTTGTATAATGATATCATTTCATCCTTTGTTACTCTTTTATCACTCTGAGGAAATATTATCTTACAGCCTTTTTCACCCTTTTCTATTTTGTTTTATTCCCTCAGTGCAAATCCTTTGATTTTTTTTTTGTTTGTGCTGTCCCTTCCATGCTTACCCTGAGTTGGGACTATCTACTATCCAGTGCAGAGGAGGCTTCCCTGCTGAGTCAGCCCTCGGCTCAAAGATGCTTGGCTTTAATCTATACATTGCTCTGGCCTTACCAGCAGTTTTGCTTCCTCTTTGATCCTACCGCTGGTGGTCCCTGCTTTACCACTGTTTTCCCATTTCTTTTCCTTTCCTTCCCTTTCCTTTCCTTTCTTTCTTTCTCTCTCTCTCTCTCTCTCTTTCTTTCTTTCTTTCTTTTCTTTTCTTTTTTAAATTTTATTTTGTGTTTTCGGTGTTCCAAGATTCATTGTTTATGCACCACACCCAGTGCTCCATGCAGTACATGCCCTCCTTATCACCCACCACCAGGCTCACCCAAGCCCCCATCCCACTCCCCTCCAAAACCCTCAGTTTGTTTCTCAGAGTTCACAGTCACTCATGGTTCATCTCCCCCTCCGATTTCACCCAATTCACTTCTCTCCATCTCCCCAAGTCCTCCGTGTTATTCCTTATGCTCCACAAGTAAGTAAAACCATATGATAATTCACTCTCTCTGCTTGACTTATTTCACTCAGCATAATCTCCTCCAGTCCCATCCATGTTGATACAAAAGTTGGGTATTCATCCTTTCTGATGGAGGCATAATATTCCATTGTGTATATGGACCATATCTTCTTTATCCATTCGTCTGTTGAAAGGCCCCTTGGCTCTTTCCACAGTTTGGCAACTGTGGCCATTGCCGCTATGAACATCGGGGCACAGATGGCCCTTCTTTTCACTACATCTGTATCTTGCATTCCCACCAACAGTGTAAGAGGGTTCCCCTTTCTCCACATCCTCTTCAACACTTGTTGTTTGCTGTCTTGTTAATTTCCCTTCTTTCTTTAAAAGGAGAAATTCTCCCTTGCTCACGTGGGAATCCTTATTTCATACTTTCTAGCATAGCTATATATTTTTTGTTCTTAGATTACTATGTGTATTTGTTATTGGAATATTATTATCCCCAAATCACAATTATAACATTTTAAAATGAAATACTGTAAAATACTTGCACTCTCATCACTTAAATTGTTCAAGTAGTTCTCAACCTCGTTTACACACTAGAGCAACTTAAGGAGACTGAAAAAACTCACTAACACCAGGCCATACCCACAACAATTAAAGCAGAATTTGGGGTGAAAACTAGGCAACCACAGTTCTTAAACTCTTCATGTGACTACAGTGTGCAACCAAGGTTGAAAACCACTATGTTAAAAAGCATCAGCTTTTAGGCCTGTCGGAAGCCATAGGGATGGCTGCCACCTCATTCTGCTGACTTTCTTCTCAGTGCTATTTTGGGAAGCTAGTGATTCCATTAGCTCAGGGCAGGGATTGGCAAACAGCCTGTTCTCGTACGGCCTGCAAGCTAAGAATGGAATTTAAGTATTTGAATGGTTTTCAACCAAAATCAAAAGAAAAATAATGTTTCCTGAGACATGAAAAATATTTGAAATTGACATGTCCGTGTCCACAGGTAAAGTTTTATTGGAACAGAGCCATGCTGTGTCTATGGCAGCTTTCGGTCAACAATGGCAGATTTGAATAGTTCCAGCACAGAGTTGAAAGGCCTGTAAAGCCTCACATATTTAGGAAAAATATTTTCAGGAAAAGATTGTTGAGCTCCGGCTTAGAGCAAGTGTCTTTAAAGCAAGTGCGCAGTAACACTGGTGAATGGCGGGAGGTCCCTTTGCCTAAGCCCAGGAAGAAGATTGACTGTAGCTACTTGTGACTTCATTGTAGGGTCTCTCCTCAGTAGTCCGTTTGCTCGTGGTGTTCTGGCTCAGGTGTGGGAATTGGCTAAGGGACCATCGTTTGCCATGAAGATGGCTCAAGTCACCAGATCTGGAGTTTTACTTATATTTTATGTTCTTACATTTTTATTATAAATGAATATTTATTTATATTTCATTTATTTTTACAATGATCAAATGCAACTTCAGAGGATGCTCAGCTATTTCAAGGTCCAAAGGATCTGCTGATCAATTAGCCACCTTTAAAGGTTGCTGTAGGTCGAACCAGCCGTGTGTGTGTTAAATCAGTGTGCACCTTGACCCAGGAGGTTAAGTGCTTCTACTTGGCCTGTGACTCCAGGATCCCATCATCCTCACTGAAATGAGGGTGACCATGTCAACGGAAGGATCTTCCAAGTCATCTGTTGGATACTTATATGACTGTGTCATCCAGACACCTCTGAATGTTCCTTTTAATGTATTGTTGAAATAGTTTGCTAATTTTGCTTAGGGGTTTTGCATCTGTCTTCATCAGGAAACGAATCTGCTTCTTTGTGGATGAGACTTGTCATCTGATCCCCTTTGACCTTCAGTGTATCTTTCACTGTATGTCTTATTATCACTGTCCTTCCTATAAAGAAAATAAAAGAGCAAATTAATCACTTACCACAGGGCACAGTGCTAGGAAAAATTGGAGCAGGAACTTTAGGCCTGCACTTACCTCATAACCCAAGTCGTGCTTCACTGACTTCTGGAGCCTCCACTGCTTGGGGATGCTCTCCAAAACTGATCAACCCACAGGTTGAAGTTCTGTGACTTCTAGGTATAATTCATTAACTTTTTAAATATTTAACCATATTATTTCCTTAATCATAAATGTCAATTAAATTTTAAAAAACTCTTTGCTTATAAAAATTAAAAAGACTATGAAAATCTGGGAAGAAAAACTGGCATACATATTACTGGCAAAAGATTAATGTCCTTCATATAAAAAGACAAAATTGATGTAGAAAGACAAAATTTTAATCAACTTAGAATTCTCATTAAATGCAACAAAAATGTCAAATAAAGTCATGAAAATTTTCTCAGCTACAATTTTTACAGAAATCTTAGTGTAAAACTTGTGATAATATATGAAATGATAAAATAAATTATCAGAAGTGTAGACATTGGGATAGAGAATACACTATTTTTTAGGTGAAATGAGTATTAAAAACAGGCCCTTATCATAAACTGTGATTTTTTCACTTCACGTTTTTATAATTTTGTTTCACTAGGCATAATCCACTAGAATTAAAATGTTTTACATCATTTGTATGACCATTTAAAGTGTTTATATCATTTTAGGAATCTGTGACACAGAGGGAACACCAGGTTGCTGATGAGGGCCCATGCCAGAATAGGCTACTTTAGAATCTCTCCCTATGTCCGGTATCCTTGCCCCCAGTACTTTGCTACCAGGACTTGCAGTTAATATTTTTTTCCAGTGATGAGGAATTCTATGTGAAGGGTTCTGTGCAGAGGTTGACATTGATATATATAGACATAGCTTGGTATTTGTAAGTTTCTTTTGCTCAAAATCTTTATCTTCACACACCTCCCTCTGTGTGCCTCTTGAGTTTGGAGTTCTTTTCATAACCAGTGTGTTAGTAGATTGGCAGTCAGAAAAGTCCATAGCTTTATTGCCTTGTATGCAAGCTGACACTGCTCTGTGCACTCACTGAAACTAAATATCCTATCAGTATTATACTAAGATACTCAGTTTATGCCTCTCTTGTAGATACACAAACACAACTAGAAAGACAGAAGAGAAAAGAGACATAGTACTTGATGAAGGTGGAGGTGCATTAATAGTGGTTCAGATAGCAACAGTCAGGCATTGGTTGTGACACATTTCACAGATTATAGCCTGCACACAGTGGTGGTACTAACACTTACTTGTTTCACATGGAGATATAAACGAGAATTTGAAGTGCAAGAAAGAAGTGAGCTGGGAAACTAGACTAGTGATGTCAGGGCCTGGCATTATAGATTATCATATTTATTAAAACTATTAATATTTCAGGGCGCCTGGGTGGCTCAGTGGGTTAAGCCGCTGCCTTCGGCTCAGGTCATGATCTCAGGGTCCTGGGATTGAGTCCCGCATCGGGCTCTCTGCTCAGCGGGGAGCCTGCTTCCCTCTCTCTCTCTCTCTCTCTCTGCCTGCCTCTCTGCCTAGTTGTGATTTCTCTCTGTCAAATAAATAAATAAAATCTTTAAAAAAAAAACTATTAATATTTCACCCTTCTGCACCTGAAGAGCAGAATGAGGTTGTGTTTCTCTCTCTCGGTTCCTCATTTGTGCAGACACCAGTGAACCACAACAACTACCAAATTTCTGTTACGGAACAGAACAAATGATGGAATGACCATTGCCTTCATTATCAACAATGATCATTATTGGAGTGCAGGATTATGGATAATTTAAATTTCATTTCTTCTGTTCGTCAACTTTTTTTTTTACAATAAGTTGATGTTATTTCTGAAATCAGAAAAATAAAATATGTTAATAAAAGAAATCAAAGAGAAAGAAAACTTTTAACATTTTGGAGTGCTCTGCCTTGAATTCTGAAAAGAGTGTTCCATTAGCTTTCCTGCCTGAAGATGTAGGGTGTCAATTAATTGTGAAAATGGAAGACTATTGCTGCTGCAGAGATGTCTTTAATTGATAAAGGTATCACTACGCAAAGTTTGTCTGAATATTTAGGAAAATGAAACAAATATCAACATTAATTAACAAAAACACTACTCAGACTTACTTTGATTCTGAAATATGTGACCTCTGGACCTGAAATATCAAGATTGAGCTCTTTTTAAAAAAAAAATATTTTATTTATTTGACAGAGAGAAATCACAACTAGGCAGAGACGCAGGCAGAGAGAGAGGAGGAAGCAGGCTCCCTGCGGAGCAGAGAGCCCGATGTGGGGCTCAATCCCAGGACCCTGGGACCATGACCTGAGCCGAAGGCAGAGGCTTTAACCCACCGAGCCACCCAGGCGCCCCAAGATTGAGCTCTTAACACACAGTGCACTAAGTCTGTGAAACATGTTGCAAGAAGCTCCTTTTGGCTCAAGCCTTAAAAAAAAAAAAACATTTTTAAGGAAAAATGTTTGCATGAGTGTGTGTGTGTGTGTGTGTGAGTGTGTGTGTGTGTGTGTGTACATGTGTGTGTATGAGAGAGAGAGAGACAGAGACAGAGAAACAAAGAGAGGAAGAATGAAAAAAATGAGTGAATGAATAAATGGATACTTGTGAATAAAGTGATAAATTGGTAGTACTAACTATAAATAGCCTATTATGCACCCCCCAGCAGGAGGTATATTCCATCTTCGGCTGACACACAAAATCACATATATTTGTTACAAACCTCCTTTTTAAACATATCATTTTGAAGGTTACTTCCAAAATATTTTCCTTTATGTGAAAATAAAAGTTTCTGGATCTTGCATGCTTACCATTATCACCTTGGATAGGTTACCCGGCACAGTTAATATGTTCTCCCCAGTTTCTTGAAAATCAAAACCACCTTAAATTCCTGTGTTTTTTTTTTTTAAATAATATCAGTACCAAAAATTATTTTCTTTCCTTTTTATATTTACAGAAAAGCAATAGCTCAAGTATTGGCAATTATAAATAGAAATAAACACTGCTCAATTAGTGAATGAAATCCAGAGAACAGAAATTAAATTAATAGCATAAAATTTTTAAACCATGTTTTTATAAAGAACTGAAAGACAAAGAGAATGGAAAACATTTGATTTGTCTGAAGAAATCCTTTGTTTCTTCAGCTGCCAAAGAAGTTTACAAAAATTAAAAACAAAAAACTAGAACATTTAAGTATCAAAAAATATTCAGCATATAAAAATATAAACAAAGCAATAGGACCCTAAAGGTGTAACTCAAATTTCAGTCTTGGCTACTGTATTAAAGGACCTTCTGATGATTGGATGATACTTTTGGTGACCACTGATGCATTGTCCATACTCTCCTTTTCAATTAAGGAAGTATTGCTCCACAAATACTAGGAATATTGTCAGCAGGGAGTTCTCACAGCTAAAGATAGACACTTTAGGTCTTCCTAGGTTGCTCACATTTGATGGCTGATATTACTCCAAGAAGAGACTACTCTGAAAAATGATTGTAGCTCCAGCGATTCCTTTGGGGTTGGTTAAGTCTCTTGTTGAACCAGCATGACAGCTTAACTTCTCTGTCCATCCAATACTGCTTCCTACCATTTACTTCAACAGGTGTTGATATCAAGGACTATCCTTAATGAACACACTGTATGCTAACATCTATTTAAGAGATTGATTACAGAGAAACCTAAACCCACTGTGTGATAGTGCGTCACAAATTATATTCTCTCATTTGACCCTCATAAGCCTCTGCTGGTGAGAAATAATCAACCCCATTTTATGGCTTGGTTAATGTATTATTAGCTGGTTACTGCTGTGTAACAAATTACCTCAACTGTAGTGGTTTAAAAGTTGTTTTTTTTTTTTAAATCCACTTATTCATAATTTGTGTCAGGAATTCAAGAGTAACTTAGAGGATGACTCTGGCTCAGTGTTTCTCAGAGGTTATACTCAATATGTAAGCCAGACAAGCATGTTATCTAAAGGCTTACCTGGAGCCTTAGGATCTGTTCCCAAGATAGCTCATTCACATGGCCATTAGGTGGAGCTTTCAATTCCTTGCCACATAAGACCTCTCTACAAACTGAGTATCCTTACAACATGACAGCCAGCTTTCTTTAGGGCAGTGATCTGAGGTGGAGAGAAGACAGAGACAGAGAAAACAGAGACAGGACAAGATCAGAAATCCACAGTGACTTTTATGATCCAGTCTCTGAAGTCAATTCTAGTCATTTTTCCAGAATTATCCCCACTTTCTAATACCACAAAATCCAGAACAAATTCCCACTTCTTTGAGTCTTCCACAAAATCACTTAACAGAAGCCCAACTTCTATGTCATCACTAATATCCACTTATTGAGACCCCCCCACACTGAGTCTCCAATGCGTGCATTCTGCCTCACTGCAATGAGTAAAAGGACCAACTTTGTTTGATTACAGATGTGATTCCAGTGTTCTTTAGGCTAGAGAATGATGATAGCAGGATAGTAATGAATTGGTTGGCCACACCAGGGTGACAATACAGTCTCCAAAACCCTCTCTCTCACTCCTTGTTTCTACAAATATCTGGTCTCCAACTGATCAAAGGTCTGTAACGGACAGAGTCCACTGCAGATGCCTATATCAAGGAATAGTTAGATTGTGTGTGATATGGTATAGAGTGTGATATGCGAGAACTGATTAGGACAGAAAGCAGCAAATGAAAGCCCTGGCCAGAAGGCTCCAGCAGCAGTCGCTCTGTTCATTTCCCTGATCCCTGACACACTCTCTTTTAGGGATAGGTTGGCACAGAGGCTGGGGCTGTGGAATTCATGTGGGATAAGCTCTGAAAAGAGGCATTATTTCCATATGTTCTTCCTTTTTTTCTGATCATCGGCACAAAGGTATCAAGTATTTGGACACATCCAATGAGGTGCACTTCTTGCATGGGTGGCTGGTGACGGACCCTTCCCTGTTCCCCATCAGGGCCCAAGAACCACTGTGGGGAAGGTGCCCCGGAAACAGCTGTAGGTCTCTAGGGAAGTGGCTTTGATTATGCCCTTTTCCATTCCTCATCTCCAATCAAATTGTGTCTTTCCTCGGAATACCTCTGGTGCCTATGTGTCACTCTCAGTTTGTAATACTTTGTCCCAGAAATTGTCTCTGAACTGATACCCTTATTCCTGGAATCCCTGAGTGTAGTCCCCACCTCCAGCTCTAGTACATAACTGTGGACTCTACTGATCCACTTGGTTTCTTATAATACTTTGGTCATGCTCTTGATGATCACAGAATTCCCCTCCAGGAACTGACTCTTGTAACCGCACCATTCTGAAACTTCTGTGCTTGAGAAAGCAAGTGTTTGGATGTAAATACTTCATCTTCTCAGTAGCCATATCCAATGGCAGAAAAAACAGACCTAGAAAAAGCAAAGTTATACACTATCCTCCATCCCACCAAAATAAATAAAGCAACGTGAAGGAGTGTCCAGAAGTTCTTAGCACCTTAACCTTCATAGTGATGAAGAAAGGTGATGTAATGGTAGGAGGGAATGCTTCCTGGAGGCTGAGGAAGGCAGTCATAAAGGCATGACCTAAGATAGAACAATAGCCATGGAATTCCAGGACCCTGCTCACGCACCAGCAGGATGTTATTGTAGACCATAAAATCCACAGGATTGCCTTATCACCAGTGCTCTCTCTGGTATCTGCTCAGCATTTTTAAAAATTTATTACATTACTTTAAAATTTAATTTTATTTTCTCAGTGCTCCAAGATTCATTGTTTATTCACCACACCCAGTTCTCCATGCAATACCTGCCCTCCTTATTACGCACCACCAGGCTCACCCATCCCCCCACCCACTCCCCTCCCAAACCCTCAGTTGGTTTCTCAGAGTCCACAGTCTCTCATGGTTCGTGTCCCCCTCCAATTTCCCCCAACTCACTTCTCCTATCCTTCTCCCAATGTCCTCCGTGTTATTCCTTATGCACCACAGGTAAGTGAAATCATATGATAATTGACTCTCTCTGCTTGACTTATTTCACTCAGCATGATCTCCTCCAGTACCGTCCATATTGACACAAAAGTTGGATATTCATCCTTTCTGATGGAGGTATAATATTCCATTGTATATATGGACCATATCTTCTTTGTTCATTTGTCTGCTGAAGGGCATCTTGGCTCTTTCCAGAGTTTGGCGACTGTGGCCACTGCTGCTCTGAACATTGGGGTACAGATGGTCCTTCTTTTTACTGCATCTGTATCTTTGGGGTAAATACCCAGTAGTGCAATTGCGGGGCCATAAGGTAGCTTTATTTTTAATTTCTTAAGGAATCTCCACACTGCTTTCCAAAGTGGCTACACCAACTTGCATCCCCACGAACAGTGTAAGAGGGTTCCCCTTTCTCCACATCCTCTCCAACACTTGTTTGGAGTTTGGAGTTGTTTACTGCCTTGTTAATTTTGGCCATTCAGACTGGTGTAAGGTGGTATCCCAGTGTGGTTTTGATTTGCATCTCCCTGATGGCTAATGATGATGAACATTTTTTCATGAGTCTGTAAGCATTTGTATGTCTTCTTTGGAAAAGTGTCTGTTCATGTCTTCTGCTCTTTTTTTGGACATGATTATCTGGTTTTTTGAGTGTTGAGTTTGAGAATTTTTTTTATATATCTTGGATATCAGCCCTTTTCTGCAGTATCATTTGTGAATATCTTCTCCCATTCCATGGGTTGCCTCTTTGTTTTGTTGACTGTTTACTGTGCAGAAACTTTTGATTTTGATGAAGTCCCAAAAGTTCATTTTTGCTTTTCTTTAGCCTTTGGAGACATGTCTTGAAAGAAGTTGCTATGGCTGATATCGAAGAGGTTACTGCCTATGTTCTCCTCTAGGATTTTGATAGATCCCTGCCTCACGTTGAGGTCTTCTATCCATTTCAAGTTTATCTTTGTGTATGGTGTAAGAGAATGGTCAAGTTTAAGTCTTCTATACATAGCAGTCCAATTTTCCCAACACCATTTATTGAAGAGAATGTCTTTCTTTTCCCACTGTATATTTTTTCCTGCTTTGTCAGAGATTATTTGACCATAGAGTTGAGGGTCCTTATCTTGGCTCTCTACTCTGTTCCACTGGTATATGTGTCTGTTTTTGTGCCAGTACCATGGTGTCTTGGTGATCACAGCTATGTAGTAAAGATTAAAATCAGGTAATGTGATGCCCCAGTTTTGTTTTTCCTTTTCAACATTTCCTTATCAATTCAGGGTCTCTTCTGGTTCCATACAAATTTTAGGATTGTTTGTTCCAGCACTTTGAAAAATACCAGTGGAATTTTGATCAGGATGGCATTGAAAGTATAGATTGCTCTAGGCAGTACAGACATCTTAACAACATTTATTCTTCCAATTCCTGAGCATGGAATGCTTTTCCATCTTCTTCTATATCTTTCATGAGTGTTCCGTAGTTCCTTGAGTGCAGATCCTTTACCTCTTTGGTTAGGTTTATTCCCAAGTATCATATGGTTCTTGGTGTAAATGGAATTGGCTCTCTAATTTCCCTTTCTATATTTTCACTGTCAGTGTATGAGAAATAAACTGATTTATGTACATTGATTTTGTATCCTGCCACATTACTGAATTGCTGTATGAGTTCTAGTAGTTTGGGGGTAGAGTCTTTTGGGTCTTCCATATAAAGTATCATATCATCTGCAAACAGAGTTTGACTTCTTCATTGCCAATTTGAATACCTTTTATTTCTCTGTGTTGTCTGAATACCTGTTGTTAGGACTTTTAATACTATATTGAACAAGAGTGGTGAGAGTGGGCATCCTTGTCATTTTCCTGATCTCAAAGGGAAGGCTGCCAGCTTTTCCCCATTGAGGATGGTATTTCCTGTGGGTTTTTCATAGATTTTATGAAGTGGAGGAATGTTCCCTCTATCCCTGTACTTTGAAGCATTTTAATCAGGAAGGGATGCTGTATCTTGTCAAATGCTTTTTCTTCATCAACTGAGAGTACCATGTGGTTCTTCTCTCTTCTTGTATTGATTTGTTCTATCACATTGATTGATTTACGAATGTTGAACCACCCTTGCTCCCCTTATCTCCCAGGGATAAATCCCACCTGGTCATTGTGGATAATCTTTTTAATGTACTGTTGGATCTTATTAGCTAGGACCTTGTTGAGAATCTTGGCATCCATATTCATCAGTGGTATTGGTCTGAAATCCTCCTTTTTGATGGACTCCTTGCCTGGTTTGGGGATCAGGGTAATGCTGGCTTCATAGAAAGAGCCTGGAAGTGTTTCTATTTTTTGAAACAGTTTCAGGAGATTAGGTATTATTTCTTCTTTGAAAGTTTGGTAGAATTCACCAGGGAATCAATCAGGTCCTGGTCTCTTGTTTTTTGGGAGGTTTTTGTTCACTGCTTCAATCTCGTTACTAGATTTGGTCTCTTCAGATTGTCAATTTCTCCTTGTTTCATTCTTGGAAGTTTGTAAGTTGCCAGGAATGCATCAGTTTCTTCTAGGTTGCTTAATTTACTGGCATATAACTGTTGATAATAATTTCTGATGATTGTTTCTTTTTCCTTGGTGTTAGTTGTGATATCTCCCCTTTCATTCATAATTTTATTAATTTGGGCCTCTCTCTTTTCTTTTGGATTATTTTGGTGAGTGTTTTTTCGATCTTATTGATTGTTTCAAAGAACCAGCTTCTAGTTTCATTGATAATTTCTACTGTATCTCTTGTTTCTAACTCATTGATCTCTGCCCTAATCTTGATTATTTCACTTGTTGTGCATGGGGTTGTCTTAATTTGTTGTTGATTCTCCAGTTCTTTAATGTGTAAAGAGAGCTGGTGTATTCTGGATTTTTCAAAAAAAATTTTTTTTGAGTGAGGCTTGGATGACTATGTATTTCCCCCTTAGAACCACCTTTGCCATATCCCATAAGTTGTGGACCGATGTGTCTTCATTCTCATTGGTTTCCATAAATTTTTTAAGTTCTTCTTTGATTTCCTGGTTGATCCAAACATTCTTTTTTTTTTTTTTGTATCCAAACATTCTTTTTTTTTCTTTCAATTTAAATTTTATTTATTTATTTATTATTTGTTTATTTACAGCATAACAGTGTTCATTGTTTTGGCACCACACCCAGTGCTCCATGCAGTACATGCCCTCCCTATTACCCACCACCTGGTTCCTCAACCTCCCACCCCCCGCCAGTTCAAAACCCTCTGGTTGTTTCTCAGAGTCCATAGACTCTCATGGTCCATCTCCCCTTCCAGTTTCCCTCAACTCCCTCTCCTCTCCATCTCCCAATGTCCACCATGTTATTTGTTATGCTCCACAAATAAGTGAGACCATATGATACTTGACTCTCTCTGCTTGACTTATTTCGCTCAGCATAATTTCTTCCGGTCCCGTCCATGTTGCTACAAAAGTTGGGTATTCATCCTTTCTGATGGAGGCATAATACTCCATTGTGTATATGGACCACACCTTCCTTATCCATTCATCCGTTGAAGGGCACCTTGGTTCTTTCCACAGTTTGGCGACCGTAGCCATTGCTGCAATAAACATTGGGGTACAGATGGCCCTTCTTTTCACTACATCTGTATCTTTGGGGTAAATACCCAGCAGTGCAATTGCAGGGTCATAGGGACGCTCTATTCTTAATTTCTTCAGGAATCTCCACACTGTTCTCCAAAGCGGCTGCACTAACTTGCATTCCCACCAACAGTGTAAGAGGGTTCCCCTTTCTCCACATCCTCTCCAACACACATTGTTTCCTCTCTTGCTAATTTTGGCCATTCTAACTGGTGTCAGGTGGTATCTCAATGTGGTTTTAATTTGAATCTCCCTGATGGCTAGAGATGATGAACATTTTTTCATGTGTCTGATAGCCATTTGTATGTCTTCGTTGGAGAAGTGTCTGTTCATATCTTCTGCCCACTTTTTGATATGATTATCTGTTTTGTGTGTGTTGAGTTTGAGGAGTTCTTTATAGATCCTGGATATCAACCTTTTGTCTGTACTGTCATTTGCAAATATCTTCTCCCATTCCGTGGGTTGCCTTTTTGTTTTGTTGACTGTTTCCTTTGCTGTGCAGAAGCTTTTGATCTTGATGAAGTCCCAAAAGTTCATTTTTGCTTTTGTTTCCTTGGCCCTTGGAGACATATCTTGAAAGAAGTTGCTGTGGCTGATATCGAAGAGGTTACTGCCTATGTTCTCCTCTAGGATTCTGATAGATTCCTGTCTCATGTTGAGGTCTTTTATCCATTTCGAGTTTATCTTTGTGTACGGTGTAAGAGAATGGTCGAGTTTCATCCTTCTACATATCGCTGTCCAGTTTTCCCAGCACTATTTATTGAAGAGACTGTCTTTTTTCCATTGAATATGTTTTCCTGTTTTGTCGAAGATTATTTCACCATAGAGTTGAGGGTCCATATCTGGGCTCTCCACTCTGTTCCACTGTCTATGTGTCTGTTTTTATGCCAGTACCATGCTGTCTTGGTGATCACAGCTTTGTAGTAAAGCTTGAAATCGGGTAACGGGATGCCGCCAGTTTTGTTTTTGTTTTTCAACATTTCCTTAGCAATTTGGGGTCTCTTCTGATTCCATAAAAATTTTAGGATATTTGCTCCAGCTCTTTGAAAAATACCGGTGGAATTTTGATCGGAATGACATTAAAAGTATAGATTGCTCTAGGCAGTATAGACATTTTAACAATGTTTATTCTTCCGATCCAAGAGCATGGAATGGTCTTCCATCTTTTTGTGTCTTCTTCAATTTCTTTCATGAGTGTTCTGTAGTTCCTTGAGTACAGGTCCTTTACCACTTTGGTTAGGTTTATTCCCAGGTATCTTGTGGTTCATGGTGCTATAGTAAATGGAATTGACTCTCTAATTTCCTTTTCTGTATTTTCATTGTGAGTGTATAAGAAAGCCACTGATTTCTGTACATTGACTTTGTATCCTGCCACGTTACTGAATTGCTGTATGAGTTCTAGTAGTTTGGGGGTGGAGTCTTTGGGGTTTTCCATATAAAGAATCATGTTATCTGCGAAGAGAGAGAGTTTGACTTCTTCCTTGCCAATTTGGATACCTTTTATTCCTCTTTGTTGTCTGATTGCCGTTGCTAGAACTTCGAATACTATGTTGAACAAGAGTGGTGAGAGTGGGCATCCTTGTCGTGTTCCTGATCTCAACGGGAAGGCTGCAAGATTTTTCCCATTGAGGATGATATTTGCTGTGGGTCTTTCATAGATACATTTTATGAAGTTCAGGAATGTTCCCTCTATCCCTATCCTTTGAAGCGTTTTCATTACGAACGGATGCTGGATTTTGTCAAATGCTTTTTCTGCATCAATTGAGAGGACCATGTGGTTCTTCTCTCTTCTCTAATTGATTTGTTCTATCACATTGATTGTTTTGCAAATGTTGAACCAACCTTGCAACCCAGGGATGAATCCCACCTGGTCATGGTGGATAATCTTTTTAATGTGCTGCTGGGTCCTGTTTGCTAGGATCTTGTTGAGAATCTTTGCATCCATATTCATCAGTGATATTGGTCTGAAATTCTCCTTTTTGGTAGGGCCTTTGCCTGGTTTGGGGATCAGGGTAATGCTGGCTTCATAAAACGAGTCTGGAAGTTTTCCTTCTGCTTCAATTTTTTGGAACAGCTTCAGGAGAATTGGTGTTATTTCTTCTTTGAAAGTTTGGTAGAATTCCCCAGGGAATCCGTCAGGTCCTGGGCTCTTGTTTTTGGGGAGGTTTTTGATCACTGCTTCAATCTCATTACTAGATATCGGTCTATTCAGGTTGTCAATTTCTTCCTGGTTCAATTTTGGGAGTTTGTAGCTTTCCAAGAATGCATCCATTTCATCTAGGTTGCTTAGCTTATTGGCATATAACTGTTGGTAATAATTTCTGATGATTGTTTCTATTTCCTTGGTGTTAGTTGTGATCTCTCCCTTTTCATTCATAATTTTATTAATTTGGGCTTTCTCTCTTTTCTTTTGGATTAGTGTGGCCAATGGTTTATCGATCTTATTGATTCTTTCAAAAAACCAGCTTATCGTTTCATTGATACGTTCTACTGTATCTCTCGTTTCTACCTCATTGATCTCTGCTCTAATCTTGATTATTTCCCTTCTTGCATGTGGAGTTGGTTTGATTTGTTGTTGATTCTCCAGTTCTTTAAGGTGTAGAGACAGCTGGTGTATTCTGGATTTTTCAATGTTTTTGAGGGAGGCTTGGATGGCTATGTATTTCCCCCTTAGACCCGCCTTTGCTGTATCCCATAGGTTTTGGACGGAAGTGTCTTCATTCTCATTGGTTTCCATGAATTGTTTAAGTTCATCTTTGATCTCCTGGTTGATCCAAGCATTCTTAAGCAAGGTGGTCTTTAGCTTCCAGGTGTTTGAGTTCCTTCTGAACTTTTCCTTGTGATTGACTTCCAGTTTCAAAGCATTGTGATCGGAGAATATGCAGGGAATAATGTCAGTCTTTTGGTATCGGTTGAGTGCTGCTTTGTGACCGAGTATGTGGTCTCTTCTGGAGAAGGTTCCATGTGCACTTGAGAAGAATGAGTATTCTGTTGTTTTAGGGTGGAATGTTCTGTATATGTCAATGAGGTCCATCTGGTCCAATGTTTCATTCAATGCTCTTATTTCTTTATTAATTTTCTGCTTCGATGATCTGTCTATTTCTGAGAGAGGTGTATTAAGATCTCCTACTATTATTGTATTCATATATATATGACTCTTTATCTTGATTAATAGTTTTCTTATGTAATTCGGTGCTCCCATATTGGGGGCATAGATATTCACAATTGTTAGATCGTCTTGGCGGATAGTCCCTTTAAAAATTATGTAGTGTCCTTCTGTATCTCTGACTACAGTCTTTAGTTTAAAATCTAATTTATCTGATATGAGAATCGCTACCCCGGCCTTCTTTTGAGGCCCATTGGCATGAAAGATGCTTCTCCATCCCTTCACTTTCAGTCTGGGTGTATCCTTAGGTTCAAAATGGGTCTCTTGTAGACAACATATGGATGGGTCCTGTCGTTTTATCCAATCTGCAACCCTGTGTCGTTTTATGGGCGCATTTAGGCCATTCACATTGAGAGTGATTATTGAGAGATAGGTTTTTATTGACATCGTGTTGCCTTTGAAGTCTTTCTGTCTGTAGATTGTTTCTATATTTCTGTTCAATGATATTCTTAGGATTTTTTCTCTTTTATAGGACCCCCCTTAATATTTCCTGCAGTGTCGGCTTGGTGGTTGCATAGTCTTTTAAGCTTTGCCGGTCTTGGAAACTCTTTATCTCTCCGTCCATTTTAAATGTCAGTCTTGTTGGATAGCGTATTCTTGGTTGCATGTTCTTCTCATTTAGTACTCTGAATATATTTTGCCAGCCCTTCCTGGCTTGCCTGGTCTCTGTGGAAAGGTCTGACGTTATTCTAATGGGTTTTCCTCTGTATGTAAGGAGATTCTTTGTCCTAGCTGCTTTTAAGAGGGTCTGTCATGAAACATAATTCCTCATTCTAACTATAAGGTGTCGTGAGGACTTTGGAGAATCTAAAATCTTGGGAGGAAATCTTTCTGCCTCTAGTACGTGAACGTTGTTTCCATTCGTGATATTCGGAATATTTTCATAGACAACTTCTTCCACTATATCTTCTAGACTTCTTTCTTTTTCCTCCCCTTCAGGGATTCCAATAATTCTGACGTTGGAACGTTTCATGGCATCGTTTATTTCCCTGATTCTGTTTTCGTGGCTTCTGAGCTGTTTGTTCCAGGCTTCCTCCTGATCCTTTCTCTCTATCTGTTTGTCCTCCAGATCACTAATTCTATCTTCTGTCTCAGTTACCCTAGCTTTTAGAGAATTTAGGTTAGATTGGAACTCATTGGGAGCATTTTGAACATCATCCCTGGTGGCTTTCAGTTCTTCCCTAACATTGTGAACATCATCCCTGGTGGCTTTCAGTTCTGCCCGAATCAATTCTGTTTGGTCATCCATGGCTTTCTCCAACCTAGCTATTGCCTGGATAATTGTTAGTCTGAATTCCTTTTCTGACATATTGTCTATGTCGATAGCCATTAGCTCTGTTGCAGAAGGCCCGTCCTCTGTATTTTTCTTCTGTTGGGTATTCCTCCTCCTAGTCATTTTGGAAAGAGATGACTGAACAGATGCAGCTGGACTTATCGATTGTGGTGCAGTCAATGTGCACCCTGGAACGCTTCTGTGCAACCAGGATTCCCCACCCAAATGAGAGAAAAAAACAAAAGAAAAAGAAATAGAGAAGAAGATAGAAAAAAAGGGGAAAGAAAAAAGGGGAAAAAAAAGAGAGAGAGAGAGAGAGGAAAAAAAGGGAAGATAAAAGAGAAGGCTCATTAGCGGGCTATGGACATTGGGGAGGGGAGGCGAACCATAAGAGACTATGGACTCTGAAAAACAACCTGAGGGTTTTGAAGGGTCAGGGGTGGGAGGTCGGGGGAACAGGTGGTGGGTAATGGGGAGGGCACGTTTTGCATGGAGCACTGGGTGTTGTGCAAAAAGAATGAATACTGTTACGCTGAAAAAATAAATAAAATGGAAAAAAAAAAAAAAAGAGAAGGCTCAGCCCAAATGGGCCACAAGGTAAGATTTGTGAAGTATACAAACCAAAACAGACAAACAAAAAGAGTGATAAAAGTATATGAGAAGAGAAAAAAAATATGTATATATAAGCAAAGAAAAAGGGAAGAACCTCATCAGAAAGAACCCCAAGTATAAGATTTATATATTAGCAGGACAAACACAAATTCACAGAAACACTGACAGAAGGAAAAATTGGGAGAATGGTTATAGATTCTCAGTGTGGTGAGGAAGGTTATTTTGATTCTTCCTGAAGGTATCTTGATGTTTTTGTTAAGGGACTCATCTGTCCTAAGTTACAGGGGGATTAGAAACTGGTTTGCCTATAGGGGTAGCATTGATTGGGGAAAGGGGATTACCTTGAAGTTTAACTCTATATGTATAGTAGAAAATAAAAATTAAAAAAGAATAAACTAGACTAAACTAAGTTAAAATGAAAAAAGAATTAAAAAAATAGAAAAGCAAAAGAAAAACACGGGTGTATGTATCAAAAAGTTCAGGTTAGAAGGTTATTAAAGAATTTGATGTACTGGACATCTCAGTGTGATGTTAAATAGGTTAAAAAATTATCTGTATGTATAAAAAAAAAGAACCAGAATATTGGTAAAGAGTTAAAAATAAAAGTTGTATTTATCAAGTAGTGGTGGTTGTTCTCTTGTAGTCTTTTTTTTTTTCTTCCTTCCTGGTTGGTTTTCTGGGGGAGGGGCCTGCCACGTGGGTTTCAGACAATGATGTTCCCTGAGTTAGGTCCTCCTGCTCTCCTCAAGGGGGTGAGCTCTGAGGAAACTGTTTTTTTCAGCCTTTTGTTCTCTGGGGGTTTTTATGTTCTTTCATGTGCTTTCTCTCGCCTTGACAGCTTTTGATGGTTTTGGGAGGTTTAGAGGAGAGCAAACTGCACCCCAACCTCCCTCTCAGAGAGAAGCCTCAGAATGTTTTGCAAAAGCTGCTGGCAGAGTGGGTTCTGAGTCACTGTCCCTGGGGATGCAGGAGCTCCTCTTTGTACCCAAAACCAGGGCAGCGGTGGCTGTCTAGGCAGCTCCAGACCGCCAGAGAGGTTCCGAGCAGAGGTCGCACACTGAGATTTTCCCGCTGTCCCGGGCTGGGAATGTCTGGTTTTTCCGGATGCCAGAGCTCCAGGCTAGCGCCTATGAGCACCTATCTCAAGGGAGGGTGTGGGACGCGCGTGTTTCAGGATTGCCGTCTGGCCAGGCTCCCAGCCCCTCACGGGAGCCAGACCCCACTCGTTCTCGGGCACGCTGGCGTTCAGGCGCACTGGCGGCTCAGGGACGGAGACCTGATTTGTCTGCCGCACTCTCTCTGGCTCAGTGCCAGGGGAGGCTGTCCTGGTTCCGGGGACTTAGGTCCCTGACCCTAACGGCCCAGGTTCCCACTATTACCCCCTGCGATCCTTTGCTCTTTGTTTTTTGAGTGCTTTCAACCAGACTCCAAGTTAATGCTGGTCCCCAGAGGCAGAGCACTCTCGTGTTGGGGTATTACTTTCCGATCAGTCACCTCTGGTGGCTCCCTCCCCCTTTTGTTTATCTTCCGATATCAGTCCGATGCTCCCAGTCTGCTTTACCTGCCACTGGCGTCTTCTGCTCCTGTAGAGATCCAGACGTGTATAATTCTGATCTCAGGCTGATTTCATGGGTGGTCGGAGTTCTTTGGTAGGTAATCAGCTCACTTTAGGGTACAGGTTGAAATGGTGCCTCCTCCTACTTCCCCGCCATCTTGACTCCCCCATATCCAAACATTCTTAAGCAGGGTGGTCTTTAGCTTCCAAGTGTTTGAATTCCTTCCAAACTTTTTCTTGTGGTTGAGTTCCAGTTTCAAAGCACTGTGGTCTGAGAATATGCAGGGAATAATCTCAGTCTTTTGGTATTTGTTGAGCACTGATTTGTGACCCAGTATGTGGTCTATTCTGGAGAAAGTTCCATTAGTGCTCAAGAAGAATGAGTATTCTGTTGTTTTAGGGTGGAATGTTCTGTATATATCTATGAGGTCCATCTGGTCCAATGTGTCATTCAAGGCTCTTGTTTCTTTATTGATTTTCTGCTTGGATGATCTGTCTATTACTGAGACTGGTGTGTTAAGATCCCCTACTATTAACGTATCCTTATCAATATTACTCTTTATTTTGATTAACAGTTGCCTTATGTAGTTAGCTGCTCCCATATTGGGGGCATAAATATTACAGTTGTTAGATCTTCTTGGTGGATAGACCCTGTAAGAATGATATAGTGTCCTTCTGTATCTCTTACTACAGTCTTTAGTTTATAATCTAATTTATCTGATATGAGAACTGCTACCCCAGCTTTCTTTTGAGGCCCGTTGGCATGAAAGATGTCTCCAAAGGCAAAAGAAACAAAAGCAAAAATGAACATTTGGGACTTCATCAAGATCAAAAGCTTCTGCATAACAAAGGAAGTGGTCAACAAAACAAAGAGGTGACCCATGGAATGGGAGAAGATATTCACAAATGACATTACAGACAAAGGACTGATATCCAAGATGTATAAAGAACTCCTCAGGGCACCTGGGTGACTCAGTGGGTTAAACCTCTGCTTTCGGCTCAGGTCATGATCTCAGGGTCCCGGGATCAAGCCCCACATTGGGCTCTCTGCTCAGCGGGGAGCCTGCTTCCCCCTTTCTCTCTGCCTGCCTCTCTGCCTACTTGTGATTTCTCTCTGTGTGTCAAATAAATAAATAAAATATTAAAACGAGAACTCCTCAAAACCAACACTCAAAAACCAGATAATCACATCCAAAAAATGGACAGAAAATATGAACAGATACTTCTCCAAAGATGACATACAAATGACTAACAGACACATGAAAAAAATGTTCATCCTCATTAGCCATCAGGGAGATGCAAATCAAAACCACATTGAGATACCACCTTACGCCAGTTAGAATGGCCAAAATTAACAAGGCAGTAAACAACTCCAAACTCCAAACAAGTGTTGGAGAGGATGTGGAGAAAGGGGAACCCTCTTACACTGTTCGTGGGGATGCAAGTTGGTGTAGCCACTTTGGAAAGCAGTGTGGAGATTCCTTAAGAAATTAAAAATAAAGCTACCTTATGGCCCCGCAATTGCACTACTGGGTATTTACCCCAAAGATACAGATGCAGTAAAAAGAAGGACCATCTGTACCCCAATGTTCAGAGCAGCAGTGGCCACAGTCGCCAAACTCTGGAAAGAGCCAAGATGCCCTTCAGCAGACAAATGAACAAAGAAGATATGGTCCATATATACAATGGAATATTATACCTCCATCAGAAAGGATGAATATCCAACTTTTGTGTCAATATGGACGGTACTGGAGGAGATCATGCTGAGTGAAATAAGTCAAGCAGAGAGAGTCAATTATCATATGATTTCACTTACCTGTGGTGCATAAGGAATAACACGGAGGACATTGGGAGAAGGATAGGAGAAGTGAGTTGGGGAAAATTGGAAGGGAGATGAACCATGAGAGATTGTGGACTCTGAGAAACCAACTGAGGGTTTGGGAGGGGAGTGGGTGGGGGGATGGGTGAGCCTGGTGGTGCGTAATAAGGAGGGCAGGTATTGCATGGAGAACTGGGTGTGGCGAATAAACAATGAATCTTGGAACACTGAGAAAATAAAATTAAATTAAAAAATAAAGGAAACAAAAGAAGACAGGCCCATAGATACAGAGAATAAACAGATGGTTACCAGAGGTGATTCGGGAAGGGGACTGAATCAGGAAGAAATTGACAGCCTGGTAAGCATTTAATAATTGCTCAATGCATGAATGAGCCTTAGCTATCATCAAATCCATTTCCTTTCTATTTGGTGCTATATTATTTTACCAGATCCATCATAACAAAATGCTACAAACTAGGTGACTCAAATACAGAAATTTATTTTTTCACAGTTCTGGAGGCCAGAAGTCCCAGATCAGTGTCATCAGGTTTCATTTCTTCTGAGACCTCTCTCCTTGACTTGCAGATGGCTGCCCTTTGTTGCCTCTTCACATGGTCATCCTTCTTTTCTTATACATCCCTTGTGTCTCCTCTTTAATGTCCTAATCTCCTCTTCATTTAAGGATACCAGTCAAATTGGATTAAGGCACATCCTTACAGGCTGATATTAACTTAATTACCTTTTTAAAAGTCCTATCTTCAAATACAGTCACATTTTCAGATACTGGCTGTTAAAACCTCAGAATATAAATTTGAGGAGAACACACTCCAGTTCATAAAAAGTGCTGCCACTGAAGTATAGAGGGTGGAAGAAACTCCTAATGTTCTAGTGGCAGAAGATTTTCCAGCTTCTAGAAAAGTATCTCCTAGGTCTTGGAAGGCCTTGATCTTTCCCAGACTTCCTCTTTATCAATATGTTGCCCCTATTTACCAAACTTTCCATCTGATAGTTTTTCTGAAATGCCTTCCCATTTTCCTCTTGAGGACATCTATGCCTTTCCTGGCAATAGGTTTTCTGTCCTCAAACTTCTCCTTCAGCTTATTTGTGGATGCCAGGATGCCACTGGCCTTTCTGAAGCGAGAGTACATGCTCATACAACTTAGCAAAATGGAAGAGAAATAGTGACAAACCCAAAAACAATGATGTCTTCTATTTAGTGTTGAATTGTGTCACCTCTAAAAATTTACATGTTGAAGTCCTAACCCCCAGTACCTCAGAATGTGACCTTATTTGGAAATGCAACTATTGCATGCACAGTTAGTTAAGATGAAGTCATAAAGGGAGTAAGATGGACACCTGTCAAATATGATTAGTGTCCTTATAAAAGGGAGAAATTTATACAGATATGCATATAACGAAGATGGCATGAAACCAAAAAAAAAAAAAAAAAAAAAAAAGGTCTGGAAGAGATTCTTCCCTCATAGCTCCCAGAAAGAATGATCTCTGCCAACACCTTGATTTTCGATATCTCACCTCCAGAAATATGAGACAATAATTTTTTTATTTGCATGTCCCAAACCTCCAAAACTTTCCTCTTGTCTTGTGTTAGGTTAGGAGTACAGGCTTTGGTAACAGAATGCCTCTTATTCTGGGTTCTGCCACTCACTAGTCATATGATCTTGTACAATTTAACTTCACTCTGTGCCTAAATTCTCATCTGTAAAAAAAGGGGATATAATATAACCAATCTTGTGAGGGTTATTTTAAAGATTAAATGAGGTAATTTAGTTATAGACCATGTAATTGTAGCTCATGTTGTCAATGTAATTTCTCATCTAGATGATGCTTGTGTTTGCACTCTTTGTAGGGGAATGGGTTCAGGATAGACATTGAGAAAGATAAGTAGCTTCTAAATTCCAGATTTTGGGTTGTTATGCTTTCCTCCATATCCAACTTGTGAGATCATCCTGACTTTAATACAGGCATTTAAGATGATCTATCAGCTATCCCTGAAATTCCCAGAAATCCAAAGCAATGGTATCTCTTCAGCTGGGAAGTCAAAACAAAATCTCTCAAACCAGTGCTGAAGATTCAAGTTCACATGAAGAAATTGGCAATAGGTAGACCCGAGTTACCGAGACTTTCTATTCCCTCTTTATCTCTGATTTTGAGGTTTTGAGGTAAGGTTGTATGCAGAGAGTCTTCTCACACTTTCAGACAGCATGTTTCTCAGAGAAATTGCCCTCTTACCTACTTATTCTACTGCTGAAGTAGTCGCCTTGGGAAGATAGCCATCACTCCAGCATAAAGTAGATAGTTGCCAACCATAGAGCTTTGGTCCACTCCCTTGCCTAGACCATCTCAGAGCTAAGCTACCATAAGGCCATAAGGAATATGGTTTACCAAGGAGCAACTGTAAATGTAGATTAGTTGCTAGGAATGGGGGCAATAGGAAATTGGGACTGGCTTATAGTTACAAGGTTTCATTTTAGGATGATGGAAGTATTCTTGAATTAGATTGTGGTGATGATTATACAATATAATGAATACACTAAAAACTTATGAATTTTAAAACAGGGAGTTTTGTGTTATATGAAGTATATCTTGGTAAAAAAAATATAGCAGAAGGGAGTGACTTGCACAGCAGTGAAAGACTACATTTTAGAGAATACTTAAATTATCATAAACTTTTGGTAGAAATAAAAAATGTCAAAGGGCACTGTTGATAAGAGCTCAGAAGGCAATAGAGAACATGTTTTTGAAAACTGGAGAAAAGCGTAATCTTATGAATTGGCAGATAGCTCAGCTTATTGTGTCTTACATTTGGGTAGAAAGCAGAACTTGTAAGGGAAGAACTTGATAATCTGAGGAGAATTCCAAGTAAAATGTTAAAGGTGTAGCCTGTTTTCTTCTTGCTGCTTATAGTAAAAAAGAAGGAAGACAGAAATTGAAGAATGTTAAACATAAAAACCCTACTAATAATGAAATGGGAAATTCTCAGCCTATTCAAATTGTAAATGATGGCAAAACTAAGATACTCATGGGCGCCTGAGTGGGTCAGCTGGTTAAGCATCTGCTGTTGGCTCAGGTCATGGTCTCAGTGTCCTGGGATCGAGCCCTGCATTGAACCCCACATTAATCTCCAAAACGAGCCCCACATTGAGCCTTCCATTGGGCTCCCTTCTCAGTGGAAAGCATGCTTCTCTGTCTCCTTCCGCCCCTCCCCCACCCAGCTTATGCACTCTCTCAAATAAATAAATAAATACATACATACATAAAATCTTTACAAAATAAATAATATAATAAAATAAAACTAAGAGGTTCACTATGAGGAAAGCATGCTGTAAAGACAAAGCCATGGGTGTAGCTGGACAACCTTTTGCTAGAGCTTTTAAAGGATGAAAATATCAGAATATTTATTCATACAGAGTGCTCTTTAAGGATATTAAACATGTGACTCGTGGAGCCAATTAACCATTTCAGCAGAATCCTGTCACACAAACAAGTTTATCCAGGAAAGATATGTGAAAGATTCTCTGGTCAAATGCAATGAATCCCTGACATATAAAAAGTAAATTCATAGCTTGATCTGAGTGGGAGAGAAAAAAGATCAAATGAAGGAAGCCTATTGGACTTCCAAATTCTGCAAGCAGGATACAGACTGATAAAAATACTCAGCTTCAAACATGAACTCTCCTTCAAGGAAAATGGAAGAATGACCTTAAGGGCAGAGCTTTGGATATAAAGGGGAAAGAGGCCAGAGCCTTCAGCCACAGAGAATTATACCTAGGCCTTCAAGCCTAATGGAGTTTGCATGGTTGGATATCAAAATTGCTTGGAGGCAATACCTCTTTTCATTTTCTCCCATTTGGAATGGGAACATCTATTAATTATTATACTATTCCTATCCTACCACTGTAATTCACCAGTGCACTGATAGAAATTTTTCCCCAGGGAGGCTATTACCCAGTTTCTCACATCCCTGATTAAATGATTTACATTTGAGATTTTGGACTTATATTGATATGTAATGTGTTGGGACTTTGGGGGTATTGGAGTGAGGTGAATGTACCTTGCATGTAGGATAGATATAAATTTTATATCTATAGATGTCAGAAGACAGACTATCATAAGTTTAATAATAGTCTCTAAGGATATCCATGTCTCAGTCCCTGGAACTTGTAAATGTTGTTATACATGGCAAAGGGACTTTGCAGATGTAAATAAGTTAAGGATATTCAGATGCAGAGATTGTTCTGGTGGGATCTAAATGTAATAACAAGTGTCTGTATTAACAGAAAGGGAGAGGGATATTTGATGCAGAAGAAAGGAGCAGTGTGATGACTGAAGCAAGATGCTATGTGCCTGGTTTTGATGATGGAAAGATGGGTCATAGGTCAAGGAATCCAAGAATGCAGCTCTAGGAGGAAGCCAAGATTGTGGAGGAGTAGGGGAACCCATTTCAACTGGTCCCCTGAATTTAGCTGGGTATCTATCAAGCCATTTTAGCACCCATGAAATCAGCCTGAGATGTAAGAATATATATCTGGATCTCTACAACCAGAAAAGCAACTGCGTTCTGGAAGGTAGGACATGTGGAATCATGAATCTGTGGGGAGATGTCAGAAGATAAACAGAAGGAGGAGGGAGCCTCCATAAGCTGGCTCCTGGAAAATAATATAACACTGGAGCACAAAATCGGAATCCTTAGAAATCTGTTCTAGTGAGAGACATCCCTCTCTGAAAGGGGTTCTGGAAATGAAAAGGCAGAATTCTAGTTATGGCATTGTGGTATTGGGATCTGAGGAGTCACAGACCAAACAGGAGTACCTGAACCAGTACAGTACCTGAGCAGTGGAGCCTGGGAGTGGGTTATGGTAGGCAAGCCCAGGAGGAGACTCTCAGCTCAGGTAGCCATAAACCATGAGCCAGGCCAGTCGGTAATTCCTCTTTTCCTGAGCAGCTTTTTAAAAAACTAGAACCTGTTCCCACAAATGGGCAAAAGCTTGCAGAGTGGTAGCAGTCTAGAAAGCAATATTAGATAGCACCCACACATGATCCAGGAGTTTTGAGCGCATGCAGGAGCCCAGGGCCACTCACTGTTTTAGAATCACAAAGGACAGTGGCACTCCTGGGCCCCTGGGACTACCTCTGAGAGAGTTGCAGTGGGTGTGTACCATGGGAGGCTGCAGTTATCAGCACATATAGAAGTGGAGACAATTTGTCCTGAAGGTTTATTAACGACGGCAGACTGTGATCTTTCTGCTCTTGGCCAGAGGTTTGGGTGCTGCCATTTTTTTCTCTGATCCTCTGAAGAGGTGCAGAAAGTGTCCAGGAAACAAAAGCCACACAGAGGACCAGTTTTCTCTGAGACCAGCCCTCTGATAGGGGATGGGACATCTCCACTCAGGCAGGGATACTTGAGAAACAGCATTGAAGGCCCCTCCCCCAGAAGACAGTCTGGAAGAACAGGTACAAGACAACCTATGGACCCCATGAAACTGTACAATTCCAAAGTCAGGGGAAAATAATATATTGAGCTCCAGATGTTGCCTCACAACCATTTATTTTGCTGATAAAATTCTCCTTTTTTTTCTTTTTCTTATACTTTTCCTCTTTTTTTCCATTTACTGTTTTCTCCTTTCAACTAGATGATTAATATACTAATGTATTTCACTTTTTAACTTGTATTTTTTCATATCTACATTTTTATAGATATATGTGTTGTTCTAGTCTTTTTTTCACTCTATTCACTTTATCTATCTATATATCTATGCATCTATCCAGTTTCCTTGCAATTTTGGGATGTAGAGTGTTATAACACAGAGACCAAAATTCACCCAGGAACAAGTGGAACACCCTGCTTTGTCCACCCTGCAAGATTCCAGTCCTTCTTCCCCTCCCTCCTTTCTAAAATTTTCTTCTTGTGTATCATTTTGGCTTTGTTTTTCTGTGATGGCTTCTGACCACTCCAGATTTTGCTAAGGTGCATCTTGCTTGGCTTGTGGTTGGTATTTTGGACTCTGTTCATTCTCCCACCCATTGTTCTTTGGACAGAATGACAGGGAGGAACTCACACAAAAACAGGCCAAAGAAAGCATTCTCTGCGACAGAGCTAATTGATACAGATAAAAGATGTCAGAGATAGAATTCAGGATAGCAATCATAAAGTTAATGGCTAGGTTTCGAAAAAGCATAAGTGACAATATGGAATCTCAAAGAGCAGAAATAAGATCTAATCAGGCCAAATCTAAAAATGCTATGAATGAGATCCAGCCTAAACTGAATACTCTAACAGCTAGGCAATGAGTCAGAAGAGAGAATAAGTGATCTAGAAGATAAGCTGATGGAAAGGATGGAACTTGAGAAAAACAGAGACAGGCAGCTAGTAACCCATGATAAAAAGCTTAGAGAGCTTAATGATGCCATGAAATGTCCCAATGTTAGAATTATTGTGAACCTGATGGGGATGGAAAGAGAAAGAGGGTTCGAAGATATATTTGAGCAAATTGTAGCTGAGAACTTCCCTAAACTGGGGAAGGAAACAAGCATTCATGTCCAAGAGGCAGAGGACCCCTCCCAAAATCAATAAAAATTAATCAACACCCCAACGTATAATAGTGAAGCTTGTAAGTCTTAGATCCAAAGAAATTATCCTGAGAGTCATTAGGGAAAGGAGGTTCTTTACATATGGAGGGAGGAACATCAGAAGAACATCAGACCCATCCACAGAAACCTGGCAAGCCAGAAAGGCTGGCAAGCCATATTCAGGGTACTAAATGAGAAGAACATGCAGCCAAGAATTCTTTATCCAGGAAGGCTTTCATTAAGAATGGATGGAGAGATAAAGATCTTCCAGGACAGACAGAAACTGAAGGAATATATGACCACCAAGCCAGCCCTGCAAGAAATATTAAGGGGGATACTGTAAGTGAGGAGAGACCCCAAGACTAATGTAGACCAGAAAGTAACAGAGACAGCCTATGGAATCAGGGGTTTTATAGGTGATACAATGGAACTAAATTCATTACTTTTTTTTAAATTTGTTTATTTGTTTATTTACAGCATAACAGTGTTCATTGTTTTGGCATCACACCCAGTGCTCCATGCAGTAAGTGCCCTCCCTATTACCCACCACCTGGTTCCTCAACCTCCCACCACCCCCACCCCTTCAAAACCCTCTGGTTGTTTCTCAGAGTCCATAGTCTCTCATGGTTCATCTCCCCTTCCAGTTTACCTCAACTCCCTCTCCTCTCCATCTCCCCATGTCCTCCATGTTATTTGTTATGCTCCACAAATAAGTGAGACCATATGATACTTGACTCTCTCTGCTTGACTTACTTTGCTCAGCACAATTTCTTCCAGTCCCGTCCATGTTGCTACAAAAGTTGGGTATTCATCCTTCCTGATGGAGGCATAATACTCCATTGTGTATATGTACCACATCTTCCTTATCCATTCATCTGCTGAAGGGCATCTTGGTTCTTTCCACAGTTTGGCGACCGTAGCCATTGCTGCAATAAACATTGGGGTACAGATGGCCCTTCTTTTCACTACATCTGTATCTTTCGGGTAAATACCCAGCAGTGCAATTGCAGGGTCATAGGGAAGCTCTATTCTTAATTTCTTCAGGAATCTCCACACTGTTCTCCAAAGTGGCTGCACTAACTTGCATTCCCACCAACAGTGTAAGAGGGTTCCCCTTTCTCCACATCCTCTCCAACACATGTTGTTTCCTGTCTTGCTAATTTTGGCCATTCTAACTGGTGTTAGGTGGTATCTCAATGTGTTTTTTTTTTCTTTTTTTTTCCATTTTATTTATTTTTTCAGCGTAACAGTATTCATTTTTTTTTGCACAACACCCAGTGCTCCATGCAATACGTGCCCTCCCTATTACCCACCACCTGTTCCCCCAACCTCCCACCCCTGACCCTTCAAAACCCTCAGGTTATTTTTCAGAGTCCATAGTCTCTTATGGTTCGCCTCCCCTTCCAAATTTTTTTAATAAACATATAATGTATTTTTATCCCCAGGGGTACAGGTCTGTGAATCGCCAGGTTGACTCTTAATCTCAATGTGGTTTTAATTTGAATCTCCCTGATGGCTAGTGATGATGAACATTTTTTCATGTGTCTGATAGCCATTTGTATGTCTTCATTGGAGAAGTGTCTGTTCATATCTTCTGCCCATTCTTCGATATGATTATCTGTTTTGTGTGTGTTGAGTTTGAGGAGTTCTTTATAGATCCTGGATATCAACCTTTTGTCTGTACTGTCATTTGCAAATGTCTTCTCCCGTTCTGTGGGTTGCCTTTTTGTTTTGTTGACTGTTTCCTTTGCTGTGCAGAAGCTTTTGATCTTGATGAAGTCCCAAAAGTTCATTTTTGCTTTTGTTTCCTTGGCCTTTGGAGACATATCTTGAAAGAAGTTGCTGTGGCTGATATCGAAGAGATTACTGCCTATGTTCTCCTCTAGGATTCTGATAGATTCCTGTCTCACATTGAGGTCTTTTATCCATTTCGAGTTTATCTTTGTGTACGGTGTAAGAGAATGGTCAAGTTTCATTCTTCTACATATCGCTGTCCAGTTTTCCCAGCACCATTTATTGAAGAGACTGTCTTTTTTCCATTGAATATTTCTTTTAATAGTTACTCTGAAAGTAAATGGGCTGAATGCTCCCATCAAAAGACACAGGGCTTCAGATTGGATAAAAAAGCAGGACCAAACAACATGCTGGCTACAAGAAACTCATTTTGAACCTAAACATGCCTCCAGATTGAAATTGAGGGGATGGAGAACAATTTACTATGCTAATGGACCTCAAAAGAAAGCTGGGATAGAAATTCTCATATCAAACAAATTAGATATTAAACAAAAGACTGAGTAAGAGATGTAGAGGGACACTATATCATACTTAAAGGGTCTTTCCAACAAGAAGATCTAACAACTGTAAATGTCCATGCTCCCAACACCAGAGCAACCAATTATATAAACCAATTAATAACCAAGATAAAGTAACATATTGATAATAATGAAGAGTAAGAGACTTCAACACTCCACTCACAGCAATGGGCAGATTATCTAAGCAGATGACCAATAAAGAAACAAGAGCTTTGAAGGATACATTGGACCAGATGGACGTCCTAGATACATACAAAGAATTCCATCTTAAAGCAACAAAATACACTTAAACTTTCTCTGGAATAGATCACATACTGGGTCACAAATGAGGTCTCAACCGATACCAAAAGACTGAGATTATTCCCTGCTTATTTTCAGACCACATGTTTTGAAATTGGAACTCAATCACAAGAAGACATTTGGAAAGAACACAAACTCTAGGAGGTTAAAGAGCATTCTGCTAAAGAAGGAATGAGTCAACCAGGAAATTAAAGAATTTAGACAATTCATGCAAACCAATGAAAAGGAAAACACATTGGTTCAAAACCTATGGGATACTGCAAAAGTGGTCCTAAGAGGGAAGTACATAGCCATCCAAGCCTTGCTCAAAAAATTAGAAAAATCCCAAATGCACAAGCTAACCATACATCTGAAGGACCTGGACAAAAAACAGCAAATAAAGCCTAAACCAAGGAGGAGAAGAGAATTAAAGATCAGATCAGAAGTCAATAAAATAGAAACCAAAAAACAGTAAAACAGATCAATGAAACTAGAAACTTGTTCTTTGAAAGAAATTAATATCAATAAACCACTAGCCAGACTTAGCCAAAAGAAAAGAGATAGGACCTAAATTAGTAAAATCATGAATGAAAGGGAAGAGATCACAACCAATACCAAGTAAATATAAACAATACCAAAGAAATAAAGACAATTATTAAAACTTACTACCAGCAGTTACATGCCAACAAACTAGGCAATCAGGAAGAAATAGATGCATTCCTGGAAACTTATAAACTACCAAGACTGAAACAAGAAGAAATACATAATCTGAACAAACCAATAACCAGCAAGGAAATTGAAGGGGTAATCCAAAAACCTCCCAAAAAACAAGAGTCCAGAGCCAGATGGCTTCCCATGGAAATTCTATGAAACATTTAAAGAAAAAATAATACTTATTCTATTGAAACTGTTTCAAAAATATAGAAATGGAAGGAAAACTTCCAACTTGTTCTATGAGGCCAGCATTTCCCTAATCTTAAAACCAGATAATCCATCAAAAAGGAGAGTTAGAGACTAATGTCCCTGATGAACATGGATGCCAAAATACTCAACCAGATCATAGCCAATAGGATTCAACAGTACACTAAAAGGATTATTCACCATGACCAGGTGGGATTTATTCATGGGATGCCAGGGTGGTTCAACATTCACAAATCAATGTGATAGATTACATTAACAAAAGAAGAGACAAGAAACAAGATCCTCTCCACTGATGCATTAAAAAAAATTGACATGTGGCTGTCCAATTTTCCCAGCACCATTTATTGAAGAGGCTGTCTTTTTTCCATTGGACATTCTTTCCTGCTTTGTCAAAGATGAGTTGACCATAGAGTTGAGGGTCGATTTCTGGGCTCTCTATTCTGTTCCACTGGTCTATGTGTCTGTTTTTGTGCCAGTACCATGCTGTCTTGATGATGACAGCTTTGTAATAGAGCTTGAAGTCCGGAATGAGATATCACCTCACACCAGTCAGAATGGCTAAAATTAACAAGTCAGGAAATGACAGATGCTGGCGAGGATGTGGAGAAAGGGGAACCCTCCTCCACTGTTGGTGGGAATGCAAGCTGGTGCAACCACTCTGGAAAACAGCATGGAGGTTCCTCAAAATGTTGAAAATAGAACTACCCTATGACCCAGCAATTGCACTACTGGGTATTTACCCTAAAGATACAAACATAGTGATCCGAAGGGGCACGTGTACCCGAATGTTTATAGCAGCAATGTCTACAATAGCCAGACTATGGAAAGAACCTAGATGTCCATCAACAGATGAATGGATACAGAAGATGTGGTATATATACACAATGGAATACTATGCAGCCATCAAAAGAAATGAAATCTTGCCATTTGCGACGACGTGGATGGAACTAGAGCGTATCATGCTTAGTGAAATAAGTCAATCGGAGAAAGACAACTATCATATGATCTCTCTGATATGAGGACATGGAGAAGCAACATGGGGGGGTAGGGGGATAGGAGAAGAATACATGAAACAAGATGGGATTGGGAGGGAGACAAACCATAAATGACTCTTAATCTCACAAAACAAACTGGGGGTTGCTGGGGGGAGGTGGGATTGGGAGAGGGGGAGGGGGCTATGGACATTGGGGAGGGGAGGCGAACCATAAGAGACTATGGACTCTGAAAAACAACCTGAGGGTTTTGAAGGGTCAGGGGTGGGAGGTTGGGGGAACAGGTGGTGGGTGATGGGGAGGGCACGTTTTGCATGGAGCACTGGGTGTTGTGCAAAAAGAATGAATACTGTTACGCTGAAAAAAAATAAATAAAAAAAATAAAAATTTAAAAAAAAATTGACAAAATACAGCATCCTTTCTTGATTAAAACTCTTTAAAGTATAGGGATAAAAGGAACATACCTCAGTATCATAAAATCTATCTATGAATAGCCCACAGTGAATATCATTCTAAATGAGGAAACCTGAGAGCTTTTGCCTTAAGGTCAAGAACATGACAGTGATGCCCACTCTCACCACTATTGTTCAATATATTACTACAAACCCTAGCCTCAGCAATCAGACAACAAAAAGAAATGAAAGGTATTCAAATTGGCACAGAAGAAGTCAAACTCTCTTGTCTCACAGATGACATGATACTTTATGTGGAAAACCCAAAAAACCTCATCTACAAATTGCTAAGACTCATACAGGAATTCAGGAATGTGGTAGGATATAAAAATCAATGCACAGGAATCAGTTGAATTCCTATATACTAGCAATGTGACTGAAGATAGAGAAATTAAGGAATTGATTCCATTTACAATAGCATCAAAAAACATAAGATATTTAGGTAATAGATCTATACTCTAGAAACTACAGAGCACTTAAAAAAAGAAACTGAGGAAGACACAAATTGATGGGAAAATAATTCATGTGCATAGATTGGAAGGATAAACACTGTGAAAATGTCTGTGCTGCCTGGAGAAATCTACACTTTCAGTACCATCCTTATCAATATATCATCCACATTTTTCACAGAGCTGGAACAAACAATCCTAAAATTTGTATGGAAACAGAAAAGACCCTGAATGGCCAGGGGAATGTTGAAAAAGAAAACCAAAGCTGGGGACATCACGACTCCTGACTTCAAGCCATATTACAAAGCTGTGATCATCAAGACAGCGTGATATTGGCACAAAAACACATAGATCAGTGGAACAGAAGAGACTCCGGAAATGGACCCTCAACTCTATGATCAACAAATCTTTGACAAAGCAGGAAAGAATGTCCCAGTTTGTGGTAATTTGTTAGTAGCCATAAAAAATAATATTGGAACATTTAGAGATCATCTAGTGCAGCGGTTTTCAAACAATCCTCAAACAAACTACCTTTTTTTTTTCCAGCTCTGCTTCTACTCAAGGTGCCTACTTTTTATCTTATTCATGGCCTTCTGGAAATATTTTTAAAAATATTTTCAATGACCATGTAGGATTAAATAACACAATCACTGATTTAGTCCAATACACAATTTTTTAGATGAAGAAAAAGCAAAAGCCCAGAAAATTTAAAAGATTTATTCATTCAGTCAGAGCAGACAAACAAACAAACAACAACAACAACAACAAAAACCAAGTTCTAATTCCTAATTAGAATCTCTTGAGCTACACTGCACGAGCACTGGAAAAATAAGCTGGAGATAAACTGTAAAGGAATAAACTGTGTATGTAGAGAGGTCAGAAGAGCCCCTGGCACATAGGTGCTCATAAATGTTACATGTTATTATAATATGTACGTGCATTTGCATAGAATATTTCCAGAATAAGACACAGAAGTCTTGATTTCCTCTAGCTAGGAGGAATGAGACACAGGGGTGGGAGAGAAATTGACTTTTCACCATGTCTTTTTTTAAGAATGTGCATGTACTACTATATATATATATATATATATATATATATATATAATCCCTAAACAGTGAGAAGGATTGAATAGAGATAACTTGTCTTGTATAGTATTAAGGTTCCTTTCTCCTCCATGTGTACATGGAGAATAAACTCAGTATCTCTAAGAAATTAGTTATTTGGAATTAGAATTAGAGAGCATTAAAAAAACTCCCTTTCGAGGGGAGTCAAGATGGCGGGGAAGTAGGAGGAGGCACCTTTTCAACATGTACCCTAAATTGAGCTGATTACCTACGAAAGAACTCCGACCACCCATGAAATCAGCCTGAGATCAGAATTATACATGTCTGGATCTCTACAGGAGCAGAAGACACCAGTGGCAGGTAAAGCAGACTGGGAGTGTCGGACAGATATCGGAAGATAAACAAAAGGGGGAGGGAGCCACCAGAGGTGACCGATAGGAAAGTAATACCCCAACACGAGAGTGCTCTGCCTCTGGGGACCAGCATTAACTTGGAGTCTCTAATCCCCCTGTAACTTAGGAAAGTTAGGAAAGTTGGGTCCCTTAACAAAAACATCAAGATACCTTCAGGAAGAATCAAAATAACCTTCCTCACCCACACTGAGAATCTATAACCACTCTCCCAATTTTTCCTTCTGTCAGTGTTTCTGTGAATTTGTCTTTGTCCTGATAATATATAAATCTTATACTTGGGGTTCTTTCTGATGAGGTTCTTCCCTTTTTTTTTTTTTTTTGGCTTATATATACATATTATTTTTCTCTTCTCATATACATTTATCACTCTTTTTCTTTGTCTGTTTTTGTTTGTATACTTCACAAATCTTACCTTGTGACCAATTTGGGCTGAGCCTTCTCTTTTATCTTCCCTTTTTTTCCTATCTCTCTCTCTTTTTTTTTCCTTTTTTCGTTCCTCTTTTTTTCTTTCTTCTTCTCTATTTCTTTTTCTTTTGTTTTTTCTCTCATTTGGGTGGGGAATCCTGGTTGCACAGAAGCGTTCCAGGGTGCACATTGACTGCACCACAATCGATAACTCCAGCTGCATCTGTTCAGTCATCTCTTACCAAAATGACTAGGAGGAGGAATACCCAACAGAAGAAAAAAACAGAGGATGGGCCTTCTGCAACAGAGCTAATGGCTATCGACATAGACAATATGTCAGAAAAGGAATTCAGACTAACAATTATCCAGGCAATAGCTAGGTTGGAGAAAGCCATGGATGACCAAACAGAATTGATTCGGGCAGAACTGAAAGCCACCAGGGATGATGTTCACAATGTTAGGGAAGAACTGAAAGCCACCAGGGATGATGTTCAAAATGCTCCCAATGAGTTCCAATCTAACCTAAATTCTCTAAAAGCTAGGGTAACTGAGACAGAAGATAGAATTAGTGATCTGGAGGACAAACAGATAGAGAGAAAGGATCAGGAGGAAACCTGGAACAAACAGCTCAGAAGCCACGAAAACAGAATCAGGGAAATAAACGATGCCATGAAACGTTCCAACGTCAGAATTATTGGAATCCCTGAAGGGGAGGAAAAAGAAAGAAGTCTAGAAGATATAGTGGAAGAAGTTGTCTATGAAAATTTTCCGAATATCACGAATGGAAACAACGTTCACTTACTAGAGGCAGAAAGACTTCCTCCCAAGATTTTAGATTCTCGAAAGTCCTCACGACACCTTATAGTTAGAATGAGGAATTATGTTTCACGACAGACCCTCTTAAAAGCAGCTAGGACAAAGAATCTCCTTACATACAGAGGAAAACCCATTAGAATAACGTCAGACCTTTCCACAGAGACCTGGCAAGCCAGGAAGGGCTGGCAAAATATATTCAGAGTACTAAATGAGAAGAACATGCAACCAAGAATACTCTATCCAGCAAGACTGACATTTAAAATGGATGGAGAGATAAAGAGTTTCCAAGACCGGCAAGGCTTAAAAGACTATGCAACCACCAAGCCGACACTGCAGGAAATATTAAGGGGGGTCCTATAAAAGAGAAAAAATCCTAAGAATATCATTGAACAGAAATATAGAAACAATCTACAGACAGAGAGACTTCAAAGGCAACACGATGTCAATAAAAACCTATCTCTCAATAATCACTCTCAATGTGAATGGCCTAAATGCGCCCATAAAAGGACACAGGGTTGCAGATTGGATAAAACGACAGGACCCATCCATATGTTGTCTACAAGAGACCCATTTTGAACTTAAGGATACACTCAGACTGAAAGTGAAGGGATGGAGAAACATCTTTCATGCCAATGGGCCTCAAAAGAAGGCCGGGGTAGCGATTCTCATATCAGATAAATTAGATTTTAAACTAAAGACTGTAGTCAGAGATACAGAAGGACACTACATAATTCTTAAAGGGACTATCCGCCAAGATGATCTAACAATTGTGAATATCTATGCCCCCAATATGGGAGCACCCAATTACATAAGAAAACTATTAATCAAGATAAAGAGTCATATTGATATGAATACAATAATAGTAGGAGATCTTAATACACCTCTCTCAGAAATAGACAGATCATCGAAGCAGAAAATCAATAAAGAAATAAGAGCATTGAATGAAACATTGGACCAGATGGACCTCATAGACATATACAGAGCATTCCACTCTAAAATAACAGAATACTCATTCTTCTCAAGTGCACATGGAACCTTCTCCAGAATAGACCACATACTGGGTCGCAAAGCAGCACTCAACCGATACCAAAAGACTGACATTATTCCCTGCATATCCTCCGATCACAATGCTTTGAAATGGAACTCAGTCACAAGGAAAAGTTCAGAAGGAACTCAAACACCTGGAAGCTAAAGACCACCTTGCTTAAGAATGCTTGGATCAACCAGGAGATCAAAGATGAACTTAAACAATTCATGGAAACCAATGAGAATGAAGACATTTCGGTTCAAAACCTATGGGATACAGCAAAGGCGGTTCTAAGGGGGAAATACATAGCCATCCAAGCCTCCCTCAAAAACATTGAAAAATCCAGAATACACCAGCTGTCTCTACACCTTAAAGAACTGGAGAATCAATAACAAATCAAACCAACTCCACATGCAAGAAGGGAAATAATCAAGATTAGAGCAGAGATCAATGAGGTAGAAATGAGAGATACAATAGAATGTATCAATGAAACTAGAAGCTGGTTTTTTGAAAGAATCAATAAGATCAATAAACCATTGGCCACACTAATCCAAAAGAAAAGAGAGAAAGCCCAAATTAATAAAATTATGAATGAAAAGGGAGAGATCACAACTAACACCAAGGAAATACAAACAATCATCAGAAATTATTACCAACAGTTATATGCCAATAAGCTAAGCAACCTAGATAAAATGAATGCATTCCTGGAAAACTACATACTCGCAAAATTGAACCAGGAAGAAATTGACAACCTGAATAGACCGATATCTAGTAACGAGATTGAAGCAGTGATCAAAAACCTCCCAAAAAACAAGAGCCCAGGACCTGACGGATTCCCTGGGGAATTCTACCAAACTTTCAAAGAAGAAATAACACCCATTCTCCTGAAGCTGTTCCAAAAAATTGAAGCAGAAAGAAAACTTCCAGACTCTTTTTATGAAGCCAGCATTACCCTGATCCCCAAACCAGGCAAAGGCCCTACCAAAAAGGAGAATTTCAGACCAATATCACTGATGAATATGGATGCAAAGATTCTCAACAAGATCCTAGCAAACAGGATCTAGCAGCATATTAAAAAGATTATCCACCATGACCAGGTGGGATTCATCCCTGGGTTGCAAGGTTGGTTCAACATTTGCAAATCAATCAATGTGATAGAACAAATCAATTAGAGAAGAGAGAAGAACCACATGGTCCTCTCAATTGATGCAGAAAAAGCATTTGACAAAATCCAGCATCCGTTCCTGAGGAAAACGCTTCAAAGTATAGGGATAGAGGGAACATTCCTGAACTTCATAAAATCTATCAATGAAAGACCCACAGCAAATATCATCCTCAATGGGAAAAAGCTTGCAGCCTTCCCGTTGAGATCAGGAACACGACAAGGATGCCCACTCTCACCACTCTTGTTCAACATAGTATTCGAAGTTCTAGCAACGGCAATCAGACAACAAAGAGGAATAAAAGGTATACAAATTGGCAAGGAAGAAGTCAAACTCTCTCTCTTCGCAGATAACATGATTCTTTATATGGAAAACCCCAAAGACTCCACCCCCAAACTACTAGAACTCATACAGCAATTCAGTAACGTGGCAGGATACAAAGTCAATGTACAGAAATCAGTGGCTTTCTTATACACTAACAATGAAAATACAGAAAGGGAAATTAGAGAATCGATTCCATTTACTATAGCACCAAGAACCATAAGACACCTGGGAATAAACCTAACCAAAGCGGTAATGGACCTGTACTTGAGGAACTACAGAACACTCATGAAAGAAATTGAAGAAGACACAAAAAGATGGAAGACCGTTCCGTGCTCTTGGATTGGAAGAATAAACATTGTTAAAATGTCTATACTGCCTAGAGCAATCTATACTTTTAATGCCATTCTGATCAAAATTCCACCGATATTTTTCAAAGAGCTGCAGCAAATAATCCTAAAATTTGTATGGAATCAGAAGAGACCCCGAATTGCTAAGGAAATGTTGAAAAACAAAAACAAAACTGGCGGCGTCACGTTACCCGATTTCAAGCTTTACTACAAAGCTGTGATCACCAAGACAGCGTGGTACTGGCATAAAAACAGACACATAGACCACTGGAATAGAGTGGAGAGCGCAGATATGGACCCTCAACTCTATGGTGAAATAATCTTCGACAAAACAGGAAAAAATATTCAGTGGAAAAAAGACAGTCTCTTCAATAAATGGTGCTGGGAAAACTGGACAGCGATATGTAGAAGAATGAAACTTGACCATTCTCTTACACCGTACACAAAGATAAACTCGAAATGGATAAAAGACCTCAACGTGAGATAGGAATCTATCAGAATCCTAGAGGAGAACATAGGCAGTAACCTCTTCGATATCAGCCACAGCAGCTTCTTTCAAGATATGTCTCCAAAGGCCAAGGAAACAAAAGCAAAAATGAACTTTTGGGACTTCATCAAGATCAAAAGCTTCTGCACAGCAAAGGAAACAGTCAACAAAACAAAAAGGCAACCCACGGAATGGGAGAAGATATTTGCAAATGACAGTACAGACAAAAGGTTGATATCCAGGATCTATAAAGAACTCCTCAAACTCAACACACACAAAACAGATAATCATATCGAAGAATGGGCAGAAGATATGAACAGACACTTCTCCAATGAGGACATACAAATGGTATCAGACACATGAAAAAATGTTCATCATCACTAGTCATCAGGGAGATTCAAATTAAAACCACATTGAGATACCACCTGACACCAGTTAGAATGGCCAAAATTAGCAAGAGAGGAAACAACGTGTGTTGGAGAGGATGTGGAGAAAGAGGAACCCTCTTACACTGTTGGTGGGAATGCAAGTTAGTGCAGCCACTTTGGAGAACAGTGTGGAGACTCCTGAAGAAATTAAGAATAGAGCTTCCCTATGACCCTGCAATTCACTGCTGGGTATTTACCCGAAAGATACAGATGTAGTGAAAAGAAGGGCCATCTGTACCCCAATGTTTATTGCAGCAATGGCTACGGTCGCCAAACTGTGGAAAGAACCAAGATGCCCTTCAAGGGATGAATGGATAAGGAAGATGTGGTACATATACACAATGGAGTACTATGCCTCCATCAGAAAGGACGAATACCCAACTTTTGTAGCAACATGGACGGGACCGGAAGAAATTATGCTGAGCGAAATAAGTCAAGCAGAGAGAGTCAAGTATCATATGGTCTCACTTATTTGTGGAGTATAACAAATAACATGGAGGACATGGGGAGATGGAGAGGAGAAGGAGTTGAGGGAAACTGGAAGGGGAGATGAACCATGAGAGACTATGGACTCTGAAAAACAACCAGAGGGTTTTGAAGGGGCGTGGGGGGGTTGGGAGTTTGAGGAGCCAGGTGCTGGGTAATAGGGAGGGCAGGTACTGCATGGAGCACTGGGTTTGATGCCAAAACAATGAACACTGTTATGCTGTAAATAAACAACAACAAAAATCTCCCTTTCAAGGCGAACCATAAGAGACTATGGACTCTGAAAAACAACCTGAGGGTTTTGAAGGGGCGGGGGTGGGAGGTTTGGGGAACCAGGTGGAGGGTAATAGGGAGGGCACGTATTGCATGGAGCACTGGGTGTTGTGCAAAAACAATGAATACTGTTATGCTGAAAAAATAATTAATTAAATGATTTTTAAAAACTGCCTTTCAGTCTAATGTCTATATCCACCAAGTACCTACTCACCTCTGTAAAGATCCTTCAAGCTTCCAAGATTAAGATTTTTAAAAATATTTTATTTATTTATTATTTATTTATTTATGAGAGCTTGAGCAATGGGAGAGGAGGGTGGAGGGATAAGCAGATTCCTTGTTGAACAAGGAGACTGACACATGGGTGGGGAGAGTGCATCCCAGGACCCTGAGATCATGACCTAAGCCAGAGTTGGATGCCAAACCAACTGCGCCACCCAGATGCCCCCCAAACTAAGATTTTTTAAAATTGTATAAATATTGGCAAATCAAATTTGAAAATCCAACTAGACATATTTCACTACCTGGCATTACATATACCACACTCACCAGCATTTGTCACTTCTCTGAGACTAAGTCACAAGATTAGAATTCCTGAATAATCCATTCCTCAGTCCCTCTGTTTCCTCTATCCATCCAAAGTAAAAATATCACTCCATTAACCTAGCTGTATTACCCATCTGGGATCCACCTCTGGAAGAATCTGCCTTGGGACTAATTGAACTCAAATTCCATCTGTTATGTTTTTTTTGAGTTAAGTAAATTATCCTCAGTTCTTTCCATCCCCTGAAACAGTGAGAACATTTTTTACCAGTTACAATATCCCATAAGTAAATTTCTATTTTTCCCTGCCCATTCCAAACAAGTCAAAATCCAAAGTGAATTTTTTCCTTAAAGTCCTAGATTGCTGTTGGTCTGTTGCAGTTGGCCTAAGAGTGATAGGAGGAATCTCTACAATCTCAGAAAACAAGCCCATGTCCTTGTGGACCTAGAACATGTGTCATGTGTGATTCCAACTGAGATGATAATCATAGCCTTGTAGTTAGAGTTCCAGGCTGCAAATGAGAAATGTGGTGGCTGCTTCCACCCTTGAATACCCACATCACCTCTGTCAAGAAGAATGGGGTGTCCTAAGCCTAGAGGTATGGAAATAAGAAATAAATTAAGCTGTAGAGCAGGACCAGGGATGAACCTGAGGAAAGTCAGTCACTGACCAAATGCTTAGATTTAGTGTTACTATCGGAGACTCCAAACCTCCCCCTCAGGATCACTTGAGATACACAAGTCCTGTGGAGGCTGAAAACTGTCCTCAACTGAATGCTTGTTAGCATACAATGTTCAATTTACATCTAGTCCCCGGTTTTCATACTGCTTCATGCCACACTCCAATACAGGAGGTGGGGGCTCTTACTATTGCTACATCATTTAAAATGATAGGGAAATTTGACACTGGAAATGGGGTTCTATGCCCTCTCTTGATCTGTAGCTCAGTAAATTTCTGACTTCCTGAGCCTATATATTCATACTCTAGATAATTCCATTCCACAAAGAGTTTTCATAGCCCTCAAGGAAATTATTTTCTATTATGGAAAATAATGTCAGCACCTGGTGCCCTGATGTTTGCTCAACCATCAGCATACTGAAGAATTATCAGTCAGTAAAAGGAAAACTGAGGGTCTGCTGACTTCTCAGATAATTAGAATAAAGAATACAGAATCTAGATTCAGTTGCAGCACAAAAGGAAATGACGTTTTCTTGCAGCTTGGAAGTTTATTAATAAAGGAGGTTGAACCAGTCGGTGTTACTTCCTTGAACCCTTCATCTCTGTGTCTTGGCTGTAGTGAGGAAGAGGACCAGCTGCTCTGCTGGCCACAGGTGATGTCATCCCAGGAACATGCTGAGCCCTCTCTCCTGGGTCCCTGTTGCCATAGCTGGGGTCCAGCATTATCAGACAGACTCCATTTCTGTTTCTTGTGCCTGGACTGGAGGGATGATATTTTTTAGGATTCCAGCATACTAGGGGCTAAATACCTGTTGATTGTGATTCATCAAATTGAAAAACTTCCAGCCTAGTTCAGCCAATTCCCCTTCAATGAGACTAAGGCCTCCAGGGAAGTCTCACAGAGACTCCTGCATGCCACGAACCAAACAACAGTTGAGAAACAAACGGATTCGCTGATGTGTGAGCAAGGAAAAACAAGGAAAAGGGGGAAGAGCAAAGAGGTTTCAGGATAAATTCACAATGCTCTTGTACTCTCTGCTCATGAAAGTTAACTAAGATATTCACTGACCTATGCATTCATTTGGATAAACTGTATAAATGAGGTTTGTTTGCTTCATTTTGGAGAAGGGAATGCTATCAAGCTCACAAAAACAATGCATGATCAAAAGATGTTGAGCTAGCAAATTTCTGGATGTTCATAAGATTGTGTGGTTTTAAGTGAGCTCCTGGTATGCACTGTCCTAACAAGAGGATCTCAGATATTGTACCTGAAGTTAAAAGGGCATACATTACAAATAACATGGAAGACATAGGGAGACAGAGAGGAGAAGGGAGTTGAGGGAAATTGGAAGGGGAGATGAACCATGAGAGACTATGGACTCTGGAAAACAACCTGAGGGTTTTGAAGGGGCAGGAGGTGGGAGGTTGGGGGAGCCAGGTGGTGGGTATTATGGAGGGCACGTATTGCATGGAGCACTGGGTGTGGTGCATAAACAATGAATTCTGTTACACTGAAAAGAAATTAAATTTAAATAAATAAATAAATATGCATACACATACACATGCACACACACACACACACACACACACACACACACACACATATCAATTTTAGTTTCCCTGTACCTCTGAGAAGTAGAATTCTCTAACAAAGAGAACAAAATATACACAGGAAGAATTGAATCACCCCCCCTTTTTATTTTGGGTTTCTTTGGGGTTTTTTTGTTTGTTTGTTTTGTCGGTCTTTTTGTTTGTTTTTGATTTTGTACTTTATAAAGCTTACTCTTAGGTCTCATTTTGGCTTTATTTATTTATTTATTTTTTTTTTGGTAGTGACTTCCAATTGCTCCAAATCTTCCCAGGGTGCACCTCGCCTGGATTGTGGTTGATATTTTTGGTTTTATACCCCTCAAACACAACTCAACAGAATGACTAGGAGGAGGAACTCCCAACAAAGAAAAGACCCAGGGGCACCTGGGTGGCTCAGTGGGTTACAGACTCTGCCTTCGGCTCAGGTCATAATCTCGGGGTCCTGGGATCGAGCCCCACTTCGGGCTCTCTGCTCCGTGGGGAGCCTGCTTCCCCCTCTCTCTCTGCCTGCCTCTCTGCCTACTTGTGATCTCTGTCAAATAAATAAAGTCTTAGAAACAAACAAACAAAAAACAAAGAAAGGACCCAGAGACAATGGTCTCTCCCACAGATCTAATGGATATGGATCTAAGCAAGATGTCAGAAACAGACTTCAGGGTAGCAGTTATGAAGACAATAGTCTGTCTGGAGAAAACTATTAATGGCAACATAGATTTGCTAAGGGCAGTAGTGAGAATGGATCTGGCAGAACTTAAAAATGCTATCAATGAGATACAATCTAATCTAGATATTCTAACAGTCAGGGTAAATGATGCAGAAGAACGAATTAGGGATCCAGAAGACAAACTGTTAGAAAAGAAGCAGGAGGAGGCCTGGAACAAACAGTTCAAAATCCATGAAAACATAATTAGAGAAATAAATGACATCATGAAACATTCCAATGTTGGAATTATTGGGTTCCCTGAGGGTGTGGAGAAAGGGAGAGGACTAGAAGATATATTTGAGCAAATCATAGCTGAGAACCTCCCTAATCTGGGGAATGAAACAAGCATCTGTGTCCTAGAGGCAGAGATAACACACCCAAGATCCAGGAGAGCAGATTGACCTCCAGGTATGTAAGAGTAAAACTCACAAATCTTAGAACCAAGGAAACCATTTTAAGGGCAGTTAGGGGGGAGAGATTCCTTATGTACAGAGGGAGGAATGTCAGAATAATGTCACACCTGTCTTCAGAGACCTGGTAAATCAGAAATGTCTGGCAAGACAGGATACTAAATGAGAAGAATATGGAGCCAAGAATTCTTTATCCAGCAAGGCTGTCATTCAGAATGGATGGAGAGAAAAGGAGTTCCCAGGACAAGCAGAGACTGAAATAATATGTGACCACTAAGACAGCACTACAAGAAATATTAAGGGGGGTTCTATAAAAGGAGAAAGATCCCAATAGTGATATAGAACAGAAATAAACAAATACAATTTATAGAGACAAGGACTGAACAGGCAACATGATGACAATAAAATTGTATCTTTTAATAATCACTCTCAACATGACCAGCCTAAATGTTCCCATAAAATGACACAGGGTTGAAGTTTGGATAAAAAGAGAGGATCCATCCACATGCTGTCTACAAGACTCATTTTTAACCTAAAGATGCACCCAGACTGAAAGTGAAGGGATGGGCAACCATCTTTCATACCAACGGACTTCAAAAGAAAGCTGGGGTAGCAATTCTCATATCAGACAAATTAGATTTTAAGCTAAAGACTGTAATTAGAGATACAGAAGGACACTACACAGTTCTTAAAGGGTCTACCCAACAAGAAGATCTAACAATTGGAAGTATCTATGCCCCCAACATGGAGCAACCAACTACATAAGCCAGCTGTTAACCAAAATAAAGAGAAAAAATTGATAAAAACACATTAACAGTAGGAGACCTCAACACTCCACTCTCAGCAATAGACAGATATTCTAAACAGAAAATAAAAAAAGAAACAAGAGATTTGAATGACACCCTGCACCCAGTGGACCTCATAGATATATACAGAACATTCCACCCTAAAACAACAGAATACTCATTCTTCTCAAGCATGCATGGAACTTTGTCCAGAATAGACTACATACTGGATCACAAATCAGGGTTCAACTAATACCAAAAGATTGAGATTATTCCCTGCATATTCTCAGACTACAATGTTTTGAAACTGGAACTCAACCACAAGAAAAAGTTTGGAAGAAATTCAAATACTTGGAAGCTAAAGACCATCTTGCTGAAGAATGTTTGGGTCAACCTGAAATCAAAGGCGAACTTAAACAATTCATGGAAACCAATGAGGACAAAGACACATCAATCCAAAACATGGCATATGGCAAAGGAAGTCCTAAGGGGGAAATACATAGCCATTCAAGCTTCACTCAAGAAAACAGAAAAATCCTAGAACACTGGAAAGAAATTTAAAAAAAAGAAAAGAAAAATCCCAAATGCATAAACTATCTTTACATCTTAAAGATCTGGAGAATCAACAACAAATTAAACCTAATCCACATACGAGAATGGAAATAATTAAGATTAAAGCAGAGATCAATGAATTAGAAGCCAGAAATACAGTAGGACTCATTAATGGAACTAGAACCTGGTTCTTTGAAAGGATTAATAAGATCAATAAACCACTGGCCAGATTATCCAAAAAAAGAGAGAGAGAGAGAGAGAGAGAAAGGACCCAAAGTAATAAAATTATGAATGAAAAGAGAAAGATCACAACTAATATGAAGGAAATAAGTACAATTATCAGAAATTATTATCAATAGCTATATGACAATAAATTAAGCAACCTGGAAGAAATGGATGCATTCTTGGAAACTTATATACTATGAAGACTGAAATGGGAAAAAATTGAAAACCTGAATAGATCAATAACCAGTGATGAGATTGAAGCAGTGATCAAAAACCTTCCAAAAAACAAGAGTCCAGGGCCTGTTGGAGTCCCTGAAGAATTCTACCAAACATTCAAAGAAGAAATACTACCTCTTTTCCTGAAGCTGTTTCAAAAAATGGAAATGGAAGGAAAACTTCCAGACTTTTTCTATAAGGCCAGCTTTACCTTCATCCCAAAACTAGGCAAAGACCCCATCAAAGAGGAGAATTTCAGACCAATATCCCTGATGAATATGGATGCCAAGATTCTCAATAAGATCCTAGCTAATAGGATCCAACAGCACATTAAAAGGATTATCCACCACGACCAGGTGGCATTTATCCCTGAGATGCAAGGATGGTTCAACATTCACAAAACAATCAATGTGATAGAACGCATAAGTAAGAGAAGAGAGAAGAACCACATGGTCCTCTCAATTGTTGCAGACAAAGCATTTGACAAAATACAGCATCTTTTTGTAATTAAAACTCTTCAGGTTATAGGGATAGAGGGAACATTCCTCAACTTCATAAAATCCACCTATGAAAAACCCACAGTGAATATCAATCTCAGTGGGGAAAAGCTGTGAGACCTTCCATTGAGATTAGGAACACAACAGGGATGCGCGCTCTCATCACTATTGTTCAACATAGTACTAGAAGTCCTAGCAACAATAATCAGACAACAGAAAGAAATAAAAGGCATTCAAATTGGCAATGAAGAAGTCAAACTCTCTCTCTTTGCAGATGACATGATACTTTATGTGGAAAACCCAAAAGGCTCCATCCCCAAATTACTAGAACTCATACAGCAATTCAGTAATGTGGCAGGATACAAAATAAATGCACAGAAGTCAGTTGCTTTCTTATACACAAACAATGTAGCTATATAAAGGGAAATTAGAGAATCTATTCCATTTAAAATAGCTCCAAGACCCATAAGATACCTTAGAATAAACCCAACCAAAGAGATAAAGATCTATACTCAAGGAATTACAAAACACTCATGAAAGAAATTGAAGAAGACACAAAAGATGGAAAAGAAATTGAAGAAGACACAAAAAGATGGAAAAACATTCCATGCTCATGGATTGGAAGAATAAACATTGTTAAAATGTTTATGCTGTCCAGAGCAATCTATACTTTAAACACCATCCCAATCAAAGTATCATTGACATTTTTCAAAGTGCTGGAACAAACAATCCTAAAAATTGTATGGAACCAGAAAAGACCCCAATCACTAAGGAAATGTTGAAAAAGAAAAAAAAAAAGAGGAGGCATCACATTGCCTGATTTCAAGCTATATTACAAAGTTGTGATCACCAAGACAGTGTGGTACTGGCACAAAAACTGACACATAGAGCAGTGGAACAGAATGGAGAGCTCAGATATGGACCCTCAACTCTATGGTCAAACAATCTTTGACAAAGCAGGAAAAAAATATCCAATGGAAAAAAGACAGTTTCTTGCATAAATGGTGCTGGAAAAATTGGACAGCTATATAGAGTAGAATGAAACTCGACCAATTCCCTTATACTGTACACAAGGATAAACTCAAAATGGCTAAAAGACAGCAATGTGAAACAGGAATCCTTCATAATCCTAGAGGAGAACATAGGCAGGAACCTCTTCAACACCAGCCACAGAAACTTCTTTCAAGATAGGTCTCCAGAGGCAAAGGAAACAAAAGTGAAAATGAATGTTTCGGACTTTATCAAGATAAAACGCTTCTGCACAGCAAAGGAAACAGTCAACAAAACAAAGAGGCAACCAGCAGAATGGGAGAAGATATTTGCAAGTGATACTACAGACAAAGGGCTGATATCCAAGATCTATAAAGAACTTCTCAAATTCAACACCCAAAAAACAAATAATCAAGTCAAAAAATGGGAAGAAGAGTTGAGCAGACATTTATTCAAAGAAGACATAGAAATATCTAACAGACACATGAAAAAGTGTTCATCATCATTAGCCATCAGGGAAATTCAAATCAAAACAACACTAAGAGGAGCGCCTGGGTGGCTGAGTGGGTTGGGCTTCTGCCTTTGGCCCAGGTCATGCTCTCAGGGCTCCTATGGCATTCAGTTACAGCTCTAAGTCCAGGATGGTGCATATGCATGATACAACTGAGATCCCATTTAGCACCCTCGCTGTAAGGGGCTCTGGTTAATGCATATGTGTGTGTGTGTGTGTGTGTCTCACACACACACGTGCACACACACATGTGCATGCATGCACACACATTCCCCTTCATATTTTTAGCTTTCTAGTCTCTATAGAACAAGAAAGCTTACAAGAGCCTTTATGAGAGTTGGGATAGTTGCCAAGGGAGCCAATTCATAGTTTGGCAGAACATTATAAATTTTGCTATGGTAAATGGTCTATTCAGAATGAAAATGGCATTTTCTATTTGTTACAACTGTTTTGTATATATTAGTCTTACACCAAACTAACTTATTAAAGCCTATTAATTTAATTTTCTATAGCGTCCCTTGAATTTACATGAAGATAGCCATAACATTGTGACAGCTTTATTTTCACTTGTACACATTTATTAATGTATGTATGTATGCATACATGCATGTATTTTGGCTTACTGTACTGCCTAGGATATGCAGTCTGATGTTTAAAAGAAGTGGTCATATGAGTTATCTTTGTCTCCTTTTTATCCTTGAATATAATGGGCACTCAAATATCCAATACATTCTTTTATTTGTAGACACTGTAGATCATCAATGCTGGTGTTCTCAACCAAGACTGTCATGTCTATTCAATCCCTCTGCTGGAACATCAGATGAATGAGGAAGAGGAAATTGCAGCATTCAAGTAATGGCATCTCTATTATAAATATGTATGAACTTCATTTAAAAGGAAAGCATGTGGGTGCCTGGGTGGCTCAGTGGGTTAAGCCTCTACCTCTGGCTCAGGTCATGATCTCAGGGTCCTGGGATCAAGTCCCACATTGGGCTCTCTGCTCAGTGGGGAGCCTGCTTCCCCCTCTCTCTCTGCCTGCCTCTCTGCCTACTTGTGATCTCTCTCTCTCTCTGTCAAGTAAATAAATAAAATCTTTGGAATAAAAAGGATAGCATGCAAAGTATAAAAGCATATGGAAAGATCATTGACTTTAAAAGCATACTTCTCTGGATTCAAATCCTGGCTCTGTCATTTATTGCTTATGTGATTTTATGCAGGTACTCAAACTCTGAGTTTCAATTCCATCATGCAGTAGTCAGTGGTGGTGTTTGCCAAGTGTTTCCAGTTCTGCCCTGTTCCAGGCACCTGGGAAAATTGCACTTCTTGTCTGAACCCCTTAGTTTACACAAGGCCATGTATGTAAGTAGCTCTAGTTAATGGGCTGGGAGTGACATGTGTTATTTCTGGGCCAGAATATATGGTTGTTGGTTTGAAACCACCCGGGGACTTCTTCTCAGGCATGGTAACTGACAACTTTCTAGATGGTGACGGATCTGTCAGTTCGAGTGGCCAAGTCATTCCAGTAAGCATCGTCAGGCTGCCAACATGCACCAGTCTGTGGTGGATGTGCACCTGCTGTGGACATCTAAAAGGAGTGAGCAATAAGCCACTAATGTAGGGATTGTCTTTACAATGTGTTTACAATGGCAAAACCCCAGCCTCTCCTAACACACGTATTTCATCCATTAATTAAAATAATACCCTCTCAGGATTTTTCTGAGGGGTAAATTAGTTAACATATATGAAAAAATTATTGTAGTATTTCACATATAATAGGGACTCAAAACATGGCAGCTATAATTATTAAATGATAATTTCAAAACTATTTTTTTTAAGTGTGGCGTGTTTGTATAAAATGAGAGGTATTATGTCTGTTGACTCTAACAGTTAAGTTGTATATTGCTTTCTAGAGGGGGCACTATATTTGTTTCTATAGATAAGACTTTTTAATGATTTGTACTTATTTACTTATTTTTTCTTCAGCCACCACGCTATCAGAAACATTCTTAGAAACTGGGGTTATTTCTGGGGAATGAAAAAGTTTGAGATTCCTATGTCATATTAGCCTATTATCTTTAAAAATAAACTCTGGGGGTCTGGATGGCTCAATCAGTTGTCTGCTTTTGGCTCAGATCATGATCCCAGGGTCCTGGGATGGAGCCCTGCATCTGGCTCCCTGCTCAGCAGGTAGTGTGCTTCTCTTTCTCCCTGCCCTTCCCTCACTTGCATGTTCTCTCTCTCCTTCTCTCAAATAAATAAAATCTTAAAAAAATAAAAAATAATAATTTTTAAAAATCCTACAGTATGAAAATTTACTTACCGTAAATAGTCCCACACTATGCTTCACACTTCTCCAAAATAGGGCACATTTTTTGTTGTTGCTGTTTCTTTGCCCTAGCGTTTTGCTGAACAAACTTGGAGATGCTGCAATGAGAGAAAAAGAAAGTGGATTATTTAAGCTACATGTAATATAAACCATCATGAGTGACAATATCCTGAGTCATGTGTTAAGAAATATTTAAATATCCTATAAATGTAAGCACAATCTTTTTATTAGTCTCACTTTACTCATTCAGTATCACCTTCATGATGTACCAAATGTATCACTGATGATTTCACCTGGTGTTTTCTTAAATCCATTCACTATTATTTTTTGAGTGAAGGAAAGAAGAGTGTTCTCAACAAGGAATCTAAGAAGCAAAGGTTAGAAAATTGGGAGGAGGGGGCACCAGAAATTATTTGTGCCTGGCTGAACTACTTTAAGCCATTTAGAGACCCTAAGCACAAAAAGATTGTCACCCCACTTCCAGATGTACTTTGTAGAACTACTGAACTTCAAACTAAATGTAAGAAATAAAGTCCAAATCTTTACATCATGGCTACTTTGACACTTTCCTGAAATAACACATTCTTGAACTCTCTCCTTCCTTCTTTCTCTCTCTTTCCTGTCTTCTCTCCTTCCTTTTTTTCTCCCCCTACTTCCCTCCTCTCTTTTCCATCTCCCTCTGGTTCTGCTTTGTTACTTCTCTGAGCACATGTGTAGAATGTTTGCTGGCGAAATATATCAAAGGAATACAGAGAATCTTATACTCAAATAAGAGGCAGAAATTAAGATGAGATTTGGAGTCCTCTAGACAAATTGGTATCTAGGAGGTCTTTGTTGTCTTCAACAACAACATGGTCAAAGACAGCAGAGGAGGCTGTCACACTGTACAGACAATGAATATAGCAGGCTGATAAGCAGGGGTAGGGCTTTAGTGTGAGAGCAGGGAAGGGGGATCCCACACAGCTTCCAGAGCCCTGCTGCTGAGAGATGACAGACAAGTCCATGAATCCTTGCTGCCCCCTCCCTGCCACCCCACTCTCTGATGCAGGACATTCTCCTCCACTTCACTCTCTATAGACAACAGCTCCCCTGAGTCCAGGATCAGGTCTCATACACCCATAGGCTTTCTCTGCCAGGTGTACAAAAGTTAGGCCACATTCAGAAGACCTCCCCCAGCCTCTAACCAACCCTTTCTCAGACCATTAGGCCAGGCCTTGACCTGAGGGTGCTTGGCTGCCTCCTCTCCAACCTCCTCTGAATAAACTTTTGTACCTGCTGGCACTCCCCCTACCCAAGTACCACCCACTAAGGCAGGATATAAAAGTTAATGGAAAGGTTGGGATCTGAGCCAGAGTCTCATCACCCTGAGCCAGGGTGCAGACTGCAGGTCTAAAGGTCCTCTGAACCTATCAGGCTGACGCCTTGCAAGGTTAAGCCAGCAATAGTTCAGGATATTCCACACACACTTAAAGGGTGGAACTATGTGTGTCATATGACCCCAGGGACCATCTGACCCACCACACAGTTCAGAGGCCCTCAATCTTCACATGACCAAGAGAACTGAGTCTCACATGACTGTATACAGGAGCACAACCATAGGATCCACATGGCCAATAGTAATAAGGTAGCTGCATGGCTCACATGACTGCAAGAGCTTTGTGTTCTACATGTGGTAAGAACCACATTGTTGTCTACACATGGATCTGCAGAGTTTTATAGCCCACAATCTTCACATGACAGAGGCGGCTGAGCTTGACATGTACCATGGCAGGGGGAGGGATACATGACCATAGCATCTACACGACCCTAAGCAATAGGTCATTTATGTGACATCAAGGGCTGAAGATTTCACATGCTGGTAACAAGTAAGGGTTACATGAGAGAAGGATCCATGTGATAGGCAGGGTTTAGGAGTCCATGATGCTCTAGTGGCTTAAAGAGCTAGATCTACCACATGACCGTGGTGGCAACAAGGCCAAAGAGACCACATGACCTTTTGGGTTTAAGAGCCCATAGTTCTGACATGACAGGTACAGCTGGACCTGCCACATAACTATTGTCCACAAGATCCAACATCCACATGACCAGCAGCCTTAGGAACCCACAGTGCTCATGTGGGAGGACCTCACTAGGGTCCAGTGACAGTAGCATTCTCCCGATCTTCGTGTTCCAGAAGAATGTTATCTTCAGGAGACCTGGAGACCTGAGATTACTCACATTCCTGGTCTCCTCTGTGATACTGGTGCCTCCGGGTGACCTTCCACAACACACAAGTTTGGGCTTTGCCTAGTCCCATTGCTCTTTAATGTGTTAATTGTATGTGATTTTTCCCCAATACCACCTGAAATTTAATAGATAACAAATTAACACATAATACTACAATAAGTCCTCCCAAAAACCATAATTGTGGGTACACTGTAGAAACTACTGTAAGAACCTAATCAGTAGGTACAGGTAGATGTTGATGACTTAAATTTCATGCAGATCTAAAGGAAAGTAAGACAAATCTAATGAGTTTTGTCGCGGCCAGCATGGCAAACCGACCAGTAACGTGAGGGTAAGAGGATGGTGAAAAGAAGAAGTTCAGAGACAAAGAGATGGGGGCAGGAGGAGCACTGAAGAGGATGTCCAACAGTGCTGACTTTATTCAGGGCAGTGAGGCATTATATAGCCAACAGCAATGATTTTCAGCTGGTTACAAAAGACTTTGCTACATGCACAAAAACCCTCCAGACCAAGCCTGTTTTGCCCACTTCTGAGAAACACCTGTAGGCAATGACTGATGTTAGTACAATTGTTCCGTATTGATACAAGAAGTAACAGCACACCTGAAAGTGATTTATGAGCTGTGCTGGAACAGCAAGGACCAGTTAGGTGTTTACTACCCCAACCAAACTGCTCTCATCTAACTTGTAAACATGTGGGAAGTCACGTTGGCGAGCGCACAACACATAGCACAGACCCTTTCTCAGTGCTACTCAACTTTTCTGTCCTAAGCCTTTTGTTAGGCTATTCAGACTTTAAAGGAGACACAAGTCAGGGCCTGGTTTGGTCCTTGTCTCAAGCCTTATCGCGGCCTCCCACAGAGTTTTAATTGTTCATTTGTGGGGAATAAAAAGGTGTATAGTGATTACTATGGTCCATGCATGTTAAAGGCATAACTCATTTAAGAGAGGTAACTATACAGAAGAGGTACTGTTAGAGAACTTTACAGATGAGGAAGTTGAAGTACAGACGTATATAAATCACTTGCCTAAGAGGTCACGGATACTGTAGGTGGCAAACCAAGTGTTGCCCACAGGCAGTCTGGCTCTAGATTCTGTGTTCTGGTCGCCCACCAGGTTCCTCAACAGAAAGTAATACTAGTTCAGTCTGACTAAATTGCAAAATCTGGAAAACCAGCCCCGGTTACTGAAAAGTTGAGATCATGGGAGATTTCTTTGAAATGTCACCTAAATAATTTCAAGTACTATCAGTAATTAGACCCAAAGTTGAGTCTACTTAATGAGCTCTAATTAAGGTTTATATATAAATATAAATCTATCTCTAAAGTGTGAAATATGTGTATGTAAGAGTAGCATATAAAATGCTTGATGTGTGGCGCCTGGGTGGCTCAGTGGGTTAAAGCCTCTGCTTTCGGCTCAGGTAATGGTCTCAGGGTCCTAGAATCGAGCCCCACATTGGGCTCTCTGCTCGGCAGGGAGCCTGCTTCCTCCCTCTCTCTCTCTGCCTGCCTCTCTGCCTACTTGTGATCTCTGTCTGTCAAAAAAATAAATAAAATCTTTAAAAAAATGCTTGATGTTAGTTAAAAACATTTCCTTCTTTTAAATAAACACTAAAAAGGGAAATATTGTCAAGTTTAAACATCATACCTGTCCCCTTGCTTGAATTACAGCAGTTACAAATGAGGGTAATCTGAACTCATTAGATTTTACTGTATTTATATTCTGTCTGTGCCTCCCCAGAAAAGATAAAGAAGGAAAATATATACTATAGGGATATGTGTGTGTGTGTATGTGTATATATATATTATATATATATATATATATATATATATATATATATATATATATATATATATATATTTAACTTCAGTTCCACAAACACCTCTTTGTTGATTTTCATGGGAAACTGCAGCTTCATTTTTATGCCTGAAATAAATTCAATCTGAACTTTTTGGTTTGCTGGCTTAGGCAAACAATGCTATATATGTGTTGGGATTATTTTTCTAGGTCCCTGCAATGTGGCATGGCTATGTAAATAAGTTAAAGAAAAGACAACAGACCAAATTTTCCACAGTGGTTAAAGTTGAGGAACTTAGTAAAGACAAGAGACTGTGTTTGTGGTTCTTCCTTGCCCTGAAGGAAGTAAATGTTGGAAGGAAAAAAATAGTAAGAGAAGATAGTATTTGTGGAGTCATAAACAAAACATAATTTGAAACTAATCAGAAGAGAAAAAGGAAAATAATGAAAAAGAGTGAAGAAAACCTATGGGATTTTTTTGAAATCATTAAATAGATCCATATATGCCTGACAAGAGGCCATGAAAGAGAAGAGACAAAGAAAAAAAATGAAAAATCTTATTTACAGAAGTAACATTGGAAACTTTCCGAATCCTTGAGTGATATGAACATCCAAGTTCACAAAGCTCAGAAGTCTCTAAACAGTATCATCCCATGGAGGAGTACACCAAGACACACTCTAATAACAATATCAAAGACAAAGAGAAAATTGTGAAAACAGAAAAGTCACTGGTGACATACAAGGGAATAGCATAAGACAATCAGGAAATTTCTCAGAAGAAACCTTGTGGGTCAGGAGAGAGGGAAATTAATAGTAGTCAAAGTGCTGGGGGGGAAATCCTGACAAAACCAAGAATACTCTATTTGGAAAAGCTATCCTTTGGAAATGAAAGATAGATAAAGACTTTCCCATACAAACAAACTTGAGGGAGTTATTCCACTGGACCTTCCTTAAAAGAAATGCTACAGGAAGCTCTTCAAGTTGAAATAAAAAGACACTAGTTAGCAACATGAAAATGTACCACCATATAAAACTCATATGTTAAAGTAAGTATATACTGAAACTTGGAACACTCAACACTATAATAGTATAAGAGAAAAAGTATTAAATATGAGTACAGTTGTAATAATTTGTTAATGAACACACAATATAAAAAGACATAAACTGTGACATCAATAACATAAATAAGAAGCCAGCTTAGAGTTTTTGTATTCAAAGAAAATTTATCAGCTTAAAATAGATGTTGTATCTATAAGATATTTTATATAAGTATTTTGGTAACCAAAAAACAAAAATCTATAGTAGCTATGCAAAGTATAAAGAGAAAGGAATCAAAGCATAGGAGTATTTTAAAAAATAACCAGATCACAAAAGAAAATGGCAAGAAAAGAAGAAAAACAAAGGAGCTATAAAACAGTCAGAAAAGAAAAATGGCAACAGTAATTCTTTAATTTTCAAGAACTGATTTCTATAAAAATTCTATCTTCATCAAAAGTCATAGAGAGGCTGAATGGATTTTAAAAAGAGCCAAATATATGCAGCCCACAAAATTCTCACTGTAGTAGCTCAAAGGACACATATAGGCTAAAAATCAAGGGTTAGAAAGAGAATGGTAACCAAAAGAAAGCAGGGGTGGCCATACTTATACAAAATAGACTTTCATTAAAAAAGTGTTGCAAGCCTCAAAGAAATTATTAGGTAGTGATAAACAGGAGTTCACCAAGAAGATATAACAATGATGTTTTCATATATGTATGTATTGTTAAATGGTTAATGATACTATAATCAAGCTAACTAGCATTTCATTACCTCACATAGTTACCTTTCTTTTTGTGATAGGACGCTTAGATCTATTCTTTTAGCAAATTTCAAAAAACAGTAATTATAAAGTACAGTTACCATGCTGTACATTAGATCTCCAGAACTTATTCATCCTATGTAACTGAAACTTTGTATCCTTTGACAAACATCTTCTGATTTTTCCCACCACCCCCCCCCCCCCAGCCTCTGGTAAACACTGTTCTACCCCAGCTTCTATGAATTCAACTTTACCAGATTTTTTTTTTTTAGATTTCACATGTAGAGGATTTCATATAGTATTCATCTTTGTGGGTCTGGCTTATTCCACTTAGCACAGTGTCCTCCGGGTTCATCCATGTTGTCACAAATGATAGCATTTCCTCCTTAATAAAGGCTGAGCAATATTCTTGTGTGTGTGCATGTGCATGTGTGCACATTGATTTCATCATTTTGGATATATACCTAAACATGAGATGGCTGAATCAAATAGTAGTTCTATTTTTAATTATTTGAAAACCTTCATTCTGCTTTCAGTAATGGCTGCACCAATTTATATTTCCACCAACAGTATGCAAAGATTCTCTTTCCTCCACATTCTCACCAGCACTTGTTATCTCTTGTGTGTTGTTGTTATTAATAGCCATCCTAGCTTATGTGAGGTGATACTTCATCATCATTTTGATTTGTGTTTCCTTGGTGATTAATGATGTTGGGCACATTTTCATGTACATTTTAACCATTTGTGTATCTTCTTTTGAGAAATGTCTATTCCAGTCCTTTTCCCACTTTATAAAAATCTTTTTTGGTTTGTGTGTTTTCATGCTCTCAAGTTGTTTGGGCTTCTTACATATTTTGTATGTTAATTCCATATCAGATACGTGGTTTGTAAATATTTCCTCTTATTCCATAGGTTGTCTCTTCATTCTGGTGATTATTTCCTTTGCTGTGTAGAAGATTTTCAGTTTCATGCAATCCCATTTTATTTTCACCCTTTGTTGCTGTGCTTTGTGTTCATATCCAAGAAATCATTGCTCAGACCAATGTCAAGAAAATATTTTTTAAAGTTTTTATTTTATTTTTTTTAAGATTTTATTTATTTATTCAACAGACAGAGATCACAAGTAGGCAGAGAGGCAGGCAGAGAGAGAGGGGGAAGCAGGCTCCCTGCTGAGCAGATAGCCTGATGTGGGGCTTGATCCCAGGACCCTGAGATCATTACCTGAGCCAAAGCCTTAACCCACTGAGCCACCCAGGTGCCCCAAGAAAATATTTTTATATATTTATTGAAGACACTATTCTTTTCCAATTTTATGTTCTTGACACGCTCGTTAATGATCAGTTGACTTCAAATGTGATTTCTGGGATATCTGTTCTGTTCCATAGTTCTATATGTCTGCTTTTATGACAGTACCATGTTATGCTGATAGCTTTATAATATTTATTTGGTTTTGCCCATAAGGTGACAAAGATTTTTTTCAGCTTTATTGAGGTATAATAAAATAATAAGATTGTGTATATTTAAAGTGGACATGATTATTTTTATATATTATATATGTATACATTATTTTATATATATTACATATTATATTATATATATTATTTTATGTGTATATATGTATATATCATATATATATTGTATATATGTATATATATTGTATATATGTATATATATACACATACACACACATATATACACATATGTAAACATATACATGTGTATATATGTATCATATATATTTATATATGATTTATACATACATATATATACATATATATGCATATATATATATATACACACACACACACATATATGTCCTGGGGAATGATTGACACAAATAAGTTAATTAACACATCTATCATCTCACATATTTGTCATCATCTTTTTGTATGTCTCAAGAACACTTAATATTTTCTCTGAACAAATTTCAAGTATATAATAATACACTATTATTAACCATAGTTCATATGGTTAATACTATGTTGTACATTAGATTCCCTAGGACTTATTTACTTTATTACTGAAATTTGTGCCAGGTCATGGGACCACTTCAAGGACTGCATTTGGGTCTGAGGTTAGTGGGGCTGTTACCAAGGGTACCTATGGTTGTTGCTTCTGCTGAGTTCCTGCTGGGTCCAGGTCTGGTCCCTGACTGAGAAGGTCTTCATCTGGACGATGATGGAGCACAACTGCTGCATCAGTTCTGAGGTCTGCAGGACTGTTAGAGGTGATGCCCATGGGTTGGGATCCCTGGCTGGGTCTTTGGGGCAGGCAGGATTACCTTGAACCATGGTAAAACAGCACTGGAGCTGAGTCATACATAGAACAGCTTCAGGGATAGCAGTCGGGTCCAAGGTTGACGGCCTATAACTGAGGGCATGGATGAGTGTGACTCTTTCCAAGCCCCTTGGTAGAGGGGGCTAATGACAGGATTACAGACAAGCAGGATTTGAGCCAAGTCCACAACAGGATGGAGCTTCTTCTGATCTATATCCAGGACCTTGGTCAGGGGTCCTAACCACCAATGAGCAGGCCCACTTCTCAAAACAGCCCTTCTCATTCTTGGGCTCCACTGAAGTTTTGCAACCTCCTACCTGGATCCCAAAATTTCCACAAAGGCACTTTTTCCCCCATGATGGCTGCCAAATATTTGTTTCATGGGGAGACCTACTGTTCTACCATCATGTTGATGTCACTCTCCTCTTATTTGTAACTTAAATATATCTGATCACTACAGAAACAATTTTATTGACTCTTTTTAAATCTTAAAATGTTGGCTTTCTTTTTTCTTACAGATTTATTTATTTATTTTAAAGGGTGGGGGAGGGGCAGAGGGAGAGAGAGAATCTCAAGCTGATTTCCCACTGAGTGCAGAGCCTGAATGGGGCTCAATCTCATGACCCTGAGATGATGAACTGAGCTGAAATCAAGAGTTGGACACTTAACTGACTGAGCCACCCCAGTGTGCCAAAATGATGGCTTTCTAAAATAAATACAGGGTAAGGTTGGCTCAAGATGGTGATCTAAGAGGCTCTTAAGCTCACCTTCTCTTACAAACACACCAAAACTACACTTACATATGGACAACTTCTGGAAACAACAACAACAACCACAACAAAACCCTAAAAACTGGCTGAACAACTCTTATGCACAGGGAAAATGAGAGAAGACCCACATCAAGTGGATAGGAGAGGCTGGAACACAATCTTACTATAAACCCCATGCCTACCTAGCACAGTGACCCACAGCTGGGAAGGAACTCAAAACCCAGAGCTCATCCCTGAGGAGTGAAAGGTTTGAACCCCACATTTGATACCTCCAATATTTAAGGTCTGCACCTGAGAGATAAGCCCACAAAACATCTAGCTTTGCAAACCAACATAGTTCATGTCCATGAAACTCACAAGCCTATAAAGAATCTGAGAAGAGGCTCTTAAAGGGCTTACATGCTTGGACTCACCCACCTTAGGGCCCAGTCCAGAAGCTCTCAATTGAGGAGCATTCAGACTTTGTGTGAAAGAGGCCCATTTGCTTGTTTTGGAGCATCAGTCTGAGGGGTACACATCTGATTCAGACACATTTGGGGGACCTACTGGGGTGCTCTCTGGGGATGAAGAGTAGAGATTGCCATTTTTGCACTCTCAATCTGCTTTGCTTCCACTGATGGGCTTAATCTTTTTTTTTTTTTAACTCTAGACTTTTATTCAATTCTTTTGTTTTCTCTTTCTTTCCCAGAAGGTGTCATTTCTTTTTTTTCCCATTTTATTTATTTTTTCAGCATAACAGTATTCATTCTTTTTGCACAACACCCAGTGCTCCATGCAAAACGTGCCCTCCCCATTACCCACCACCTATTCTCCCTTTGCCTCACACCAGCCAGTGAGCACCATCCTCTGACACATTCTAGAGTGTATCTCACAGAGGGGAGATTTTACATGCAACTTCTGCCCAGGTTTATATCTGGTGCCCTGGTTTTTGTGGCTGCTGCCAAGGAACCTTTACATCACCTAACTCTGGAAGCCGATAGGGCTTATGCTCATGGGCACAGCAAGATACAAAAGACCCAGGGGCTATTTTTATATGGGAAAAGAAGCCTATTAGCTTATCTTCAGAGCTGCAGCCTGAGGGTCAGGCTTTTAATTAAACACACATCTAACGCTGACGGTAATATTTTCCAGAGATTTTGGATGGCAGACACTATCTTCACCCTCTCCTTCTGTTGTGCTCCAGAATGCCAGTATCTCCTAGAGGGGAGCTTTTACACATACCTGGTACCCTATCTTTTACTTCTAGTGCCTCAGACTTTGCAGCTGATACCCAGGAAAGGTTCTTTGATCACCTAGCTCTGTGACCAAGGAGGTTTCCATTTCTGAGTCCCACAAGACAATGGCAATTAGAGAGATAGTTCTAGACAAACTACTACCCTCAGAGCACTGCACAGACAGCAGACTAAAATACACTCTCAGTTTGTCTGTGCAAGAGACATATTGGTTTGTCTTGGAGCTTTATCCTGAGGGAAGGTTTCAGGTTTGGCCATGCCTAGGGGTCTATCAATGTGTTTTCAAGGAATGTAGGTTGATGCATGTCATTGTTGCATTCCCCTTCTGTCTCACTAGAGCTCACCAGTACTTCTTCCTAGGCAGGAGCTTATGTATTCAGTTAGAGTCCTGATTTTTGTGACTGCTACCCAGAGAACAACTCTAGGTAATCTAGTATTGGTGGCTATCAAAACTTACACTTGCAGTCCCAAGTGACCATGTACATTTGCATATTTTAAAAAATTCTATTTGAAGATCTGGCTTCCAATCAGCCTAAACATAGGAGCTGACTAACATCTTTCCCCTTGAGACACTACTGGGTCTTGAACCCTTAACTGCTGGGAGCCATTACAAATAACTCTTGGAAAATCCAAAGGTTTGAGAGACAACCAACAGCTAGAGCAAGATTGAACAAAACACACACACACACACACACACACAAAAAAAAAAACACGTTCCTTCAACACTGGGAGAGGTGGATATTTTATCTGATGCATAGAAGTCAACAAAAATTTAATCAAGAAACAGAGGAATGTGTTCCAAATGAAAGAAAAAATGAAACCTCATAAAAAAACCTTAATGAAATGAAGACAAGTAATTTTCCTGGTAAAGAGCTCAAAGTAATGGTCATAAAGATGCTCAGTGAACATGGGAGAATAATGGAAGAACACAGTGAGAACTTCAACAAAGAGAGAATAAAAGAAAGTACCAAATAGAAACTGCAGGGCCAAAGAATACAGTAACAGAACTAAATAATGCACTAGATGGGTCCAACAGTAGACTAGATGAAGCAGAATAGGTCAGTGAACTCAAAGACCCTGGAAATTACCCAATCATAACAGCAAATTTTTTTTAATTACAAAGGAAAGAGAGCTTAAGAGATCATAAGAAAACACCAAGGGTACTAACATTTGCATCAGAGGTTGCAGAAGGAGAAGAGAGAGGTAAGAGGGAGAACAGGGCAGAAAATTTATTTGAAGAAATAATGGATGGCTGTTGCCATTTTTGATGACATGGATGATGAAGCTAGAGAGGATTATGCTAAGTGAAATGAATCAGTCAGAGAAAGATAAATACCATATGATTTCACTCATATGTGGAATTTAAGAAACAAAACAATGAACAAAGGCGGGAGAAAAGAGAGGAAAACCAGAAACAGACTCTTAACTTTAGAGAACTAATGGTTACCATAGGTGAAATGAGCAGAGAGATGGCTTAAACAGGTGATAGGGATGAAGGAGGGCACTTGTGATGAACATTGGGTTTTGTTATGTAAGTGCTGAATAACTAAATTCTACACCTGAAACTAATATTACATGGTACGTTAAGTAACTGGAATTTAAATGAAAACTTGGAATTAAAAAAAAACTTTAAACAGGAAAAAAATGAAGAAATAATGGCTGAAAATTGCCCTACAGCTGGGAGAAACCCAGAGAGTTCCAAGTAAAGTGAACCCAACAAGACTTAAGTCAAAACATATTATAATTAAAATGTCAAGAGTTGCGGCTCCTGGGAGGCTCAGAAGGTTAAGCCTCTGCCTTCAGCTCAGTTCATGATCTCAGGGTCCTGGGATCGAGCCCCGCATGGGGCTCTCTGCCTGCCTCTCTGCCTACTTGTGATCTCTCTCTCTCTCTGTCAAATAAATAAATAAATTATAAATAAATAAATAAAATATCAAAAGTTGAAGACAAGAAGCAAACCTTAAATGTGACAAAAGAAAAACAAGTTGTTGGGATTAAGAGAGCCCCTATAAGGCTATCAAAAGATTTTTCAGCAGAAACTTTGCAAACCATAAAGAACTGGCATGATAGATTCAAAAGACTGAAAGAAAAAAAATTAACAAAAAATAATCTACTCTACAAAGTTAGCTTTAAAGACTTTTCCAGACAAATAAAAACTAATGGAATTCATCACCACTAAACCAGCCTTGTTCTTCATGATAAAGAGAAAGGGTGTTAATTAGTAGCAAGAAAATATATGAAAGTATAGGGGCACCTGGGTGGCTCAGTGGGTTAAAGCCTCTGCCTTCAGCTCAGGTCATGATCTCAGGGTCCTGGGATCGAGCCCCTCATCGGGCTCTCTACTCAGCAGGGAGTCTGCTTTCTCCTCCCTCTGCCTGCCTCTCTGCCTACTTGTGGTCTCTGTCTCTGTCAAATAAATAAATAAAATCTTTAAACAAAAGAAAGTATATGAAAGTATAAATATCACTGGTGAAGTTTAATATATAGTAAAGGTAGTGAAGTAACCACTTAGGAAGCTAGTAGAAAGTTAAAAGACAAAAGTAATAAAAATAACTACAATGATAGGAGGGGGGCAAGATGGCAGAGAAGTAGGAGATGCTGTTTCAACCGGGCCCCTAAAGTGAGCTGATTATCTACCAGAACACTTTGAACAGCCATGAAATCAGTCTGAGATGTAGGATTATACATTTCTAGATCTCTACAGCGGGCAGAAGATGCCAGTAGATAGGGAAAGTGGAGTGGGAACATCAGACTGATATCAGAATATAAACAAAAGGGGGAGGGAGCCACCAGAAGTGACCCATTGGAAAGTAATACCCCAATATGAGAGTGTTCTGTGATTGGGGACCAGCATTAACTTGGAGTCTAATTAAAAGCACTTGAAAAGAGCAAAATATCTTAAGGGGAAATTGGTGGAATTGGGTGGCTATGGGCATGGACTTAAGCCCACAGACCCAGGATGCCCACCGCCAGTGCCATGCCAGAGACAGTGCAGCGGAGCCTACAGGCCATGGTCTCTGAGCCGCTGGCATGTGTGAGAGCATCTGGGTGGTGGCATGTGTGAGAGTCTGGTGTGGATGCCAGCCAGAGCTCTCTAGAACCACAGCCTTTTGCACTCTGCATGCGCGCTATGCACTGGGGTCTGAGCTGTGCTCCACACCCTCCTCTGAGAGAGGTCCATGAGGGTTCTAGCTGGTGCTCTCTAGGACCTGTGAGAGTCTGAACACTCCCAGCCCTGGCCAACATGAAAATCTCAGTGCTCTATTTCTGTTTAGGATCTCTCCGGTAGTCTGGACCTGCCCAGGCAGCCTTGGCAAAGGCAGCCACTGGAACAGGCTCTCTGAACTAATACTGCTCACGGTTTCAATAACACCAGAGTTCTGAGACAAGTGGGAGCTCCTGCAACCCCTGAGACTGTGGCTGGGGACCTGCTTTGCTGGTGGGAGGTGGCAGAGGGGGAGTCTATGTGCTCTGGACAACCCAGAGGGAAACAGACTGATGTTTATCTCTGAGATGGAGGTCTGGGAGCAGTTTTCTTGCCTCTAAACCTCCAAGAACCCCCAAAAGCCACCAAAGTGGGCAAAAAAAAAAAACCCTCCAGAGAATAAAAGCCTGAAAAACCAGTTTCCTCAGAGCCCAGTCCCTTGATAGGGGACAGGAGGACTTAACTCTAGCAAGACTGCCTGAAAAACCATGCAGCAGGCCCCTCCCCCAGAAATCCAGCAAAAAAAAAAAAAAAAAAAAAAAAAAAAAAAAAAAAAAAAAACAAGACGACAACTACCACAGGGTCCCCATAAAACTGTAAAACCCCAATATCAGGGTAAAAGAAGATATTAAGCTCCCAGTATTGTCCTAAAACCAGTATACTTCATAGATACAACTTTTATTTTTAATTCGTTCCCCCTATTATCATTCTTTTTAATTTTTAATATTTTTAACCTATTTACCATCACAGTGAGAGACTTAGTACAACAAATTCCATAATAACCTTTTAACTTGAATTTTTTGATACATATACCTGTGTTTTTCTTTTGCTTTTCTATTTTTTTAATATTCATATAGTGATAAGCTTCAAGGTAATTGTCTTTCCCCAATCAATACTACCCCTATATATAAACCAGTTTTAATCCCCCTTTATCTCCGGGAACTTGAGTCCTTTAACAAAGATATCAAGATACACCCAGGAAGAATCAAAATAACCTTCCTCAATTACACTGAGGATTTATAACCACCCTCCATTCTTTTTCTACTGTCAGTGTTTCTGTGTATCTGTTTTTGTTCTTGTAGTATATAAATCTTATATCTGGGGTTTATTTTGGCTGGGTTCTTTTTTTTTCTTGTCATTTACTTTTGTTGGACTTTTTGTCCATTTTTGTTTATATACTTTATAAATCTTACCTTTGGGGCCCATTCTGACTGGGTCTTCTCTTTTTTTCCCCCTCTCTCTTTCTCTCTCTTTTTTTCTTTTTCTTTCTTTTTGGTGGGGACTCCCAATTGCTCAGAAGCATTCCATGGTGCACCTTGCCTGGATCACAGTTGATACATTCAGCTACACATCCCCTCAGCCATCTCTCACCAAAATGACTAAGAGGAAGAATGCCCAGCAGGGGAAAAATTCAGAGACTGTGCCCTCTCCATCAGAGCTATTGGATATGGACATAAACAGCATGTCAGAAAGGGAATTCAGGCTAACAATTATCCAGGAAATGGCTAGGTTGGTAAAAAAAAACATTAATGACAATATGGATTCAATTAGGGCAGAAGTGAAAACCACCAGGGAAGATGTTAAATATGGTATCAATGAGTTCCAATCTAATCTAAATTCTCTAACAGCTAAGGTAACGGAGACAGAAGATAGAATTAGTGATCTAGAGGACAAACTGATAGAGAAAAAGAAAAAGGAGGAGGACTGGAACAAACAGCTTAGAAGCCATGAAAACAGAATTAGGGAAATAAATGACACCATGAAACGTCCCAAAATCAAAATTATTGGAATCCTTGAGGGGGAGGAGAAAGAAAGAAGACTAGAAAATATAGTTGAAGAAATTCTCCATGAAAATTTTCCAAATCTGGGGAATGGAAAAAGCATTCATGTCCTTGAAGCAGAAAGGTCTCCCCCACCAAGATCATAGAATCTAGAAAGACCTTGAGACACATGATTGTGAAACTGATGAATCATAATTTTAGACAGGAGCTCTTGAAAGCAGCTATAGGGAAGAGATTCCTTACATAGAGAGGAAGGCCCATCAGAATAACATCAGACCTGTCCACAGAAACCTAGCAAGCCAGAAAGGACTGGCAAGATGTATTCAGGGCACTAAATGAAAAGAACATGCAGTCAAGAATACATTATCCAGCAAGGCTGACATTCAAAATGAATGGAGAGATAAAGAGCTTCCAAGACCAGCAAGGTTTAAAAGAGTATGTGACCAAGAAGCTGGAATTACAAGAAATATTAAGGGGGGAGGTTTCTATAAGAGAAGAAAGAACCCAAGAGTGTCAAAGAACAGAATTTTATGGAAACAATCTGTAGAAACAAGGACTTCACAGGCAACATGATGTTAATAAAAACATATATCTCAATAATCACTCTCAACGTGAATGGCCTAAACACTCCCATAAAATGGCACAGGGTTTCAGATTGGATAAAACAATAGGACCTATCCATATGTTGCCTAAAAGAGATCCACTTTGAACCTAAGGATACATCCAGACATAAAGTGAAGGGATAGAGAACAATCTTTCATGCCAATAGGCCGCAAAAGAAGTCTGGAATAGAGATTCTCATATCAGATAAATTAGATTTTAACTAAAGAGTGTAGTCAGAGATAAAGAAGGACACTACATCATTCTTAAAGGGTCTATCCACCAAGAAGATCTAACAATTGTAATTATTTATGCCGCCAATATGGGAGTAGCCAACTACATAAGACAACTGTTAATCAAGATAAAGAGTCATATTGATACGAATACATTAATAGTAGGGGATCTTAACATGCCACTCTCAGCAATAGGTCATCCAAGCAGAATATCAATAAAGAAACAAGAGCATTGAATAACACATTGGACCAGATGGACCTCATAGATATATACAGAACATTCCAAACTAAAACAACAAAATACTCATTCTTCTCAAGTGCACATGGAACGTTCTCCAGAACAGACCACATACTGGGTTACAAATCAGGACTCAACTAATATCAAAAGATTGAGATTAGTCCCTGCATATTCTCAAACCAAATGCATTGAAACTGGATCTCAATCACAAGAAAAACTTCGTCAGGAATTCAAACACCCGGAAGCTAAAGACCACCTTGCTTAAGAATGTGCGGATCAACCAGGAAATCAAAGAAGAACTTAAAAAAATTCATGGAAACCAATGAGAATGAAGACATATTCATCTAAAACCTATGGGATACAGCAAAGGCAGTCCTAAGGGGGAAATGCATAGCCATCCAAGCCCCCCTCAAAAAAATTGAAAAATCCAGAATACACCAGCTGTCTCTACACCTTAAAGAACTGGAGAATCAACAACAAATTAAGCCAACTCCACACAAAAGAAGGGAAATAATCAAGATTAGAACAGAGATCAATGAGGTAGAAACTAGAGATACAGTAGAACATATCAATGAATCTAGAAGCTGGATTTCTGAAAGAATCAATAAGATCAATAAACCATTGGCCACACTAATCCAAAAGAAAAGAGAGAAAGCTCAAATTAATAAAATTATGAATGAAAAGGGAGAGATCACAACTAACATCAAGGAAATAGAAACGATCATCAGAAGTTGCTATCAACAGTTATATGCCAATAAGTTAAGCAACCTAGATGGAATGGATGCATTCCTGGAAAACCATAATCTCCCAAAATTGAACCAGGAAGAAACTGACAACCTGAATAGACTGATATCTAGTAACGAGATTGTAGTAGTGATCAAAAAGCTCCCAAAACACAAGAGCCCGGGACCTGACGGATTCCCTGGGAAATTCTACCAAACTTTCAAAGAAGAAATAACACCTATTCTCCTGAAGCTGTTTCAAAAAATAGAAACAGAGGGAAAACGTCCAGACTCTTTTAATGAAGCCAGCATTACCCTGACCACCAAACCAGGCAAAGACCCCAACAAAAAAGAGAATTTTGGACCAATATCACTGATGAATGTGGATGCCAAGATTCTCAACAAAATCCTAGCTAATAGGATACAACAGCACATTAAAAAGATTATCCACCATGACCAGGTGGGATTCATCTCTGGGTTACAAGGATGATTCAACATTCGCAAATCAATCAATATGATAGAACAAATCAATAAGAGAAGAGAGGAGAACCACATGGTCCTCTCAATGGATGCAGAAAAAACATTTGACAAAATCCAGAATCTGTTCCTGATTACAACACTTCAATGTATAGGGATACAGGGAACATTCCTCAACTTCATAAAATCTATCTATGAAAAACCCACAGCAAATATCGTCCTCAATGGGAAAAAGCTTGCAGCCTTCCCGTTGAGATCAGGAACACGACAAGGATGCCCACTCTCAATACTCTTGTTCAACGTAGTATTAGAAGTCCTAGCAATAGCAATCAGTCAACAAAGAGAAATAAAAGGTATTCAAATTGGCAATGAAGAAGTCAAACTCTCTGTCTTCACAGATGACATCATACTTTATATGGAAAACCCAAAAGACTCCACCCCCAAACTACTAGAACTCATACAGCAATTCAGTAATGTGGCAGGATACAAAGTCAATGTACAGAAATCAGTTGCTTTCTTATGCACTAACAATGAAAATACAAAAAGGGAAATTAGAGAATCAATTCTATTTACTATAGCACCAAGAACCATAAAATACCTGGGAATAAACCTAACCAAAGTGGTAAAGGATATGTATTCAAGGAACTACAGAACACTCATGAAAGAAATTGAAGAAGACAGAAAAAGATGGAAGACTCTTCCATGCTCTTGGATAAGTAAAATAAACATTGTTAAAATGTGTATACTGCCTAGAGCAATCTATACTTTTTTTTTTCATTTTTTTCCATTTTATTTATTTTTTCAGCGTAACAGTATTCATTCTTTTTGCACAACACCCAGTGCTCCATGCAAAACGTGCCCTCCCCATTACCCACCACCTGTTCCCCCAATCTCCCACCCTTGACCCTTCAAAACCCTCAGGTTGCCCCAACCTCCCACCCCTGACCCTTCAAAACCCTCAGGTTGTTTTTCAGAGTCCATAGTCTCTTATGGTTCGCCTCCCCTCCCCAATGTCCATAGCCCACTCCCCCTCTCCCAATCCCACCTCCCCCCAGGAACCCCCAGTTTGTTTTGTGAGATTAAGAGTCATTTATGGTTTGTCTCCCTCCCAATCCCATCTTGTTTCATTTATTCTTCTCCTATCCCCCTACCCGCCCATGTTGCTTCTCCATGTCCTCATATCAGGGAGATCATATGATAGTTGTCTTTCTCCGATTGACTTATTTCACTAAGCATGATGAAAATAGAACTACCCTATGACCCAGCAATTGCACTACTGGGTATTTACCCTAAGGATACAAACATAGTGATCCGAAGGAGCACGTGTACCCAAATGTTTATAGCAGCAATGTCTACAATAGCCAGACTATGGAAAGAACCTAGATGTCCATCAACAGATGAATGGATAAAGCAATCTATACTTTTAATGCCATTCCGATCAAAATTCCACCAATATTTTTCAAAGGGCTGGAGCAAACAATCCTAAAATTTGTATGAAATCAGAAGAGACCCCGAATTGCTAAGGAAATGTAAAAAAAAAAAAACAAAAACAAAACTGGTGGCATCACATTACCTGATTTCAAGCTTTACTACAAAGCTGTGATCACCAAGACAGCATGGTACTGGCACAAAAACAGACACATAGATCAGTGGAACAGAGCACAGAGCCCAGATATGGACCCTCAACTCTATGGTCAAATAATCTTCGACAAAGCAGGAAAAAATATACAGTGGAAAAAAGACAGTTTCTTCAATAAATGGTGCTGGGAAAATTGGACAGAGATATGTAGAAGAATGAAACTCGACCATTCTCTTACACCGTACATAAAGATAACCTCGAAATGGATAAAAGACCTCAACGTGAGATAGGAATCCATCAGAATCATAGAGGAGAACATAGGCAGTAACATTTTCGATATCAGCCACAGCAACTTCTTTCAAGATATGTCTCCAAAGGCCAAGGAAACAAAAGCAAAAATGAACTTTTGGGACTTCATCAAGATCAAAACCTTCTGCACAGCAAAGGAAACAGTCAACAAAACAAAGAGGCAACCCACGGAATGGGAGAAGATATTTGCAAATGACAGTACAGACAAAGGGTTGATATGCAGGATCTGTAAAGAACTTCTCAAACTCAACACACACAAAACAGATAATCATATCAAAATATGGGCAGAAGACATGAACAGACACTTCTCCAATGAAGACATACAAATGGCTATAAGGGACATGAAAAAATGTTCATCATCACTAGCCATCATGGAGATGCAAATCAAAACCACATTGAGATACCACCTTACACCAGTTAGAATGGCCAAAATTAGCAAGACAGGAAACAACGTGTGTTGGAGAGGATGTGGAGAAAGGGGAACCCTCTTCCACTGTTGGTGGGAATGCAAGTTGGTGCAGCCACTTTGGAGAACCGTGTGGAGATTCCTTAAGAAATTAAAAATAGAGCTTCCCTGGGTCCCTCCAATTGCACTACTGGGTATTTACCCCAAAGATACAGATGTAGTGAAACAAAGGGCCATCTGTACTCCAATGTTTATAGCAGCAATGGCCACGGTCGCCAAACTGTGGAAAGAACCAAGATGCCCTTCAACAGAAGAATGGATAAAGAAGATGTGGTCCAGGGGCACCTGGGTGGCTCAGTGGGTTAAAGCCTCTGCCTTCGGCTCAGGTCATGATCCTAGGGTCCTTCGATAAAGCCTCACATCGGGCTCTCTGCTCAGCAGGGAGCCTGCTTCCTCCTCTCTCTCTGCCTGCCTCTCTGCCTACTTGTGATCTCTGTCTGTCAAATAAATAAATAAGATCTTAAAAAAAAAAAGAAGATGTGGTTCATATACACTATGGAGTATTATGCCTCCATCAGAAAGGATGAATACCCAACTTCTGTAGCAACATGGATGGGACTGGAAGAGATTATGCTGAGTGAAATAAGTCAAACAGAGAGAGTCAAATATCATATGGTTTCACTTATTTGTGGAGCATAACAAAGAACATGGAGGACATAGGGAGATGGAGAGGAGAAGGGAGTTGAGGGAAATTGGAAGGGGAGATGAACCATGAGAGACTATAGACACTGAAAAACAATCTGAGGCTTTTGAAGGGGCAGGGGGTGGGAAGTTGGGGGAGCCAGGTGTTGGGTATTATGGAGAGCATGTATGCATGGAGCACTGGGTGTGGTGCATAAACAATGAATTCTGTTACGCTGAAAAGAAATTAATAAAAAAAATTAAGTCAACTCCACACACAAGGAGGGAGATAATCAAGATTAGATTAGAGATCAGTGAGATAGAAACTAGAGATACAGTAAAACACATCAACAAAATTAGAAGCTGGTTTTTTTAAAGAATCAATAAGATGTATAAACCATTGGCCAAACTAATCCAAAAGAAAAGAGAGAGGGTCCAAATTAATAAAATCATGAATGAGAAGGTAGAGATCACAACTAACACGAAGGAAATAGAAACAATCATAAGAAATTATTATCAACAGTTATATGCCAATAAGTTAGGCAACCTAGAAGAAATGAATGCATTCCTGGAAACCTATAAACTTCCAATACTGAATCAGGAAGAAATTGACAACCTGAATAGACCAATATCTAGTAATGAGATTGAACCAGTAATCAAAAACCTCCCACAAAGCAAAAGCGCAGGACCTGACGGATTCCCTGGGGAATTCTACCAAACATTCAAAGAAGAAATAATATGTATTCTCCTGAAATTGTTTCAAAAAACTGGAGCAGAAGGAAAACTTCTGGAATCTTTTTATGAAGCCAGCATTACCCTGATCCCCAAACCAGGAAAAGACCCCACCAAAAAGGAGAATTTCAGACCAATATCCCTGATGAATGTGGATGTCAAGATTCTCAACAAGATCCTAGCTAATAGGATCCAACAGTACATTAAAATGATTATCCGCCATGACCAGGCACGATCAATTCATGTGATACAAGTGTGGTTCAACATTCACAAATCAATCAATGTGATAGAATAAATCAATAAAATAATTGGGAAAAAAACACATGATCCTCTCAATTGATGCAGGAAAAGCATTTGACAAGATACAGTATCCGTTCCTGATTAAAACGCTTCAAAGTATAGGGATAGAGGGAACATTCCTCAACTTCATAAAATCTATCTATTAAACCCACAGCAAATATCATCCTCAAGGGGAAAAGCTGACAGCCTTCCCTTTGAGATCAGGAACACGACAAGGATGTCCACACTCACCACTTTTGTTCAACACAGTATTAGAAGTCCTAAGAACAGCAACCAGACAACAAAGAGAAATAAAAGGTATTCAAATTGGCAATGAAGAAGTCAAACTCTCTCTCTTCACAGATGACATCATACTTTATATAGAAAACCCAAAAGACTCCACCCCCAAACTACTAGAACTCATACAGCAATTCAGTAATGTGGCAGGATACAAAATTAATGTGCAGAAATCAGTTGCTTTCTTATACACTAACAATGAAAATACAGAAAAGGAAGTCAGAGAATTCATTCCATTTACTATAGCACCAAGAACCATAAAATACCTGGGAATACACCTAACCAAAGAGGTAAAGGATCTGTACTCGAGGAACTACAGAACACTCATGAAAGAAATTGGAGAAGACACAAAAAGATGGAAGACCATTCCGTGCTCAAGGATTGGAAGAATAAACATTACTACAAAATCTATACTGCCTAGAGCCATCTATACTTTCAATGCCATTCTGATCAAAATTCCACCAATATTTTTCAAAGAGCTGGAGCAAACAATCCTAAAATTTGTATGGAACCAGAAGAGACCCCGAATTACTAAGGAAATGTTGAAAAAGGAAAAAAGACCTAGGGGCACCATGTTGCCTGATTTCAAGCTTTACTACAAAGCTGTGATCACCAAGACAGCATGGTACTGGCACAAAAACAGACACATATACCAGTGGAACAGAGTAGAGAGCTCAGATATGGACCCTCAACTCCATGGTCAAATAATCTTCGACAAAGCAGGAAAAAATATACAGTGGAAAAAAGACAGTATTTTTAATATATGGTGCTGGGAAAATTGGACACCAATGTGTGGAAGAATGAACCTTGACCATTCTCTTACACCGTACACAAAGATAATCTCTAAATGGATGACTGACCTCAGTGTAAGACAGGAATCCATCAAAATCCTAGAGGGGAACATAGGCAGGAGACCTCTTCAACATCAGCCACAGCAACTTCTATCAAGACACGCCTCCAAAGGCAAAGGAAACAAAAGCGAAAATGAACTTTTGGGACTTCATCAAGATCAAAAGCTTCTGCACAGCAAAAGAAACAGTCAACAAAACAAAGAGGCAACTCACAGAATGGGCGAAGATATTCACAAATGACTGTACAGACAAGGGGCTGATATCCAAGATCTATAAAGAACTCTTCAAACTCAATGCACACAAAAGAGATAATCATGCCAAAAAAATGGACAGAAGACATGAACAGACAGTTCTCCAAAGAAGACATACAAATGGCTAACAGACACATGAAAAAATGTTCATCAACATTAGTCATCAGAGAGATGCAAATCAAAACACATTGACATACCACCTTACACCAGTTAGAATGGCCAAAATTAACAAGACAGTAAACAACAAGTGTTAGAGATGATGTGGAGAAAGGGAACCCTCTTCCACTGTTGGTGGGAATGCAAGTCGGTACAGCCACTTTGGAGAACAGTGTGGAGATTCCTTAAGAAATTAAAAATAGAGCTACCTTATGACCCTGCAATTGCACTACTGGGTATTTACCCCAAAGATACAGATGTAGTGAAAAGAAGGGCCATCTCTACCCCAATGGTCAGAGCAGCAATGGCCAAAGTTGCCCAACTGTGGAAAGAAACAAGATGCCCTTTAATGGATGAATGGATAAAGAAGATATGGTTCATATATACTATGGAGTATTATGCCTCCATCAGAAAGTATGAATACCCAGTCTTTGTATCAACATGGGTGGGACTGGAAGAGATTATCTGAGTGAAATAAGTCAAGCAGAGAGAGTCAATTATCATATGGTTTCGCTTATTTGTGGAACATAAGCAATAAGATGGAAGACATGTGGGTCAATTATCATATGGTTTCGCTTATTTGTGGAACATAAGCAATAAGATGGAAGACATGTGGAGATGTAGAGGAGAAGAGAGTTGGGGGAATTTTGAGGGGCAGATGGACCATGAGAGACTGTGGACCCTGAGACACAAACTGAGGGTTTTGGAGGGGAGGGGGCCTGGAGGTTGGGTGAGCCTGGTGGTGGATGTTATGGAGGGCACGTATTGCATGGAGCACTGAGTGTGGTACATAAACAATGAATTCTGGAACACTGAAAAGTAATTTAAAAAATAAAGAAAAATTTAAAAAAGAAAAAAATTACTACAATTATAATGTTTAGTTAAGGGATACACAGAAAAAAGGATGTAAAATCTGACTAAAACAGATGTGGCTGGAGTAAAGCAAAAATATTGAGCATTTGAATGCCATCAAACTTAAGTTGTTCTCAACTTGAAATAGATGGTTATAAATATAAGTTGTGATATGTAAGCTTCATGGCAACCACAAAGCAAAAACCTATAGTACACACACACACACACACACACACACACACACACACACTCACTCACATGATGAAGACCAAAGAACACTAAACATACCAGTAATAAAAATCATCAAACTGCAAGGAAGATGAAATGAACAAGAGGAACTACAAAACAGCCAGAAAACAATTAAGAAAATGGCAAGAAGTACATATCTGTTAACAATTACTCTCAATGTAAATAAGTAAATCCTCCAATCAAAAGACATAGAGTAGCTGAGTAGATTTTTTAAAAAGCCCCATCTGTATGCTACCTACAGGAGGCTCATTTTAGATGAAGGACACACAGACTGGAAGAAAAGGAATTGGGAAATGCATTCTATAAATGTGTTTAACTATACTCATATCAGACAAACTAGATTTTAAAATAAAGAGTGTAAAAAAAATAATAAAAAAATAAAATAAAATAAAATAAAGAGTGTAATAAGAGAGAAAAAACATCATTACATAATGATAAAGGGGTGAATCCAAAGAAAATATAACATTTCTAAATACATATTCAGAAAAATATATGAGGACCTAAATATATAAAACAAATATTAACAGACATAAAGGGTGAAATAGACAACAATACAATTATAGTAGGGGAATTTAATACCCTGCTTCCATCAATGTATCTATCATCCAAATAGAAAATCAATTAGGAAGCATCAACCTTTAAAAAAAAAAAAAGACATCAACCTTAAACAATACATTGGACCAGATGGTCATAACAGATATATACAGAACATTCAATCAAGAAGGAACAGAACACACAATCTCCTGAAGTGCACATGGAACAGTCTCCAGGATGGATAATAGGTTAGGCCACTAAAGAAGTCTGAATAAATTTAAGAATAGTGAAATCATATCAAGCATCTTTTCTGACCATAATGCAATTAAAATAGAAATCAAGTGCAGAAGAAAACTGGAAAATTTAAAAATATGTGGAGTTTGGACAACAGGCTATTGAACAACTAGTGAGTCAAAGGATAAGTAAAAAGAGAAATAAAAAATACATTAAGACTAAGAAAAATGGAAATACAATATACCAAAACTTAATGGATGCAGCAAAAACAGTTCTAAGAGGAAAGTTTATAAAGATAAATGCTTACATCAAGAAAGAGGAAAAAACTCAAACAACACAAATTTACACCTGAAGTCACTAGAAAAAAGAAAGATCTACCCTCAAAATTAGCAAAAGGAAAGAAGTAACAAAGATTAGAGTAAAAAATAAATGAAACATAGACTAAAAAGACAACAGAAAAGATCCATGAAAATAAGAATCAGTTCTTTGAAAAGATAAAGAAAATGGACAAACCTTTAGCTAGATTCACCAAGAAAAGAGAGAGAACTCAAATAAATAAAATCAGAAATGAAAGAAGAGACATTATGACTGATAACACAGAAATACAAAAGATCATAAGAGAATACTGTGAACATCATCAACAAATTTGACAATCTAGAAGAAATAGATAAATACCTAGAAATACACACCTTACCAAGACTGAATCATGAAGAAATAGAACTCTGAAAAGAATGATTATTAGGAAGGTGATTGAAACAGTAATCCAAAAAACTAAAAAAAAAAAAATCCAGAACCAGAGAACCAGAGAGCTTCACTTTTAAATTCTGCTAATACATTCAAAGAATTAATACCAGGGAAGAGAAGAAAAGATGGCAGCAAAGTAGGTGGACTCTCTATACAGAGAGTCTTGTCATCTTGTCCCTTGAATACAGCTAGATGGCTATCAAATCATTCTAAATACCTTAGAAATTAACCTGAAAAAAATGATAGAACAAATTCCACAACTAAAGCCAAAGAAGAAAACACATAGAAGAAGGTAGAAGTGTGGAGATGTGGTTTATGAGAGAAATGGATCATGGGTGATGCAGAGCTGAGCCACAGTCATGAAGGGCAAGAGAGAGCAGAGCACACAAGGCACTCACAAGGAGAACATTTACTCAAAGCCATTGGCTAGGAAAAGGAGAAGGGCTGATTTTTTTTAGTTCTTGTAACCAGTGGGGCTTAAAACCTGGAGGGTTTTTTAAATATATATGTATGTTATCTATCTATCTATCTATCATCTATCTATCTATCTACTTATTTATCTTGACAGAGACACAGTGAGAGAGGAAATAAAAGCAAGGGGAGTGGGAGAGGGAGAACAGGCTTCCTGTGGAGCTGGGAGCCTAGTGAGTGGTTTAATCCCAGGACCCTGGGATCATGACCTGAGCAGAAGGTAGATGCTTAACGGACTGAGCCACCTAGGCACACTGGAGTTTTAAAGGTCAGAGATCTTGGCTGGTATAGAGTCCAGAGGTCAATGTGCTACTCCTAGAGAGAAGGCAGATAAACAACCTGGAGGCAGACAGCATGGAAACGGGGATCTGAAATTTAAAAAATGCCTTGGGAACATAGTGGGGAGGGGATGGGGGGATTATTTGATCTTCTTGGAGTGCTTCCTTCAGAGGCAGCCTTCATGTTCATGGAGATGATTCTCTGGGGACAAAGGAGATGGCTGACACAATTTCCCTCACCTCCAGACCCTCAACACTAAACTACCTGCAGGAAGCAGGGCAGCGCAGACATGGGCTGCCTACCTCGCTTTCACCAAGTCCCATACCACTGCACTCCGGTAGGACTGCCCATCTCAGTCAAGCTTGCCTTAGTCCCAGTGTGGCAAGCCCCTTCTCCAGCAGAGCAGCAAAAATCACTGTCCAGAGAGTTCCTTACCAGGGAGTTCTGCAAGGCTTTGCTTCTAGAGTAAGTAGTATCAAGTCTCATTTAACAAGCAGACCAGAACACACCTAGTTAAAACTTGCCATATTCTGGCCAAGAACCAAAAACATTGTCCACTGCAGGCAAGGAGAGCCTCTGCAGAAGACTGGCTTGAAGGATAGAATAGCCAAAATGCAATAGCAGAGTTAATGTAGCACAAAACTGCAACACTCCCTGAAGTGCCAGGCCCTGGACACTACATGACCTCTTCTTTATAAAGCCATCATTCTCAGAAGTAGGAAATAGATGGTTTTTCTAACAGAAGACAAAAACTTAGCCAAAATGCCAAGATGGAGGAATTTATCCTAAATGAAAGAACAAGATAAGGCCACTGCCAGATATCTAAGCAAAACAGATATAACACACCTGTTGGAGAATTTAAAGCAACTATCATGAAGATACTCACTTGGCTTGAGAAAAGAATGTAAGACATCACTGAGACCCTTACCACAGAAATAAAATAGTTAAAAAAGAATCAACCAGAGAGAAAGAGTGCAATAAACAAGATTAGAAACATGTTTGATGCAATGAACAGTAGGCTGGGAGAAGCAAAGGAATGAATCAGTGACTTAGAAGACAAAGTAATGGAAAGCAATGAGGCTGAACAAAAGAGAGAGGAGAGTTACACAACATGAGAATAAATTTAGGGAACTCAGTACTCCATCAAATGTAGTAACATTTATATTATAGGAATCCCAGAAGAAGAAGAGAAAGAAAGGGGGACAGAAAATTTATTTGAGGAAATAATAGTGGAAAACTTCCCTAATCTAGGGAAGGAAACAGACATCCAGGTCCAGGAGGCACAAAAAACTTCCATCAAAATCAGTGAAAATAGACCAACACCAAGACATGTTGTAATTAAATTTGGAGAACATAGTGATAAAGAAAAAAAAGTTTTAAACAACAAGACATGGGGAGATGGAGAGGAGAAGGGAGTTGAGGGAAATTGGAAGGGGAGATGAACCATGAGAGACTATAGACTCTGAAAAACAACCTGAGGGTTTTGAAGGGGTGGGGGGTGGGAGGTTGGGGGAACCAGGTGGTGGGTAATGGGGAGGGCACATATTGCATGGAACACTGGGTGTGGTGCAAAAACAATGAATACTGTTACACTGAAAAGAAATTTAAAAATTTAAAAAAATAAAATAAAACAGCAAGACGAAGCAAGTCCTTAACTTATAAGTCCTTAACTTGTAAGTTTAGCTGGAGATTTCTCAATAGAAGTTTGGCAGGCCAGAAAGGAGTGGCATGATATATTCAATGTGCCAAATGGTAAAAATCTGTGGCCAAGGATATGCTACCCAGCAAGTCTATCATTTAGAATAGAAGGGGAGATAAGGAGTTTTCCAGACAAACAGCAACCAAAGGAGTTTGTGACCACTAAACCGGCCACGGAAGAAATAAATAGTACTCTCTGAGCAGAAAGGAAGGAAAGACCAAAACTGACAAAGAGAAGAAAGCATCAGAGAAAATCTCCAGGAAAAAAATGACAAAACAAGCAATAAAATGGCACTATATAATGATCTATCATAATTACTTGAATGTAAATGGACTAAATGCCCCAATCAACAGACATAGGGTGTGAGAATGGATAAAATCAAGACCCATCTATATGCTACGTACAGAGACTCACTTTAGACCTAAAGATACTTGTATATTGAAAGTGAGGGAATGAAAAAACATTTATCATGCAATTAGACATAAAAAAAAAGCTGTACTGGCAATTCTTGTATCAGAAAATAAACTGGATATTAAAAAAAAAGACTGTAACATGAGATGAAGAAGGGAACTATGTCATAATGAAGGGGACAATTCAACAGGAAGACTGTAAATATTTATGTACCCAAGACAGGAGCGCCCAAATACATAAAAGAACTAATAACAAACATAAGGAACTCACTGATGATAGAATAGCAGTAGGGAACTTTAACATCCCACTTACATCAAAGTACCAATCATCTAAACAGAAAATCAACAAGGAAACAATGGCTTTGAATGACACACTGGACCAGATGAACTTCACAGATACATTCAGAACATTTCACCCTAAAACAGCAGAATACACTTTCTTTTCAAGTGCATATGGGACATTCTCCAGAACAGATCACATATTGGTTTATAAATCAGGCCTCAATGAACAAAGATTGAGATAATACCATGCATTTTTTCTAACCACAATGCTATGAAACTTGGAGTCAACCACAAGAAAAAATTTGGAAAGACTAAAACACATGGAGGTTAGACAACATGCTACTAAACAATGAATAGGACAACTAGGTAATCAAAGAAGAAATTAAAAAAAAATACATGGAAACAAATGAAAGTGTAAACACAATGGTCCAAAACCATTGGGATGCAGCAAAAAGTGGTCCAAAGAGGGAAGTATATAGCAATATAGGCCTACATTAAGAAACAAGAAAAATCTCAAATGAACAACTTAAATTACACCTAAAGAAGCCAGAAAAAGAACAACAAATGAAGTCTCAAGTCAGCAGAAGGAAGCAAATAATAAAGATTAGAGCAGAAATAAATGATATAAACTAAAAAAAAGAAAAAACAAAACAAAAAGAATGCAATAGAACAGATCAATGAAACCAGCAGCTGGTTCTCTGAAGAAAAAAAATTAGTAAGATTGATAAACCTCTAGACAGACTTATCAAAAAAGAAAAGACCCAAATAAATAAACTCACAAATAAAATCACAGATGATGGGGCACATGGGTAGCTCAGTCATTAAGCATCTGCCTTCAGCTCAGGTCATGATCTCAGGGTCCTGGGATAGAGCCCTACATCAGGCTCCTTGCTCAGTGGAAGCTGCTTCTTCCTCTCCCATTCACCTTGCTTGTGTTCCCTCTCTCTGTGTGTCAAATAAATAAATAAACTCTTTAAAAAAAAATGTGGGAGGCCGTGATAAGGCTTGAGACGAGGACCAAACCAGGCCCTGACTTGTGTCTCCTTTAAAGTCCGAATAGCCTAACAAAAGGTTTAGGATGGAAAAGTTGAGTAGCACTGAGAAAGGGTCTGTGCTATGTGTTGTGCGTTCGCCTATGTGATTTCCCACACGTTTACTTCTTAGATGAGAGCAATTTGATTGGGGTCATAAATTCATAACTGGTCCTTGCTGTTCCAGCACAGCTTATGAACCACTCTCAGGTTTGTTGTTACTTCTTGTATGTTTTGAGTTACTTTGGAGTCAGTGCAGGTGGTTAAGGAATTATCTGAAGACAGAGACCACTGGCCTTGGAGAGTCTGCATTTAGACCATGAGAAGTAGATAATGGGGAAGTCTGGGGGTTTTTTTGTGCATGTAGTAAGTTCTTTTGTAATCAGTTAAAAATAGTTATTGTTGGCTATATAATGCCTTGCTGCCTTGAATAAACTCGGCATTTGGTGGAAATCATCCCCTGTGCAACTCCTGCCCCCATCTCTTTGTCTCTTTGATTTCTTTTCACCATCCTCTTACCCTCGCATTCCTGGTTGATTTGTCACACGGGCCGTGACAAAAAAATAAAAAATAAAATGACAAATGGGAGAGGAGAAATAACCATAAACTGCACAAAATACAAATAATTATAAGAGAATATTATAAAAAATTATATGCCAATAAATTGGACAACCCAGAAGAAATGGAAAAATTCCTAGAACCATACAAACTGCCAAAACTGAAACATGAAGAAATAGACAACTTGAGGAGACTGATAACCAGCAAAGAAATTGAATCAATAATCAAAAATCTCCCCAAAAATGAAAGTCCACAGCCAGATGACTTCAGAGGCAAATTCTACCAAACATTTGAAGAAGAGTTAATACCTATTATTCCTTGGCTATTCCAAAAATAGAAAATGAAGGAAACTTCCAGGTTTATTCTATGAGGCCTGCATTACCCTGATATTAAAATCGGATAAAGACTCCAACTAAAAAAGAGGAATATAGGTCAATATTCCTGATGAACACACGTGCTAAAATTCTCAATAAAATACTAGCAACCACATCCAACAGTATGTTACAGGAATCACTCATCAAGGTCAAGTGGGATTTATTCCTCGTTTGTAAGGGTGTTGGAAAATTTCTAAATCAATTGATGTGATATACCACATTAATAAAAGAAAGGATAAGAACCATATGACCATTCTTAAGAGAGGCAGAAAGATATCTGACAAAGTAAAACATCCATTCATGATTAAAAACAACTCTCAGTAAAGTAGGTTTAGAGGGTACATTCTTCAATATAATAAAGATCATATATGAAAAACATACAGCTAATATCCTCCTCAATGGGGAACAACTGAGAACTTTTTCTGTATGGTCAGGAACAAGACAAGGATGTCCACTCTCACCGTTGTTATTTAACATGTACTGGAAGTCCTAGCCACACAAATCAGACAACAAAAAGAAGTAAAGTGCATCCAAATTGGCAAGGAAGAAGTCAAGCTTTCAGTATTTGCAGATGACGATTCTCTATAGAGAAAATCCCAAAGACTCATCCAAAAAGATAGCAAGAACTGATACACAAATTCAGTGGTCACAGGATATAAAATCAATGTACAAAAGTTTGTTGCATTTCTACACACCTATAATGAAGCATCAGAAAGAGAAATTAAGAAATCAATCCCACTTACAATTGCATGAATAACAGTAAGATACATATGGATAAACCTTACCAAGGAGGTAAAAGACCCATACTCTGAAAACTATAAAACTCTGATAAAGGAAATTAAAGTTGACACAAGGAAATGGAAAGATATTCCATGCTCATGGATCAGAAGAAAAAATATTTTTAGAATATCTATATTACCCAAAGCAATCTACACATTTCATGCATTTCTTATCAAAATACCAACAGCATTTTTCACAGAACTAGAACAATCCTAAAATTTGCATGGAACCACAAAGGACTCCAAATAGCCAAAGCAACCTTGAAAATGAAAAACAAAGCTGGAGACATCACAATTCCAGACTTCAAGTTATATTAGAAAGCTGTAGTGATCAAAACAGTATGGTAATGACATAAAAATAGACACATAGATCAATGGAACAGAATAGAGAGCCCAGAAATGAACACACACTGTATGGCAAATTAACCTTTAACAAAGCAGGAAAGAATATACGATGGGAAAAAGACAGTCTCTCCAACGAATGGAAAATGTATTGGAAAAACAGCATCATGCAAAAGATTGAAACTGGACGCCTTCCTTACACCATACATAAAAAATAAACCCAAAAGGGATTAAAAACCTAAATGTGAGACCTGAAACCATAAAAATTGTAGAGGAGAGCATAGGCAGTAACCTCTTTGACATCAGCCACAGCAACTTCTTACTAGATATGTCTCCTGAAGCAAGGGAAACAAAAGCAGAAATAAACTATTAGGACTTCATCAAAACAAAAGGTGTCTGCACAGCAAAGGAAACAATCAATGAAACTAAAAGGCAACCTACAGAATAGAAGAAGATGATTGCCAATGACATATCTACAAAGGGTTATTATACAAAGTATATAAAGAAATTATGAACTCAAAACTCAAAAAACAAATAATCCAATTTAAAAATGGGCAGAAGACATGAACAGACATTTTTCCAAAGAGGACATCCAGATGGTGAACAGACACATGAAAAGATGTGCAACATCACTGATTATCAGGGAAATGCAATCAAAACAACAATGATATATCACCTCACACCTCTCAGAATGGCTAAAATCAATAGGACAAGAAACAACAGGTTTTGGTAGGGATGTAGAAAAAGAGGAATGCTCTTGCACTGCTGGTAGGAATGCAAACTGGTGCAGCCACTCTGGAAAACAGTATGGAGATTCCTCAAAAAGTTAAAAATCTAAGTACCCTAATGATCCAGCAATTGCACTACTAGGTATTTACCCAAAGAATGCAAAATTATGAAATCAAAGGGATAAATGCACACCTATGTTTATAACAGCATTATCTACAATAGCTGAATTATGGAAACAGCCCAAATGTCCATCAACTGACGAATGTGTAAGTAAAATGGGGTATAAAAAATGCAATATTACCCAGCCATAAAAAGAATAAATTCTTGCCATTTGCAATGACATGGATGGAGCTAGAATTATCCTAAGTGAAATAAGCCAGGCAGAGGAAGACAAATGCCATATATTTTCATTCATATGTGGGCTTAAGAAACAAAACAATTGGGGCACTTGGGTGGCTCAGTGGGTTAAAGCCTCTGCCTTCAGCTCGGGTCATGATCCATCGAGCCCTGCATTGGGCTCTCTGCTCAGTGGGGAGCCTGCTTCTCTTCCTCTCTCTCTGCCTGCCTCTCTGCCTACTTGTGCTCTCTCTCTCTCTCTCTCTGTGTCAAATAAATAAATAAATAAATCTTTTTTAAAAAGAAGCAAAACAATCATAGAGGCAAAAAGAGAGATACACAAAGCAAGAAACAGACTCCTTACTATAGAGAACAAACTGATAACCATCCAGAGGGGAGGTGAATGGGGGGATGTGTTAAATAGGTGTTGGGAATTAAGGATTGCATTGTAATGAGCTCCGGGTATTGTATGGATGTGTGAATCACTAAATTCTACATGTGACTATAGCATTACACTGTATATTAACTAACTGGAATTTAAATAGAAACTTTTTAAAAAGATTTATTTGTTTGAGAGAGAGAGCCGGGGGAAGGGCAGAAGCAGAGAATCTTCAGGCAGACTTCCCACTAAGTTCAGAGTCCAACTTAGGGCTCCATGCCATGATCCATGAGACCATGGCCTTAGCCAAAACCAAGAGCTGGATGCTCAGCTGAGTGAGCCACCCAAATAGCCTAAAATAGAAATTTTTAAAAAGAATAAATACCTTTGCTGTGCAGAAGCTTTTGATCTTGATGAAGTTCATTTTCACTTTTGTTTCCTTGGCCTTTGGAGACATATCTTGAAAGAAGTTGCTGTGGCTGATATCGAAGAGGTTACTGCCTATGTTCTCCTCTAGGATTCTGATAGATTCCTGTCTCACATTGAGGTCTTTTATCCATTTCGAGTTTATCTTTGTGTACGGTGTAAGAGAATGGTCGAGTTTCATTCTTCTACATATAGCTGTCCAGTTTTCCCAGCACCATTTATTGAAGAGACTGTCTTTTTTCCATTGAATATTTTTTCCTGTTTTGTCGAAGATTATTTCACCATAGAGTTGAGGGTCCATATCTGGGCTCTCCACTCTGTTCCACTGGTCTATGTGTCTGTTTTTATGCCAGTACCACGCTGCCTTGGTGATCACAGATTTGTAGTAAAGCTTGAAATCAGGTAACGTGATGCTGCTAGTTTTGTTTTTGTTTTTCAACATTTCCTTAGCAATTTTCTGCACAGCAAAGGAAACACTCAACAAAACAAAAAGGCAACCCACAGAATGGGAGAAGATATTTGCAAATGACAGTACAGACAAAAGGTTGATATCCAGGATCTATAAAGAACTTCTCAAACTCAACACACACAAAACAGATAATCATATCAAAATATGGGCAGAAGATATGAACAGACACTTCTCCAATGAAGACATACAAATGGCTATCAGACACATGAAAAAATGTTCATCATCACTAGCCATCAGGGAGATTCAAATTAAAACCACATTGAGATACTACCTGACACCAGTTAGAATGGCCAAAATTAGCAAGACAGGAAACAACGTGTGTTGGAGAGGATGTGGAGAAAGGGGAACCCTCTTCCACTGTTGGTGGGAATGCAAGTTAGTACAGCCACTTTGGAGAACAGTGAGGAGATTCCTGAAGAAATTAAGAATAGAGCTTCCCTATGACCCTGCAATTGCACTGCTGGGTATTTACCCCAAAGATACAGATGTAGTGAAAAGAAGGGCCATCTGTACCCCAACGTTTATTGCACCAATGGCTACGGTCGCCAAACTGTGGAAAGAACCAAGATGCCCTTCAACGGATGAATGGATAAGGAAGATGTGGTACATATACACAATGGAGTATTATGCCTCCATCAGAAAGGATGAATACCCAACTTTTGTAGCAACATGGACAGGACTGGAAGAGATGATGCTGAGCGAAATAAGTCAAGCAGAGAGAGTCAAGTATCATATGGTCTCACTTATTTGTGGAACATAACAAATAACATGGAGGACATGGGGAGATGGAGAGGAGAGGGAGTTGAGGGAAACTGGAAGGGGAGATGAACCATGAGAGACTATGGACTCTGAAAAACAACCAGAGGGTTTTGAAGGGGCGGGGGGGGAGGGGTGGGAGGTTGAGGAACCAGGTGGTGGGTAATAGGGAGGGCACGTACTGCATGGAGCACTGGGTGTGATGCCAAAACAATGAACACTGTTATGCTGTAAATAAACAAAAAAATTTAAAAAAGAGTAAATACCAATCCTTCCCAAACTTTACCAAAATATTAGTTATCATAGTAATAATAATAATAATAATAGTAAAAATAGGAAAGGAGAGACCACTTCCATGCTCATTTTACAAAGCCAGCATTATCCTGATCACTAAACCAGACAAAGACTTTACCAAAAAAAGCCATAGGCCAATATGTCTGAATAACATAGATGCAAAAATCCTCAACAAAATATTAGCAAACTGAATACATTAAAAGGATCATACACCATGATCAAATGGGATTTATTCTTGAGATGCTAGGATGACTCAACAACCACAAATCAGGGGCACTTGGGTGACTGAGTCAGTTAAGTGTCAGACTGTTGGTTTTCTCAGGTCATGATCTCAGGGTTGTAAGACAGAACCCTGTGTTGGGCTCTGTGCTCAGCATGGAGTCTGCTTGGGATTCTCTCTGCCTCTCCCTCTGACCTTTTCCCCTTCTCTTTCTCTCTCTTTCTCTTTCAATAAATAAATAAAATATTTTTTAAAATCCACAAATTACACAATGTGATACATGACATTAACAACATGAAAGATAAAAGTCATAGAAACATCAAAATAGATATTAAAAATGGCATTTGACAAAATCCATCATTCATCTATCTAAACTCTCAACAAAGTAATTGTACAGGGAATGTACTTTAACATAATAAAGGCCGTATATGACAACCCCACAACTTGCATCATATTCAATGGTGAAAAGTTGAAAGCTTTTCCTCTAAGATCAAGAACAAGACAAAAATGACCACTATTGCCTCTTTTATTCAACATAGTATTGGAAGCCCTGGCCAGAACAACCAGACAAAAATAATAAGTAAACAAAAAGCATCCAAACCAGAAAGGAATAAATAACAATGTCACTACTTGCAGATTATGTGATTTTTTGCATGGAGCACTGGGTGTTGTGCAAAAAGAATGAATACTGTTACACTGAAAAAATAAATAAAATGAAAAAAAAACATAGAGGTTTCACTAAAAATGTTAGAATTAACAAATTCAGTAAAGTTGTAGGACATTAAATCTTTATGAAATTATTATCTCTGTACACTAATAACAAACTATGAGAAAGAGAAATTAAGAAGACAATCCCATTTACAATTGCATCAAAAAGACTAAAGCACCTAGAAATAAATTTAACCAAGGAAGTAAAAGACTGGTACACCAAAAATTGTAAGACATTGATGAGAGAAATGAAGAAGTTGCAGATAAATAAAAAGATATGCCATGCTCCTGGTTTGGATGAATTAATACTGTTTTAATGTCCATACCATCCAAAGCCTTCTACAGACTCAGTGCAATCCCTATCAAAATTCCAATGGCATTTTTTCATAAAAATAAAATAGAAATAAATTATAAATAAATTTATTTCATAGAAATAAAAAAATCCTAAAATTTGTATGGAACCATAAAATACCCATAATAGCCAAAGCAATCTTGAGAAAGAAGAAAACTAGAGCACATGCCCAGATTTCCACCTATATTACAAGTTTATTACAGCTATATTACAACTATATTACAAAGTTTTAATAATAAGAACAGTATGATTTGGGAACAAAAACAGATACATAGATCAGTGCAACAGAATAGATAGACTAGACACCCCAGAAAAACTCATGCATATATGGTTAATTTATGACAAAGGAGATAAGAATATACAATGGGGAAAGGACAGGGTCATCAATAATTAGCCAGCCACATACAAATGAATGAAACTGGAACACCCTCTTATACCATACCTAAAAGTTAACTAAAAATGGTATACAGACTGGAATATAAGGCCTAAAATCATAAACCCTAGAAGAAAACATAGGCAATAAGATCCTTGACATTAATTTCTTTTCAGTGTTTCAGAATCTTGGTGATGATTTGTTCAGATTTTTGATTTTGGATTTGACAACAGAAGCAAAGGTAACAAAAGTAAAAATGAATAAGTGGGGCTACACCAAACTAAAATCTTCTGCACAGCAAAAGAAACAGTCAACAAGATGAAAAGGCAACCTACCAAATGAGAAAAAATATTTTCAGAACATTTATATAATAAGGGGTTAATACCCAAAATATATATAAAAAAAACTCATCTAACTCAATATATATATAAAAAAATCCCATTAAGAAATAAGCAGAGGAGTCAATTACCATACGGTTTCACTTATTTGTGGAGCATAAGGAATAACATGGAGGACATGGGGAGATGGAGAGGAGAAGTGAGTTGGGGGAAACTGGAGGGGGAGACAAACCATGAGAGACTGTGGACTCTCAGAAACAAACTGAGGGTTTTGGAGGGGAGGGGGTTGGGAGGTTGGGTGAGCCTGGTGTTGGATATTAATGGAGGGCATGTATTGCATGGAGAACTGGGTGTGGTACATAAACAATGAATTCTGGAACACTGAAGGAGCACTGGGTGTGGTGCATAAGCAATGAACTCTGGAACACTGAAAATAAATAAATAAATTTTTTTAAAAAAATAAGCTATCCCTATACTTTGAAGCGTTTTCATCAGGAACGGATGCTGGATCTTCATAAAATCTATCTATGAAAGACCCACAGCAAATATCATCTTCAATGGGAAAAAGCTTGCAGCCTTCCCGTTGAGATCAGGAACACGACAAGGATGCCCACTCTCAATACTCTTGTTCAACGTAGTATTAGAAGTTCTAGCAATGGCAATCAGACAACAAGGAGAAATAAAAGGTATCCAAATTGGCAAGGAAGAAGTCAAACTCTCTCTCTTCGCAGATGACATGATTCTTTATATGGAAAACCCAAAAGACTCCACCCCCAAACTACTAGAACTCATACAGCAATTCAGTAATGTGGCAGGATACAAAGTCAATGTACAGAAATCAGTGGCTTTCTTATACACCAACAATGAAAATACAGAAAGGGAAATTAGAGAATCGATTCCATTTACTATAGCACCAAGAACCATAAGATACCTGGGAATAAACCTAACCAAAGAAGTAAAGGACCTGTACTTGAGGAACTACAGAACACTCATGAAAGAAATTGAAGAAGACACAAAAAGATGGAAGACTGTTCCATGCTCTTGGATTGGAAGAATAAACATTGTTAAAATGTCTATACTGCCTAGAGCAATCTATACTTTTAATGCCATTCCGATCAAAATTCCACCGATATTTTTCAAAGAGCTGGAGCAAATAATCCTAAAATTTGTATGGAGCCAGAAGAGACCCCGAATTGCTAAGGAAATGTTGAAAAACAAAAACAAAACTGGCGGCATCACGTTACCCGATTTCAAGCTTTACTACAAAGCTGTGATCACCAAGACAGCGTGGTACTGGCATAAAAGCAGACACATAGACCAGTGGAATAGAGTGGAGAGCCCAGATATGGACCCTCAACTCTATGGTCAAATAATCTTCGACAAAACAGGAAAAAATATCCAATGGAAAAAAGACAGTCTCTTCAATAAATGGTGCTGGGAAAACTGGACAGCGATATGTAGAAGAATGAAACTTGACCATTCTCTTACACCGTACACAAAGATAAACTCGAAATGGATAAAAGACCTCAACGTGAGACAGGAATCTACCAGAATCCTAGAGGAGAACATAGGCAGTAACCTCTTCGATATCAGCCACAGCAACTTCTTTCAAGATATGTCTCCAAAGGCCAAGGAAACAAAAGCAAAAATGAACTTTTGGGACTTCATCAAGATCAAAAGCTTCTGCACAGCAAAGGAAACAGTCAACAAAACAAAGAGGCAACCCACGGAATGGGAGAAGATATTTGCAAATGACAGTACAGACAAAAGGTTGATATCCAGGATCTATAAAGAACTTCTCAAACTCAACACACACAAAACAGATAATCATATCAAAATATGGGCAGAAGACATGAACAGACGCTTCTCCAATGAAGACATACAAATGGCTATCAGACACATGAAAAAATGTTCATCATCACTAGCCATCAGGGAGATTCAAATTAAAACAACATTGAGATACCACCTAACACCAGTTAGAATGGCCAAAATTAGCAAGAGAGGAAACAACGTGTGTTGGAGAGGATGTGGAGAAAGGGGAACCCTCTTACACTGTTGGTGGGAATGCAAGTTAGTGCAGCCACTTTGGAGAACAGTGTGGAGATTCCTGAAGAAATTAAGACTAGAGCTTCCCTATGACCCTGCAATTGCACTGCTGGGTATTTACCCCAAAGATACAGATGTAGTGAAAAGAAGGGCCATTTGTACCCCAATGTTTATTGCAGCAATGGCTACGGTCGCCAAACTGTGGAAGGAACCAAGATGCCCTTCAACGGATGAATGGATAAGGAAGATGTGGTCCATATACACAATGGAGTATTATGCCTCCATCAGAAAGGATGAATACCCAACTTTTGTAGCAACATGGACGGGACTGGAAGAAATTATGCTGAGCGAAATAAGTCAAGCAGAGAGAGTCAAGTATCATATGGTCTCCCTTATTTGTGGAGCATAACAAATAACATGGAGGACATGGGGAGATGGAGAGGAGAGGGAGTTGAGGGAAACTGGAAGGGGAGATGAACCATGAGAGACTATGGACTCTGAAAAACAACCAGAGGGTTATGAAGGGGCGGCAGGGGGGTGGGGGGGTGGGAGGTTGAGGAACCAGGTGGTGGGTAATAGGGAGGGCACGTACTGCATGGAGCACTGGGTGTGATGCCAAAACAATAAACACTGTTATGCTGTAAATAAACAAATAAAAATAAATTTTAAAAAAATAAGCTAGAGGGAAAAAAATGAGCAGAGGATCTGAATAAACAATTTTCTAGAAAAGACATACTGGCTGGCTAATAGGTACATGAAAGGATGCTCACCACTAATAATCATGGAAATGCAAATCAAAACTATAATGAGATACCACCTCACAACTATTAGAATGGTTATTACAAAAAAGAGAAGAAACAGCAAGTGTTTAAAAGGATGTGGAGAAAAGGGAAACCTTGGGCAATGCTGGTGAGAACGGAAATAGGTACAAACCAATTATGGAAAACAGTATGGAGGTTTCTCAAAAAATTTAAAATAGAACTACCATATGATTCAGCATTCCATTTCTGGATATTTATCCAAAGAAAATGAAAAACACTAATTCAAAAAGATATGCACCCACAGAGCATTATGTACAGTAGCCAGGACATGGAAACAACTTAAGTGTCCACTGATGGAAGAATGGATAAAGAAAATGTGATACACACACACACACACACACACACACACACACACACACACACAAAATGGAATATTATTCAGCCACAAATAGAATAAAATCTTTCCATTTGGGACAAAATGGATGGACCTTGAAGGCATTATAGTAAGTGAAATAAGGAAAAAAGAGAAAGACAAGTAGCATGTGATTACACTTATATGTGGAATCTAGAAAAAAAATCTGAGCTTATAGATAGAACAAATTAGTAATTGCCAGAGGCAAGCAATTAGGGGATGAGTAAAATTAGTGATGAGTGTCAAAAATTATAAACTTCCAGTTATAAAATAAGTCATGCGGATGTAATGTACAGCATGATGACTATACTTAATAAGACTGTATTGCATATTTGAAAGTTGCTAATGGAGTAGGTTTTAAAAGTTCTCATCATGCACAAAAAAATTGTAGCTATGTTTGGTAATGGATGTTAACTAGACTTATTGTGGTAATCATTTCACAATATATACAAATATTGAATTGTTACATTGTATACCTGAAACCAATATGTTATATGTCAATTATACCTCAATAAAAGAGAGAGAGAAGGAAGGAAGGAAATAAGGAAGGGAGAAGGGAAGGAAGAAGGAGGGAGAGAAGGAAAGGCAAAGGAAATAAAAACAACATATCTATCTTTGGTCAAACATTTTACAACGTACTCAGAGTTTCTATATGTAGTTTTATCACAATCCTGAGTGATTTCAATGTCTGTATGTAAAATTAATCTGGTAGTGTAATCAGTATTACTGTGATGTAAGACCTCCCTCTTTTTTGTCCCCTTTTCTGTCCACTAAGTGAACTGGCTGCAACCTCTCTCAGTCATGGTTGAAAAATCTGAAGAGTACTAACTTGGGTAGATACCCATGGGTAAGAGAGACTTGTAGAAGTTCAGGTTCCTAATGAGATACTCCAGTACTCTCAGAGCAAATTATATATAGAGAGAGACAGAATAGAAAGGAAAAGAGGAACTTTGCCAGTGCTGCCTCTATCCCAAGATGAGTACAGAGCTGAAATAGCTAGTGGCAACCTCCCCTGCAGGGGAAATGGAAAGCAGTGAGTGAGTGCCTGGCTACTCCAGCTGTATGGGATCCTGTCAGAGAAACCTGTTTCTTTCCAGCAGCACCCAGTATATTGAGGCAAGACCTCCATAAGTAGGGGGTAGGACGAGTTGAGAAAAGAGGCAGACAAGAATATCAAAGGACATTAAAGGGACATTGTTCCTGCTGACTGTGTTCAGGACTCCAGCAGGAAACCTACCCACAAGCTGTTGGAAAAACCTCATCTAAGGATTTCCCCATCTGACCCATGGGCACTCCAAGGTCCCAAGTGCTAAACCCACAATGCCTCCTACTCTACAGCTGTCTCCTTGTGTTCTCTCCTGAGTGTGCTGGCAAGAGCAAGCTCCAGTAAATTGCAAGTACACTCAGAATATCAAGCCAGAGTCTGTGAGCAAGGGAGAAATCACAAACTTGATCTGTAGTGCAAACCCTCTGGAAAACAAAAGAGAGGTTTCCAGCAGCCCAGCCCGGTGAGTTGTAAGAATCAGAGAAGACATACAAGCTTAAGAATTCAGTCATGAGAAGGAGTAAGTTGTCTAGAGAGGTGTATTCACAGGTGGAATAATCCCAGATATAAGCAGGACTAACTAAAATATCACCTACCAGAGGATAATTAGTAACTATTTAAGGAGGTGTCTCCTACTTCAACTGTGAAAGCAACAACACAAAATCCAAGGAATATGTAAAAATCAAGAAAACGTGTTAGCACAATAAAAAGGATTACAATAATCCTCTAGCAACTGAACTCTAAGACACAGAATGTTGCAATATAGCTGATAAAAAATTCAAAATTGCTGTTTTGAAGAAATGAAATGAGCTACAAGAAAACACAGAAAGGCGATTCAACTAAATCAGGAAAATAATACATAAATAAAATGAGAAATTTAACAAAGAAATAGAAAGCATTAAAAGAACCAAACAGAAATTCTGGAGCCGAAGAAATCAGTGAATGAAATGTAAAATGCAACAGGGAATTACCATTCTAGTACAGTAGAATAGACCAAACAGAAAATAAAGAAACTTTGAAATAACTCAGAGGAATGAAAGGAGCAAAGAAAGACTATGGGGTCTATGGGATGCCACCACACATACAAATATTGAAATTGGAGTTCCAGGAAAAGAGAGGGAGAAGGTGGTAGAAAGTTTATTTAAAGAAATAATAGCTGACAACTTCCCAAACCTAGGAAGAAACTTGGATATCAAAATTCATGAAACTAATAGGTCACCCCATTATCTCAAAGCAAAATGGCCTTCTCCAACACATATTAGAATAAAATTGTCAAAAATTTAAAAAAACATAGAATCCTAAATGCAGCAAGAAGAAAATTGTAACCTCTAAACAACAACAATAACAACAACAACAATAAAAAAAAACCATTAGGCCATCAGTAGATTTCTCAACAGAAAACCCACAGGCCAAGAGAATTCAAATTGTTGAGAGAAAAAAAAACTGTCAGCCAAGAATTTCCAGTAAAGTTATGAAAAATAAATAATGTCTTTTCCAGATAAACAAAAGCTGTGGGAGTTCATTACCATTAGGCTTGCCTTATAAGAGATGATGAAACGAGTTCTTTAGGCTGAAAAGAAGATGCTAATTAGTAACACTGGGTAAAAGTAAACTTACAGTCTTATTTAGAAAACTCCAATTCTGTAATAGGATGGTATTAACTGCTTAACTGTAGTATAAAAGTTAATGGAAAAGAGTATTTAAAGTAACTATAGCTACTATAATAAATAAAAAGAGGCAAGTTATGACACCAAAAACATAAGGGGGAGAGTAAAATGTTAGAGCTTTTGTATGTGATCAAAGTTAAGTTGCTATTATCTTAGATTTGTTTTATCTGTAAGGTGTTTTATGTAAGACTCATGGTAACCACAAAGCAAAAAACCTGTGGTAGATTCACAAAAGATAAAGAAGGGGAAATCAAAGCACATCACCACAGAAAATCACTAATTCAAAAAGGGAGGCAGAAACAGAGGAATAAAGAAAAAATAGAACTACAAAATAGCTAGAAAGCAATTAATAAGATACCATTAGTAAGCACTTACATATCAATAATTACTCTAAATGTATATAGACTGAATTCACCAATCAAAGGGCACAGAGTGTGGATGGATTTAAAAAAAAAAAAGATCCAACTATATGCTCCCTGTAAGAGACTGACTGCAGCTTTAAGGACATATAAGCTGAAAATGAAGGGATGTAAGAAGATACTCCTTGCAGGTGGAAACTAAAAGAAAGCGGGAGTAGCCACACTTATATCAGACAAAATACCCTTAAGCCAAAAACAATAACAAGAATTAATATGTCATTATATAATAATAAAGGGTTCAATTCATCAATAAGATGTAACAACCATAAATATATACACACCCAACATTAGGTTACCTAAATATATTAAGCTAATACTAACAGATATGAGGGGATAAACAGGGATAAGTAGACATTAAAAAGAATGAAATCTTGCCAAATGCAACAACATGGATGGATATAGAGGGCATGTCAGAGAAAGACATATATTATATGATTTCACTCTTGTGTGGAATCTAAAAAAAAAAAAAACAAACCCAAATGAATAGACCAAAAAAAGCAGAATCAAACCTATAAATACAGAGAAAAAACTGATGGTTGCTAAAGGGGTGGTGTAGGGAGATGGGCAAAATAGGTGAAAGGGAGTGGGAGATAAAGGCTTCTGGTTATGTATGGAATAAACAAGTCATGGGAATAAAAGTCCCAGCATAAGAAATATAGTCAATAATATTGTAATAAACTTGTATGTGACAGATGATAGCTACACTTGTGGTGAGCAAAGCATAAGGTATAGAAAAATTGAATCATGATATTGTACACCTGAAACTATTACCTCACTGTATGTTAACTAACTGGAATTGAATAAAAATTTTAAAAAATAATTTCAGTCAATTATTAATGAAAGTGAACACACAAGGATAAAGTAAAAGAAGTTAAGTTGTAACAAAAAGACAGTAATTAATCATAAGAAAACAGATGAAAATATAAAACTTACTAGTAAAGCTAAGCAAATAGTCATATTCAGAACACTCTAACACTGTAATGAATAAATAACTCTTAATTTTAGTAGAAAAAATAAAAAGTCAAAATTATTAAAGTATAGCTACAATAATTTTTAATGGACCCACAATATGTGAATTGTGCATACATTCAAAATTAAGTTGTCATCAGCTTAAGATCTTTATCTCCCTAAGATGTTTTATGTAAACCTCATGGTAACCACAAAGCAAAAATCTATATTAGACACACAGAAGATGAAGAGAAAGGAATCAAAGCATAGCACTACAGAAAAAGTACCAAATTACAGGAGAAGAAAACAAGAGAGGAATAAATGGACAAAGGGACAAAAAAAATGTCAGATAACAACAAAATATCAATAGTAAATTCTTACCTATCAATAATTACTTTAAATATAAATGAATTATATCTCTGATCAAAAGACATAGAGTGGCTAATGGATACAAAAACAGGAACTAAATATAGACTACTTACAAAAGACTAACTTTAGCTTAAAAGACACACATAGGCTGAAAAGGAAGGGATGGAAAAAGATATTTCACGCAAATGGCAACTGCAAAAGAGCAAGGTGACTGTACCTATATCAGGCAAAATAAATTTTCAGTCAAGAAGTGGCAAAAGAGACAATGAAGTTATTATAATAATGACAAAGGGGTCAATTCACCAAGATGCCATAACAATTATGTTTTTATATTTGTATATGTTGTGAAATTATTAATGATTATTACTATAATCAAGCTAATTAATATTTCTATCACCTCACATAGTTACCTTTTTGGTGGCAATTTATTTATGATCTACTCTCTTAGCAAATTTTAAGAAACAAATATTATTGACTATAATCACCATGCTGTATATTAGATCTCCATAATTTAGTCATCCTATGAAACTGAAACTTTGTATCTTTTGACCAACATCTCCCAGTTGTCCCTAATCTCCAGCCCCTGATAAACACCAATCTCCCTGCTTCTATGAGTTTAACTTTACTTTTTTTATAAATGCAATGGAATATTACTCAGCCATCAGAAAGGATGAATATGTAGCTTTTGCATCAACATGGATGGAACTAGATGGGATTATGCTGAATGAAATTAGTCTAGCAGGAAAAGTTAATTATCATATGGTTTCACTTATTTGTGGAACATAAGGAGACATAATGGAAGACATTAGAAAAAGGAAGGGAAAAAAGAAGGGGGGGAATCAGAGGGGGAGAGGAACCATGAGATTCTGGGAAACAAATAGAGGGTTTTAGAGGGAAGAGGGTTGGGGAATGGGTGAGCCTAGTGGTGGGTATTAAGGAGGGCACATATTGCATGGAGCACTGGGTATTATATGTAAACAGTGAATCTTGGAACACTACATCAAAAACAAATGATGTACTGTATGTTGACTAACATAACATGATAAAAAATTCTATAAATAAGTGGTATTGTCTTTGTATTTGTCTTTCTGTAATTTTTGTCTTTTTGTCTGACTTTTCTGACTGTATTTGTCTTTCTGACTTATTTCACTTAAGATAATGTCCCATGGTTGTTGAGTTTGCGAAATTCCTTATAGATTTTGGATACTAGCCCTTTATCTGATATGTCGTTTGCAAATATCTTCTCCCATTCTGTCAGTTGTCTTTTGGTTTTGTTAACTGTTTCCTTTGCTGTGCAAAAGCTTTTGATCTTGATGAAATCCCAACAGTTCATTTTTGCCCTTGCTTCCCTTGCCTTTGCCGTTGTTCCTAGGAAGATGTTGCTACGGCTGAGGTCGAAGAGGTTGCAATCCAATCAAGAAATGGGCAGAGGACATGAACAGACATTTCTGCAAAGAAGACATCCAGATGGCCAACAGACACATGAAAAAGTGCTCCACGTCACTCGCCATCAGGGAAATACAAATCAAAACCACAATGAGATATCACCTCACACCAGTCAGAATGGCTAAAATGAACAAGTCAGGAAATGACAGATGCTGGAGAGGATGTGGAGAAAGGGGAACCCTCCTCCACTGTTGGTGGGAATGCAAGCTGGTGCAACCACTCTGGAAAACAGCATGGAGGTTCCTCAAAATGTTGAAAATAGAACTACCATATGACCCAGCAATTGCACTACTGGGTATTTACCCTAAAGATACAAACATAGTGATCCGAAGGGGCACGTGTACCCGAATGTTTATAGCAGCAATGTCTACAATAGCCAGACTATGGAAAGAACCTAGATGTCCATCAACAGATGAATGGATAAAGAAGATGTGGTATATATACACAATGGAATACTATGCAGCCATCAAAAGAAATGAAATCTTGCCATTTGCGACGACGTGGATGGAACTAGAGCGTATCATGCTTAGTGAAATAAGTCAATCGGAGAAAGACAACTATCATATGATCTCCCTGATGTGAGGACATGGAGAAGCAACATGGGGGGGTAGGAGATAGGAGAAGAATAAATGAAACAAAATGGGATTGGGAGGGAGACAAACCATAAATGACTCTTAATCTCACAAAACAAACTGGGGGTTGCTGCGGGGAGGTGGGATTGGGGGAGGGGGAGCGGGCTATGGACATTGGGGAGGGGAAGCGAACCATAAGAGACTATGGACTCTGAAAAACAACCTGAGGGTTTTGAAGGGTCAGGGGTGGGAGGTTGGGGCAACCTGAGGGTTTTGAAGGGTCAGGGGTGGGAGGTTGGGGGAACAGGTGGTGGGTAATGGAGAGGGCACGTTTTGCATGGAGCACTGGGTGTTGTGCAAAAAGAATGAATACTGTTAGGCTGAAAAAATAAATAAAATGAGAAAAAAAAAAAAAAGATAATGTCCCATGCTTATCCATGTTATCTCTAATAACAGCATTTCTTTTTTAAGGCTGAGTAATATTTTAATGTGTGTGTGTGTGTGTGTATACACCCTGGAACTCTAGTACACTGTAATCGGGATGTAAATAGGTACAGCTATTATGGAAAATATTATGGAGTTTCTCTTAAAAATTAAAAATAGAACTACCATAAGATCCAGGAATCCCATTTTTGGGATATCTATCCAAAGGATTTGAAATCATGATGTTGAAGAGATACATGCACTCATATGTTCTTTGCAGCATTCTCATCGTCAAGATATGGAAACAACCTGTCAACAGATAAATGGATAAAGAATGTATGATATATACATATAATGAAAGGTATATTATGGTGATTCTAGTTAACAATACTGTACTATATAGTTGAAATGTCCTAAGAGTATAGATCCCAAGTTTTCTCTCCATAAAAGAAAGGTAAGTATGTGATATGGTGGATATGTTAGTAATAAGTTGATTGTGGTGATTTGTTCACAATGTATAAGTACATCAAATCATATAGTTGTACACCTTAAATATATTCATTAAAAATAATAAAGAGAAAATTGAAAGACACAGTATTAGAAACTCTAGCAGAAAAATTGGGCAAGAAAAAGAAGTAAAAGGCATATAAATTGGAAAGGAAGAAAAATTATCTCTTTGCAGATGACATGATTTTATATGTAGAAAACCTTTAAAATCCTAGAAAAAAAATGATTAGAAGGGAAATCAAAACCACAATGACAAACCACTTCAGAGTCTTTAGGATGGCTATTACTCCAAAAGTAATAATAACACAAAATAGCAAGGGTTGACCAGAATATGGGGAAACCACATTGCTGGTGAGAATTTTTAATGGTGCTTCCAATATTAAACAAATTATGGTGATTGTTCAAAAAAATCACACATACAGTTCTTATATGATCTAATCATTCCATTTCTAGGTATACATTTGAAATTATTGAAATCAGGAACTCTTACAATATTTCCACACAAATATTCATAGCAGCATTATTTCACAATAACCAAAAAGTGAAAATAACCAAATTATAATATATGAATGAATGGATAAACAAAATGTGGCATACACACACAGTGGAATGAATTCCTGGACTTAGGTCAGTCTATCTCTATAACCCTAACAAATAGTAATACAGAACTTTTGTGTAGAAATAGAAGTCAGTTCTTTGAATGTCTTATGATATCTTCCAAAATTATTGTGGTTTTTTTAGAGAGCAAGAGCAGGGGAGGGGCAAAGGGAGAGGAAGAGAGAGAATCCTAAGCAGGCTCCATGCTCAGCAGCACTGAGCCCAATGTGGGGCTCAATACCGAGATCATGACCTGAGCAGAAATCAAGAGTCAGAGGCTTAACTGACTGAGCCACCCAAGTGCCCCTCCTCCAAAATTATTTTTAATGATTCCCTGGCGAGTCATTTAGGTCATTCTTCCAATCTTCTGAAAGCAAAGAATTGGGAACCACTAATCTGGCAAAAAAAAAAAAAAAAAAAATCTAAACATGTCATTCACATTGTCAGCACCACAGGAATAATGTTCCTAATTAACTCTTTGCATAATGTTCTAGAAGTCTTGACATTTATTGTGGTTTCTAAGGGAAACACAAGGCAAGGAAGGTTAAATAGGCTTATAATGAGCTAGCCTGAGTATTTTCAGTGGGCACTGCAGCATAGAGATTGTCTCCAAGTTACTTGTTACCTGTACTTGGGGTGATTGGGGCAGGAGAATAGTAGCCCAGAGTATTAAAAGCCTTGTGAGAGCCCACAAAGAAGGTGATTGGGGGTTAGGGCTCTGTATTGGCTGGTTTGCATAAGAAAGGCATGCTCACAGATGAGTAGTTTCCACTCCCTAGGAATTAGCTAGCCTTGGGAGAGGCAGTCTCTCAGTGTCAGCAAGGCCCCAGATGTCAAAGCATCAGAAAATACATAAAATAAAAAGGCATGATTAATACAAAAACTAAACAGAAACAGTCTGCCCAGATGGAGCTAATGGTCTAGTACCATACTGACCAATAGAAATACAGTATGAGCCACACCAAAAAAAGTAAAAAACCAAAGAAAAAGTTAAAAGGAAAAGGTGAATTTAATTCTAATAATTATTTTTAACACAAAAGTAAAGAAATCATAATTTCTGCCTGGGAACAATATGAATAAATTATGAATTAATTTTATATTTTATACCATGTCTTTGAAATGCAGTGCATTATATCATTATTTCAATATGTAAACAATATGAAACTTACTAATTTTGTATTCGTTTTTCTTATGACATGTTTGAAATGCCATGTGTTATTTTAACAAACAGTATATACAATTCACTTATTAGTTATTCTAACATGTTTGTCTAAGTCAGAAAAGCAGTGTGTTATCACAAAATGGAAATAACAGGTTATTAACTATTTTTATTAATGATCAACTTTCATATTTTTTCTCTAGGTCTTTCAAATGCAGTTTGCTATCATTTCAAGGTTGTAAGCAATAAGAAAAAATAATTTAAAAAATTTTAGTGAGTCTTTGAAATGCACATTTTATTTCAACATGGAAACATCAACATATCATTGTTACCTGTACATTCTTCTTACTAAGTCTTTAAAATGTAGTCTGTTTTCATTTCAACAAGGAAAGACTATACACAAAGTAGTAATTATTTTCCATTCATTTTTTTTGTTACTAAATCATTGAAATTGAATGTTATCATTGTAACATATGATAGGAATAAATTTAGATTCTTATTCTTCAATAAGTCTTTGAAATGCAGTATTTTATCATACCAGCATGTAAATATATTAAAAAATCATTAACATTTTTTTCTTAACAAGTTTCTGAAATACAGTGTTATTATTTCAAAATGCAAACAATATAAGGGGTGCCTAGGTGGCTCAGAGGGTTAAGCAAGCATCTGCCTTCAGCTCAGATCATGATCCTGGAGTCCCAGGATCAAGCCGTGTAGCGCATCAAGCTCCCTGCTCAGCGGGGAGTTTGCTTCTTCCTCTGCCCCTACCCTACTCTGTCTCTGGTTCTCTCTCAAATAACTAAATAAAATCTTTAAAAAATGTAAACACTATTATGGACTCGGAGAGGAGAGGATGGCGATATAGGTGAGCCTGGTGGTGGGTATTAAGGAAGGCATATATTGCATGGAGCATTGGGTGTGGTACATAAACAATGAAGTTTGGAACAATGAAAAATTAAATTAAATTTAAAAAATAAAAAGTTAATTTACATTTTTTTCTTTATGGTCTCTGACATGCCATAGATCATCATTTCAATATATAAAGAATATAAGTAAGTTATCAATTTGTTATTCTATATCTTTGGTTTCTTACCAAGTCTTGGATGTATACTGTGCATTTAATACTTGGAGCAAATTTCTAGTACTCAGTAGTCACATATGCCTAATGTGTACCATAAGGAACAGTGTAACTCTAGTGGAAGAGCAGAGGGAGCAAATACATATGGAATTATGTGTACCATGAAGGAAATGTACATGGTACATTAAGAGAGAACATCAGCAGAGACAATCTACTTGGATAGAGAAAAAACCTACCTGAGGAGAAAAAATCATGACCTGAAGGTAATGCAATAGCATAAAGAGGCCAACATGGATTGAGCAGAGTATATAAGAGAAAAGGTGAAACAAATCTGGGGGGGGGGGTGGCAAATAATTTTTGCAAATGCCCTAAAAAATTGTGGAGAAACTGAAAAATCATAGGAATATCTATATGCTGCCTGGTTTGAGATCAAGGACCTTATATTTTGCAGCACCTGGAAAAATACGTACATCATAATAGGTATTTGGTGAATGTATGTGAAATAAGAATAACTGAGTCAGAGGTCTGAGACCTTGGAAAGCAGGTAGCAACACATTAATAAAAATATCAGCAGGAAAAGGCACAGCATAGGGAATATAGCCAATGATATTGTAACAGGGTTTTATGGTGACAGATGGTAGTTATACTTGTGGTGGGCATAGCATAACATACAGAGAAACAATCACTATTCTGTACACTTGAAATGAACGTAACATTTCGTGTCAACTACACTCAAAAACAAACAACAAAAAACACCAATAGGTAGTAGGCATACTTTGTTTCCATTTATTCACACAGGACTTCTCATAAGCAACCCAAGGCAATCATAAATACAAGAAGTTTGCAGGACCCTAAAGGGTAAAATTATTAGCTTTAATAACTACCATAACCGGGAAGTTTCAATTGTTCTGACTTGTGTCGTATGTCCATAAGTGGATAAGTGGACCAATCAGTGTGACAAGAAAAATGATGGTACAGTAACTGGGTTAGCCTATCTCATATATCCAACATTGTGGTTAGTAACCAGAAAAGGATGTAGAGGGGAATGAGCAAAAGATCCACAGGACCTTTTAAGTTCTTCTATTTTCTTTTTAGAGTTTTTATTTTATAGAGGTCAATTATAGATCCAATCTCCCTAACCCATTTCCTCAAACAGTAGAATTTTATCTATGTGTCTAACAAATCTGAGCTTTAGACAAAACACTGAACTCTTTAATGGTCACACATCAGTGTTCAAACAATTCCTTGTACTATGGAAATCACTCAGGACAAGTGGTCCACGTCATGTCATCTCGCTGTAATACCTGCAGACTTGCTGTCAATTGGGCCTGCACTTCAGCAAGTTTCTGTTGGTCCAAACTGCCAGGAAAATTCCATTGTTCATAGCAGTGGACAGGAACAGGACAAATAACATGCTTCAGGTCTACCAAACATGTTAAATGCTGCAGAAGGCTCATGAGCAGTGGCATTGTAATGGGGTTGAAGGCAAAGCTAAGGACACGGAGGTGGGTACAGTGGCTCAGGGCTGGGAGGACAGCAGAGAGAGTAGAATCAGTTATTAGGCAATTATTTATTTCCAGATACTGCAGGGTGCCTGATACCTTCTCTAGCAGAGTCTGGAAGGGCTCATAAACTTCTGAGAATATTTGGTTGTTGCTGAGATTCAATAGCTTTAGGTAGGTGGTCTGAGAACTCTGGGACAGGACAGTGATATCTCTGTTAGACAGGCCACAAAAAGATAGACACAATGTATCCAACTGAGGTGGCAGAATTCTGTAGAGAGAAAAAAGAAAGGCTATTTCAGAAAAATGAGGATTGGATCAGGGCAATGAGACCAGAATTATAAATACCTAAGGCTCTAGAATAAAACAATTTGTACATATTTTGCAACAGTGGTTAACCATGTGGGTTTGCAATCAGACTTAATAGGCTTGTGACTCTGAGAAAGTTACTTTTCCCCTCTGAGATACAGGTTTTTAATCTTTAAAATGTGCACACAACAGCTATTCTGATACATGGTTGTGGGAAAGATTAAGTGAAAAAAGTTGTATGTACTCGGTATATACAACACAGTCAATAATGGATCTTGTTCACTTAGTCAGTGAAGATAGCTCTAGGAAAGCATCCAACTGAGGGTTCCCTTTGACAAAGTCCCAGAAAACAAGTTCTCCATTCAGGGTCTAAGCCTTGGAGAAAACACAGGAGCAAAATGATCTGGCAGTGTTAACTACTGCAGCTAGCCTATGGAGATGTGCAACATCTGAATGCCTCCCCTTCCTCTCTGGAAAGCCGTATACTCCAATAGAAGAAGAACTGAATCTTTTTCACCAATATATTTACAAACTTTTCATACTGTCTGCACATGGTCAACTGAATGAATGAATAAAAGAATGAGCACAGCTTTCTTTTCAAATATTGTCTGTCTCTTCACAATGAGATACCTCTTACTAGCCTGGCCAGTTTCAAACTCCTGCCAGTGCCCATGCTGATGCGGAAGGAGATGTAGGTTACAAGGAGCCTGGGCTATCTAAGTATGGTCTCTTCCCCTGTCTTAACAATGGGGTGTTCAGGGAACCCAGGTTCCTCCCCACCCCTTCACCTGAGCAGTTTATGAAGTTGATCTGTAAGGCAGAATAAAGCCAAGCTGAGTTCCTGGAGGTTGGGTAGTTGCCCAAGCTGGATGAGAAAATTTCTGAAGTCTTCCCCCTTACAATGTTTAAAGGAGATGTTGGACAAACTAATGCTGTTCAGGTAGATCATCTGAGCCAATAGTGTGGTGACTTCTTTCAGATAAGCCTGATTCAATTCCAGGTGATCAATGCATCCTAGATCCAGAAACTGCAGGACACTTTTGTGGGCAGACATTTTATCAATTTGCAAATCTCTGCAACAGAGGTGCAAAGACCCAAAGCTCTGCTCAACTTTACTCTGAAGGAAAGAAAGAAATTGCTTTGTTCTCAAGGTACCATTGAAAGAAAGGTCCATTAATAATTCCATGGGTTTCTGGGTTGACAGAGACTCAGACTCTGAATTAACAATTCCAAGACACTTGATACTATGCTGAGCTTCCTCTGTTTTAAGGATAGAGTGTTGAGAGTAAACACAAGACTGAAAACAGAAAGGAAATATGGTACTGATCTCTGAGCATGTTGTTCCACAGTCTGGGTCCTGCCTCAAGTCTAGGATCCTCAGTTTTGGCCCCCTGTAAGGAGAGGAGGAGACAGAACACACATGAGAAGTAGTTGGTTTTAATATAACCCAGTAAGATCCATGATGGGAAGCTGAAACAGAACTCTTTATCCCTGGTTTTCATTCTGTATACCATTCACCAGGAAGTCCTTTTATACAAATTCAGCATCTTTCATTCATTTCCATACTTACTTCACCTCTGGTCCTCCCCAGTTTCATCACCCGTGTACTTCTATGTAATCACACTCAGGAGATAAATCCACCACCTCAGTAACCTCTATTCTATAATCAAGCCTGTAAGACACTAGAGCCCCTAAAGTAACCCCAAGTTTTGGACCAATAGCCCCACAGAGATCTTCAACATTCACCACTGGTTACTTTTGGGAGACTTTTAGGAATCCCCCTGACCCAGGCTCTAGCATATTCTTCTGCTGACTGTTTCTACTGGACATAGGCTTACCAAGAGGAAGAGTTCTGGTCAGGGAGGATCTGTAGACCATCAATCATGGCTTCCAAGATTTCATAATATGACTCTTGTACACTCAGTGCCCCAATATGGAGACAGTGAAAGGGCCAAGCCCTCACTATTGCTTTTAGGATCTTCTTATGCCCTCCCACGAAGGCATCAATGAACAAGGGAACAAAGAGGTCTCTTGGGAGTTCTTCCAGGGCGTGGATAGCCACAGGCTCATTACTTAGCAGACTTTTTGCAGCAAGATCTAGCAGTGTGGCTATGGCCTTTTGGTCCATCTTTGTGAAGGTGCTTCAGGGTGAGGAATATTTAGAAATCTTGAGAAGATATCTATAGTCTTATCTGCCTCTGATATTAAATATGAATGAAATGGTTATTCAATAAATATATAGTGAATCAGACAGCCAACTCAGGTGACCTCTACTAAAGAAACAGAACAAAAATAGACTTCTGTGTGTGTCTAAGTATATATGTGCATGCATATATACATACACACACACATATATATTTGCATAAGATAAAATGCCATTAGAAATCAGAGATAAGTTAGCAGAACACAATGTTAACTACCCAGTTGCCTTCTTCCCAATATTTCCTGCCCAAAGGATATAAACCAGTAAGAAGGAAAAGGTAAATGTGAATAAAAGCCATATCCTTGTCATTACTTTAAAATGGAAAATTCCAGAGGTACCTGGGTGGCTCAGTCAGCTAAGTGTCTGACTCTTGATTTTGGCTCAGGTCATGATCTCAGGGTTGTGAGATCAAGCCCTGCATTGGGGCTCTACAATGCTCCTGGAGCCTACTTAAGATGCTCCCTCTTCCTCTTCCTCTGCCCTTGCCCCACTTGTGCTCACTTTCTCTCTATCTCTGTCTAAAAAAATAAAATAAAATGGAAAGTGTGGAACTTCAAAATAATTTTAAGTTAAAAAAAAAACTCATAAAATCCCAGCACACAATCTGTTACACTCCCATTAGTAGGCTTTGTGGCAAGCAAAGACAGAACAAGAAAATCTTCAAAAGATACAGAAGAAGAAAGATGGTGAGGAGCTTAAAGCTGATCTAAAACTATAACAGAATGACAAAGCACAAAACAAGTCTGAAAAAGATATCCTGGAAGATGAGAGCAGGGAACCAAGGGAAGGGACTCCAAAATATGAGCATGTAAAGGAGCAGGGATATTTAAAGGTTCAGTCTTTGAAAGACATAACTTCTAGAAAAGAATCAAGGCAAAAAGGAAGGGAGAAGCACCCTTAACAAATGGGTATGACAGAGGAAATAAACAAAAGAGGAAGAGGAAGGATCTTGCCACACAATCCAATCACCAAAGAACCACAAAACCAGTGCATTAATAACTCCCTCCATTACCAAAACAAACATACAAAATAAGTAAAGGATCTGGACTTTGCTATAATGACAGAAAAGGACATCATTAAACTAAGACTCTTGTGAGTTTTTCAACATACAGGAACTTAGGAAATTCCCCACCCCTCAGTCTTTCCTGAGGAATCTACTAGAGCAGGGCTCTGCAAATTGTGGCCAGATTACGCCAAATACAGTCCACTGCCTGATTTTGTAAATAAAGTTTTATTGAAACAAAGTTGTGACCAACCATTTATGTATTATTTATGGATGTTTTTGCACTACAATGGCAAAGCTGTTAAAACAGAGACACTATGGCCCACAAGCTTAAAATATTTACCAAATGTCTCTTTATAGAAAGTTTGTCAAGTAATCTTCTAAAAGATGAACTGAGAATGTGAGCTTACATGTGATGACAGGGAAAATGTCACCAAAATATCTGGTTTTAACATCTAACACTAAAATCAAGATAGGGGAAAAGAAGAAAGGCTAATGTACAAATGCTTCATGTTGTGAAAAGAAAAACAGAAATCATGTGACTAAAAATGAGCATAAGGAGAGAAATAGAAGAGAATAAACTTTTTGCCATAATGCAGTAGGTGGGTATTAAATGATACCACTGGGGGGACAAAGAATGGACAAGATAGTAAACTGTTAAGAAAACAAGTGTTTAAGGATATTTTTTTAAAGTATTAAACATGACAAAACTATGTCTTGATGATAAAAGCCAAGATGCACAATAAAGATATAACACTTAGAAACATTTACTTACCAAGTAACACAGCAACCACTGTTATAAAGCAAAAGGGAAAGGAGACGGATTTTAAAAAACAGTAATAATGGGGGATTTAAGAAACCAGTCTCAGTATAAGAAAGATCAAGTGGTATAAGAAAAGAATGCAGATGCAGAAAATCTAAACAACATAATCAATAAGGTAAACCACATAGTGCGCGCACGCGTGCACACACACAAACACACACACACAGAGAGATACAAGGAATACAGAATATATTTTCTTCAAATCTTTCTATTAAAAATTGATAATTATTTCAGAGAAACAACATCATTAATTTCCACAAAGTAGAATTATTACAATCTAATCACAATACAACAAAAGTTAAGCTTATTAACAAAACAGAAAGCAGAAAGGGCTTTCTACCCACAAAAGTTTTTATAAGTCTCTATTTAAAAATTCTTAAGTTAAAAGGCGATACAAATCTTGGTAGGAGGAAGATGGGAGTGGAGTAGGAGGACCCTATGCTTGCCTCATCCCATGAACACAACTAGATAACCATCAAATCATCCTGAATACCCCAGAAATCGACCAGAATATTGACATAGCAAATGTTACAACTAAATGGAGAGAAAAGATCACATCAAAGAAGACAAAAAGTATGGACATGGTTTAAGGAGAAATGGATCATGGGTCCTGCAGAGTGGAGGGAGACATGGTCACAGAGAAGGGCAAGAGACAGAGGAGCACACAGGGGAAGAGAAAAGGAGAATGTTTCCCCAAAGTCATGGACCTGGAAAATGAGAGGCTCTGAATTATGAGTTCTTACAACCAGAGGGGCTTAAAGCCTGGAGGTTTTTTTCTTTTTTTTTTTTTTATTTGACAAAGAGAGAGAGCGCACAAGAAGGCAGAGAGGAAGGCGGGGGGGGGGGGGGAGCAGGCTCCCTGCTGAGCAGAGAGCCTGATGCAGGGCTCGATCCCAGGACCCTGAGATCATGACCTGAGCTGAAGGCAGAGGCTTTAACCCACTGAGCCACCCAGGTGCCCCTAAAGCCTGGAGTTTTAAAGGTCAGTGGGCTTGGCTGGGATAAAGCCTGCAGGACACTGTGCTACTCTGGAGAGAAGGAATGCAAACCCAGGGGTAGACAATGTAGAAATAGCAATCCAAAGAGTATCTGAGGCACACAGTGGGGAGATGATTTACTCTTCTCAGAGTGCAATTTTGAGAGGCAGCATTGACAGAGACACTTCTCTGGAATAAAGGAGCTGACCAGTACTATTTCCCTCCCCTGCTGCTCAGCATAAACACAGAGCCACCTATCAGAAGCAGTGTACTGCTGATACTGGCTGCCTAACTTGCTTACACCAAGCCCCATCTCCCTGCACTCCCATGGAACTATCTATCCATCCCAGTCATACTTGTCTCAGTCCCACTGTGGAAGGCTCCTACCCCAGAAGACCAGCACAAACCACTGCCCAAACCACATCTCCTGACCAAAATGTTCTGCAGGCCTCAGCTCTGGTAGAAGAGGTGTCCAGTCTCATTTCATAAGCAGACCAGAGGATATCTAATTAAAACTTGCCCCATTCAAGGCCAGGGACTAAACACTTCCCACAGCAGGCAAGGAGAGACTCTGTAGATAATTAGCCTGAAGTACAGAGCATCCAAAACAGACAGTAGAGCACAGGCAGCACACACCAGAGACACTACCTAAAGCACAAGGCCCTGGGCACTACATGACTTCATAGGGCCATTACTTTTAGGAGCAGGAGATATAACTGGCCTTTCTAACACAAAAAAGAAGGTAGAGACTTAGGCAAAATGCAAAGATGGAGGATTTCATCCCCAATGAAGAACAAGATATAGTCATGGCCAGAGATCCAAGCAAAACAGATACAAGTAATATGTTAAATGAAGAATTTAAAGCAACAATTATAAGGATACTCAATGGGATTGAGAAAAGAATGAAAAACTTCAGGGAAGTCATTACTGCATAGATAAAAGCATTAAAAAACAATCAGAGATGAAAAACAAAATAACAGAGTTAAAACTCATTTGATGCGATTAACAAAAGAATGGAAGAAACAGAGGAATGAATAAGCAATATAAAAGATAAAATAATGGAAAACAGTGAAGCTGAAAAAAAGAGAAAGAATTATGAAACACAAGAAAAGAAATAGAGAACTCAGTGACTCAATCAAAAGTAATAATTTTTGTATTATAGGAGTCCCAGAGGAAGAAAGAGAAAAGGGGGCAGAAGTATTATTTGATGAAATAATAGCTGAAAACAGCCTTAATCTGGGGAAGGAAACAGGCTTCCAGATCCAGAAGGCACAGAGAACTCTCATCAAAATCATGAAAGCAAGCCAACACCAAGACATATTATAATTAAAATTTCAAAATACAGCAATAAAGAAAAAAAATCTTAAAAGCAACATGACACATCACTAGCCATCAGGGAGCTTCAAATTAAAACCACATTGAGATACCACCTGACACCAGTTAGAATGGTCAAAATTAGCAAGACGGGAAACAACGTGTGTTGGAGAGGATGTGGAGAAAGGGGAACCCTCTTCCACTGTTGGTGGGAATGAAAGTTAGTGCAGCCACTTTGGAGAACAGTGTGGAGACTCCTGAAGAAATTAAGAATAGAGCTTCCCTATGACCCTGCAATTGCACTGCTGGGTATTTACCCCAAAGATACAGATGTAGTGAAAAGAAGGGCCATCTTTACCCCAATGTTTATTGCAGCAATGGCTACGGTCGCCAAACTGTGGAAAGAACCAAGATGCCCTTCAACGGATGAATGGATAAGGAAGATGTGGTCCATATACACAATGGAGTATTATGCCTCCATCAGAAAGGATGAATACCCAACTTTTGTAGCAACATGGACGGGACTGGAAGAGATGATGCTGAGCGAAATAAGTCAAGCAGAGAGAGTCAAGTATCATATGGTCTCACTTATTTGTGGAACATAACAAATAACATGGAGGACATGGGGAGATGGAGAGGAGAAGGGACTTGAGGGAAATTGGAAGGGGAGATGAACCATGAGAGACTATGGACTCTGAGAAACAACCAGAGGGTTTTGAAGGGGCGGGGGGGTGGGAGGTTGAGGAACCAGGTGGTGGGTAATAGGGAGGGCACAAACTGCATGGAGCACTGGGTGTGATGCCAAAACAATGAACACTGTTATGCTGTAAATAAACAAATAAAAAAAAAAAAACATGACAAAAGGCCTTAACTTGCAAGGGAAAACTTATAAGGGTAGCTGGAGATTTTAAAAAAGAAATCTGGCTCACCCAGCCCGTGACCAGTTCAAGGTAGGGTATGTGCTATCGAGAGTGCTGTGAAGTGTGTAAACCTGGCAATTCACAGACCTGTAACCCTGGGGATAAAAATACATTATATGTTTCTGATTCATTAGAAATAGGAACCTAATAAAAATGGTAGTGCTTTATAAAAAAAAAATTAGAAGGGGAGGCGAACCATGAGAGACTATGGACTCTGAAAAACAACCTGAGGGTTTTGAAGGGTCAGGGGTGAGAGTTTGGGGGAACAGGTGGTGGGTAATAGGGAGGGCACGTTTTGCATGGAGCACTGGGTGTTGTGCAAAAACAATGAATACTGTTACGCTGAAAAAATAAATAAATAAATAAATAAATAATAAGAAATCTGGCTAGCCAGAAGAGAGAGGCATAATATATTCAATGTGCTAAACAGCAAAAATCTGTGTCCAAGAACATTCTACCCAGCAAAGCTATAATTCAGAATAGAAAGAGAGATAAAGAGTTTCCCAGACAAAAATTAAAGGAGTTCTTGACCACTAAACTAGCCCTGCAAGAAATATTAAAGGTGACACTTTGAGTAGAAAAAAGAGTCCAAAAGTGACAAGGACAAGAAAGGATCAGAGAAAAATGTCCAGAAACAATGACAAAATAAGTAACAAAATGGTACTTAATACATATCTATCAAAACTACTTTGAATGTAAATGGAACAACCACTCCAATCAAAAGACAGAAGATGTTAGAATGGATAAAAAAAAATGAGGCATCTATATGCTGCCTACAAGAGACTCATTTTATACCTAAAGACACCTGCAGATTGAAAGTGAGGGAATGGAGAAATATTTGTCATGCAAATGGACATCAAAAGAAAGCTTGAGCAGCAATAGTTATGTTGGATAAAACAGACTTTAAAACAACGACAGTGGGTCGCCTGGGTGGCTCAGTGGGTTAAAGCCTCTGCCTTCGGCCCAGGTCATGATCCCAGGGTCCTGGGATTGAGCCCCGCATTGGGCTCTCTGCTCAGCAGGGAGCCTGCTTCCCTTCCTTTCTCTCTGGCTGCCTCTCTGCCTACCTGTGATCTCTGTCTGTCAAATAAATTTAAAAAATCTTTTAAAAAATAAATAAATAAATAAATAAAACAACGACAGTAACAAGAAATACAAAGGAGAAAATCTAACAAGAAGATAAACAGTTGTAAATATTTGTGCACATGGAAGCACTCAAATATATAAAACAATTAATAATAAACATAAAGGAACTAATCAGTAATAATACAATAATAGTGGGGGACTTTATCACCCCATTTTCATCAAAGGATAGATCATCTAAACAGAAAATCAACAAGAAAACAATGGCTTTAAATGACACTCTGGATCAAATGGATTCAAGAGAGATATTCAGAACATTCCATCCAAAAACAGCAAAAATTTCAAGTACATATGGAAGATTCTCTAGAATTGATCACTTATTAAGTCACAAAATGGGCCTGAACAAATACAAAAATTTTGAAGTCATACTATGCACCTCTTCTGACCACAATACTATGAAATTTGAAGTCAACTACAAAAAGAAAAAAAAAACCTGGAAAGACCACAAATGCATGGGGGTTAAACAACATCCCACTAAGCAATGAATGGGTCAACCAGGAAATAAAAGAAGAAATTAAAAAAAATACATGGAAACAAACAAAAATGAAAACACAACAGTCTAAAATCTTTGGCATGCAGCAATGGTGGTCCTAAGAAGGAAGTATAGTGCAACACAAGCCTACCTCAAGAAGAAAGAAAAATCTCAAATAAAAAACCTAATCTAATACTTAAAGAAACTAGAAAAAGCACAACAGATGAAACCCAAGCCAGAAGAAGGAAGGAAATAATAAAGATTAGAACAGAAATAAATGAAATGTAATCTAAAAAAAAAAAAAAACAATAGAACAGATCAATGAAAGTAGGAGCTGGTTCTTCGAAAAAATTAATGCAATTGATGAACTTTAGCTAGATTTTTCACAAAGAGAATGAACCCAAATAAACAAAAATCACAACTGAAGAGTAGAAATGACAACCAGTACCAAAGAAATACAATTATAAGAGAATATTATGGAAAAACTGTATGCCAACAAAATGGAGAACCTAGAAATGGATAAAGTCCTAGAAACATATAAATTACTAAAACTGAAACAGGAAGAAACTGAAAACTTGAACAGACTGATAACCAATAAAGAAACTGAACCAGTAACAAAAAACTCCCTATGAACAAAATTTTTTCCAGAAACACATGGTGAATTCTATCAAACATTTAAAGAAAAGTTAATATTATTCACCTCAAGTGATTTTGCACCCCCAAAAAAACCCACAGATAAAGGAAAGCTTCCAGAATCATTCTATGAGGATAACATTGCCCTGATACCAAAATCAAATAAAGACTCCACAAAAAAGAAAACTACAGGCCAATATCCCTGATGAACAAAAAAGCAAAAAGTCTCAACAAAATACTAGCAAAAAAAATTCAGCAGTATAGTAAAAAAAAATTCACCATGATCAAGTCAGATTTATTCCTGCTTGTAAGTGTGATTCAATATTTACAAATCAGTCAATGTAATACATCACATTAATAAAAGAAAAGATAAGAACCATATTATCATTTCAATAGATGTAGGAAAAGTATTTGACAAATTACAACATCCATTCATGATAAAAATTATTAATAGTAGGTTTAGAGGGAAAATACCTCAACATTATAAAGGCCATATATAGGAAAAACACACAACTAATATCATCCTAAACGAAGAAAAACTGAGAGCTTTTCTTGTATGGTCAGGAACAAGGCAGGTATATCCACTCTCACCACTTTTATTTAACATAGTACTGAAAGTCATAGCCACACCAATCAGACTGCAAAAAGAAATAAAAGGCATCCAAATTGGCAACTAAAACTTCCAATATTTCCAGATGACATGATACTATATATACAAAACTTGAAAGATTCCACCCAAAAACTCCTTGAACTGATAAATGAATTCAGGAAAAATGCAGGATACAAAATCAACATACAGATTTTTTTTTCCATTTCTATATACCAATAATGAAGCAGCAGAAAGAGAAATTAAGGACTCAATCCCATTGAAAATTGTACCACAACCCATGAGATACCTAGGAATAAACCTAACCAAAGAGGTTAGAACCTATACTCAGAAAGAATAAAACACCAATGAAAGAAACTGAAGATGACACAAAGAAATGGAAAGACCTTTCATGCTTATGGATTAAAAGAACAAATATTGTTAAAATGTCTATATTACCCAAAACAATCTACACATTTAATGCAATTACTGAATACCAACAACTTTTTTCACAGAGCTAGAATAAATAATCCTAAAATTTGTATGGAACAAAAGGCCCTAAATAGCCAAATCAATTCTGAGAGAAAAAAAAAAGCTGGTACATCATATCATATCACATCACCATCATTATCTTAGAAAGCTATAGTGATCAAAACAGTATGATACTGGCAAAAAAAGAGATGCATAGATTAATGGGACAGAATCTAAAAGCCAGAAGTAAATCCATAACCATATGATCAATAAATCTTCAACAAAGAAAATATGCAAAGGAAAAAAGACAGTCTCTTCAACAAATGGTGTTGGGAAAGCTGGACGGCATCATGCAAAAGAATGAAAATGAGCCACTTTCTTATACCACACACAAAAATAAATTCAAAATGGATTAAAGACCTAAATGTGAGACCTGAAACCATAAAATTCATAGAGGAGATCTTAGGCAATAACTTCTTTGACATCGGCCAAAGCAACTTCTTTCTAGATATATCTCCTGGGGCAAGGGAAACAAAAGCAAAAATAAACTCTTGGAAATTCATCAAAACAACTGAGTAAACAAACAAACAAACAAAAACAAGGGAAGAAATAAGTATTAAAGCAGAAATGAATGAAATGAAAAATTTAAATAATCAAAATTCTGCTTTTTAAGACAGAGAAACCACTAGCTGGTTTGATGAAAGAAGAGAGGGCACAAACATACAAAATAATAAATGACAAAGGGAAAATAACCATTGAAACAGAAAAAGAAAATACACTATTTGTAAACTTCTATGCAAATAAATTTGAAATTCTACACGAAACAGATAATTTCCTAGAGAAATAGAAATGGCCAAAATTCTGACTTTAGTGTTAGAAAGGTTAAATTAGGCAATTTTCATAGAAGTAGAGAAAGTTATTAAGAAATTACCCCTAGGGGGTACCTGGGTGGCTTGGTCAGTTAAGCAACCAACTTGATTTCCACTCAGGTCATGATCTCAGGGTCATTAGACCAAGCCCTGCTTAAAATTCTCTCTCTCCCGCTCCCTGTCACTCCCTCCTAAACACTCACCCCCCCATAAAAAAGAAAGAAAGAAAGAAATTTTTCAAGAGCATTTAAAAGGAATGAACATTCCTTACCACCTTTTATGAAGTAAGTATGACATTGACAATTAACATGTAGATACAAAAATAATACAATATTAGCAAACACCCAACAATACATCTAGAAACCAATAAACTGTTACCAAATGGGATTTATTTCATTAATACAAGGTTGGTTCTATATTAGGAATTTCATTTATATCATTCACCAAAGTAATATAGTTAAGGACAAACAAATACCATGTGATTATCACCATATTACTAAACAAACCTGTGGGGAAATTCAACACCCATTCATGTTTTTAAAAAGGGGGGAAAAAACCTCAAGAAAATAGGAATCAGGCAATTTTTTCTTAACATGATAAAAGATCTTCAATGAATTCTTAATGCTAATATTTTATTTAATGTGGTACCACTAGAGGTTTTCCATTAAGGTCAGAAACAAGGAAAGTATGCCCACTTCTTCATTCCTATTCAATCTTGTACTACGTATATTACCTGACTAGAGAAATCAATTATATTAAGAACAGATAACAAAGGTATTGTGCTAACATCAGATAATTATGCTAATACAGATAACAAGGGTATATTATGCTTATGAATTAAGTCAATCAGAGAAAGACAATTATCATTGTCTTTCATATGGTTTCACTCATATGTGGAATATAAGGAATAGCACAGAGAACAATAGGGGAAGGGAGGGAAAACTGAATGGGAAGAAACCAAAAAGGGAGACAAACCATGAGAGACTCTTGATTCCAGGGAAACAGACTGAGGGTGGTGGAAAGGGAAGTGGGTGGGTGGGAGGATGGGGTCACTGGGGGATGGGCATTAAGTCGGTCACATGATGTGATGAGTACTGCATGTTATATGCAACTGATGAATCACTGAATATTATATCAAGAACTAATGATGTACTATGTGTTTGCTAATTGAATTTAAATTTTAAAAAATTTTAAAAGAATGGATAACAAGAAGTAAAGCCATTCAAATATAGATAGATAATAAAGCACACCTATAAAAACAAAAAGTCCTATAGAAACAAGATAAGTTAATGTAAGCAATAAAGAAATCAATAAGAAAGCAGGATGTAAAGTTAACATACAAAAATTAGTAGTCTTTACACATACAAACATACACACATGCACATACAATCGAGCTGGAGGACACATTTTTAGAAAACATCTTATATGCAATAGCAACTAAAAAGATTAAATGCATAAGAATAAAAGTAATAGAGACATCTATATAAGGACATTTTAAAGTGTTTATTTAAATTCGTTAGTTAACATACAGTGTAATACTAGCTTCATGTGAACAATATAGTGATTTAACACTTCCATACATCTAATGCTAATCACAAGTGCACTCTTTATTGCCCATTATCTATTTAATCCATCCCCCAACAAACCTCTCTTATGATAACTATCAGTTTGTTCTCTATAGTTAATAGTCTATTTCCTGGTTTCTCTGTCTCTCTCTCTCTCTTTATATAAAGCATTCCTGAAGGATACAGGGAAACTTGAATAAATGAAAATATGTTCACTGTCTTTGGATAAAATAACTCAACATTAAAAAAACTCAATTCTCCCTGTTAATGTATAAATGTAATAGAATCTCAAAAATACCAGCAAACACTTTTATTGCAGTTAGACAAGTTGATAATAAAATTCACATATTTAAAAAATGCAAGAATAACCAGGATATAAGTGAAAGAGAAAACCTATGAGAGGGGGGTAATGATACCAGTCATTAAAGCATACTATAAAGCCTATGTAATGACAACGTTGTGGTACTGGCACATAAACAGATGACAGCCCCATAAAATAAAATAGAAAACCCCCCAAAATGCCCAAGAACATGTAGAGATTTTAGTATATGATAAAAGGGCATGTAAAATCACTGAGGCAAAGATGGACATTTAATAAATGGTGTTGGAACAACTGAGACATTTGGGAAAAATAAAAGATCCATATCACACATCATATACAAAAAAAATGATAAAATCAGACAGGATATGGGAGGAACCCTACTTCAAATACAAACAACAACAGATTAATCTAACTATATTACAAATGAATATCTTAACCTCACTGAGGAGATGAGGAAGAACATAGCTAAACTAAGAAACTTGGGAAAACAGTATTTTGATTGAATCCCCTGAAGCTAAAGACAGAGAGAACTGTTCATAAATACATATTAGCAAATCTATTTATTTTTTAAAAGATTTTTATTTATTTGACAGACAGAGATCACAAGTATGCAAAGAGGCAGGCAGAGAGAGAGGGGAAAGCAGGCTCCCTGCCAAGCAGAGAGCCCAATGCAGGGCTCGATCCCAGGACCCTGGGATCATGACCTGAGCCAAAGGCAAAGGATTTAACCCACTGAGCCACCCAGGCACCCCAGCAGATTTATTTCTAACAGGTGTATTGTTTAACATTTCTTCAATTACTTTTTAAAAAAGATTTCATTTATTCATTTGAGAGACAGAGAGAGCTAAAGCAGAGGGAGCAGCAGGAAGAGGGAGAAACAGTCTCCCCACTGATCAGGGAGCCCAATGTGGGACTCAATCCCAGGACCCTGGGATCATGACTTGAGCTGAAGGCAGATGCCTAACCAACTGAGCCACCGAGGTGCCCCTCCCCAGCTACTTTATAACTACACCAGGAATGAACAAATGAGTAAATATTGTAGATAATGAGAGCTAGATCAGAGAAAGTAGTTATAAATAAAGCTAGAATGGATTGAAATCAGAATTATCAGCTCCTGAATTTGAATATCTATACATATAGGTAGGTACAGAAATGAATACAGCTATATCTATAAGTAGGGGCATATACATACCATATATTTCCTACCTTTGTTGATGGAGAGGACCTAGCAGCAATGAAACCCTAGTAGCAATGAACACACTTTGAGGTATTGGTTTCCAAATGTCATTCTACAAGAAAGAAAATGGGGTTCCTTAAAGAAAGAGCTTGATTCCAGGACTGGGGTGAGAAAAAAAAAAACACAAGATGAATATGAACATGTTATTATGCCAGTAAAGAAAGAAGTACACAAAAAAGGATAGGGTCATTTTGAAGGAACATAGAACCAAGCAAATGAAGTTCCCAATGAGTAAATCTGGAATGATTTGAAGAATAAAATAATCATATAATTTGACTATAACTCATGTGCAACATAGTGATTCATGAGTCAACATTGATATAAATTATTTGAATCAATATTTTGAAATACATTTTATAAAATAATTTCTATAAATAATTTAAAACATAAAAATAAATGGAGGAGAAAAAATGGCTTTTCAGGAGAATTCCAATAAATGTAGTAGGAGTGAGGAAAATAGAAAGTCACCATTGGTAGTAACTGTTGTTATCAAGATCCTTAGATTCTAAAAGTAGTGAGTAAAAGATTCAGAAGAAACAATATCTTTATACTCAAAGTATTTCTTACACAGTATTCCTACACAATATTTCCCATTACAAATGGGAAAAACACCATTACAATAGAGCAACATAACTGCCATCACCTTAATCAAGTGATCAAGATAAATATGACTAGTAATACCACATATGGACATCATGTACCCCATGACATGATGCATGGAAAGGGAACAGAATAACATGCGCAGTACAGTGTATAACACCTAAAGTTAAGTCTCAGTCATATGTATGCCTTGACATCTGGGGGAAACACAGAGGGCCTCAAATGGCCTAAACAATGCTCCCTTCCCTATTGTGCTCCCACAAATAAGGCCCCCTTGACAAAGAACCCTCCTTATCATGGAAACTATGTACAATACCTGCTTATCCCTGATAATGGGCATAGTTCTGCACCACAATTATTCAAATAAACAAATCATAACTTTCCATGTAAACCAAGGGTCACTTCATCCTCTTGTAACTACAAAACTGCCCCCCAACAGCTCCAATTGTTCACCCTCTTCCAGAGCATAACCTGTGAGGCTCTACCTGGCGTGTAGTGTCTTCTTCCCCAAGACAATGAGTAAATGTTACTAATAACCTGCTATGAATTCATCTGTTCAGTGTCCAGCATCATGTGCTCAGCCAGTCCCATAACAATAGAATGGAAAGATCTCTCCATTATTAACGGGGTGGAGGGGAAGAGAATAAAACAGGTATTCTTGCCAAAAATGTGTAACTTCAATCTAATCATAAGAAAACATCAGACCAATCCAAAATGACAGATATTCTATAAAATACTTTACCAGTATCTTCAAAATGTCAGGGCTGTGAAAGACCCAGAAAGACTGATAAACTGTCAGCCTCAAGGAGACTAAGGAGAAATGGCAACCAAATGAAGTGTGGTATCTTGAATGGGATCCTGGAATAGAAAAAGGACATTATCCATCAACAGATGAATGGATAAAGAAGATGCGGTATACACACACACACACACACACACACACACACACACACACACACACACACAATGGAATATTATGCAGCCATCAAAAAGGAAATCCTGCCATTTGCAACAATGTGGGTGGAACTAGAGGCTATTATGCTATGCAAAGTAAGTAAATCAGAGAAAGACAATTATGATATGATCTCACTGATATGATGAATTTGACAAACAAGACAGAGGATCATAGGGGAAGGGAGGGAAAAATGAAACAAGACTGAAAACAGAGGGAGACAAACCATAAGAGACTCTTAGTCTCAGGAAAAACACTGAGGGTTGCTGGAGGGGTGGAGGGTGGGAGAGATGGGGTGGCTGGGTGATGGACACTGGGAGGGTATGTGCTATGGTGAGTGCTGTGTATTGTGTAACACTGATGAATCACAGACACGTACCCCTGAAATAAATAATACATTATATATTAATAAAAACAAAAAAATTAAATAAAAAATAATAAAATGGGAATGGACTAAAAAAAAAGAAAAGGACATTAGTGGAACAATTGGTAAGATGCAAATAAAGTATGTATATTTGTTAATAGTACTGCATTGGTGTTAATTTCATAGTTTTTATAATTTTTCTAAGGTTATATAAGACACTATCATTAGGGAAATCGGATGAAAACTTTGTTATTTTTTGCAACCTTTCTGTAAGTCTAAAACTATTTCAAAATTAAAAAGAGATAAAATCAAGGGTTAAAAGAAGAGTTATTCTGTAAACTACACTGTTCGACAACAGTCTAATCAACTGAAATATGGTTAGGAGGACATTAAAAAGATGGACAAATGCTCATATCACATCACATTAAAAATTCATTAAAAATGAATTTTAAAAAATGAATTCAAACTGCTTTAGGGAGTCCATTATGAGAAATGAAACTGCAGTCATCTCCAAGATGTAAATGAATATTTATTTGTTCTTTAGATGAGAAAAGCATTTTTAAGTATAAAAGAAATGAAATGCAATGGACAGAAATATATATAATTCACTATTTTCAATTTAAAGTCTGGGATATCAAAACTAACTGCAAGCAAAATTAAGATGCAAAGGAGAATTATAATTTTTTTGAAGAAGAGAAAAAAAGAGAAAGGCTGTTAGGAGGTTTTAAGAGAGAACATGGTATGATTAGCCATACAGCTAAAGTGAATCATACCTTAGGATGGGGTATGCACAAGAGGGTGGAGGGGAAAGTAGACCTCTGAGTAATCCAACTGGATTGTCTTTGCCCTTTTTTTTTCATTAATCCCTAAACATTGACCCTGGATAAATTATTCCACTATAGGTGTAATTTATAGAAAGGATACTGCTGAAATTTACCTAATTGAAAGAAGAGTTGGAAAAAAACTTGGGTGCAATCCAGGACCTCAGCAACAGGAGCCCTTTACTTTCTCCCAGGAACTTGCTAAAAACAAGAGACAGGTTTGCTAAGGCTCGGCGTCTTAATGGTTCCTTTCCAAAGTCAAACTGGCTGGGAGAGGACTTCCATTGGCAGAATTTAGGCCACGTGACCCCCTGTGACTCAATCAATTTTGTACTGCAAGGCGGGACCAGACTTCTGACCCGCCCGGAAAATGCAGTTCAGTTCCCCTCCACGAAAGTGAAAGGGTTATGATTATGTGCTCAGTCCACCTGTTTGAATCTGCGTGGGTGGAAAGCAAGACACAATGTGTCTGCACCTGGTCAGAGTTTCTACCAGGCCAGGTCAAAAAACCTAGAGAACCAATGTCCAGATTTATTGGCAATACAGAAGTGGGTGTTAATTTAAAAATTAACACTTGATGACAAAAAGCTCTCAGATATTAGCGTCCCTGGTGTTCTGATATATTAAACAAGTCAAGTTCCCACCAAAGATGGGGAAAATGTGTTCTGACCCCTGCGTAGTGAAGCCAGCATAGCATTTACATTGACACCTGACAAAAGCAGCACAAAAGAGAAAACTTCCACCCAATAAAAGTCCTATCAATTACAAGAATAGCTAATATTTTTTAAGTTTCTCTCACCCCACACTCCTAATTCCACTTCTTCCCTTTTTGTTTCTTTTTCTTTTCCACATTATTTACCACCTTTTGGAATACAATATATTTTATTCATATGCTCTTTTTTTTATCACCCATCTCCTGTGGTGGAACAATATAAATCCCAGGAGAGCATAAATCTTTGTTTATTGTTCATTAATGTATCCTAAGTGCCTATAGTAGTTCCTAGATCAATGGATACTTGAATGTTTGTTGAATGAATAAGTAACATTTTCTCCAGCCACATTAGCTTCTTTTTCCTTCCTCTAACACTAACTCACTAGGCATGCTTCCATGCCTTTCTATATGCTTTCCTGTAACAACCTGCCTTCAGATATCCCTATAAGCACCTCCTTACTTAATTCATATTTCAGGTCACCTTATAAGACAAGTCTTACTCTTCTTCATGACATTGACCATATGATCGTAGTTTCGTTTTTGTTTGTTTTTGCTTTGCTTTAGTTTTTTTGTTTTTTTTTTTTTTTGCTTTTTCTGCTCTTTTTTTAAACAATTCTTTTATCCTAATGGCAAGTAAAGAAGTAGATGGGCCATGATTGTTTTAATTTTTGCAGAACAATATCATCTTTCAATATAGGAGATAATGGCATGAGATATCTTAAGATCGGATCCCTGGTCTTATGGTTTTAGCACCTAGCATCTTCATGACATTGGACAGATATATTGACTCTTCCAAGATTTCATTATTCATCCTTAAAATAAAAATAGCAACAGATGTGACCTCCTAAGGCTGTTGGGGGGTGTTGGTGTTCATTCAGATAACACTTAATAATTAGCATTGATTGTAAGTTATCAGAACTGAGGGTCAGGAGATCTGGGGTTCTTCCCAGTCTCTATTTCTTAAAGCTATTTTGAAGTTTCCAAGAAGTCACCTTAAGTCACACTGTGCTTTAGATTGTACTTCTGTCAAAAGGAATAAGCCCTGTCAATATTATTTACCATAAATGGTTTAAGATATAAATTTTTAATTTATCATGAACATCATTAACTTTTTTAAAGGGCGATGGACAGTTGAAGTGCTTAGGGTGTCCAGAAAAAAATCCTAGAAAAACACAGAGATAATGAGAAAACCTGTTACTCCTCACTCAAAGGACAGGATATTTGTCCAGCCTAATGTGAAATATTGCGCAGAGAATCCTGAACAGAAAATAATTGAGAAGTCAGATTGGAGTCCCACTTGTACTGAGGAGAAACCCTCCAGGAACTTAGTGCAGAACAGAACAGCAGATACTTTTCAAGAGCAGAATTTTAAGGTAATTATTTTAAGTTTTTTTTTTCATATCCCCTAAACAAATCTTGAAAACATCCCCCTCATCTTTTTTTAATTTTTTATTTCTTATTTTTTTATAAACATATAAAGTATTTTTGTCCCCAGGGGTACAGGTCTGTGAATCACCAGGTTTACACACTTCACAGCACCCTCCATAGCACATAACCTCCCCAATGTCCATAACTCCCATCCCCCTCTCCCAACCCCCCCCTCCCCCCAGCAACCCTCAGTTTGTTTTGTGAGATTAAGAGCACTTATGGTTTGTCTCCCTCCCCATCCCATCTTGTTTCATTTATTCCTCTCCTATCCCCCCAAGCCCCCATGTTGCATCTCCACGTCCTCATATCAGGGAGGTCATATGATACTTGTCTTTCTCCGATTGACTTATTTCACTAAGCATGATACCCTCTAGTTCCATCCACGTCATCACAAATGGCAAGATTTCATTTCTTTTGATGGCTGCATAGTATTCCATTGTGTATATATACCACTTCTTCTTTATCCATTCATCTGTTGATGGACATCTAGGTTCTTTCCATAGTTTCGCTATTGTAGACATTGCTGCTATAAACATTTGGGTGAATGTGCCCCTTCGGATCACTACGTTTGTATCTTTAGGGTAAATGCCCAGTAGTGCAAGTGCTGGGTCATAGGGTAACTCTATTTTCAACATTTTGAGGAACCTCCATGCTGTTTTCCAGAGTGGTTGCACCAGCTTGCATTCCTACCAACAGTGTAGGAGGGTTCTTTTTTCTCCGCATCCTCGCCGGCATCTGTCATTTCCTGACTTGTTAATTTTAGCCATTCTGACTGGTGTGAGGTGATATCTCATTGTGGTTTTGACTTGTATTTCCCTGATGCCAAGTGATGTGGAGCACTTTTTCATGTGTCTGTTGGCCATCTGGATGTCTTCTTTGCAGAAATGTCTGTTGATGTCCTCTGCCCATTTCTTGATTGGATTATTTGTTCTTTGGGTGTTGAGTTTGCTAAGTTCCTTATAGATTTTGGATACTAGCCCTTTATCTGATATGTCGTTTGCAAATATCTTCTCCCATTCTGTCAGTTGTCTTTTGGTTTTGTTAACTGTTTCCTTTGCTGTGCAAAAGCTTTTGATCTTGATGAAATCCCAATAGTTCATTTTTGCCCTTGCTTCCCTTGCCTTTGGCGATGTTCCTAGGAAGATGTTGCTGCGGCTGAGGTCGAAGAGGTTGCTGCCTGCGTTCTCCTCAAGGATTTTGATGGATTCCTTTCTCACATTGAGGTCCTTCATCCATTTTGAGTCTATTTTCGTGTGTGGTGTAAGGAAGTGGTCCAATTTCATTTTTCTGCATGTGGCTTTCCAATTTTCCCAGCACCATTTATTGAAGAGGCTGTCTTTTCTCTTTTTTTTTTTTTTTTTTCTGTGGAGCCACTGATTTATTTGGGTTAGATATAGATGTTAACTTTCTTTTTTTTTTTCACTTTCATTTTATTTATTTTTTCAGTGTAACAGTATTCATTCTTTTTGCACAACACCCAGTGCTCCATGCAAAACGTGCCCTCCCCATTACCCACCACCTGTTCCCCCAACCTCCCACCCCTGACCCTTCAAAACCCTCAGGTTGCCCCAACCTCCCACCCCTGACCCTTCAAAACCCTCAGGTTGTTTTTCAGAGTACATAGTCTCTTATGGTTCGCCTCCCCTCCCCAATGTCCATAGCCCGCTCCCCCTCTCCCAATCCCACCTCCCCCCAGCAACCCCCAGTTTGTTTTGTGAGATTAAGAGTCATTTATGGTTTGTCTCCCTCCCAATCCCATCTTGTTTCATTTACTCTTCTCCTATCCCCCTACCCCCCCATGTTGCTTCTCCATGTCCTCATATCAGGGAGATCATATAATAGTTGTCTTTTCTCCATTGGACATTCTTTCCTGCTTTGTTGAAGATTAGTTGACCATAGAGTTGAGGGTCTATTTCTAGGCTCTCTATTCTGTTCCACTGATCTATGTGTCTGTTTTTGTGCCAGTACCATGCTGTCTTGATGATGACAGCTTTGTAATAGAGCTTGAAGTCTGGATTGTGATGCCACCCACTTTGGCTTTCTTTTTCAATATTCCTTTGGCTATTCGAGGTCTTTTCTGGTTCCATATAAATTTTAGGGTTATTTGTTCCATTTCTTTGAAAAAAATGGATGGTATTTTGATAAAGATTGCATTAAATGTGTAGATTGCTTTAGGTAGCATAGACATTTTCACAATATTTATTCTTCCAATCCGGAGCATGGAACATTTTTCCATTTCTTTGTGTCTTCCTCAATTTCTTTCATGAGTACTTTATAGTTTTCTGCATATAGATTCTTTGCCTCTTTGGTTAGGTTTATTCCTAGGTATCTTATAGTTTTGGGTGCAATTGTAAATGGGATTGACTCCTTAATTTCTCTTTCTTCTGTCTTGTTGTTGGTGTACAGAAATGCAACTGATTTCTGTGCATTGATTTTATATCCTGACACTTTACTGAATTCATGCACAAGTTCTAGCAGTTTTGGAGTGGAGTCTTTTGGGTTTTCCACATATAGTATCATATCATCTACAAAGAGTGATAGTTTGACTTCTTCTTTGCCGATTTGGATGCCTTTCATTTCTTTTTGTTGTCTGATTGCTGAGGCTAGGACTTCTAGGACTATGTTGAATAGCGGTGGTGATAATGGACATCCCTGCCGTGTTCCTGACCTTAATGGAAAAGCTTTCAGTTTTTCTGCATTGAGAATGATATTTGCAGTGGGTTTTTCATAGATGGCTTTGATAATATTGAGGTATGTGCCCTCTATCCCTACACTTTGAAGAGTTTTGATCAGGAAGGGATGCTGTACTTTGTCAAATGCTTTTTCAGCATCTATGGTGAGTATCATATGGTTCTTGTTCTTTCTTTTATTAATGTGTTGTATCACGTTGATTGATTTGCGGATGTTGAACCAACCTTGCAGCCCTGGAATAAATCCCACTTGGTCGTGGTGAATAATCCTTTTAATGTACTGTTGAATCCTATTGGCTAGTATTTTGGTGAGAATTTTTGCGTCTGTGTTCATCAAGGATATTGGTCTGTAGTTCTCTTTTTTGGTGGGATCCTTGTCTGGTTTTGGGATCAAGGTGATGCTGGCCTCATAAAATGAGTTTGGAAGTTTTCCTTCCATTTCTATTTTTTGGAACAGTTTCAGGAGGATAGGAATTAGTTCTTCGTTAAATGTTTGGTAGAATTCCCCTGGGAAGCCGTCTGGCCCTGGGCTTTTGTTTGTTTGGAGATTTTTGATGACTGTTTCAATCTCCTTACTGGTTATGGGCCTGTTCAGGTTTTCTATTTCTTCCTGGTTCAGTTGTGGTAGTTTATATGTCTCTAGGAATGTATCCATTTCTTCCAGATTGTCAAATATGTTGGCATAGAGTTGCTCATAGTATGTTCTTCTAATTGTCTGTATTTCTTTGGTGTTAGCTGTGATCTCTCCTCTTTCCTTCATGATTTTATTTATTTGGGTCCTTTCTCTTTTCTTTTTGATGAGTCTGGCCAGGGGTTTATCAATCTTATTGATTATTTCAAAGAACCAGCTCCTAGTTTCACTGATTTTTTTCTATTGTTTTTTTGGTATCTATTTCATTGGTTTCTGCTCTGATCTTTATGATTTCTCTTCTCCTGCTGGGTTTAGGGTTTCTTTCTTGTTCTTTCTCCAGCTCCTTTACGTGTAGGATTAGGTTGTGTACTTGAGACCTTTCTTGTTTCTTGAGAAAGACTTGTATCACTACATATTTTCCTCTCAGGACTGCCTTTGCTGTGTCCCACAGATTTTGAACTGTTGTGTTTTCATTATCATTTGTTTCCATGAATTTTTTCCATTCTTCTTTAATTTTCTGGTTGACCCATTCATTCTTTAGAAGGATGCTGTTTAGTTTCCATGTATTTGGGTTCTTTCCAGCTTTCCTCTTGTGATTGAGTTCTAGCTTCAGAAGGCATTGTGGTCTGAAAATATGCAGGGAATGATCCCAATCTTTTGATACCGGTTGAGACCTGATTTGTGACCCAGGATGTGATCTATTCTGGAGAATGTTCCATGTGCACTTGAGAAGAATGTGTATTCTGTTGCTTTGGGATGAAATGTTCTGAGTATATCTGTGATGTCCATCTGGTCCAGTGTGTCATTTAAGGCCTTTATTTCCTTGTAGATCTTTTGCTTGGATGATCTGTCCATTTCATTGCCCCTCATATTTTTAATTTGCAAAGGATATAATTTCTGGTATGTTGCATATTTTATATGTGCTTTAAATCCTTTTTCTAAATCTTGGTGCCACAAACATAGTTCAGTCAATTTATGGGAAATGTTGAGTATGTTACTCAATTGGAAAATTAGTCTGATCAGGATTTACTCTTTATAAGAAAAACTACGATTTAATTTTTCAGTTTCAGTAAATGTATAAATGACTATGTATGGTATTTTTCTTCTGAATCCTAAATCTAATACTGGTAGGTCTATAGTAAGATAGCTAAATACAGGAAACCCACTTTGCTTCCTCAAAACTATGATTCAGATATATGCAATCTCAATAAGCAATATACTAGATATTTCTTCCCCTGGATGAGTGCAGCATAGATTCAGGAAGAATTAGATAAATGTCTTCCTTTTGTAAAAAAAAATTAAGATATTTTTAACATTTTATTCTGAGATGATTGTAGATTCACATGCATCTGTAAGAAATAATGCTTAGAAATCCAAGGTACTCTTAATCTCACAAAACAAACTGGGGGTTGCTGGGGGGAGGTGGGATTGGGAGAGGGGGAGGGGGCTATGGACATTGGGGAGGGTAAGTGCTATCGTGAGTGCTGTGAAGTGTGTAAACCTGGCGATTCACAGACCTGTACCCCTGGGGATAAAAATACATTATATGTTTATTAAAAAAAAATTTGGAAGGGGAGGCAAACCATAAGAGACTATGGACTCTGAAAAACAACCTGAGGGTTTTGAAGGGTCAGGGGTGGGAGGTTGGGGGAACAGGTGGTGGGTAATGGGGAGGGCACGTTTTGCATGGAGCACTGGGTGTTGTGCAAAAAGAATGAATACTGTTACGCTGAAAAAATAAATAAAATGGGAAAAAAAATAAATTAAAAAAAAAAAAGAAATCCAAGGTACACTTTATCTGATTTTTCCCAGTGATAATATATTACAAAATTATAGTATACTATCAGAACCAGGATACTGACATTGATAAAACCCACTGATCTCATTTAGGTTGTTTCAGTTTTACTTCAGTGTGTGTGTGTATACTTACTTCTATGCAGTTTTATCACGTGTAGGTCCATGTTTCCACCACAACAGACAAAATTCTAAACAAGTCCAACATCACAATGATCTCCCTTGTGTTATCATTTTGCAATTACACCTATCTTCCTTCTAGAATGATTCTCCATACCAAACCACTGGAAACTACTAAATTGTCTTCATTTCTAAATTTTTGTCATTTCAAAAATCTTATATAATTGGAATCATAAAATACATAAGTTTTAGAACTGGCTTTTTTTAAACTCCCCATAATTCCCTGGAGATCTACCAACGTTTTTCCAGGTGTCAAGAATTTATTACTTTTTGGGAAGTAGGGTGGCTCAGTCATTAAAGTGTCTGCCTTGGCTCAGGTCATGATCTCAGTGTCCTGGGGTTGGGCCCTGCATTGGGCTCCCTGCTTGGCAGGAAGCCTGCTTCTCCCTCTCCCAATCCCCCTGCTTATGTTCCCTCTCTCACTATGTCTTTCTGTGTCAAATAAATAAATAAATATCTTTTAAAAAAAAGTTTACTTTTTAATTTTGAGTAGTGATCCATGATGTGGATATACCACAATTTGTTTCATTCATTCAAGGATTCATTCATTGGGTTTTTCCAGTCATTGACTTACAAGTAAGTTTGCTGTGAACAATTGTGTAGATGTTTCTGTGTGAAATTAAACATTTAATTCTGTGGTCTAAAAGCCTGCAAGTGAGATTTCTGGCTTGTATGTTTAATTCATATTTAGTTTTAAAGAAAGTGCCATACTGTCTTATAAAGTGGCTAAACCTATTTTACATTCCCTCCAGAAATGTATAAGCAATCTAGCTTCCCTCCATATCCTTGCCAGTATTTGGTGTTACCATTTTTTTATTTTAGTTGTTCTAATATGTGTGTAGTAATATTCTCACTGAAGTCTTAATTTGCATTTCTAATGATTAATGATGATTAATGATATTGAAGATATTTTACTGTGCTTATTTGCCATCTGTATATCCCCTGTGGTGAAATTTTTGCTGTATTTTGCACTTTTTCTTCTTGGATTCCTTGGTTGTTGATTGTTGAGCTCTATAAGTTATTTTTATTTTCTAGATAGTACATTTTGTTGGATACATGGCTTTCAAATTTTTCTCTTGTCTGTAGCTTGTATTTTCATTCTTTCATAGCATCTTCCACAAGGAAAAGTTTTTTATTTAGATGAGGTCTAATTTATTGATTTTTTAAAATGGATTGTGCTTTTGATTGTCAAATCAGAGAACTTTGCCTAGGTCTAGATCCATTCTCCCCAGTGATATTTTCTGAAATTATTATAATTTTACACTTTACATTTAATTCTGTGACATATTAAGTTAATTTTTAGTTCTATGTTCTGTTCTACTGATATATGTGTCTATACCTCTTCTAATGCCACATTATCTTAATTGCTGTAACTATATAGTAAGATTAACATCACATGAAGTGATTCTTTTTACTTTCTTATTCCTTATCAATTATGTTTTAGCTATTCTAGTGTTTTGTATTTCCATATAAATTTTATTTTTTATTTTTAGATTTTATTTATTCATTTGACAGAGAGAGAGCAAGAGAGGCAACAGCAGCAGGGGGAGTGGGAGATGGAGAGCCAGGCTTCCTGCCAAGGTGGGAGCCTGATGCGGGGCTCCATTCCAGGATCCTGGAATCAGGACCTGAGCCTAAGGCAGACGCTTAATGACTGAGCCACCCAGGCGCCCTTTCCGTATAAATTTTAGAATAAGATTCTCTACATCTGTATTGTATGTGTGGAGGTTCCTTTGATTTGTCCTACATTCCTGACCATCCCAACATGCACATACATAGGCAAGCTAAAGAATATTGTTTCTGAGATTTGTGTTGCATAAGTGACTTCAGGAGCCTAACTAGTTGACATTAGCTGACCTCCAGGTAAGATCTGGCCCTTTTGGTCTGGAGGCCAAGAATTATAAATCTCACCTTACACCCCCTTCTGCTCCAGGCTGGGCTGCACACCCCCTGCCCCGCCACCAGAAAGGAATCCGGGAAGGGAGGCATGCACACATAGCCAGGCTCCTTGAATACGTTAAGACATGATAACATAGGAATGTAGCTCGCTCCAAACTGCATGTAGGCAAACAAATGCTTAACTTCAGACCCCATCATTTGCCCTATAAATACATGGGGTTAGTCAAATAGAAGTCTTACCTGAGGGGAGGATGCTCTGACCAGGCCGCTCAATTGGGATTCCAGCCAGCTGCCTTCACTGGGCTTCCCCAGCTAGGGAGACTGGATGATGTTGTAAGTGCCCACTCCAGAGGAGAAACGATAAACTTTTCCTCCAGTTTAGAGACTGGTGCCCTGGCTTTGATAACAAGGTTCAAGACTGAAAGCCTGTGAAACCTTCAAAATGTAAAAGGAACATTGCGTTTCTTTTGTTTAATGAATGTCATTCCTGAGTGAATAGGAGAGAATGAAAAGACTCTTTGAATATTGCAGAAAACTCCTATGCTAATGATTAAAGCTACGAAGTATCCATTCTCAATCACCATTTTGCAATAATATTTTTTTCTTTTGCGAAGTTTGTTGGAATATGTCATTGTGTCTGAATTTGCATTTGACCTTAGGTTGTGGAGCTGAAGCTGCAAGCTCTTGGTGTGTCTCTAAAGAAAGTCTTTCCTCCTAAGTATGTGAGGGCATAGGTTTTTTATGTTTGGAAAGTTTAATAAATTTGATAATTTTCTTAAAATTAGTTCGAACCCTGGTCTTCTTGAATTATTGATTCTAAAAAATGCTTAAATACAATAATTCCGAGGGAAAAAAAACTGCTACTTTAAAAAATTTAAGCAGATTTTGGAGCGCCTAGGTGGCTCAGTGGGTTAAAGCCTCTGCCTTCAGTTCAGGTCATGATCCCAGAGTCCTGGGATTGAGACTCTGGGATTGAGCCCTGCATCAGGCTCTCTGCTCAGTCGGGAGCCTGCTTCCGTCTCTCTCTGCCTGCCTCGCTGCCTACTTGTGATCTCTGTCTGTCAAATAAATAAAATCTTTTAAAAAATAAAAAAATAAAAAATTTAAGCAGATTTTAAAAATCTGCTACTTTAAAAATGTGCCAGCCTTTCAGGAAGACAGACAAAAAGAAAATCACCTTTCTCAAAGAAACTAGATCTTAGAATCATTTTTAGTAATAATCCATATTTATGTGAATTCTTAAGCAAATAAGACTAGTTTGATAATTTTAGCTTATACACAGATACATTTCTTCATTCTGATTATAATATGGAATTTAATAAAAGTACATATTTTGTTTTCTGGAAGAGTTGGTTTTGTTTTCTCATGCAGAATTTAGTTTATTTAAACTTCCTAAATACCTATACTGGTTTTATTAAATATACAAGTTAATATCACAACCACATAATCCTATATAGAGTAAAGCTATCTCTCAAAAGTGAAGGCAACATAAAAGCATTTCGAGATAAAGGAAACTGAGGAAATTTATTTTTAGCAGGCCATTCTTATAAGAAATACTGGAAGAATTTCTTCAGGATCAAAGCAAGTGACAACAAATGGTAATTCAAATGCAAACAGAAAATAGAGACTAATATGCTAAGCAAAATAAGTCAGTCAGAGAAAGACAAACCATTTCACTCATATGTGGAATTTTAAGAAACAAAATAAATGAGCACAGGGATAAGTATAAGACAGAGAGGCAAACCGAGAAGCAGACTTTAGACTATAGTTACCATAGGGAAAGTGTGTGGGGGAATGGGTTAAATAGGTAATGGGCAATAAGGAGTGCATTTGTGATAAGGATAAGGTGTTGTATGGAAATATTGAATCACTGTATTGTATACCTGAAACTAATATTACACTGTATATTAACTAACTGAAATTTAAATGAAAACTTAAAGAATAATGGTAAAGATGATTATGTAATTATAAAAGACAATGCAAATGCATATTTTCTCCTTTCTCTTTGACTGAAAAGCAATTGTATTAAATAATATGTATATATGACTGGATCTATAACATATAAAAATGTAATATACTTGTGATATGTTTACCAATAATAATTCAAAAGAGTTGGGTGGATCAAAGCTGTATTGGGCTAAAGAAATGACTACAGATGGTGAAGTATTAATGATAATAAATAACAATTATAATAATTAATATTATGTAATATTAATAGATGTAGTATGTACAATAATAAGATGACAAAAAGGGGAGGAGAAAGGGAATAGAGCTATATAGGAGTAATGTTTCTATATATCACTGGAATTTAACTAATACAAATATGCATCTGATAAGATACAATGTATATGGTAAGCACTACAGCAACAACTATATAGAGTAAAAAAAATACGGAAGTGTTAATATTTCACTAGAAAATACTCACTTAACGCAAAAGAAAGGTGTAATGAAGGAATACAAGAACAAAAAAAACCATGAGACATAAAAAAATAGAAATAATTTAGTTTTTATAATTAGTTACATGCTATATAACCACATTAAACCCACCAGTTAAGAGACAGACATTGACAGAATGGATAATTATGATCCAACTATATGCTGTATACAACGAGCTCACTTTAGATTCAAAGACACAACTAGGATGAAAATAAAAGGATAGAAAATGTATCACATGCAAACAATAACTGAAAGAGAGCTGAATTGACGATATTAATATAAAGACACATTCCACAAAAACAGAAAAACTGTTCAAGATAAAAAAGGACATTATCTATTTTTCAAAACAAGTGTACAAAGCAATCAATTCATTTAGAAGATATAACAGTTATAAACATATATAATTAAATTCCAGAGTATGAAGGTATAGGAAGTAAACACTGACAGAACTAAAGGGAGAAATAAGTATACAATAGTATTGGAGATTTTAATATCCAGTTTTCAATAATAAAACAACCCCCCCAAAAAGAAACAACCAGACAGTGGCAGGGTCATGAATCACAGACAGTCGCCAGTCATGCAGGGCCCGTGCCAACACAGTATCACCCAGGAGGGTGCATGTTGGCAGCTGCCTTGGCTGCCATCGCCCCAGAGGAGGGATCTCTGTGCACCTATGGTGTGAGGCTTGAGAAGGAGCACGGAGATCTATTCGTGGTGGCACCTCGAAGTCGGCTACCTTCACTTCCAGGTGCCCAGCAAGGTTCGAGTTCTCAGGCTACTATGGAAAGAGAATAGAGAAACTAGGAGCATTTTTTTTAAATCGTCCTTTGACTTCACAGAGTTACTGTGGCCTTTGGAACTAGCATGACAGATACAGAGCATCTAACAAAATAATGGCAGCTGCTCACCTTGACCCAAACTTGAATCACTCACTGAATTTGAGTACCAGTATTCACCTGGGTACTGGAGCGGAACGTTCCCCTGAGGCAATGGAGCAATTGTTGAAGGTGTTTTATTTTGAAAACAGCAGTGAACCAGCCACTTGGGCCAGTATTACCAGGCATGGAGATGCTAGTGATATCCAGGCATCTTTCAGAAGACAGCGGACAGTCACAAAGTAAAGCACATGGCCTGCTATGGATTTTGCCTCAGTCACCTGTGGTCAGAAGAGGTTCACTGGCTCCATTTGGATATGGTTGTCTCTAATGTGAGGGAGAAGTATGAATTTGGACATCCACCAGAGAAATGAAAGTAAGATTACATACATACTTAGATATAACTCACACTTGATTTATTTTGCATATCCTCACACATAAGAGGATAAATGTCTTTGCTTAATTTTCATATTGATTATGACTCATGTATAAATAAAATTGGCTGGTAATGATTAACCAGTGATATCTTCTGAATAAATAAATAAAAACAACTAGGCAGAAATCAACATAGAAAAAGAAGACTTGAACATACTAATTAGTGTTGAGCCATTAGCCTTAATAGACATTTACAGAACACACCATTCAACAACAGAATGTACATTCTTCTCGAGTGAACGTTGGGAACATTCTCCAGGATAGACCTTATGTTAGACCATGAAACAAACCTCAAAAAATTCCAAAGTATAGAAATAATTCAGTGTAGTTCTTTGGTCACCAAAGGATGAAATTAGTAATCAATAACAGAAAAATAAATTTGGGAAGCTCATAAATATGTGGAAATCAAACAACACACTTTCAGAAGTTTATGTTTTTGAGTACCCAATGAATAAAAGAAAAAATAAAAAGGGAAATCAGAATACTTTGAGATAAATGAAGATGAAGACACAACATACCAAAAGTTATGAGATGCAGATAAAGCAGTGCTTAGATGGCAATTTACTGTTGTAAATGCTAATATTAATAAAGAAGAAAGATTTAAAAACCAGTGATTTAAACTTTCCCCTTAGGACACTAGAGAAAGAAGAGCAAACTGAACATAATGCAGCCAAAAAAGAAGGAAATAATAAAGACTGGAGTGGAAATTAATGAAATCAAATACAAAGAAAACAATAAAGAAGATGAATGAAACCAAAAGCTGGTTCTTTGAAAAGATTAACAAAATTGGAAAACTTTTTTTTAAATTTTTTTAATCTACAAGAAATTTATATTTATTTAATTTTATTTTTTTCAGTGTTCCAAGATTCATTGGCAAACTTTTAGATAGATTGATCAAGAAGGAAGAGATAAAATTCAAACTACTAGAATTAGATATAAAAGTTGGGACATTACTATGATTTTAATAAAAATTAAAAGGATTATAAAGGAATACTGTGAACAATTATATGCTAATAAATTAGATAATTTACATGGAATGAACAAATTACTAGAGAGACATGAACTATAGAAATTATTCCAGAAGAGAGACAACCTAAATAGACATATGTAGTAAATGAAGAAATTGAATTAGTGAAAAAGAAATACTACCCACAAACAAAACCTCAGGTCCAAATGACTTCAGAACTGAATTATACCAAATATTTAAAGAATAGTCAGTACTTCACAAACTCTTACAAAAAACATAAAAAGAGAACAGATCCCAAATCAATTAAAAAGGGGAGTATTGTTTCACTCAGCATAATCACTTCCAGTCCCGTCCATGTTGCAACAAAAGTTGGGTATTCATCTTTCTTCTACCACCTTCTCCTTGAGGTTAATTTCAGGGACAAATAAAAATCTTAAAAATCTTTCCCGCAAATATTAGTAACTATTAAAAAAAACCGGGGAGTATTGGCCTGATATCAAAACCAGACAATGACAACACAAGAAAACTAAAGATTGATAATTCTTATGAATATGAATATAAAATTTATGAATATAAAAATTATGAACAAAATACAAACAGAATCTAGCAAACTAAAAAAGAGTTATACACCCTTACCAAGTGGGATTTAGCTCAAGAATGCAAGGCTGGCTTAACACCTCAAGATTAATTAATGTAATATATTATAAAATAGAATAATAAATAAAAACCACATGACTATCTCCCTAGACACAGGACAAAAATATTTGACAAAATCCAAGATTACTCATGATATAAAAAATATTCAACAAACTAGGAATGGAAGGGAAAAACTTGCTCAGTTTTTTTCCTGAAAAGCCCAGAACTAAAACACACTAATGGCGGAATATTATATGTGTTCCTTATAAGATTACAAAAATTACAAAGTACCGCTGAGCAACATAGCATCAGAGGTTTCCAGGGTGACTAGGCAAGAAAAATAAAGGTATCCTTGGAATTGAATTGGAAAGGAAGAAGTAAAACTATATCCACAGATAATATGAACTTCTGTGTAGAAAATCGTAAGGAATCCACTATTAGAATTAATAATGACTCCAGCAAAATTGGAGGATATAAGAATAAAATGTGAAAATCAATTGTCCTTTTACACACTTGCAATGAACAATCTAAAACAAAATTAAGAATGTAATCCCATTTACAATGGCACCTCCAAACTGAAAGTGAGAGGGTGGAAAAACATCTATTGTGCTAATGGACATCAAAAGAAATCTGAAGTAGCCATACTTATACCAGACAAACTAGATTTTATTTATTTATTTATTTATTTATTTATTTTTAAAGATTTTATTCATCCATTTGACACAGAGAGAGCAAGGGCGAAAGAGAGACGCAGACAGAGACAGAGACAGAGAGACAGAGAGACAGAGAGCAAGCACAAGCAGGGGGAACGGCAGGCAGAGGAGTAGCAGGCTCCCCACTGAGAAAGGAGCCTGATGTGGGGCTCAATCCTGGGACCATGGGATCATACCTGAGCCAAAGGCGTCCACTTAACCAATTGAACCACCTAGGTACCCCCAGACAAACTAGATTTTAAACCAAAGACTGTAATAAGAAATGAAGAAGGACACTATATCACAATAAAGGTGTCTATCCAACAAGAAGTTCTAACAATTATAAATATTTATGCTCCCAACTTGGTAACAGCCAAATATATAAGCTAATTAATAACAAACTTAAAGAAATTCATTGATAATAATATAATAATAGAAGGTGACTTTAAGGGACGCCTGGGTGGCTCAGTGGGCTAAAGCCTTAGCTTTTGGCTCAGGTCAAGATCTCAGGGTCCTGGGATCGAGCTCCACATCAAGCTCTCTGCTCAGCAGGGATCCAGCTTCCCCCCTCTCTCTCTGCCTGCCTCTCTGCCTACTTGTGATCTCTGTCTGTCAAATAAATAAATAAAATCTTTAAAAAAATAAAATAAATAAAACTAAATTTTTTTTAAAAAGGTGACTTTAAATCCCAACTCACATCAATGGGAAAAATCATCTAAGCAGAAATTCAACAAGAAAACATTGGCTTTGAATGACAGTGGACCAGATGGACTTAACAGATATATTCAGAGAATTTCATCCCAAAGCAGAAGAATACACATTCTTTTCGAGTGCACGTAGAGCATTCTCCAGAATAAATAACTGGGTTACAAATCAGCCCTCAACCAGTATGAAAAGATTGAGATCATGCATATTTTCAGATCACAACGCTATGAAACTTGAAGTCAACCACAATAAAAAAATAGGAAATACTGCAAATACATGGAGGTTAAATAACATCCTACTAAAGAATGAATGGGTTAAGCAGGAAATTAAATAAGAAAATTTAAAAATATATAGGCAAACAAAAATGAAAATGCAACAGTCCAGGGATGCCTGGGTGGCTCATACAGGCCTTCCTCAAGAAGCAAGAAAGGTCTCAAATACACAACCTAACCTTACACCTAAAGCAGCTGGGAAAAGAACGGCAACTGATACCTAAAACCTGCAGAAAGCGACATAATTAGGATCAGAGCAGAAATTATATAGAAATTTTAAAAAAACACTAGAACAGATCAATGAAACTAGGAGCTGGTTCTTTGAAAGAATTAATAAGACTGATAACCCTCTCGCCAGACTTACCAAAAAAAAAAGGGGGGGGGAGAAACAACCCAAATAAATAAAATCATGAATGAAAGAGGAGAGATTACAATCAACACTGCAGAAATATAAATTACTGTAAGAGAAATTTATGAGCAGTTACATGCCAACAAATTAGGCAATCCAGAAGAAATGGATAAATTTCCAGGAGCATATAAACTAACAAAACTGAAACAGAAAGGAAGAAAAAAATTAAACAGACCCATAAAATGCAAAGAAATTCAATCAGTCATCAAAAATCTTCCAACAAACAAGATTCCAGGGCCGGATGGCTCCCAGGGGAGATCTACCAATAATAATAATAATAATAATAATAACAATGCTGATTCTTCCAAAACTGTTTCAAAAAAAAATAGAAGAGGGGGGCACCTGGGTGGCTCAGTGGGTTAAGCCTCTGCCTTCGGCTCAGGTCATGATCCCAGGGTCCTGGGATCGAGCCCCGCATCGGGCTCTCTGCTCAGCGGGGAGCCTGCTTCCTCCTCTCTCTCTGCCTGCTTCTCGGCCTGCTTGTGATCTCTGTCTGTCAAATAAATAAATAAAATCTTTAAAAAAAAAATAGAAAAGGAAGGAAAACTTCCAAACTCATTCCATGAGGCCAGCATCACCTTCGTCCCAAAACCAGACAAAGACTCCACTAAGAGGAGAGTTAAAGACAAATATCCGTAATAAACATGGATGCAAAAATTCACAAGATACTTAGCTAATCAAACCAAATGGTACATTAAAAGGACAATTCACCATGATCAAGTGAGATTTATTCCTGGGCTTCAGGGGTGGTTCAATATCTGCAAAACAATCAACATGATACACTACATTAATCAAAGAAAGAATAAGAACAATATGATCATCTCAATAGATGCAGAAAAAGCATTTGAAAAGTATGGCATCCTTTCTTGATAAAAAACCCTCAAGTAGGGATAGAAAGAACATGCCTCAACATCATAAAGGCCATATATGAAAAACCTACAGCTAATATCATCCTCAATGAGGAAAAACTGAGAGCTTTTCCCCTAAGGTCAGGAGTATGACAGGGATATCCACTCTCACCACTGTTGTTCAATATAGTCCTGGAAGTCCTAGCCCCAGAAATCAGACAACAAAAAGAAGTAAAAAGACACCCAAAAGGGGAAGCAAAAAGCCAAATTTCACTCTTCACAGAAGACATGATACTCTATGTAGAATACCTGAAAGACTCCACCAAAAAACTTACTAAAACTGATTCATGAATCCATCAAAATGGCAGGATATAAAATCAATGTAAAGAAATCTGTTGCATTCCTATACACCAATAATGAAGCAGCAGAAATAAATCAAGGAATTGATCCCATTTACAACTGCACTAAAAATCATAAGAAACCCAGGAATAAACCCAAACAAAGAGGTAAAAGTTTTATTTGTATGCTGAAAACTATAGAACACTTATGAAAGAAATAGAAGACACAAAGAAATGGAAAGACATTCTATGCTCATGGATTGGGGGAAAAAATGTTAAAATGTCTATACTACCCGAAACAATCTACACATTCAATGAGATCCCAATCAAATAACATCAGCATTTTCCACAGAGCTAGAACAAACAATTATAAAATTTGTATGGAACCACAAAAGACCCCAAATACCAAAGTAATGTTGAAAAAGAAAAGCAAAATGGAAGGCTTCACAATCCCAGACTTCAAGCTGCATTAGAAAGCTGTAATCATCATGACAGTATGGTACTGACACAAAAACAGACACATAGGTCAACGGAACAGAATAGAACACCCAGAAATGGACCCCCAACTCTATAGTCAACTAATCTTTCACAGAGCAGGAAAGTATATCCAATGGAAAAAGTGAGTCTCTTCAACAAGTGGTTGTGGAGAAACTGGACAACAATATGCAGAAGAGTGAAACCAAAACACTTTCTTACACCATATACAAAAATGGATGAAAGACCTATTTATGAGACAGGAAACCATCAAAATCCTAGAGAAGAAAACAGGCAGTAACCTCTTTGACCTTGGCCACAGCAACATCTTACTTGATACATCTACAGAAGCAAGGGAAATGAAAACAAAAATGAACTATTGAGAATTCATCAAGATAAAAATCTTCTGCACAGTGAAGGAAAGAATCAACAGAACTAAAAGGCAACTGATGGAAAGGGGGAAGATATTTACAAATGACATACCTGATAAAGTGCTAGTATCCAAAATCTATAAAGAACTTCTCAAACTCGACACCCAAAAACCCCCAAATAATCCAGTTAATAAATGAGCAAAAGACATGAACAGACACTTTCCAAAGAAAACATCCAGATGGCTAACAGACACATGTAAAGATGCTCACCATCATTCATCATTGAGGAAATACAAATCAAAACCACAATGAGATACTACCTCACATCTGTTAGAATGGCTAAAATTAACTGCTGGTGGGAATGCAAACCGGTACAGCCACTTTGGAAAACAGTATGGAGGTTCCTCAAAAAGTTAAAAATAGAACTACCTTTAGGACACAGCAATTGCACAATGTATATTTATCCAAAGGATACAAAAATACTGATTTGAAGGGGTACATGTACTCCAATGTTTATAACAGCATGATCAACAATAGCTTAATTATGGAATAGCCCAAATGTCCATCAACCAATGAATGGATAACAAAGAAGTGTTACACACACACACACACACACACACACACAGGAATATTACTCATGCATTAAAAAGAATGAAATTTTGCTCTTTACAACAAGGTGGATGGAACTAGAGCATTTTATGGTATGTGAAATGTCAGTCAGAGAAAGACAATACCATATGATTTCACCCAAATCAGATGAACATAGGGGAAGGAAGGAGAATTAAAATAAGATAAAAACAGAGAGGGAGGCAAACCTTAAGAGACTCTTAACTATTGAGAACAAACTGAGGGTTGCTGAAGTAAAGGTGGTTGGGAGGATGTGCTAAATGGACGATGGGCATTAAGGAGGGCACTTGTTGAGATGAGCACTGGGTGTTATATGTAAGTGATAAATTAATAAATTCTACTCCTGAAACCAATCTTACACTATATGTTAGCTAACTTGAATTTAAATTTAAAAAATAAGAAAAAAAATAAAACTAAAACAAAAAAAGGAAACAAAATAAAAAGAAGGGTACAATAAACCAAAAACTAACAGATAGAAAGACATAACAAATATTGTATCAGAAATAAACAAATTTAAGAAAGAAATGAACAAAATAGTGACTTTAAATCTATCTTGACAAGAATTCCAATGTGAATTACCATATGACCCAGCAATACCAGTCCTAGATATATGCCAGAAAAAATTTTTTGAAAACAGGTGTTCAACAAGAATATGCAAACAGATTTTCTTAGCAGCACTATTCCCAATAGCCAGCAGATAGAAATGATCCAAATGTCCATCAGCTGCTACATGGATAAGGAAAATGTGGCATATCTATAAAATGTAAGAAGGAATGAAGTGCAAATATATGCTATAACATGGGTGAATCTTGAAAACATTATGTTAAGCAAAAGAAACCACAGACAAGAGGTTTTGAATCACATGACTTCATTTATATGAAATATCAAGAATACGAAAATCTGTAAAGAGAGAATGCAGATTTGTGGTTGCCAAAGGTTGTGGGGAGGGAGTACTGGGGATTGATTACTTAATATACATGGAGTTTTCTCTTGGGTTGTGAAAACTTTCTGAAACTAGATAGAGGTGATGGTTAGAAAACACTGTAAATGTACAAACTGCCACTGAGTCAATGCACTTTCAAATGGTCAAAATGTTGAATTTTATGTTAGGTAACTTTACCTCAATTTAAAAAGAAATATGATTCAGATAGTGTGACAGAGGGAATTCAAAACTGCTCCCAAACCCCACCACAAGGAAGATTACATGCCCCTGGCTATTCAGTCAAATGCTAATCAATGTACTTCTGTGATTCAATTTTGTACATGGAATTGAAGTCCCAAATGAGTTGACCTTAAAACATTGATAGTATCTGGGTGGATTTGACTTAATCACACCTGCCATTCAAAAGTAGACAATTTTATGCAGCTGGTTGCAGAAGTAGCAGTTAGAGAAATTCTAAGTATGCAAGGGATTTAAAGTAAGTGTAGTTTTTTTCCTGCTGGGAATAAGGGGACCATGTGATTAAATATGAGAAGAACCTCTAGTTGCTAAGAGCTCTTCCTGGGTATATACTAGTAAGAAAACTGGGAGCCCAGTCTTAAATTCCCAAGGAACTGAATTCTGTCAGTATCAACAATGTGCTTGAAAGCAGATTTTTTCCTCTAGGTTTGCCACTAGATGAGGACACAGCAAGCCAACACCTTGATTTTAGCCTTGTGATTGTCTGAGAAGAGAACCTAGCCATGCTGTGCCTGATTTCTGACCTCTAGAAACTATAAGACAGTAAATTTAGCTGTATATGCCTCTAAGTTTGTGGTAATTTGTTAACAGCAATGGGAAACTAATAAACGTTTTACTGTTTTTACTGACATGGAAATATGTCCAAATATACTGTTAAGTTTAAAAAACTTAAGTCCCAGAAGAGTATATGTGGTTCAATTACAATATGTGCACATATATATGATGTGTTATTTTTAATAACATTTTAATAAAGAAAACAGCTTTCCTAATGTGTCTAAGATTAGAAAAGCCATTTGAATCATCTTTATTTCTACTATAGAAGGGGGATTTATCTTAAACCATTCTTACTAGTATTATCAAGAAAAACTGAGATTTAGTAACATTTCAGTACAAAGCTTTGTTTAACAAAGCTTACTAAACCTAAAAAGGGATGTGTTATATCAGCTGATAGAATTTTTAAAAAACAATAACTTTCCCACTAATTACTGTGTGACTCATGCTATATTACAATGTTTCAAATATTTTAAAACATTTTAAATAACAATAGAAGAAATAATCTTATGACCGTGAAATTTTTGCGACTTTTAGCATTAGAAAAAATTTGTATTCATTTTTAAAAAAAAACTTAGTTGAGTGGTGAACAAAAGGTTCTTTTTCAGAGTAAATGGGAAAAATGTAGTGACTCTAAAACTTCATTCTTTTTCAAACTTTCATCTTTCTGTTAAGCATAACTCTGTACCAACCTTAAAGGAGAAACTCACATTTATGATGTAATTCTTCCCAGATTGAATAAAGTTTTTTCTTTACATAAGTATATGCATGGAAAATTATTTCCAATAATATACATCAAACTGGATTGTTTTATTTTTGGAAAACAATTATTAAATTTTAAAAATATGTTTTTAGAAAGAACAGACAAAATGGAAGAAATGGAAATTACAGATCAATGAGGGAGTGTGTGCCAATTTCAGGGTTTAGCAAAATTGTTTGCTTTTACAAAAAGTTGGAGAAATATATTCAGTTTGAAACTTTTCTCATCAACCTAAAATCTTGTTAAATATTACTCTTGACAGAAGCTAAATAATATCTTAAATATTAAAGAACAATTTTTTTATACTCAGATTGTACTTTACTTTGAACCGTGCACAGAAAGAAAGCTCTATTGTGCCTTTGGAACAAATGTTAAAGAACAATTTTAAGTATTACTTCATCTTTGCTTGGGCTAAGAAAGTTATTCCTATACATATATGCATACAAAAGAAACTTTCAGAAAAATATATGGCAAATTCATTCACTTTCTACATTACATATAACCATATAACTGTATTTTTTATTTTTTTAAAGATTTTTATTTATTTATTTGGAAGACAGAGATCACAAGTAGGCAGAGAGAGAGAGGAAGGGAAGCGAACTCCCTGCCGAGCAGAGAGCCCGATGCGATGTGGGGCTCAATCCCAGGAGGCTGAGATCATGACCTGAGCTGAAGGCAGAGGCTTAACCCACTGAGCCACCCAGGCACCCCATAACTGTATTTTTTAAAAAGCACAATCATTAGGGAAAATAAAGATATTTAAGAATAGATGTTGAACTATGCTAAGAATTAAATAAAATTAAAGAGCAAATTAAAGAAATAATTTTTAAAACTCATTAAAGGGTTTCCAAACTTGCCTGATCTTATAAATTATCTGGGGTACTTCATAAAATACAAACTGTCATGTCCTATTCCAGATGTACTAAATTAAAACCTCCAGAAGACAAACCTTTGTATCCAGGTATCATCTAAAACACCGCCCAAGAAAGGGTAGATTTGGAAAATCCTGGTAGGTCAGGATTAACAAAAAAACATTTTAAAAACCTGAAAATGTTAAACAGAATAAATATAAAATTTTGGTGTTCAAGTGAAGGAAGTGCAAAGGAGCCATGCACAAGGATATTTCCTGAATCTATGCTTGTAACAGAAAAGAAAGGGAAAAAATCTAAATGTGCATCAATAGGAAAACAAAAAATGAACAAGACATACAATGGAATACTGTACTGCTGTTAAAAAACCTACATCTACCTATTTGACATAGATGAATCTCAAAAACATCATTTGTAACAAAAGCAAGTTATGTGCTTGTATATGTACACATATATATGTATTTACATGCATATACATACATTTAAAATACATTAAAATGTCTGTATGTGTCTGTATGTATATAAACATGTATTTATATATATTTTCAAACTATATATAGTGTAAAAGCATGGATGAATGCTTTATTCTCTCAAACTTGTTTTGCATGATTCAATATTTCCTAAATTAATATGATTGATTACAACCTGTGTTGGTGAAGGAGTGAACAGATAATATTTTTGAGGGCAATCTGCATGTATACATTTATTGAAACAAGGTCAAAAACTGTAAATATATTGAAATAATACCAATATGAATCAACTGGAGGTTTGTGAAATACATTAAGATGATTTGAACACTCTTGAAACATCAAAAACAGGTAGAGTGCTTTAATTGTTACTAACCTGAAAAAATAGTATACTATTACATTAAAATAGAAGCATAAATTAATTATATGATTAGAATAATGAATAGAGAACATTTAGTAAGATCATATACTAAAATATTTATCTTAATGTTACAAGTTTATATATATTTCAAATTTTATATAAGAAACCTCCAAAGTCAAAGAAAAACTAATATTTAAGAAAATTTTATATGCAATTAATCAAACTAAAGAATTTTAAATGATCATTTAGTCTTCAACTGACTCAAATGATTCAGAAAAAAAAATAATGTGTCCTACATGGAGAGAAAATAATAAAGCAAATGTAGTAAAACGTTAACAGGTAGGGAATACAGTGAAGGCCTTGTGGGGCTTTGAAATTATTTCATTGTAATGTTCTTTAAAAAAAAAACACTTACATAATGGAAGGTTTTTTTTTTATTTAGTTTTGGTTCTTTTTGTCTATGACATGATTCCCAAACCTACCTGATTTTAAGAATTGTGGGGCACCTGGGTGGCTCAGTCAGTTGAGCATCTGATTTCAGCTCAGGTGGTCTCGGGGTCATAGAATTGATCCCCACTTCAGGCTCCACACTCAGTTGGCAATCTGCATAGGATTCTCTTTCTCCCTATCCCTCTGCTCCTCCCCCAACCCCTGCATGCTTGCAATCTCTCTTTCTCTGAGATTAATAAATAAATCTTTTAAAAAAAGAATTGTGTATGGAACTTAAATACAGGGTCCCAGAGCTGGCTCCAATTTATTGAAAAAGAATCTTCAGGGAAAAGTCTAGGAATCATAATCTCAGTATCTGTTAGGATGTAGCAGGTTTAAAAAACATTACCTGATGGTAATTTTTTTTTTACTTGAGTATACTTGACACACAATGTTACTTTAATTTCAGGTGTGGAATATAATGATCCAGCTTCTCTATATGTTATGCTATGCTCACCACAAGTCAAATAAAATAAATGAATAACATAACATAATACAAAATTATTAAAAAAGAAAAAATCAAACAAAAATCAAACAAAATTTTTAAAATACAATAAACCAGATAATACGCAGTGTTGGTATACTCATGAGAAAAAAAAAGAATGCTCATATATTATAGATGCCAAATTGAGACAATATTTTTCAAGGCTGATTTCCATCACAATTAAAAGCATCCATAGTCATTTCAATGACAGTCCTAGGAATTTAATTTAATACATATTAGTATTTTAAAAACTATGTACAAAGAAGTTCAGTCAACACTTTGTCATAGCGAAAATTACAAATAGCCCAAATACATATAAATATTGGAATGGATGTGTGTATATTATCTTTATTTTAAAGGAAAATATTTGGACTGGTTTAGAGTAAAATGTAGTATATTTCTTGAGGCAGGAATAAAGCTGATATATTGTATATGTGTGTGTATACTCACCGTTTCACCTCATGGAAAGACCTCAAGAGACCCTTTAAAAGGGGAACCATCAGCTTAAGTTTATAATTTAAAGTCCTTAATAGGAGGCGCTATTGAAGGGTCTATATTTACAGGGTGATTCCACCCGCAGGAGAAGGAGGTTGTCAAGATTTTACAACTCGAAATCCTATTTTTTGACTGAAAATAATCGTATTGTCTAATTATAACAACCAAAAATGTAATGCATGCTAATGGGAAACAAAACAGAAATAATCACTCTTTCCCTTAAAAATAAAAGGGAAATAAAGTAAAAGTTTTTTGTTTTTGTTTTTGTTTTTGTCACTTTCTATGGTTTCCAGAATTCCTTGCCTCGCTGTTAACCGGTAATTCTGGGTTTTACTTGCTGGGGAGTGGAGGGGAGAGAAGTGGGCATTTAATGGTTTAGGAGATAAAGAAGTAATTCTTTAAAGGCTCCAGCAGAAATCAGGGGAAAGGCAAATATACACTACAAAATATCTTGACCCATTTGGTCTTAAAGATTGCTAAACGGGAAAAAAATAGGGATGGGTTGTAGTGGCGAGAAGGCAGGGATGAAGAAAAAGATGGCCCCGCCCACGCTCCCGCCCCCACCCTCTTGCCGCAATGCAGGTGGGAACCATAATTGGGTATCTGAGTTCACAGTGACGTGGCCCTTACAAGACCTAGAGCTGACGCGTGGATCCGTGTCTCCTCCTAGTTGCAGTCTGGTAGTCGTTTGTAGCTGTGCGCTGTCTCACTCTTCCCTTGAAGGCAGGCGAGCCTGTAGCCCAGGGAAGAAGGAGGAAGTCGTAGAAGCTGACCCTGATCCGCTGCAGGTTAGTGGGCGCTGACTGGATGGTAGAGGGTTAAAACCAGAGCAAGTTCAAGACTGGATTCTCTCTACCCCTTACCCAGTACCCATTTATACGGTTCAAGAAATGGAGGGCTTGGTGGGAGGAGATCGAGAGGGGCCAAGGGTTGGAATGGGTATCAGGACGTCCTAGGAGTGGAGATGAGCTGGGCGATCCGGCGTCCGGAAGGGAAGGGTCCGAGAAGGGGACAGCGAGGAGACAGCCTGATTCTTCCAGGGCGACCGGAGAGGATCGCAACCGTTGACCCTGGGATGGCGGACTCCGCCGCGGGTCTAAGCCTCGGTTCTGGAATCTGTTCTCCACCGTCCGTGCATTTTGGAGCCGGAAATGGTGGGCTGCGGCAAATTGGCAGGGGTGGCGGGGGCGGGAGGGGAGCGGGGCGGAGATGATGGTTGCTGCAGAGGATAGGGACAGATATTAGGTTCGGGAAACACTTTCCTTCTGCGGAGGACGACATCGAGGGGAAGCTTTTTGACTGATACAGTCGGGAAGCAAGAAGCTGTTTCTGACCCCTGCAGGTCAGTGTGAGCGTAGGCGCTGCTTGCAGACCCTGGGGTTAGCAAGACAAAGCTCTGAGACCTCAGCGGGTCCAGGTTTGCAATGCCCACACTACCTCTTCGCCCTTCGTCCATTTTGATGCATAAAATGGTGCAGTAAAAGGAGGGTGAATTCCAGAAAGTCTAGTGGGTCCCAACCACACTGAATTTTTTTATAAATAAACCACGTCACCATCCGGCAAGGTGTTTGACTCCCCCGCCCAGCAAATTGTCCATTTGCATTCGAGAAATGGTAATTAGGTGACAGGATGGATGAGGCGGGGTTAAGGGGCTAAAGAAGAGGTGAAACCGGTTTGGATATAATCATCTTTGATTACAATGCCTATTTCTGGAGAGCGGGGTTAGCACATCAAGGGGCAGGAAATGAAGCCGTGATACAGGAGGGAGGAGAAAGAGACGGTAGCAATACTTGATTAACGGAGGCCTGAATCAACAACGGACCTGGTGCCTGTCCCTGATACTGGTCTTTTAATCAAATGATCAGTCCTGATCATTGTCGCATTTCTGTCTTCAGGTCTTTAGGTTGGTTGGTGGAGCAGATTTCAAAGCTAAGAGAGGAAGACTGCTTCTGATCCCTTCAGGTAGGGGGCTGCTTGGAAACCTCTGGTGTAGGGTTATCAGGGATTAAGAAGGAATCTGGAGGACTCACTGCCCTTCCTGCCCGAATTAAGTGCAGGAGGTTCGAGGAGTGGCCTAAGGAAAAATTTACGGGGAAAATGGTGGACTTTGGAGGAGGGCTGGGTATGGGGCGTCCCCTAGAGGGCGCAAGAAGTCGCTCAAATGGGAAAACCTTTTCTGACACAGCTCTGAATCCTGTTGTTACAAAGCATTCCATCCTTCTTCTTGCTTTTTATCTCCTAGGAAGAATAAGCAGGAAAAAAAATCTCAAAATGGAAAATATCCCCCAGGAAAGCAAAGGAGACGAGCATGCTCTGGTGCAGAATGAAAACGAAGCTCACCCTTTGGGAGGTGGTGAAGACCAGGAGCCTGGAGGAAATATTAGAGCGGGTCGGGCCCCACCTGCCCATGATGTTAGAGAGGATATGCCCAATAGGCTTGTCAATAACCTTGACATGATAGATGGAGATGCAGATGATATGGAACGGTTCATGGAGGAGATGAGAGAGCTAAGGAGGAAAATTAGGGAGCTTCAGTTGAGGTACAGTTTGCGTATTCTTATAGGCGATCCCCCTCACCATGACCATCATGATGACTTTTGCCTTATGCCTTGAATGCTGAGGTTAATAATAATAAACCCCCTGCTTCCCAAAGTTGCATTTTCTTGATGTACCCTTTGCTGTGAACATGTGGTGTTCTGTCATTTTTCTGATTGAAAATTTCATTCTGACTTTGGAAGTTTTTCTGTCAGCAGGGGAGTTTCATCAGCTTGCATGGAAAGATGTTTATTACAACTGTGAAGGTAATAAAGCAGTTTCAAAAGCAGTCTATAAATATACTATCTCATTTAAAAGCACGCATATTATATATATGTATCAGAATGTTTTTTTCTTATTTAATTTTTCTTGATTGCCTGTTTTTTCTCATTTTCTAAAATGAATGCATATGTTATATGTGTCAGAAAAGAAGAGGACAAAAACTTGCCAGTTGGCTTATAAAGGGAATGGAGAAAATAAATACTTGAGACATAATTTAAAGACACATAAATATTTTATTACCTCTTATAATAAGATCTTTTATTTAGAAGCACAAACCTCATCATTATTACAGATACATTTCTTTATAGTCAGCCTATTAATCTATAAATGAAGATAACAGATGCACCCTTCAGGTGCTCTTCACATTTAGAGAAGGGCCCATGAAGTAAGTCTACCATCAAGTCTAATTGAATGCCAAGTGGGTGACAACTTTTTAAAAAAAAGATTTTATTCATTTATTTGAGAAAGTGTGTGCACAAGTGCGGGGGTGGGGGGGGCAGAGGGACAAGCAGACCCCTCGCTGAGTGGAGAGCCAAATACAGGGCTCCATCCCAGGACCTCCAGATCATGACCTGAGCTGAAGTCAGATGCCTAATTGAGCTACCCAGGCACCCCTGGGTAACACCTTTCTATACCTATGCCACTGGTCCCCACCACTGCTGATGTGCTGGAGTCTTAAAAGTGACAAAGACCTACTGATTTCTCTTGAACATTCAGTGGTCTGAATTTCCATTTTGCCCTTTCAGAAATGTGGAGAATGCCCTTTCCTTCTTTGCAGTTATACTTAATCCAGGTGGGTACTTCCCTAGTACTGCTTAGGAACCCAAATAGCCCTTTATGGTTTTTCTCAGACTTTCTTCCTTATCCCTTCCCCTAGATAAATCTGAGTGACACTCATTATAGTGTGTTCAAAATTGGACTACCCTTTCCATCCTCTGATGAATATGGCCGATTTCCTTGACTCTCCATTTTCTGTGCAGACACTACTACAGGTTTCACTTTGAACATACATAGGTGTGGGGGTGGCTTTATGTCCATAACATCCTAACCCTAGAATCCCCAGAAGTCTATTCATACTAACCTATATGGATCCAAAGGAGTTTTCCTCTTCTTTACTTTGACTTTTGCTGTGCTCAATAAACCTAAAATCACAGAACAATGGGAAACTGGCTGAGACCGGAGACCTAGTAGGTGGACCCTTGTTTTAGAGTATTTTCCATCACCCAGTAATCAGTGGTTCCTAAGTAGACTGTACCTTTAATAGTAAATATATTGCCCAATTTGTCCTGGTACCCTTGGTTTATAGCGTAGAGACTGGTAAGTTGTAGGGTACAACAGTTAAGGATAGCTGAGTCAAGAGTCCTGCAATCCAGGCTCAGGTTTGCCTCTGATCATTTATGGGCAAGTAATTTTTTTCCCTACAGATTGTAGCTTGCAATTGAAAAAGGAACACAACAGAGAAAGCATTATACAACAATTTCAATACAAGGGCTTACTGTAATGTTACATAAGTCAGTCTTAATCAACATGTGCTGTAAAGACCAACTGCATCATAATCACCTGAAGAACTGGCTAAAAATTCAGACAACTAGGTTTAACTCCACACCCACTAAATCCTGCAAGTTCATCAGACATCTCTGGACTTAGATAAAGTGAAGACCCAAGCTTTAGTTCAAGTTTGGGCACTCCCCTCCTCATGTATATATGAAAGTACTTTTTAAGTGCCTTTGCCGCTTCCTGACAGCGCACAGGAGAAGAATGAGCACAAACCAATCAGCCGCAAGAGAGAGGAAGCAGGGGTCGACAGTAGAAAAGACTGTCACCCTGAACAACTCCTCAGTCCCGTATTTATTAGATATTAGACAGTAATCAACAAAGGAGCCAAAGAAGGCTATACATTAATCTTATGCTTTGTAGATAAACAAGAAGGAATAGGAGTAATACATTGATTATAAGTCTTATAGATAAGCAAGAAAAAAAGTAGGATATGTCTGGTCAAGCAATATAAAATTCATAGTTGAGCAAGCACATTCAAAGGGATCATCTAACTAGCCACAGGTGGTCTCTGGAGTAGGGGAGATAACAGAAAAAATGAAGCAAGCAGCATTCCACCCTGAGCCAGCCAGGCATCCCCAGCTGCTCAGCTTTAAGGATGGATATCATTCTCTCCCCCAGAGGCCTGTTGCCAGTACATGTTTTTCATAAGGCTATATCTAAGCATGCTTGGTAACTAGTGTAATTTCTCATGGGTTATATTTTAAGTAATACTTATTCTGAGGAACACTTACAACCTTAATTAACCCATATATACCAGGCTGTATTTTTCCACTAGACTGTGCCCTTTTTAAAAAGAGACAACTGTCTTTCTCAACCTTGGCAGCAGGTTTGAATTACCTGAGATTTTGAAGTGGAACTCAGGATCTACTCCCAATCAGTTGAATCAGACTCATTGGAAATGAGACCAAAGGATCATTACATTGTAAAAACTCACAGTGATTCTGATGTACATGTAGAATTTAGAACAACTGAGTATAATCTGTGACGTAAGTATCTCTGGTTTATTTTCTCTGCACTACCCCTGATTGACTGTGTGACCCTTAGCAATTCATTCCACTTATCTAGCATATAGATCTTGTGAAATACGTATCAAAGAGGAAGAATTATACCCCAAAATCAACACATGAGATCCTTTCAAAATAGTATATGTGAGGGCACCTGGCTGTCTGTTGGTAAGCCTCTGCCTTCAGCTCAGGTCATGATCTCAGGGTCCTGGGATGGAGCCCTGCATCAAGTCCTGCATCAGGATCCCTGCTCAGCAGGGAGTCTGCTTCTCCTTCTGCTCCTCCCTCTATGTGTACTCTCTCTCTCAGATAAATAAATAAAATCTTAAAAAATAATATACGTGAGTGTTCCTTCAAGTTTGCTAGTGTATCAAATGCTTCAGGATCACATGTGGAGCTTGTTTAAAATACAGAATCCCCTGGGGCGCCTGGGTGGCTCAGTGGGTTAAGCCTCTACCTTCGGCTCAGGTCATGATCTCAGGGTCCTGGGATCGAGCCCCGAATCGGGCTCTCTGCTCGGCAGGGAGCCTGCCTCCCCCTCTCTCTGTGCCTGCCTCTCTGCCTACTTGTGATTTCTGTCTGTCAAATAAATAAAATCTTTAAAAAAATAAAATAAAAGATGAAACCATAAAGGGAAAGATTGATACTTACTATGTAAAAAATATTAAACCTTATGCAAAATACAGCACTACTGTAAATAAAAGTTAAAGAGGAGGGTTCACATGTCTTAAGATGATTTCCTCAACTGAAAACTATGTAATGCTTTTCTCTCATTCCAATATGGGTAACATATAAACAATAAAATTGTTACAGAACCTGGTCTGGGTCCTGATGGAAGAACCAAGTGGCACTCGGAAACTTTGGAGGATCACAGGTTTATTTAACACCTGCGGGCTCAGAGGAGAATGATCTCCAAAGGTCTGAGCTCCAAGCACAGACAAAGAGGATAATTTATATCCTTCTATTTTCCCATACTTGGTACTTCTGGCACGCACAGGAAGCAGGGCAGAAAGAAGAACCCAGAAGAGGCCCGGGGCAGGAGCTAGGACTCTTTTGCTAACTCAGTTAGCCATCTTAGAACACAGATTTTTTCCCTTATCAAAATGAATAAAAATTTCATTCCTCTTGCCAATTTAAAACATTGGTTGTGAGAGTCCATCCTAGCCATTTTGAATTGATCCCATTATTAGGGAGTGTTTATCTCCTTGTTTCAGGGGAAAGGTGGAAAGTTGAAAATAAGCATAAATATTCATTTGTATCAGTTTCCTGTAGCTGCTGTAAACAAACAAACAAAGCTACCAAAATACAAATTTATTCTCTCACAGGTCTGGAGACCAGAAGTCAGAAATTAATGTGTGGGCAGGATAATGCTCCCACTGGAAGCTCTTCAGAAGAATCCATTCATTGCAGTGCAACTGTTATCAAAGCTACAATAATCAAAATAGTGTAGTATTGACATAATGACAGACATAGAGGACAATGAGATCAAATACACATCTCAAAAATAAACCCGCACATGCATAGTCAAAAGATTGTCAACCAGGGTGCCAAGAACATTCAATGGGGAAAGGATATACTTTTCAACAAGTGGTGGTGGGAACACTACATATTCATATACAAAAGAATAAGGCTGGACGCTTAACTTCACCATATACAAATATTATCTCAAAATGGGTCAAAAACATAAACCTAGCAGCTAAAACCTTAACTCTTAGATGAAAGCATGGTAAAAGCTTCATGATCATGGATTTCTCCCTTTTGAAAGGAGAATATATTTTGCATGCCTATCCACTGACACATCTGGAAGCACTTAAATTTTTTAGTTTCCCAAGCTCACAGCTAAAGAGGATTTTTGCCTCAGGATGAATCATATTTCTAGTCTCACCAAGACTTAATTTAGATAGATGAGACTTTGGAGTTGATGCTGGTATAGATTAAGATTTGGGGGTCTGTTGGAATGGGATGAATGTATTTTATATTTTTTATATGAGAAGGACATGAGTATTGGTGGGCCAGAGGGTGGAATGTTAGGTACTGAACTGTGTCCCCTCCAAATTCATAGGTTGAGGCTTTAACCCCCAATGTGACTGTATGCAGAGCTGGGTCTTTAAGGAGTTATATAAGGTTAAATAAAGTCTTAAGTGTGGGCCACCAATCAAATAAGTATTCTCCTGAGAAAAGGAAGAGACAACCAAGAGGGTTTGCTCAAAAGAAAAGGGCCATATGAAGATGTAGCAAGAAGGCAGCCATCTGCAAACCAAGAAAAGAGGCCTCAAGAGAAACCAAACCTGTCGACAACTTGATCTTGGAATTTTAACCTCCAGAACTATGAGAAATTAATTTCCGTTAAGTCACCCAATCTGTGGTATTTTGTACGGCAGAATCAGAAGACCAAGACAGGATATAACACAAATTGGTGACCAGAGACTGGGTAGATAGAGTAAAGGAGGGAAACTACTTAGTGAGTAAGCAGTTTTACTTTGGGGTGATAGAAAAGTTTTGGAACTAAATAGAAGTGGTGGCTACACAACATTGTGAATGCACTAAATACTACTAAATTGTTCACTTTGAAATGGTTCATGTTATTAATTTTTATTGTAGAAAAAATATACATAATGCCATATCTATATTTTAATCATTGTTAAGTGTACAATTTAGTAGCATTAAGTACATTCACATTGTTGTGGAATAATCACTGCTATCCATTTCCAGCAGTTTTTCATCATTTCAAACTGAAACTCTATACCCTTTAAACAATAACTTCTCATTCTCCATCTCCCACTGCCCTGGTAACCATTATTCTACTTTATGTCTGTATAAATTTGACTCTTGTAGGACTCTTATATAAGTGGAATAATACAGTATTTGTCTTTTTGTGTCTGGCTGATTTAACTTAACATAATATTTTCAAGGTTCACCTGTATTATAGTGTGTAACAGAATTTTATTCCTTCTTAAGGCTGAATCATATTTTATTGAATGTATATATTACATATTACTTGTCCATTTATTTCCCAAGCAACACTTGGGTTGCTTCTCCCTTAACTATTGTGACTAATGTTGCTATGAGCATGGGAGTACAGATATCTATTTAAGCCTCTGCTCTCAATTATTTTGGGTATATACCCAGAAGTGAATTTCTGGAACATACGATAATGATATGTTTTGTTTTGTGTACAAGTGTTCCAATTTTTTTTAATAATAGCCATCTTAATGGGTGTGAAGTCATATCTCACAGTTGTTTGGATTAGCATTTCTGTAATAGCGATGCTGAGCATCTTTTTTTTTTTTCTTTTTTTTTTCCCCCTTTTTATTTATTTATTTATTTTTTTTCAGCGTAACAGTATTCATTCTTTTTGCACAACACCCAGTGCTCCATGCAAAACGTGCCCTCCCCATCACCCACCACCTGTTCCCCCAACCTCCCACCCCTGACCCTTCAAAACCCTCAGGTTGTTTTTCAGAGTCCATAGTCTCTTATGGTTCGCCTCCCCTCCCCAATGTCCATAGCCCGCTCCGAGCTTCTTTTTATATGCTTCGTCCATTTGCATATCTCCTATGAAGAAATGTCTATTCAAGTTCTTGGCCCATTTTTTAGTTGGGTTCTTTTTGTTGCTGAGTTGTAGGAGACCTTTATATAGTCTGCTTAAATAGACATATGATTTGTAAATATTTTCCCCAATCCTCTAGGTTGCCTTTTCGCTCTCTTGATAGTGTTCTTTGATGCACAAAATGTGTTTTGATGAATTCCAATCGTATTAGTTTGGGTTACTGTAACAAAATGCATTAGACTTGGTGCATTAAACAACAAACATTTTATTCCTGCCATTCTGGAGGCTGAGATGTTTAAGATCAAGGGTTCTGGAAAATTCAGTGTCCAGTGAGTTCCCTCTTCCTGGTTTGCAGATGCCCACTTTCTTGCTGATCCTTTCATATTGTAAAGAGAGAGAACTCAAGTCTCTTCCTCTTTTTATAAGGACACTGGTCCCGTTTAAAGATTTCACCCTTATGACCTCTTTTAAATCTAATTATATCCCAAAGATCTCATCTCCAAATACCATCACATTGGGGATTCGGGCTTCAAAATATAAATTTCAGGAGGACACAAACATTCAGACCATAGTAGTCCAACCTTGGCCCCCAGTATTCATGTCCTTTTCACATGCATAATACATTCATTCTATCCCAACAGCCTTAGAAGCTTTAACTCATTTCACAGAAACTCTAAAGTCAAAGGTCCAAAATCTCTTCTAAATATTATCTAAATGAGATGTCGGTGAGATTCTAGGTATAATTCATCCTAAACCAAAATTACTTTCCAGCTACAAACCTATGAAACCAAATAAGTTATGTACTTCCAAAATATAATAGTGGGGCAGGTATAAGGTAGACATGTCCATTCAAAAGGGAGAAACAGGAAAGAAGAAAGGAGTGATGAGTCCCAAGCAAGTCAAAAACCTAGCAAGACAAATCCCATTAGATCTTAAGGCATGAGAATAATCTTTGGTTCAGTGTCCTGCCCTTCAGGCCCTCTGAAGTGGCAACATCATTCCTGTAGTTCCTAGAGTTGCTGTCTCTGCTATAGCTCTGTGGTAACCCTTCCTACATATCAGCTGTCTTCAGGGTCCCCACCCACATATTAGCTCTGAGAGGCGAGGAACAAATCCCCAGTAGTCTGCAGATGGGAGCTGTGTTCCTTGGTTCTGGACTACCCATGGCTTTGGTTAGAGACTATCTGACCTATCAACACTGAAGATGATGATCTTGATAATCTCTGAACTATATTCATGGCCATTCTTTACTTTTCTTGAATAGTGCAAGTTCATAGTAGAATAGATTTATTAAACTGTTCTGAAGAATCTAAGAAATTGAAAAGCTTCCTTCATTCTACAACATCTTTGTCATCTTTAGTTCAGATTGGCAGTGTTTCTGCTGGGGTGGCTGATTAGGATTGTGGTTCACACCCATACTAATCTCCTTATCAAATTATTACTCCACCATACCCTTAGAACTTCCTTTCTTAAATTTTTGCAATTTTGGTGGGCCAAGGATTTTCCAAATCCTTAAGCTCTGGTTCTTTTTAGCTTAAAAAATTCCTTCTTCAATCACTTCTCTCTTTTTACATTGTATAATAAGCAGTCAGGAGGAACCAAGATGATCCTCCCACACTTTTCCTAGAAATATCCTCAGCTAAAAATGCATTTTTGTTGCTTGCAAGTACTACCTTCAAATATGAACACAATTCAGCCAACTTATCTGCCACCTAATAACAAGGGTTGTCTTTTCTCCATTGTCCAATAATATGTTCCACATTCTGAGACCTCACAGAATGGTGTTTACCACCCATATCACTACCAACATTCTGTACATGATTATGTATTACTAAGAAGATGAAAACTTTATTTCCAGTACTCTTCTTTCCTTTCTGAGCCCTTACCACAATCAAGTTTAACAATCCTCTCAGAGCAACAATGGCTTTTTCTAGCATGCTTCAATATGTGAATTTTGGTGAGACACAAACATTCAGTCCATAGCACTGATTTACCTTATTTTCTTTTTGTTGCCTATGCTTTGAGTATCATATTCAAGAAATCATTGCCATATCCAATGACATGAAGTTTTTTCCACCTTTTTCTTCTACAATTTTCCATTTTAGTTCTTACATTGAAATCTTTGATCCATTTGAGTTAACTTTTTGTAAGTGGTGTAAGGTAGGTGCCCAACTTCTTTCTTTCACACGTAGATATCCAGTTCCCTGGATATCCACACTATTTATTGAAAATATAGTATTTTCCCCATTGAACAGAAAATAATGGGAATGATAAATTCACTTGAGCTGGCTGAAGAAGGAATCCTTAAACTTAAAAATAGGTAAATAAAGATTTCATGTCTGAAAAATGAAACAAAAATTAGTGATAGTATATTGATACACAGAACCTTGGGACACTATCAAGTACACCAACATAGACATAACAGGAATCACAGAAAGAGATGAGAAAAAGTAAGCAACCAGGAAATACATTTGAAAATACAATAACCAAAACTTCTCAAATTTGATGAAAAACACTAATCTACAGTGGTCTTCTAATCAGAAATCATGGAAATCAGAAGACAGTAGGAATTCATCTTCAGAATGCAGAAGAAAATCAATATTAACCAAGATTTCTTAACCAACAAATTCTCCCTTAAAAATTAAGTATTAATTAAGACATTCTCAGATAACAAATATTGAGAGAATTTTTAAACATTTTTGCTGTTCTATAAGAAATATTAAACAGAGTCCTTAAGGCTCAAATCAAAGGGCACTAGATGGTAACTTGAATCCACATTAAGAAATAAAGACCACTGGCCAGGTAACTAAAATAGGTAAATATAAAAGACAAACTGGTTGGCTAAATAAGGGCCTCTACACCGATACTCACATCCAAACCTTGAAACCTATAAATATTGCCTTATTTGGCAAAAATAGACGTTGCAGTTGGGATTAAGTTAAAGATCTCAAGATGGAGAGATTATACTGGATTTTTCTGGATGCGGCCCAAGTGCAATCACACGTGTTCTTATCAGAGAAAAACAGAAGGAAATTTGACATTGAAGAAGCAGAAAGCAATGTGATGATGGAAGCAGAGACATTTGAATATGGTATGCTGCTGGTTTTGGAGATGGAGACAGTGGACATAAATCAAGAAATGCAGTTATAAAAGTTGGAGAAGGCAAAGAAATGGATGCTCCCCTAAAGTTTCCACAGGCAGTATTGCCCTGTTAAGACCTTGGTTAAACCCCATAAGATTATTTCAAATTTGTAACTTCCAGGGTAACCTGGGTGCCTCAGTGGGTTAAGCCACTGCCTTTGGCTCAGGTCATGATCTCAGGGCCCTGGGATCAAGCCTCGCATTGGGCTCTCTGCTCAGTAGGGAGCCTGCTTCCCCCTCTCTCTCTCTGCCTGCTGCTCTGCCTACCTGTGATCTCTATCTCTCTCTGTCAAATAAATAAATAAAAATCTTTAAAAATTTTTATAACTTCCAGTATTGTAAGAGAATAAACTTTTGTTGTTTAAGCCATGAACTTTGTGGTACTTTGTTACAGCAGCAATAAAAAATTAATACAGAGAGTATAAATGTATGTTTGTGACTCTTATTTGATTTAAAGGAAAACTACATAAAAACAATAATTATAAAACAGTCGTTATGGGTATACAATGGCTAAATGTGTAGTTTCTATGACAATAATAGCACAAAAGAGGAAGGAGAACATGGAGATATATTAGAACAAACTTTTTAATAGTACTGAGGTTAAGTTAAAATTGGCAAAATTAGATTGTCTTAAGATGTTAATTTTAATTCCTAGGGTAACCACTAAGAAAATAATTTTTAAATCTTCTTAAAAAACAACAAGAGGGGGTACCTGGGTGACTCAGTGGGTTAAAGCCTCTGCCTTTGGCTCAGGTCGTGATCCCAGGGTCCTGGGATGGAGCCCTGCATCCGGCTCTCTGCTCAGCAGGAAACCTGCTTCCTCCTCTCTCTCTGCCTGCCTCTTTGCCTACTTGTGAGCTCTCTCTCTGTGGGATAAATAAATAAAATCTTTAAAAAAAAAACAAGAGAATTAAAATGGCATACTAAAAATGTCTTTTAAAAAGAATGCAATAGTGGAGAAATAAAAGAGCAAAAAAGACAATAGGCATATAGAAAACAAATAGTAAAATGGCAGATGTAAATCCTACCTTACCCATGATTACATTAAATACAAATTAATCCAACTGCATACTATCTAGATGTCTATAAAGAGAAAGACTTTTAGATTCAAAGAAATAAACAGAATGAAAGTGAAAAGATGGAAAAATATATACCATGAGAAGGATATTTTAATATCAGGTAAAATAGACTTTAGGACAAAAATGTTATCGGAGAACAAGAAAGGTATTTCATAATGACAATGTCAACCCATCAAGAATATATTAAAACATGTGTGAACATACATAAATGTCAAAATACATGAAGCAAAAACTGCCAAAAAAGAAAGGGGAGAAACAGACAATATGATGATAGTAACTAGAGACTTCAAAATGACACTTCAAAAACTTGATGGAACAAGTAGGAAGAATATCAATAAGAAAATAAGACAGTTGGGCACTTGGGTCGCTCAGTCGGTTAAGCATCTGCCTTCAGCTCAGGTCATTATCCTACAGTTCTGGGATTGTCCCGCATTGGGCTCCCTGCTCAGATAGGAGTCTGCTTCTCTCTCTGCCCCTCCCTCTCCACCCCCAACTCATGCTCACTCGCTCTCTCTTGAAAAGTAAATAAATAAAATCTTTTTTATTTTTTTTTAATATTTTATTTATTTATTTGACAGAGAGAGAGAGGTCACAAGTAGGCAGAGAGGCAGGCAGAGAGAGAGGGAGAAACAGGCTCCCCACTGAGCAGAGAGCCCGACGCGGGGCTCAATCCCAGGACCCCAAGATCATGACCTGAGCTGAAGGCAGAGACTTAAACCACTGAGCCACCCAGGCGCCCCAATAAAATCTTTTTTAAAAAAGAAAAGAAGACAGTTGAATAAAATCAAACCAGTTAGAATAACAGACATCTATAAAATACTCCAGGCAGCTTCAAAATACATATTCTATCCAACTTTCTCTTGGATAGACCATATAGTAGGTGATAACAAAATACCATATAAATTTATAAGGATTGAAATCATACAAATAATATTCTCTGACAATAATGGAAGTTAGTAATTGAAAGCTTGAGGAAATCTGAAAAATCTACAAACATGTATAAATTAAACAGCATATTTTCATTTAGTCAGAAGAAATCATGAGAGAAATTAGAAACTACTTTGAGATGAATAAAAATGAAAACACAACAAACTGTAACTTTTGGGATATAGTTAAGCAGTGCTTTGAGGGACTATTATAGATGTAAATCCTTATATTAAGAAGATGAAAATCTCATACCCCTGGGGATAAAAATACATTATATGTTTATTAAAAAAGAAAAAAAAGAAAGGATGAATACCCAACTTTTGTAGCAACATGGATGGGACTGGAAGTGATTATGTTGAGTGAAGTAAGTCAAGCAGAGAGAGTCAAGGATCATATGGTTTCACTTATTTGTGGAGCATAACAAATGACATGGAAGACATTGGGAGATGGAGAGGAGAAGGAAGTTGAGGGAAATTGGAAGGGGAGGCGAACCATAAGAGACTATGGACTCTGAAAGACAACCTGAGGGTTTTGAAGGGGCGGGGGTGGGAGGTTGGGGGAACCAGGTGGTGGGTAATAGGGAGGGCACGTATTGCATGGAGCACTGGGTGTTGTGCAAAAACAATGAATACTGTTACGCTGAAAAAGTAAATAAATAAATTTAATTTAAAAAAAGAAGATGAAAATCTCAAATCAATAATTTAAATTCTCACCTCAAAGCACTAGAAAAAAAATGCTTAAAACAAAAAAAAATCATAGGGAAGGAAATAGTAAAGATTAGAGTGGAAATAAATGAAATAGAGAATAGTAAAACAATAGAGAATATCACTAAAACCAAAAGCTGGTTCTTTGAAAATATAAGAAAAACAAAACTGACAATGCTATAGCAAGACCTACCAAGAAAAAAAAAAGGATAAGGATTCAAATTATTAAAATCAGAAATGAAAGAGGGGACATGACTCTTAACTCCAAAGGTTTACAAAGGATTATATAGTAATACCATGAACAGCTGTGTGACAGTAAGTAAGACAAGATAGATGAAAGGGAGAAATTCCAATAAAGACACAAACTATCAACACTGATAAATAGAAATAGAAAGAAAAGTAAACTTACTGAAAATGGCAATGGAATTCTTCTGAGACTTGATCCCTCTCCTAAAAGCAACTAATAAGCTGGCAAAAAGTATCAGAATCAACTTCTGTAGAACTCTGGAATCTAGTAAAATAAAAATTATAACATTCAGGAGAAATTTAGTGAAATTTCTACTACTCCTCTGTGGTAAGAAATTTTAAATTGTTTACCTACCATCCACCATGCCCCAGATTTTCAACAGTCTGTACATGACAGCTTAATATCCTGATTTAGACTGCTAGTGCCTGAGGGAAGAATTCAAATTCTATTCTTATAGAATTGTGGTTGTGAGTCTTAGTCTACCTGGCAGTTCTCTCAAGGACCAACACAAAAACTTCCATTTGTCACATGAGACAGAGCGTTCCTCAGACTGGGACTGGGACAGCTTCCTGAGTAACTTTTGCCAAAAGCATTTAAGGTCATAGGTATTGACCAAAGCAGCCTGGGGCTAGGATAAAAAAAAATGGACAGACTGACAAGTATAAGCATGAGAAGCTGGGGAAATGACATACATGGAGAAACAAGCACTTTTAAAAATTTTATATATTAAGAAATCAAATACTATATGTCCATACCAAGATTGGACACACGCTCAGCAAAGGCCAGAGAAGACCCTAAATGTTTACCTTGGGCTGGTCTTAAGATCTGAAAAAGCAGAAAGTAAAGCATTAAAAATATCTCAAAATATCTCAAAATATCTTGGAGCACATCTGCAAAGACTGGGAAAGCATTTTTCTTCTGTTGGCTCTAGACATTTAAAGTAACTCTGTCCAAATACCAATTGATTACTGAGCTAATCTGGTATAGATTTCAGTGACCTCACATGACAAAGAATACAGAATTTACAAAAAGTACTTTGAAAAGTCAACAAACAAAGAAACAACCAACAACAAAGAACAACAACAAAACCTGAAAAGCAAGAGGATCTAATTTACAGAATTGACATTTTCTAATACACAAAATGTCCAAATTCCAACACAGATTGTAAGGCATATGAAGAAACAAGAAAGTATGGTCTATTTCTAGGAAAGGAAAAAATTATTAGAATGAGTATAAAAAAGTTCATGTACTAGACAAGCTAGAAAAAAATTTTGGATCAACTTTCTTAAATATGCTCAAAGAGCTAAAGGAAGCCATGGACAAAGCACTAAGGAAATGAGGGAAAAAAATCCCTCAGCAGATACAAACTATCAGCAGAGAGAGAGAATATAGAGATAGAAATTATAAAAAGGAACAAAATAGAAATTCTGGAGTGAAAATAACTGAAGTAAAAAGCTCACTAGAGGGGTTTGACAGCATATTTGAGCATGTAGAAGAAAGAATCAGTTACTCTGAAGATAGATGAATTGAGATTATCCAGTCTGAGGAGCAAAAAGTAAAAAGAATGAGGAAAAATTAACAAAACCTAAAAGAACCAGGAGAAACAATGAAGCAGATTTAACATATGCATGATAGGAATCTCAGAAGGAGAAAAGAGATAGAAACAAGAAGAAGGAATTTTTGAACAAATAAAAGCTGAAAATTATTCATAAAGGGATACACTAATCTATGTATTCAAGAAGTTCAGTTATTTCCAATCAGGATTAACATGATCCAAATCAAGACACATTATAGTCACATTGTCAAAACCAAGTATATGCTGTTACACTGTAACAACTATAGTTTTGGCAATTTTCTAGTTTTTGAGTTGGGTGGTGATTTCATGGTATGAAAGAGGAAAGGGAAGGGAAGGGGAAGAAAGGAAAGAAAAGAGGGACAAAAGGTAGATGCTAAGACTGTGTTGTAGACTAAGGATTATGATAAATCGGTTCATCTGTGACAAGTTTTAAAAAATACCTTAATGCTTTCTTTTTTAGCTGTCTGACATTCTACATGAGAACCGGTCCAATATTAGAGCGCAAGTTTCAAGTGTGAAGAGAAGTGAACAGAGAAGCTGAGAAGGAATAGCCGAAAAAAGGGTTGGGGTGTAAGGATTTTGAGGTCCCTCAGGGACATTCATGCAGTGGTATCCAATGGACAGTTGGCAAAGAAGATCTGGGGCTAAGGGGAGGGAACAGCCTGGAGATGGAGATTTGAGAATCATCTGTACTTAGGGGGCAATGAACAGAAATCATTCAGGGAGAGAGAACATGGGTACAGAGAAGAGGTCCAGGAACACAGCTGCTCAAGGTGGCAGCGCCGCTTCCTGGCGGTACTACTGTCTGGGCTCTGGAGTCAGGCAGAGCGGGTCTTGAAAGCAGCCTGTGGGACTCAGTTGTTGAGCGCTCCTGGCAAAGTCGGGTACGTCCCTGTGATCAGTGGTCACACCTTGCAATTACGTATATCGCAGAGGGATGCAGTGCGAGGGCCTGAGATGCGCCAGGTAAAGCACCTGTGGTCTGGAAGCCTCCCGGCTCCTGCTCTCTCCTTGATTCTCCCTTTGCCACCCCGCCCCCCACCGTGTGTGGTTGCTTGGTCCCTTGAGGATGGGGGTAAGGGGGCGGGGTAGGGGACCGAGCTCGCGTGACGCGGCGCTCACGTGACTGGCTGGGCGCGGACGTGGGCAGCAGCCCCCGCGCCCGCCCGTTCGCCGGCCCTGCGGTCCGGTCCCTGCGCCCTCCGCTCCCGTCGCCCGCGCGGAACCAGCTCCCTGAGCTGCCCGGGCGGCGGGCGAGGGGTGAGCGGGCTTCAGCGAGCCCGAGGAGGCGCAGGCCTGCCCTGGGGCCCCGCAGGTCAGTGTGAAGGTGGGCGCTGCCGGCGGCCCCGGGCAGAGGTGGGGGTGGATGGGAGTAGGATCTGGGAGCAGCGCAGCGTGGGATGGGGGTCCGGGAGGTCGGTGAGGAGGGGGATGCAGTGTGGACGTGGGCAGGTGGGGAGGGAGCACCCCATCGCCGCCTCCTCGACGCCCCTCCTCCGCGCCCTGCATCCATTTTTGGACCTGAAATGCGGGGAGGTGTCCCTGCAGTGCGACAGTGAAATGTAGACATATTCTAGAAATAACCCGCTCTCACACACTGTACCTAAAAGGAAATACTGACCTCCGCGGAAAAGAGGAGAGGGTGGGCGGCATGCCTGCAGGGGAGGAGACACAGAGACCCAAACCATTTGGAAAGAATCTTGGTCTGGAATCTGAGGCCTGAAAATTAATGGCGGCTGCGATGGTGGGGGGGGGGGGGGGGTAGGAGAGGGAAATGTTGCTTGAGCAGGACTCAGATTCAGGAAAGAAACTTAAGTAGGCTGAGTGCACAGGCCCTGCCCCTGTCTCCTGTCTGTCTGCAGGTCTGTGTGTCTGTCCCCAGCACTCTGCAAAGCTAGAAAAGGAGGAGGAACCTGTCCAGAACCTCTGCAGGTTAGTGAAAGGGGGAGACCATTGGACAGGACGCGGGGTGGGGGGAGGGCACAGTTTGGGCAGAATTTGAGGACCCCACTGCCTATCCTCCATACCACATATATTGCGCCCACCCCACCACGCTGATGGATGATATAGAAGGTGGTAGGGCCTGCCAGGGAAATGGTTAGCTCTCACATGTGGGATGAATTGTGGGGTAAAGGGTGGGCCAAAGACACACTTGGAGGGCTTGGGAAGTCAGGCGAACCCAGCCAAGGGGAAGAATGCCAGTAATATCAACATCTGCATTCCACCTCCAATTCCTCAGTCTGCCTTGTCTCCTTTGTCTTTTCTTCCCCTTCCCACCCCACCCCTGCCCCAGGACAAGAACAAGAAGGGGAAATCTCAACATGGAAAAACTCTACAGTGAAAGTGAGGGAAAACTGGAAATCGAGGGAATGCCGGAGGATGAAGTTGAGCCTGAAGACAAAGGAAAATCAGATGAGGAAGAAAACCTGGAAGTGGAGGGGAAGCCAGGGCATGAGGGAAAGCTCCAGAATAAGGGACAGCCAGATGATGAGGGGCAACCAGAAGATGAGGGAAAGCAAGAAAAGCAGGGCATGTCCAACAATGAGGGAAAACCACATGGTGAGGGCAATCCAGAATCCCTGGCAAAGCCTGAGAGTGAACCACGGGCTGCAGAAAAGCGCCCAGCTGAAGATTACGTGCCCAGGAAAGCAAAAAGAAAAACAGACAGAGGGACAGATGATTCCCCCAAGGACTACCAGGAGGACTTACAGGAAAGGCACTTGGGCAGTGAGGAGATGATGAGAGAATGTGGAGATATGTCAAGGGCTCAGGAAGAGCTAAGGAAAAAACAGAAAATGGGTGGTTTTCACTGGATGCAAAGAGATGTACAGGACCCATTTGCCCCAAGGGGGCAACGAGGTGCCAGGGGAGTGAGGGGTGGAGGTAGAGGCCAAAGAGGCTTACATGATATCCCATATCTTTAATGCCTTTGGCCTTCAATTTTGTTTTCTCTGATGAGAATATTGCTGATGCTGCTTTCCCTGGTAGGCATTTGCCAGGCTATGTGCTTTAACCTTAAGCTGATACTTTGCTTTTGGTGTCACTCTTGTTACCAGCAGCCTTTTGATCCAGCTATAATGCTCTCTGCCATTCAGTAGAGAATTTTCATCCATGTGCATGGAAAAGATGTTCATGGTACATTGCAAAAATAATAAAGCTAAAATAATTTCAGAACCGCATATGCAGTATCAGCCCATTTTTGTAAAAATATAATACTTGCATAATGCATTTGTGCACAGAGAAAACTCTGAAAGTGTGTTACACTAAAAAGTAGGCAGTGGTTTTTTCCTGCATGATAGCCAGAATAGGTCTCACCCATACTCAGAAATGAGTTCAATCACCTTATGGTTAGGTACTTCCATGGCATTCTTCTGCAGGCGTGCCCAACCGCATATCTTCCCCTAGTTGTAACCATGTCCATAAGCACTGCTGCTCCTTCTGAGTCCTGTATCATCCTATGGCTTCCACCATGGTGTGATTCTTTTTATGTAGTCACTCATCTCTTTTTCCTAAATATATGAATTATGTTTGTCATAATTTAAAAATAACTAAAAGCTGAAAAGAATACATGGTAAGTGATTTAACTGTTCCGTGAGTTTAAGAAGGCAGTGAAGACAAAATTCCTGTTGTCAGAACATGAAAAAATAGGTAAAACTCACATTTTCTAGGACTAATAGCTAGAGGAATCAACCTGGCAGTTATACCTACTGCTGTAAGGGTCAGTGTTGTTATCTGTAAAATGGGGATATTACTTGCTTTATGGGCCTGCCAAGCGGATCAAATGAGGTACTGAGTTATGTGAGCTCTGTTGTAACCCAGCCTCTACCAGATACTTGTGTGTGGGGGGGGGAGGGGGGTGGCTCCCACACTATTCCCATGCAGCTGCAGGTATATGGATGGAATTCAGACACTTGGAGCAGGACTGAAAGAGGTCTCATCTGTGGCCAGTAACAAGTCTAGGCAGCTAGAAGATGAATGCCATTGTCTCCTGGATACATCCATGTCTGCTGGGCACTGTGCCCTTGCTCCTGGGTTCTGTACTTATTACTGATACTCTCTAATGATCTGGAGGCCTTAAGGTGCCAAAGCCCTATCAGTTTCTCTAGAGCCAATGCCCACCCATCCTTGACCCTTATAGAAGTGTGAACAAAGCTCTTTTCTCACTTGAGTTATAGTTATTCAGTTACCTATGAGTATCCCACTAGTGCTACTTGCAAAATGATAATTTATGTGTATTTTTTTCAGTTTGTGCATTTTTGCATACATGAATATCCTCATCAAATTCAGATATTACATGCTAGGGAAGGAAAAAATATCTGATAAAGCTGTGCTGGGGTGTCTGGGTGACTCACTTGGTAAAGTGTCTGACTTTGGCTCAGGTCATGATCTCAGGGTCCTGGAATAGAACCCCATGTTGAGTTCAGGGCTCAGTGGGGAGTCTGTTTGTCCCTCTGCCTCTCCCCCCACTTATGCTCTTTCTCTCTCAAATAAATAAATAAATAAAATCTTTTTTTTTTAAGTTGTGCTATTCTTATAGGTTAATATCTGCACTCTCTCCTAGGTGGAGTTCTCTCCCAGGAAACTTGTCAGGCCCCACTTTAGCAGTTCAGTCAACACTTAAACATATCTGATTTTTAGATCTTTATTAGTGAAAATGTGGTGCATGGAGCAGCTCATCAGTATCACTTGAGAGTTAATTAGAAATGCAGAATCTCAGGCCCTACCTCAGAACTATTGAGTTAGGGTCATTTTAACAAGATTCCCAGATGATTTCTGTGCACATTTAAGTTTGAGAACAAGTGGCTTAGATGGAGACTCTTTTCAGGCTCTCCACTCCCACCTTCCCATCAAATATGTACCTGAAAATATAAATATATGTACCATATCAGATACACACTCTCCCATGAATTGGTAGGTCTTGAAATTAATTCAGTGGATCAAGACTTGCAAATTGTTAAGGAAATAAGATAAAATAAAGGCAAATAGAAAATATCAAATTGCCAGTATCATGAATATTATATGAAATTTATATTTCAGATGTGTGTGTGTGTGTGTAACACAAGTTGTGATACAAAAATATATTTCTCACTGTGGGCTGTGGTTTTAAAAACCTGAGAAACACTTTATTGGATTCTTCGCATCGCAAAACATATCCAGCCCATTTTATATTTGTACATCGAGTGCCCCAAGACAGTACCCAACAAATAGTAGGTATTTAATAAAAGTATAAATAATAAGGACTAATTTGGGAACCTTAAATTGTTCCCCAAATTTAGCCCCTATCTACATAATTAACTTTGGAAAAATAATTTTAATTGTCTAACATGTTTTACCAGCACCAAGGAGAACTCCTTGGCTGGAGTGGAACTTCTCAACCCCAGGAAGACAGGCTCTGTAAAGTGAAACTAAACAACTGTGGTATCTGTGCTGTAAAAAGATCCAGTGGAAGACTGTTAGTCACAGGAGCACAGTGTCATAAAGGAAGAGTATGCTTGCCAGGGTGGGAAGCCAGGATAAGGAACTGCCATGGAGGGATAACAGTTGATTTACCTGCAGGTGATCTTTCTCCAGTTAGCCTGTGGGAATCAGGATCTTAGATCTTAGAGACAACGTATATCATATTGGCTTTGTGCTTGGACTCCATATGGTCTCCAATTTTAAGTGGTACCCAGAGAAAGGAAAAGATCTACAGCAGGTCCGAGCTATAGTGCTAGTTTCTCTGACGCTTCAGTCTCATGACCCTGAAGACCCAATTTTATTATATCCTTGCTATACAGAGTCTATGTAGCCTTAAAAATCCCCAATAATAGAATTAAAAAACATACTCCTAGGGTTTTTGAACAAACCATGCCCTCTTCTTTCAGCAGTTAGTCTCCATTTGAGAAGGCGCTCACTTGGGCTTGCTACAAGACCCTGGTAGAGACTTAACACCTGGCCATGAGGTATTTAATTTTCTGTATGAATGAGACACCCATTATGAACTTGTTTCTATTTACTCTGTTAAATAGTAAAGTTTTGTGTGAGCACTGGCAAATGGATTATAAAACTGGTCTTGGGTACATCAAAGTGGCACAAGTAAATTACATATACTTATTCCTGCTATTTCATTGTCTCTATCTCTCCACCATTATGTATGGCCTCATAACCAGTTAGAAGAAAAAGGATAAAACAATCATCCAGTTTGTCAATGTATCTTCTTGGTATGTTGACAGTAGGTGTAAACGGATGTCTAAAGAATGACTTGGAAAAACACTGGGCAAGAAACATGCTGCCAGTAAGTAGAATGCTATGTGGTTCACATGGGTCTTTGTATAACTCTTCATAGATGTAGGTATGGATCTATTCTGACCCATATGTAATGATGAAAAGATTGATCAAGGATTTTGGAAAGAATTAAATTGGAAAATTATTAACTGCAGATTTTGTGTCCCATGATATAATAATTTACTATTGCATAACAAATTACCACACACTGAGGTTAACAAAACATTCATTTATTTGTTTACACATCTGTAGACCAGAGGTCTTGCACTGCATGATTATGCTTTCTGCTCAGGGTCTCACATGTTTTCAGAATTCAGTTCCTTGCAGCTGTAGGACTGTAGTACTGCGTATTTTTTACTGGCTATCAGCTGAGCTCTTTTCAGCTTATAATATCTTGCATTCTTTACCACAAGGCTCACTCCATTTTCAAGCCAGCAATAGTGCATTGACTCTTTCTCATGCTTCTAATTTCTGACTTCTCTGTACCTGACTCTAGACCACTATTTAAAGGGATAATATGGAGTGCCTGGGTGGAATCATCTGACCCTTGATTTTGGCTCAGTTCATGAACTCAGGATTGTGAGATTAAATCTGGCATTGTTCTCTGCACTGGGCATGAAGCCTGCTTAAGATTTTCTCTCTCCCTCCCCTTCCCTTCCTCCCTCTCTAAAAAAAGCAGGGCAGATGATGTGATTAGGTCAGGGCCACCTACAAAATTTTCTCATGTTAAAGTCAACTGATTTAAGACCCCAATTCTATCTACAGATGGATTCACAGAAACACGTGGATTAGTGTTTGATTAAATAACTGGAAGAAGGTATGTATGTAATGCCAGTTGGCAATGTGGTAGGCAATCTTAAAATTCTGCCTCCACAGTCCACCTTCTGATTCCTGAAGATTCATTTCCTTCCCAAATGCAAAACATATTCACCTCCCAAGGTTAACATATTCACCTTCCCCCAAGGTTCACAAGAGGTTCACAAGAACTCCATCTCATTACAGCATTAGCTCAAAAGTCAAAATCTCATCATCTAAATCATCTAAACCAGATGTGAATGAGGATCCTAGGCATAATACACTAAGTACAGTTCCTGAAGATATTACTCTCCATCTGAAACTCCATGGGGCCATACATTAAGTGCCATGGTAACCGAGTTAGATACTATGACTGGGATCCAAAACATCGCCTTCCTATTACAAAGGCTGACCTGGCTACTATCTATTACCAGATGTCCAAAACTCCCACAGCAGGGAACAATGCTGACCCATATATTTAGCAACATTTCCTGGTGCAACCAACTAGCTGCCAAGTGGTAAATTGATTACGGGAGCCCTTCTTTCCCAGAGGAGTCAAAATATTTTTCCTTACAGTAATAGACATGAATATCAGATAAGGAATTGACATTACTCTCCATAACACTTCTATCAGCATAAGCATGTCTCAGTCACCTGAATAGTGCCACACACAAAATCACCAAAATCATATCCAACCAAGGAATTAACTTTGCTACAAAATACAAAAGAAATGGGCTAAATCTTACAGAATTTACTAATTCTGACTTCTCTTGTTGTGAAGATTTGGTAATAATTCTTTTGCGAATGTTTGGTAAAATTCAGCAGTGAAGCCATCTGCCTCTGGGTTTTTATTCGTGGGTATTTTTTATGACTAATGCAATCTCTTCCCTGTTATAAGTCTAGCTGTATAATCTATTTCTTCTTTTTTGTGGACATATAAATGACATACAATGTCATATTAGTTTCAAGTGAATGACATACTAACTTAACACTTGCATATATGGCAAAATGATCACTACATTAAATCTACTTACTGTTACCACACAAGGTTAATACAATATTATTAACTACACTCCCCATGGCTTATTTATTTTATAACTGGAAACATTACTTATTGATCTCTTTCACCCATTCCCACCAATCCTGCTCCTCTCAGTCAACTACTAATCTGTTCTCTGTATGTATGAGTCTGGGTTCTGTTTGTTTTGCTTTTTAGACACCACATATCTGTAAAACCATGTGGTAATTGTCTTTCTGTTTGACTTACTTCATCAGCATAATACCTTCAAGTTTCATCCATGTTGTCACAAATGAAAATAATTTCCTTTTTTATGGTTGACTAGCATTCCTCCGTGTGTGTTTGTGTGTGTGTGTGTGTGTGTGTATCACACCTTCTTTATCCATTCGTTCATTGATGGACACTTAGTTTGTTTCCATATCTTGGCTATTGTAAATAATGCTGCAATGAACATAGGGGTAAATGTATCTTTTTGAATTAGTGTTTTTGTTTTCTTTGGACAGATACTCAATAATGGGGTTTCTGGATCACATGGTAGTTTCTAATCTTTTGAGAAAATTCAGTTCTGTTTTCCATAGTGGCTGCACCACTCTAGTTCCTTAAATGTTTGGTAGAATTCCCCTGGGAAGCCATCTGACCCTGGACTCTTGTTTATTGGGAGAGTTTTGATTACTGCTTCAATTTCCTTGCTTGTTATGGGTCCCTTCAAGTTTTCTATTTCTTCCTGTTTTGGTAGTTTATACCTCGCTAGGAATGCATCCATTTCTTCCAGATAGCCTAATTTGTTGACATATAGTTGTTCATAATATGCTCTTATAATTGTTTGTATTTCTTGGTATTGGTTGGGATCTCTCCTCTTTCATTCATGATTTTATTTGTGTCCTTTCTCTCTTCTTTTTGATAAGTCTGCTAGGGGTCTATAGGTCTTAGTGATTGTTTCAAAAAACCAGATCTTCTAGGATTCTGATGGATTCCTGTCTCATGTTGAGGTCTTTTATCCATTTTGAGTTTACCTTTGTGTATGGTGTGAGAGAATGATCGTGTTTCATTCTTCTACACATAGCTGTCTAATTTTCCCAGCACCATTTATTGAAGAGACTATCTTTTTTCCACTGGATATTTTTTCCTGCTTTGTAAAAGATTATTTGACCATAGAGTTGAGGGCCCATATCTGGGCTCTCTACTCTATTCCACTGATCTATGTGTCTGTTTTTGTGCCAGTACCATGCTGTCTTGGTGATCACACCTTTGTAGTAAAGCTTAAAATCAGGCACTATGATGCCCCCAGTTCTCTTTTTCTTTTTCAACATTTCCTTAGCAATTCACAGTCTCTTCTGATTCCATACAAATTTTAGGATTGTTTGCTCCAGCTCTTTGAAAAATGCCAGTGGAATTTTTTTTTTTTTTTTTTAGCTTTTGGATCTATTTATTTTTCTATTGAGTTACTTCATTTCTCAATACTGTGAGAACAAATTTATCTTCTGTGTTCTTTTTTTTCTGTTTTTTTTTTACTTTTTTCCATTTTATTTATTTTTTAAGCGTAACAGTATTCATTCTTTTTGCACAACACCCAGTGCTCCATGCAAAACGTGCCCTCCCCATTACCCACCACCTGTTCCCCCAACCTCCCACCCCTGACCCTTCAAAACCCTCAGGTTGTTTTTCAGAGTCCATAGTCTCTTATGGTTTGCCTCCCCTTCCAAATTTTTTTTTTAATAAACATATAATGTATTTTTATCCCCAGGGGTACAGGTCTGTGAATCGCCAGGTTTACACACTTCACAGCACTCACCATAGCACTTACCCTCCTCAATGTCCATAGCCCCCTCCCCCTCTCCCAATCCCACCTCCCCCCAGCAACCCCCAGTTTGTTTTGTGAGATTAAGAGTCATTTATGGTTTGTCTCCCTCCCAATCCCATCTTGTTTCATTTATTCTTCTCCTATCCCCCTAACCCCCCATGTTGCTTCTCCATGTCCTCATATCAGGGAGGTCATATGATAGTTGTCTTTCTCCGATTGACTTATTTCACTAAGCATGATACGCTCTAGTTCCATCCATGTCGTCGCATATGGCATGATTTCATTTCTTTTGATGGCTGCATAGTATTCCATTGTGTATATATACCACTTCTTCTTTATCCATTCATCTGTTGATGGACATCTAGGTTCTTTCTATAGTTTGGCTATTGTAGACATTGCTGCTATAAACATTCGGGTACACGTGCCCCTTCGGATCACTATGTTTGTATCTTTAGGGTAAATACCCAGTAGTGCAATTGCTGGGTCATATGGTAGTTCTATTTTCAACATTTTGAGGAACCTCCATGCTGTTTTCCAGAGTGGTTGCACCAGCTTGCATTCCCACCAACAGTGGAGGAGGGTTCCCCTTTCTCCACATCCTCTCCAGCATCTGTCATTTCCTGACTTGTTAATTTTAGCCATTCTGACTGGTGTGAGGTGATATCTCATTGTGGTTTTGATGTGTATTTCCCTGATGCCGAGTGACGTGGAGCACTTTTTCATGTGTCTGTTGGCCATCTGGATGTCTTCTTTGCAGAAATGTCTGTTCATGTCCTCTGCCCATTTCTTGATTGGATTGTTTGTTCTTTGGGTGTTGAGTTTGCTAAGTTCCTTATAGATTTTGGATACTAGCCCTTTATCTGATATGTCGTTTGCAAATATCTTCTCCCATTCTGTCAGTTGTCTTTTGGTTTTGTTAACTGTTTCCTTTGCTATGCAAAAGCTTTTGATCTTGATGAAATCCCAATAGTTCATTTTTGCCCTTGCTTCCCTTGCCTTTGCCGTTGTTCCTAGGAAGATGTTGCTATGGCTGAGGTGGAAGAGGTTGCTGCCTGCATTCTCCTCAAGGATTTTGATGGATTCCTTTCTCACATTGAGGTCCTTCATCCATTTGGAGTCTATTTTCGTGTGTGGTGTAAGGAAGTGGCCCAATTTCATGTTTCTGCATGTGGCTGTCCAATTTTCCCAGCACCATTTATTGAAGAGGCTGTCTTTTTTCCATTGGACATTCTTTCCTGCTTTGTCGAAGATGAGTTGACCATAGAGTTGAGGGTCGATTTCTGGGCTCTCTATTCTGTTCCACTGATCTATGTGTCTGTTTTTGTGCCAGTACCATGCTGTCTTGATGATGACAGCTTTGTAATAGAGCTTGAAGTCCGGAATTGTGATGCCACCCACTTTGGCTTTCTTTTTCAATATTCCTTTGGCTATTCGAGGTCTTTTCTGGTTCCATATAAATTTTAGGATTATTTGTTCCATTTCTTTGAAAAAAATGGATGGTATTTTGATAGGGATTGCATTAAATATGTAGATTGCTTTAGGTAGCATGGACATTTTCACAATATTTATTCTTCCAATCCAGGAGCATGGAACATTTTTCCATTTTTTTGTGTCTTCCTCAATTTCTTTCATGAGTACTTTATAATTTTCTGTGTATAGATTCTTAGTCTCTTTGGTTAGGTTTATTCCTAGGTATCTTATAGTTTTGGGTACAATTGTAAATGGGATTGACTCCTTAATTTCTCTTTCTTCAGTCTTGTTGTTGGTGTACAGAAATGCAACTGATTTCTGTGCATTGATTTTATATCCTGACACTTTACTGAATTCCTGTACAAGTTCTAGCAGTTTTGGAGTGGAGTCTTTTGGGTTTTCCACATATAGTATCATATCATCTGCAAAGAGTGATAGTTTGACTTCTTCTTTACCAATTTGGATGCCTTTAATGTCTTTTTGTTGTCTGATTGCTGAGGCTAGGACTTCTAGTACTATGTTGAATAGCAGTGGTGATAATGGACATCCCTGCCGTGTTCCTGACCTTAACGGAAAAGCTTTCAGTTTTTCTGCATTGAGAATGATATTTGCAGTGGGTTTTGCATAGATGGCTTTGATAATATTGAGGTATGTGCCCTCTATCCCCACACTTTGAAGAGTTTTGATCAGGAAGGGATGCTGTACTTTGTCAAATGCTTTTTCAGCATCTATTGAGAGTATCATATGGTTCTTGTTCTTTCTTTTATTAATGTGTTCTATCTCATTGATTGATTTGCAGATGTTGAACCAACCCTGCAGCCCTGGAATAAATCCCACTTGATCGTGGTGAATAATCCTTTTAATGTACTGTTGAATCCTATTGGCTAGTATTTTGGCGAGAATTTTTGCGTCTGTGTTCATCAAAGATATTGGTCTGTAGTTCTCTTTTTTGGTGGGATCCTTGTCTGGTTTTGGGATCAAGGTGATGCTGGCCTCATAAAATGAGTTTGGAAGTTTTCCTTCCATTTCTATTTTTTGGAACAGTTTCAGGAGAATAGGAATGAGTTCTTCTTTAAATGTTTGGTAGAATTCCCCTGGGAAGCCGTCTGGCCCTGGGCTTTTGTTTGTTTGGAGATTTTTGATGACTGTTTCAATCTCCTTACTGGTTATGGGCCTGTTCAGGTTTTCTATTTCTTCCTGGTTCAGTTGTGGTAGTTTATATGTCTCTAGAAATGCATCCATTTCTTCCAGATTGTCCAATTTGTTGGCGTAGAGTTGCTCATAGTGTGTTCTTATAATTGTCTGTATTTCTTTGGTGTTAGTTGTGATCTCTCCTCTTTCCTTCATGATTTTATTTATTTGGGTCCTTTCTCTTTTCTTTTTGATGAGTCTGGCCAGGGGTTTATCAATCTTATTGATTCTTTCAAAGAACCAGCTCCTAGTTTCATTGATTTTTTCTATTGTTTTTTTGGTTTCTATTTCATTGATTTCTGCTCTGATCTTTATGATTTCTCTTCTCCTGCCGGGTTTAGGGTTTCTTTCTCGTTCTTTCTCCAGCTCCTTTACGTGTAGGGTTAGGTTGTGTACTTGAGACCTTTCTTGTTTCTTGAGAAAGGCTTGTACCGCTATATATTTTCCTCTCAGGACTGCCTTTGCTGTGTCCCACAGATTTTGAACTGTTGTGTTTTCATTATCATTTGTTTCCATGAATTTTTTCAATTCTTCTTTAATTTCCTGGTTAACCCATTCATTCTTTAGAAGGATGCTGTTTAGTCTCCATGTATTTGGGTTCTTTCCAGCTTTCGTCTTGTGATTGAGTTCTAGCTTCAGAGCATTGTGGTCTGAAAATATGCAGGGAATAATCCTAATCTTTTGATACCGGTTGAGACCTGATTTGTGACCCAGGATGTGATCTATTCTGGAGAAGGTTCCATGTGCACTAGAGAAGAATGTGTATTCTGTTGCTTTGGGATGAAATGTTCTGAATATATCTGTGATGTCCATCTGGTCCAGTGTGTCATTTAAGGCCTTTATTTCCTTGTTGATCTTTGGCTTGGATGATCTGTCCATTTCAGTGAGGGGAGTGTTAAAGTCCCCTACTATTATTGTATTATTATTGATGTGTTTCTTTGATTTTGTTATTAATTGGTTGATATAGTTGGCTGCTCCCACGTTAGGGGCATAGATATTTAAAATGGTTAGATCTTCTTGTTGGACAGACCCTTTGAGTAGGATATAGTGTCCTTCCTCATCTCTTATTATAGTCTTTGGCTTGAAATCTAATTGATCTGATATAAGGATTGCCACCCCAGCTTTCTTCTGATGCCCATTAGCATGGTAAATTGTTTTCCACCCCCTCACTTTAAATCTGGAGGTGTCTTCGCGTCTAAAATGAGTTTCTTGTAGGCAACATATAGATGGGTTTTGTTTTTTTATCCATTCTGATACCCTGTGTCTTTTGATTGGGGCATTTAGCCCATTAACATTCAGGGTAACTATTGAGAGATATGAATTTAGTGCCATTATTAGCCTGTAAGGTGACTGTTACTGTATATTGTCTCTGTACCTTTCTGATCTACTACTTTTAGGCTCTCTCTTTGCTTAGAGGACCCCTTTCAATATTTCCTGTAGAGCTGGTTTGGTGTTTGCAAATTCTTTCAGTTTTTGTTTGTCCTGGAAGCTTTTGATCTCTCCTTCTATTTTCAATGATAGCCTAGCTGGATAGAGTATTCTTGGCTGCATGTTTTTCTCGTTGAGTGCTCTGAATATATCATGCCAGCTCTTTCTGGCCTGCCAGGTCTCTGTGGATAAGTCTGCCGCCAATCTAATATTTTTACCATTGTATGCTACAGACTTCTTTTCTCGGGGTGCTTTCAGGATTTTCTCTTTGTCACTAAGACTTGTAAATTTTACTATTAGGTGACGGGGTGTGGACCTATTCTTGTTGACTTTGAGGGGGGTTCTCTGCAGCTCCTGGATTTTGATGCTTGTTCCCTTTGCCATATTAGGGAAATTCTCTCCAATGATTCTCTCCAATAGACCTTCTGCTCCCCTCTCTGTTTCTTCTTCTTCTGGAATCCCAATTATTCTAATGTTGTTTCGTCTTATGGTGTCACTTATTTCTCGAATTCTCCCCTCATGGTCCAGTAGCTGTTTGTCCCTCTTTTGCTCGGCTTCCTTATTCTCTGTCATTTGGTCTTCTATATCACTAATTCTTTCTTCTGCCTCATTGATCCTAGCAGTGAGAGCCTCCATTTTTGATTGCACCTCATTAATAGCTTTTTTTATTTCAACTTGGTTAGATTTTAGTTCTTTAATTTCTCCAGAAATGGCTTTAATATCTCCAGAGAGGGTTTCTCTAATATCTTCCATGCCTTTTTCGAGCCCGGCTAGGATGTTCAGAATCGTCATTCTGAACTCTTGATCTGACATATTACCCATGTCTGTGTTGATTAGGTCCCTAGCCTTTGGTACTGTCTCTTGTTCTTTTGTTTGTGGTGAATTTTTCCGCCTTGTCATTTTGTCCAGATAAGAGGATATGAAGGAGGAAATAAACTACTAAAAGGGTGGCAAAGACCCCAGAAAAATGCGCTGTAACCAAATCAGAAGAGACCCCTAATTGTGAGGGGGAGAAAGGGGATAAAAACAGGTTCTGAAAAAAAAAAAGAAAAAGAAAAAAAAAGGAAAAAAAAAGAAAAAATTTAAAAAGTAAAACAAATAAAAAAATATAAAAAAGAAAGAAAAAATATATATATTTAGATGAACTAGTCAAAAAATGTTAAAAAAGAAAAGGGTAAAAGTTTTAAAAAATTTAGCAGAAGAAGAAAAAAGAAGAAAGAAAAAAAAATTGAAAAAAGAAAAAAAAATTGAAGTAGCTGCAAGACTAAAGAATCATGGGGAGAAAGCCATGAGTTCCGTGCTTTGCTTTCTCCTCCTCTGGAATTGCTCTGCTGTCTTAGGAATTGAACCTGCTTTCTCCTTGATAGATGAACTTCGTCCTGGCTGGATATTTTGTTGATCTTCTGGGGGAGGGGCCTGTTGTAGTGACTCTCAAGTGTCTTTGCCCGAGGCGGGATTGCACCGCCCTTACCTGCGGCCGGACTAAGTAATCGGCTCGGTTCGCTTTTGGGAGCTTCTGTTCCCTGAACGCTTTCCGTAGAGTTCCGGAGGACGGGAATGAAAATGGCGGCCTCCCAGTCCCAGGCCCAGAGGAGCCGAGAGCCTGGGGCCCCACTCCTCAGTGCGCCCCCAGAGGACAGCACCCAATCACTCCCGTATCCCCAGCCTGTAGCCGCGCTCTGAGCTCACCCAGCCCGCGACCAGTTCAAGGTAACCCCGAGCTGAGAGTTCAGTCCTCAGCTCTGTCTCTGCAGCCGGCTTCTCTGTTCTAATACCTGCGAGCTCTCCGACACTCTGACACCCCCGATCCTTCTGTGACCCCGCGTGGGCTTCACCCTGGTTTAGCCTCTGGAGCAATGTCCCTCAGTGGAACAGACTTTTAAAAGTCCTGATTTTGTGCTCCGTTGCTCCGCCGCTTGCCGGGAGCCGGCCCCTCCCCCCGCGGTCTATCTTCCCGTCGTTTTAGATTCACATCTCCGCCAGTCCTACCTTTCAGAAAGTGGTTGATTTTCTGTTTCTAGAGTTGCTGTTCTTCTTCTCTTCGCTCTCCCGTTGGATTTGTAGGTGTTTGCAATGTTTAGATAAGCTATCAAGCTGATCTCCTGCTACCTGATGTAGTCTCAGGCTGCTACTTCTCCGCCATCTTGACTCCTCCCCTCCCAGTGGAGTTTTTATTGGAATGGAATTTTGATTGGAATGGCATTGAAAGTATAGATTGCTCTAAGCAGTATAGACATTTTAACAATGTTTATTCTTCTGATCCATGAGCATGGAATGGTCTTCCATCTTTTCGTGTCTTCTTCAATTTCTTTCATGAGTGTTCTGTAGTTCCTCGAGTACAGGTCCTTTACTTCTTTGGTTAGGTTTATTCCCAGGTATCTTCTGGTTCTTGGTGCTATAGTAAATGGAATCGATTCTCTAATTTCCCTTTCCGTATTTTCATTGTTAGTGTATAAGAAAGCCACTGATTTCTGTACCTTGACTTTGTAACCTGCCACGTTACTGAATTGCTGTATGAGTTCTAGTAGTTTGGGGGTAGAGTCCTTTGGGTTTTCCATATAAAGAATCATGTCATTGTCCAAGAGAGACAGTTTGACTTCTTCATTGCCAATTTGGATACCTTTTATTTCTCTTTGTTGTCTGATTGCTGTTGCTAGGACTTCATCCGCCACAGCAACTTCTTTCAAGGTGTCTCCAAAGGCAAAGGAAACTAAAGTGAAAATGAAATTTTGGGACTTCATTAAGATCAAAAGTTTCTGCACAGCAAAGGAAACAGTCTACAAAACAAAGAGGCAACCCATGGAATGGGAGAAGATATTTGCAAATGACAGTACAGACAAAAGATTGATATCCAGGATCTATAAAGAACTCTTCAAACTCAACACACACAAAACAGATAATCATGTCAAAAAATGGACAGAAGACATGAACAGATAATTCTCCAATGAAGACATACAAATGGCTATCAGACACATGGAAAAATGTTCATCATCACTAGCCATCAGGGAGATTCAAATCAAAACCACATTGAGATACCACTTTACACCAGTTAGAATTGCCAAAATTAACAAGAGAGTAAACAACGTGTGTTGGAGGGGATGTGGAGAAAGGGGAACCCTCTTACACTGTTGTTAGGAATGCAAGTTGGTACATTGGAAAACAGTGTGGAGATTCCTTAAGAAATTAAAAATAGAGCTTCCCTATGACCCTGCAATTGCACTGCTGGGTATTTACCCCAAAGATACAGATGTAGTGAGAAGAAGGGCCATCTGTACCCCAATGTTCATAGCAGCAATGGCCACGGTCGCCAAACTGTGGAAAGAAGCAAGATGCTTTTCAGCAGACAAATGAATAAAGAAGATATGGTCCATACAGACAATCGAATATTATACCTCCATCAGAAAGGATGAATATCCAACTTTTGTATCAACATGGACAGCAGTGGAAGAGATTATGCTGATTGAATTAAGTCAAGCAGAGAGAGTCAATTATCATATGGTTTTGCTTATTTGTGGAGCATAAGAAATAACACAGAGGACATGGGGAGATGGAGAGGAGTAGGGAGTTGGGGGAAATTGGAGGGGGAGACGAACCATGAGAGACTGTGGACTCTGAAAAACAATCTGAGGGTTTTGGAGGGGCAGGGGGTGGGAGGTTGGCTGAGCCTGGTGGTGGGTATTATGGAGGGCATGTATGTCATGGAACACTGGGTGTGGTGCATAAACAATGATGTCTAGAACACTGAAAAGAAATAAAGAAAACAAATTAAAAGAAGAAAAACAGAGAAAACTAATACAGAAATTCTCTGGGAATGTATGGGATCAGGTTCCTATAGAGAATTTGTGAAGTGGAGACACTCCAGAATATATCCCTCGGGAAGATTAACATTTAGAAAACTGTTTATGAGCATCCCTGCTGCCTGTTGCTATTAAAAAAATACTAATTTAAAAAAAAACCAGATGTTAGATTCATTGATCTGTTCTACTGTTCTTTTGGTGTCTATTTCATTGATTTCTGCACTGATCTTTATTATTTCTTGTCTTCTGCTTGTTTTAGGCCTTATTTACTGTTTTCTCTCCAGCTCCTTTAGGTGTATGGTTCAGATGTTATTTGATACTTTTTTGTTTCTTGAAAAAGTCCTCTTAGGACAAACTTTGCTGCATCCCAAAGGTTTTGAACAGTTGTGTTTTCATTCTCATTAGTTTCCATGAATTTTTAAAATTCTTCTTTAATTTCCTGGTTGATCCATTTGTTCTTTAATAGGATGCTCTTTAACCTCCAAGTGTTGAAGTTCCTTCCAAATTTCCTCTTCTTATTGAGCTCAAGTTTCAAAGTATTATGGCTTGAAATTATACAGGGGATAATCCCAATCTTTTGTACTGGTTGATACCTGATTTGTGACCCACTCTGTGATCTATTTTGGAGAATGTTCCATGTGCACTTGAGAAGAATGTGTATTCTGTTGCTTTAAGATGGAATGCTCTGTATATATCTATGAAGTCCATCTGGTTCAATGTGTCATTATTTCCTTATTAAGCCTTTATTTCCTTGTTAATCTTCTGTCCAGATGGTCTGTCCATTGCTTTGAGTTGGGTATTAAAGTCCCCTACTATTATTGTATTATTATCAATGTGTTTCTTTAGTTCTGTTTTTAATTGGTTTATATATTTGACTGCTCCCACGTTAGGAGCATAAATATTTATAATTGTTAGATCTTGCTCAGTGAGTGGTTCCCTGATTGTGTGTACACCCACACCACTCCTCCTGAAGGAAGGAGGAGGGTCTTGCCACAGAGATGCTGTTTGCTGGGCCCCAGCTTGGAGAGTGGTCACCTGATCATGTCATGGTTCACAGTTTATGGCAACACCAAGCTGAGATCCCACTCCTGGCCTTGCTGATTATAGCTGCTGTCCCCACTCCAATGCTTGGGAACTCTGGCACACTCAGGCAACCCTGTTCTAACTCTGACACCAGGGATCCTGAGACCACACTGTAGCACTTGGGATTCTGCCCCACTTCACATCTTGAGAACCTTTCAGGCAGGGACATCCCTCACTGAAGCAGACTTTTGAAAGTTTTGATTTTGTACTCCAGTGTTATATCACTTTCTGGTAGCCAGTTAACAGCAGATCCCTCCCCCCGGAGTTTATCTTCCAATACATTCCCTCAGAATCACTTCTCCTCACCTCCTACTGCGTGAAAAGTAGTCACTTTTCTATTTGTAGAATTATAGAAATTCCTTTCTTAGATCTCAGATTGAATTCAATCTGGGGTTCAGAATGATTTGATAGATATCTAGCTCAATTCAAAGGACCAGATGAAGTGAGGGTCCCCTACTCTTCCACCATCTTCCCTCCTCCAGCTTGTTACAGTTTTTGTTTTAAAGTCTATTTTGTCTGATATGAGTATAGGTACACCCACTTTCTTTTGGTTTCCATTTGCATGGAATATCTTTTTTTATCCCTTCACTTTCAATCTGTGTGTGTTCTTACTTCTGAAGTGAGTCTCTTTAGGCAGCACATAGATAAGTTTTTTCTTTCTTCTTAATCGATCCAGCCACTCTAAGTCTTTTATTTTTTTTTCATTTTATTTATTTTTTCAGTGTAACAGTATTCATTCTTTTTGCACAACACCCAGTGCTCCATGCAAAACGTGCCCTCCCCATTACCCACCACCTGTTCCCCCAACCTCCCACCCCTGACCCTTCAAAACCCTCAGGTTGCCCCAACCTCCCACCCCTGACCCTTCAAAACCCTCAGGTTGTTTTTCAGAGTCCATAGTCTCTAAGTCTTTTAATTAGAGGATTTAGTCCATTTACATTCAAATAATTATTACAAGGTTTTACTGATTGCCATTTTGTTAATTGTTTTCTAGCTGTTTTTGTAGTTCATCCCTGTTCCTTTTTTTTTCTCACTCTTTTGTCTTGTGGTTTGATGACTTCCGTTAGTGTTATGTTTAAATTTTCTCACATTTTCTTTTGTGTATTTAAGCTTTTGCTCTGAATTTACTATAAGTTTCACATAGATCATCCTATGTAAATAACATTCTATTTGATAGAAACTTAAATTTGAACACATTCCAAAATACTACACCTTTGTCCCCTCCCCATGTTTTGTTTTTGATGTCACATTTTACAGATTTTTTTCACTTCTTTTTTTATTTCTTTTCAGTGTAATAGTATTCATTGGTTTTGCACCACACCCAGGGCTCCATGCAATATGTGCCCTCCCTAATACCCACCACCTTGTTCCCCCAACCTCCCACCCTCCGCCCCTTCAAGACCCTCAGGTTGTTTTTCAGAGTCCATAGTCTCTCGTGGTTCATCTCCCCTTCCAATTTCCCTCAACTCCCTTCTCCTCTCCATCTCCCAATGTCCTCCATGTTATTTGTTATGCTCCACAAATAAGGGAAACCATATGATAATTGGCTCTCTCTGCTTGACTTATTTCACTCAGCATAATCTCTTCCAGTCCCGTCCATGTTGCTACAAAAGTTGGATATTCATCCTTTCTGATAGAGGAATAATACTCCATCGTGTATATGGACCACATCTTCCTTATCCATTCGTCAGTTGAAGGGCATCTTGATTCGTTCCACAGTTTGGCGACCATAGCCATTGCTGCTATAAACATAGGGGTACAGATGGCCCTTCTTTTCACTACATCTGTATCTTTGGGGTAAATACCCAGTAGTGCAATTGCAGGGTCATAGGAAAGCTCTATTTTTAATTTCTTGAGGAATCTCCACACTGTTCTCCAAAGTGGCTGTACCAATTTGCATTCCCACCAACAGTGTAAGAGGGCTCCCCTTTCTCCACATCCTCTCCAACACACGTTGTTTCCTGTCTTGCTAATTTTGGCCACTCTAACTGGTGTAAGGTGATATCTTGATGTGGTTTTGATTTGAATCTCCCTGATGGCTAGTGATGATGAACATTTTTTCATGTCCCTTATAGCCATTTGTATGTCTTCATTGGAGAAGTGTCTATTCATATATTCTGCCCATTTTTTGATATGATTATCTGTTTTGTGTCTGTTGAATTTGAGAAGTTCTTTATAGATCCTGGATATCATCCTTTTGTCTGTACTGTCTGTACTTGTCTGTACTGTCATTTGCAAATATCTTCTCCCATTCCATGGGCTGCCTCTTTGTTTTGTTGACTGTTTCCTTTGCTGTGCAGAAGGTTTTGATCTTGATGAAGTCCCAAAAGTTCATTTTTGCTTTTGTTTCCTTTGCCTTTGGAGACATATCTTGAAAGAAGTTGCTGTGGCTGATATCAAAGAGGTTACTGCCTGTGTTGTCCTCTAGGATTCTGATGGATTCTTGTCTCACGTTGAGGTCTTTTATCCATTTCGAGTTTATCTTTGTGTACGGTGTAAGAGAATGGTCGAGTTTCATTCTTCTACATAGAGCTGTCCAGTTTTCCCAGCACCATTAGTTGAAGAGAATTGTCTTTTTTCCACTGTATATTTTTTCCTGTTTTGTCGAAGATTTTTTGACCATAGAGTTGAGGGTCCATATCTGGGCTCTCTACTCTGTTCCACTGGTCTATGTGTCTGTTTTTATGCCAGTACCATGCTGTCTTGGTGATCACAGCTTTGTAGTAAATCTTGAAATCAGGTAACGTGATGTCGCCAGTTTTATTTTTGTTTTTCAAAATTTCCTTAGAAATTTGAGGTATCTTCTATTCCATACACATTTTAGGATTATTTGCTCCAGCTCTTTGAAAAATATTGGTGGAATTTTGATCAGAATGGCATTAAAAGTATAGATTGCTCTAGGCAGTATAGACATTTTAACAATGTTTATTCTTCCAATCCAAGAGCATGGAATGGTCTTCCATCTTTTTGTGTCTTCTTCAATTTCTTTCATGAGTGTTCTGTAGTTCCTCGAGTACAGATCATTTACCTCTTTGGCTAGGTTTATTCCAAGGTATCTTATGGCTCTTGGTGCTATAGTAAATGGAATTGATTCTCTAATTTCCCTTTCTGTATTTTCATTGTGAGTGTATAAGAAAGCCACTGATTTCTGTACATTGACTTGTATCTTGCCAGGTTACTGAATTGCTGTATGAGTTCTAGTAGTTTGGTGGCCGAGTCTTTTGGGTTTTCCATATAAAGAATCTGCGAAGAGAGAGTTTGACTTCTTCATTGCCAATTTGGATACCTTTTATTTCTCTTTGTAGTCTGATTGCTATTGCTAGGACTTCTAATACTCTGTTGAACAAGAGTGGTGAGAGTGGGCATCCTTGTCGTGTTCCTGATCTCAGCAGGAAGGCTGTCAGTTTTTTCCCATCGAGGATGTTATTTGCTGTGGGTCTTTCATAGATAGATTTTATGATGTTCAGGAATGTTCCCTCTATCCCTATACTTTGAAGCATTTTAATCAGGAACGGATGCTGGACTTTGTCAAATGCTTTTTCTGCATCCATTGAGAGGACCATGTGGTTCTTCTCTCTTCTCTTATTGATTTGTTCTATCACATTGATTGATTTGCAGATGTTGAGCCATCCTTGTAATCCAAGACTGAATCCCACCTGGTCATGGTGGATAATCTTTTTAATGTGCTGTTGGATCCTGTTTGCTAGGATCATATTGAGAATCTTAGTATCCATATTCATCAGTGATATTGGTCTGAAATTTTCCTTTTTGGTAGGGTCTTTGCCTGGTTTGGGGATCAGGGTAATGCTGGCTTCATAAAAAGAGTCTGGAAGTTTTCCTTCTGCTTCAGTTTTTTGAAACAGCTTCAGGAGAATAGGTGTTATTTCTTCTTTGAACGTTTGATAGAATTCCCCCAGGGAATCCATCAGGTGCTGGGCTCTTGTTTCCAGCCTTTACAGTAGCTTTCTAAGTGACTGATGTATATTTATTATATATTTACCTTTTCAGTAAGATTTTTACTTTCATTTTTTTGTCATTAATTAGTGTCATTTTTTTCAGCTTAAGGAAATTCCTTAACATTTCTTGTTTTTTTTAAAGATTTTATTTATTTACTTGACAGAGAGAAAGAGTGCATGTGCACAAGTAGGGGGAGCAGCAGAGGGAAAGGGAGAATTAGGCTCCTCACTGAGCAGGGAGCCCAATGTGGGGCTCAACTGCAGGACCCTGGGATCATGACTTGAGGCAAAGGCAGACATTCAACCGACTGAGCCACCCAAGTACCCCTAATTTCTTAGAAGGCTGGTTTAGTAATGATGAACTCCATTAGCTCTTGCCTGTGTAAAAAAAAAAATTCTCTATCTCCCTTTCAATTATGAATGATAACATTTCCAGGTAGAGTATTATTCCAGGTAGAAATTATTCCTTTTAACACTTTGAATATGTCTTGCCACTACACACTGACCCACAAAGTTTCTGCAGAGAAATCTTCTGACAGCCTTATGGGGCTTCCCTTTTATATAACAAGTTGTATATCTCTTGTTGTTTTTAAGATTCTCTTTATCCTTAACTTTTGAGATTTTAATTTTAATGTGTCTTGGCATGGATCTCTTTGAGTTCACATTATTTGGAACACTCTGGGCTTTCTGGACCTGAATGTATGTTTCATTTCCTATGCGAGGATGTTTTCAGCCATCATTTCTTCAAATAAATTCTCTGTCCCTTTCTCTCTTTTCTCCTTTCGGTACCCCTACAATGTAAATGTTCTTCTGACTGATGTTGTCCTATTGGTCCCTTAAGCTACCTTCATTTTTAAAATTTGTCCTTCTTTTTGATGTTCTGTCTAGATGAGTTCCATTGCTTTGTCTTCCAGCTCACTGGTTGGTTCTTCTGCTTCATCTAGTCTGCTATTGTATACTTTGAGTGTATTTTTCTTAGTTCAGTTATTATATTCTTCAGTTGTATGACTCTGGCACTTACTTTATATTTTCTGTATCTTTGTTAAAGTTCTCACTGTGTTCATTCACTCTTCTCCTGAGCCCAAGTGTTTCCTTATGACAATTACTTTAAATTCTTTATCTTATCTCAGTACATTAAGGTGTTTTTTTCCCCTGAGGGTTTTTCTTGTTCTTTCATTTGAAATATATTTCTCCATTTCTTCATTTTTCCTGAGTTTGTGTTTATTTCTATGTATTAGGCAAAATATCTACCCCTCTTAGTCTTGAAGGAGCCTCTTAGCTTTGTGTAGTTGATGAAAGTTCTAGTTCAACTTTGCACGAGTTCTTGTTTTTCTCTTGAATCTTTGTGATTATCTAAACTGCCTGATTTAGTCTTGAAGTGTCCCTGCTTTTGGAAGTGTGTCAAGACTTGTCAGTGCTCCAAAAGAGGGAATCTCACTTAGCACCTAGTTCAGACTGAATGGAAACCAGAGGCAAGCAGCAGCTTTTAAATTATGGAAACATATACAGTTATGTCACGCTGTAATTATAATCCCCCTGTCTTCCATACCAGGAAATCTGGAAATTTCCCTTGGGCAAGAGTTGCAAAAATCAGGGTTTCAGATATGTAGATAGACTCCTTTCTGAGAGGTCTCATCACGTGGAAACTAGGCCAGGAGGGTGTGCAAAGATAGTTTCTCTGCTTACATTTCCTGGGAGCACCTCCTCAGTCCCTAGATGTGTGGCAAACCTGAAGCCTGTCCTTCAAGCTAAGCTCCAGGCTAAGCAAATAGGCTTTTTTCATAGGAAGTATGGGTTGTGTTTCAGTCTGCTTTCTGTGCTGTGCCCTGGGCAAAGGGACCAGCCAGAAACTGTCTTTCTGATTGTTACATTCCCTGGTGGCTCAGTGGGTTAAGCTGCTGCCTTCGGCTCAGGTCATGATCTCAGGGTCCTGGGATCGAGTCCCGCATCGGGCTCTCTGCTTAGCAGCGGGCCTGCTTCCCTCTCTCTCTCTCTGCCTGCCTGTCTACTTGTGATCTCTGTCTGTCAAATAAATAAATAAAATCTTAAAAAAAAAAAAAAACATGGAGTTCAGGAACACCAGTCCCATTGGCCACCAGGACAAGGTATTCAAGAAGCATCCACTGTGTGAATTGCATTCACCCTTTGACTTTAGCAGGGCAGCTGGGGTGTACAGGGGTGGGATATGTTTGCTGGCTTCAGAAAGGCAGTGGGAAAATGTCTTGACTGTGCATGTCTTTGCCTTTAGGAATACATCAGGACAGTGCCTTTTCTGTATTCATGTGCCAACTTTAAGCTGAGAGTACAAGAATGCCATGATTGCCTTCACTCCCTAGCACAAGCCAGGTAGTAGGGGGAGTGTCGTAATCACCCATGCTCTCCAGCTTCAGCAAAGCAGTGGGATATTGCCTCAACTGCTCACCCCTACCTGTCTTATCAAGGTGGCAGGAGGGTTCTGCACCTGAGTTTACCCACCTGTGCTAGCAGGGTAGATGGACAGTGCAAAAAATGGCATCTCCCAGTGCTTCCATCTCTGTGAAGTGCTTCAACTTTCCCCTGCCACTTCAGCAGATGCTTTTAGATAAGCAAATGAATCTTCTTCACATACAGTTTAGGAGCTTTTCAAACTGCTGCTTTTCTGATGGGTCTCAGGATGAATGAGAAAACATGTGAGCCCTTTAAAAGGAGAATCTCAGTTTCCTATAGCCCATTGGGTCCTGTGGGCATCAGCCCCATTTGTTTGATAAACCAAACACTTTGGGAGTTTGTCTCTGGTGCACATCCCAGAGGTTAGGGTGCCTGATGTGGGAGATATGCAGGAGATATACAGGACTGGTGATATCTCTCCCTATTGTGTATCACTATACTGGGGGTAGGGTTTTTGGTGAGTCTCTCTGCCTCTCCTGCCTATTTCAATATGGTCTTTGTATCATGCCTTTTGGTGAAAAAGCAATTCATCTAGCTTTCAGATCTTCTTCAGAGGAAAAAGGTCTATCTATATGTAGCTGTATATTGATGTGTCTATGTGAAAAGGTAAGTTTAGGATCTTCCTAGAGTGCCATCTTGTGGAAGTCTCTCTTTCTTCTTGAGTTAGTTTTAGAAGTTTGTGTCCTTCTAGGAGTTTTCCTATTTCATTTAAATTATCTAATTTTTTGGCACACAATTGTTCTAGTATTGCTTTATATTCTTGTTTTTTAGTTCTGTAAAGTTGATAGTAATGTTCCCTCTTTCACTTCTGATTCTAGTTATTCAAGTCTCTCCTTTTGCTTTGGTAAATTTGGTAAACAGTTTGTCAATTTTATGAACCTTTCTGAAGAACCAGCTTTAGTAAAAACTCTCTGCAGTGTATGGATAGAGGGAATATACCTCAATATGATAAAAGCCATATATGAAAAACTCGTGGCAAATATCATCCTCAAGGGAAAAACTTAGAGCTTTTCCTCCCAAGGTCAGGAACATGACAAGGATGTCCACTCTCACCACTGTTGTTCAACACAGTACTGGAAATCTTAGCCTTGGCAATCAGACAAAAAAAAGAAATAAAAGGCATCCAAATTGGCAAAGAAGAAGTCAAACTCTCACTCTTCTCACACGACATGATAATCTGTGTTGAAAACCCAAAGGACTGCACCAAAAATTGCTAGAACAAGAATTCAGCAAGGTAGCAGGATATAAAATCAATGCACAGAAGTCAGCTGCATTTCTATACACTAACAATGAGAGAGAAGAAGAGAAATCAAGGAATCAATCCCATTTACAATTGCACCAAAAACAATAAGATACCTAGGAATGAACCTAACCAAAGAGGTAAGGGATCTGTACTCTGAAAACTATAGAACACTTATGAAAGAAATTAAGGAAGACAAAAAGAAATGGAAAAACATTCCATGCTAATGGATTGGCAGAATAAATATTGTTAAAATTCTATGCCACCTAGAGCAATCTACACATTCAATGCAATCCCTATCAAAATACCATCATTTTTCACAGAGCTGCAACAAACAATCCCAAAATTTGTATGGAACCAGAAAAGACCCCAAATAGCCAAGGAAATGTTGAAAAGAAAGGCAAAGTGGGAAGCATCATAATTCCAGCTCCAAGCTGTATTAAGCTGTATTACAAAGCTGTAATCATCAAGTCAGTATGGTACTGGCACAAAACAGACACATAGATCAATGGAACAGAATAGAGAACCCTGAATGGACCCTCAAATCTATGGTCAACTAATCTTTGACAAAGCCGGAAAAGACATCAAGTGGAAAAAAGACAGTCTCTACCACAAATGGTGCTGGGAAAATTGGGCAACCACATGCAGAATAATGAAACTGGACCACTTTTTTACATCATATACAAAAATAAACTCAAAATGGATGAAAGACCTAAATGTGAAACAGAAATCCATCAGAATTCTAGAGGAGAACACAGGCAACAACCTCTTTGACCTTAGATGCAGCACTACTTGCTAGACACGTCTCCAGAGGCAAGGGAAATGAAAGTAAAAATGAACTATTGAAAGATGAAGCTTCTGCACAGCAAAGGAAACAGTCAACAAAACTAAAAGACAACCTCCAGACTGGGAAAAGATATTTTCAAATGTCTTATCAGATAAGGGGCTAGTATCCAAAACCTATAAAGGACTCATCAAACTCAACACCCAAAAAACATAAAAAATTTCAGCCAAGAAATGGGCAGAAGACATGAACAGACATTTCTCCAAAGACATACAAATGACCTACAGATACATGAAAAAAATGCTCAACATTATTTGACATCAGGGAAATACAAATAAAAACCTCAATAAGATGCCATCTCATGCCAGTAAGAATGGCTAAAATTAATAAGTCAGGAAACAACAAATGTTGGTGAGGGTTCTGAGGAAGGGGAAAACTCTTACACTCTTAGTGGGAATGCAAACTGGTATTGCCACTCTGGAGAACAGTAGGGAGTTCCCTCAAATAGTTAAAAATAGAGCTACCCTATGACCCAACAATTACACTCCTAGATATTTATCCAAAGGATACAAACATAGCAATTCAAAGGGACATATGCATGCCAATGTTTGTATTAACAATGTCCACAATAGCCAAAATATGGGAAGAGGCCAGATGTCCATTGACAGATGAATGGATAAAGAAAATGTCAGGGTGTGTTGCATAAACAATGAATCTTGGAACACTGAAAAAATAAAATAAAATTTTAAAAACATTTAATACACACACACACACACACAAACACACACATATAGGTATGTATGTGTGTGTTTGTGTGTGTGTGTGTGTATACACAATGGAATATTACTCAAGCATCAAAAAGAATGAAATCTCACCATTTGCAATGATGTGGATAGAACTAGAGGGTATTATGCTAAGCAAAATAAGTCAATTAGAGAAAGACAATATATGATTTCACTCATTTTTGGAATTTAAGAAACAAAACAGATGAACATAGGGAAAGGGAGGGGAAAATAAAGTAAGATGATATCAGAGAGGAAGACAAACCATAAGAGACACTTAAGTATAGGAAACAAACAGGATTGCTGGAGGCGAGTGGGTGGGGGGATGGGGTAACTGGGTGATGGACATTAAGAAGAGCACTTGATGTAATGAGCTCTGGATGTTATATGCAAATGAACCACTAAACTCCACTTCTGAAACTAGTAACACACTATATGTTAATAAATTGATTGTAAATTTTTAAAAAAACACAAAATATACTAGAAAATTGCAAAAAAACAGCTTGGGTTTCACTGATTTTATTTTTTTCTATTTTTCATTTCATTAATTTCCACTCTAATTTTTATTATTTCCTTCTTTTTGCTTGCTTCAGGTTTTAATTTGCTCTTCTTTTTGCTGTGCCTTTGGTGGAAGGACAGGTTATTAATTTGAGATCTTTCTTCTTCAGTTGGTCCCACAATTTTGGTATGTTTTGATTTCCCTTTTGATTTCTTCTTTGAGTCATTGGTTATTTAGGAGTGTGATCTTTTATTTTCACACATTTGTGAATTTCCGTATGTTTTCCCTGCTATAAATTTCTAATTTCACTCCAATATGGTTGGAGAACATACTTTGCATTATTTTCATCCTTTAAATAGGATGAAAGATATTTCATCCTATTTATGTGTTTTGTTTTGTTTTGTTTTTATGGTGTAGAATATCACCTACCTGGAAAATGTTCCATGTGCATTTGAAAAGAATGTATATATACTCTGTTGTTTTGGTGTGGAGTGTCCTATAGATAATCTGTTAGGCATGATTGTTCCACAGTGTGGTTCAAGTCTTCTATTTCCTTGATGATTTTCTATTTAGTTTTCTTCTCTATTATTGAAAATGCAGTATTAAAGACTCAAAGTATTATTTTTGAATTGTTTATTTTCCATTCATTTCTATCAGTTTCATTTCATGTATTTTGGTGATCATTAGGTGCATGCATTTTACTAAATTTTTACATATTCCTGATAGGTTGGTCCTTTTATCATTATAAAATGTCTCTCTTTACCGCCAGTTACAATTTTTGTATTAGCATCACTTTTGTCCAATATTAGTACGGGCACTCCAGCTTTCTTGTGATTGCTGTTTGGATGATGTATTTTTCTCTGCCTTTTTATTTTTGATCCATTTGTATCTTTAAATCTAAAGTATGTCTCCTGTAGACAATATATCATTGAATCGTGTTTTTTATCTGGTTTGACAATGTGTGCTTTTTGATTGGATTTTTTAATGCATTCATTTTTTTTTTAATTTACTTGACAGAGAGAAAGAGATCACAAGCAGGCAGAGAGGCAGGCAGAGAGAGAGGGAGAAGCGGGCTCCCCACCGAGCAGAGAGCCCTATGCGGGCCTAGATCCCAGGACCCCGAGACCATGACCCGAGCCGAAGGCAGAGGCTTAACCCACTGAGCCACCCAGGTGCCCGTAATGCATTCATATTTAATGTCATTGTTGATATAGCTGGATTTACTTCTGTCATTTTACTTTTTATTTTCTATGATCATGTCTTTTCTCCATGCCTTTTTCACTGCCTTATTTTGCATTACCTGGTTATTTTTTTTTTACCTGGTTATTTTTAAATGTAGTATACTTTAATACTTTTTTTTAATTTATTTTTTTCAGTTTAACAGTATTCATTGTTTTTGCACAACACCCAGTGCTCCATGCAATATGTGCCCTCCCTATTACCCACCACCTGTTCCCCCAACCTCCCACCCCTGACCCTTCAAAACCCTCAGGTTGTTTTTCAGAATCCATAGTCTCTTATGGTTCACCTCCCCTTCCAATTTTTTTTTCTTTATAAACATATAATGTATTTTTATCCCCAGGGGTACAGGTCTGTGAATCGCCAGGTTTACACACTTCACAGCACTCACGATAGCACATACCGTCCCCAATATCCATAACTCCCCCTCCCAACCCCACCTCCCCCCAGCAACCCCCAGTTTGTTTTGTGAGATTAAGAGTCATTTATGGTTTGTCTCCCTCCCAATCCCATCTTGTTTCATTTATTCTTCTCCTATTCCCCTAACCCCCATGTTGCATCTCCATGTCCTCATATCAGGGAGGTCATATGATAGTTGTCTTTCTCCGATTGACTTATCTCACTAAGCATGATACCCTCTAGTTCCATCCATGTCGTCGCAAATGGCAAGATTTCATTTCTTTTGATGGCTGCATAGTATTCCATTGTGTATATATACCACTTCTTCTTTATCCACTCATCTGTTGATAGACATCTAGGTTCGTTCCATAGTTTCGCTATTGTAGACATTGCTGCTATAAACATTCGGGTACATGTGCCCCTTCGGATCACTGCGTTTGTATCTTTAGGGTAAATACCCAGTAGTGCAATTGCTGGGTCATAGGGTAGTTCTATTTTCAACATTTTGAGGAACCTCCATGCTGTTTTCCAGAGTGGTTGCACCAGCTTGCATTCCCACCAACATTGTAGTAGGGTTCCCCTTTCTCCGCATCCTCACCAGCATCTGTCATTTCCTGACTTGTTAATTTTAGCCATTCTGACTGGTGTGAGGTGATATCTCATTGTGGTTTTGATTTGTATTTCCCTGATGCCGAGTGACGTGGAGCACTTTTTCATGTGTCTGTTGGCCATCTGGATGTCTTCTTTGCAGAAATGTCTGTTCATGTCCTCTGCCCATTTCTTGACTGGATTGTTTGTTCTTTGGGTGTTGAGTTTGCTAAGTTCCTTATAAATTTTGGATACTAGCCCTTTATCTGATATGTCATTTGCAAATATCTTCTCCCATTCTGTCAGTTGTCTTTTGGTTTTGTTAACTGTTTCCTTTGCTGTGCAAAAGCTTTTGATCTTGATGAAATCCCAATAGTTCATTTTTGCCCTTGCTTCCCTTGCCTTTGGCGATGTTCCTAGGAAGATGTTGCTGCAGCTGAGGTCGAAGAGGTTGCTGCCTGCATTCTCCTCAGGGATTTTGATGGATTCCTTTCTCACACTGAGGTCCTTCATCCATTTTGAGTCTATTTTCATGTGTGGTGTAAGGAAGTGGTCCAATTTCATTTTTCTGCATGTGGCTGTCCAATTTTCCCAGCACCATTTATTGAAGAGGCTGTCTTTTTTCCACTGGACATTCTTTCCTGCTTTGTCGAAGATTAGTTGACCATAGAGTTGAGGGTCTATTTTTGGGCTCTCTATCCTGTTCCATTGATCATGAACAGACACATAGTCTGTTTTTGTGCCAGTACCATGCTGTCTTGATGATGACAGCTTTGTAATAGAGCTTGAAGTCCGGAATTGTGATGCCACCAACTTTGGCTTTCTTTTTCAATATTCCTTTGGCTATTCGAGGTCTTTTCTGGTTCCATATAAATTTTAGGATTATTTGTTCCATTTCTTTGAAAAAATGGATGGTATTTTGATAGGGATTGCGTTTAATGTGTAGATTGCTTTAGGTAGCATAGACATTTTCACAATATTTATTCTTCCAATCCAGGAGCATGGAACATTTTGCCATTTCTTTGTGTCTTCCTCAATTTCTTTCATGAGTACTTTATAGTTTTCTGCGTATAGATTCTTAGCCTCTACTTTAATACTTTTTTACAATACTTTTTACTTATGCTTTTAGTGGTTGCTCCTGTTTACCATATATATTTTAATATATCATAATCAGCTTCAGAGTCACTCCTGTTTAATTCTAATGATGTATAAAATGTTATTACTATATAGCTCTATTCCCTTAACTCCACTTTTTTTTTATATTTTATTTATTTGACAGAAATCACAACTAGGCAGAGAGGCAGGCAGAGAGAGGAGGAGGAAGCAGGCTCCCTGCAGAGCAGAGAGCCCGATGTGGGGCTTGATCCCAGGACCCTGAGATCATGACTTGAGCTGAAGGCAGAGGCTTTAACCCACTGAGACACCCAGGCGCCCCCTTAACTCCCCTTTTATGCCATTATCATTACATTTTATATTTATTAATGTTGCAAAGCCAACAATATATTGTTATATTTATTACTTTACCATTTGTAGTTATTTCCTCAGCCCTTTACAGCTTTACTCCCACCCACCTCTTTTGTGCTGTTATTAGCAAATATACTACACATATAATACAATTTTATATGTTTTAGTCCCAATAATCTCTCTCTTTCCTCTTTTCTGGTACTACTTTTACACATAATGCTGGCACACCCAATGGTGTGCCACATTTCTCTGAGACTCTGTTCATTTTCTTCATGCTTGTTTCTCTCTGTTGTTCAGTTTGCACAGTCTCTACTGATCTATCTTCAAGTTTTCCAATTCTTTTCTTTCAGTTCAAATTTACTGTTGAGTCCTTTTGATGAAAAACTTTTACTTCAGTTGTTCTAATTTTCACCTCCAGAATTCTATTTAGTTCTTTTTATAATTTCTATCTTTTTATTGATATTTTCTTTTGGATATGACATTGTCATTACACCTTCATATATATCTTTAATCATGCTTTCCTTTTGTTCTGTGGAAATATATATGTATGTATTTTCTAGATAGATAGATATTTAGATATATCTACATCTATATATCCTTGAAATATTTTTCTATTAGATCTGATATCTGGTCACTCTCCCAGTTTTTGTTGCCTGCTTTCCTTCTCAGTGCATTAGTTCCACATTTTTGTTTGTTTGCAAGTCACATAATTTTTGCTGGAAACTGGACTTTTTATATAATATATTGTAGCAACTCTGGATACCCCCCACCAACAATTTGTTATTGTTATCTACTTGTTTATTTGTTTAGTGTCTGGCTTCACTATTTTAGTAAAATCTACAGCCCACACACATAGTGTAAAGTTTCTGATGTTTAAATTTGGGTATGAACACAAACATACTGGAATCACATTGGTATTTGTAGAGTTCTCCTTCACTCTTTCGCCAACATATCTAGCTGTTAAATTCCACTAATTTTTAGCTGATTGCTCTCTTGTTTTCAATAGTGCCCTGGGCATAAATTTCTCTGCATATTAATCCAATCAAACTGGATTTTTCAGATGGATACTTTGTGAGGTCAGTGTTTGATACTTGTTTGTTGCCTTACTCCAGGAGGACTCCTCTAAACTGTCTTATTTTTCAGTTCTCTCCTGCGAACCAAGCAACCCACAGTTGAGGGACTATGTTTGTTAGACCCACGAGTATTCTTCCAATTTATTTTCACCACAACCATCACTTTTCTTGAGAGTGCCCTTAGACTTAAGATTCTTTATGCTCTGCTGTAGGTGACGTCAGTTCCTTTGGGAATAGGTAAGAAGCTATTTTATGGCTTGTTTATCCCACTGGTAAAATCTTTGAACAAGGGCTCTGGAACATGGATAGCTTCTTTCTGAATATCACAACTGTTGTATGATCTGAGCCCTCTGTGGAAGGGGACAGCAGCTGGAGGTCCTCTCAGCTTGCCTTTCCTGGCATAGTACCACTACCTCATAAGGTGATGCTGAAGCGGGAGAACTAGGTTCTTGTCTCAAAGAGTCGAAGAATGAATCTTGTAGACAAAGGAGAGTAAGTAAAGTGACAGAGTTTTATTTAGCAAGGATACAGAGAAAGCTCTCAGGAGTGAGAGGAGACCCCACAGGGTCGCCCCTGAGGGCTTGTAAGCTGGTCTTTTATTGAACACTGACTGGGAAACTTACAGCCCTGAGTTTCTTGTGCAGTCTTAGTTTGAGCATGGACTACTGATAACACCCTTAATGACTTAATTCTTTGAGATGTGGTCATTTTCTATGATACATTGTAGCTGTCAAAGAAAAATACTCTGGACCATCCAAGGCCAAGTGGTCTGTTTCCTTATCCCTTCTTCACTCTGTCTTAACACTTCTGCCTGCCAGGAATAGTCTCAGAGCCTAGCCATGGGTCCCTATCTTTCCCTGCTTATATCTTAACACTTTTCTTATTGAAGTTAAGGACAGCTAGGGCCCCAAATATTCTGGGCATGCTATGCCCAAGGTAAATCCTCTGTTCCACAGTTGGAGTTGGGCAGAAGAAGGAAGACACCCCTCTCAGCTGAACTCATCCAGGATTTAGTCTCAGGAACAGGTAGTTGGGATAAGGATTAGGAATGCTGAAGTCCTGCCCCCCTTGTGAAGTAGGACCTCTGGCTGGGATCTTGGGGAAAGGGAGCACTGTGTTTTGGGGTGTTGCAGTGTGGAATGAAATATCCACCTCATCGAGCTTGGAAAGTGTGGAAAGAACTGTCTTGGTTCAGATATTACAGGCTCTCTTATTCCTAAATTTTTGTAGATTTTCTCGAACAGATGTTTCTTTGTGTGTGTTTGTCTTTAGGACCATTTCCAAAAGCCTTAAATGGTTGTGGTTGTTGTTGTTGTTGTTGTTTTTAAGATTTATTTATTTATTTATTTATTTATCAGAAAGAGAGAGATAGTGCACACAAGGAGGCAGTGAGAGAAGCAGGCTCCCCACTGAGCAAGGAGACTGATGCGGAACTCAATCCCAGGATCCTGGGATCATGACCTGAGCCGAAGGCAGCGGCTTAACTGACTGAGCCACCCAGGTGTCCCTGGTTGTTGGTTTTTTTTAATATAATTGTCATCACTTTCACTGGGTATCAGGTCAGTAGTGGGGCCCATCAGGAAGTCATGACAGAGGTCAGTTTTCCATTATTTCTTCACAGTTTCTTCTCCATTCTCTTTCTCCTCCTCTGCCAGAACTCTGCTTACATAAACAGTAGATTTTTTCCCCACCATGTCCCAATTGTCTCTCATAGCCTTTTCTGTACTGTCTATCTTGTTGCCTCTCTGTTTCTCAGTTTAGAGGTTAGCACCAATTCAGAGTCTTTAGCTAATAGCTCCCAGAAGGTCTTGATATTTCTTTTTCCCGAATGCACAGTCACCCTAAAAAATATCTGCAGGTCCCATTAGGAAAGGTTGAATGGAAGATTTATAGTATACACCCGTGGCTATAGGGTCCTGCCTTCCCCTCAGTTGGGTAAGAAGTTGAGAAACCCCACCACAGCAACTCAAATTAGACTCTCCAGCAGATCTAGAATTTTTCTGCCTGAAATACATTGAGCATCATCCTATAGCATGCCCAATTATTTCATTTTTTGGAATTCTCTGATTAGCCATCACCACAGATCCCTGTGGCTCAAACATCCTCTAATTATCATTTCATTCCTGTGATTTATTGTGGTAGTTGCATTCACCTTGTCTTATATAACTAAGCACTGTCACCTGACATGCACCACTCTGGGATCCCTTTATTCACATTAAGATCAAGTAGTCGGTTCCACTGCAGCATTCTCTACCATTGTCTCCAGCCTCCAGAGCACAGACGCACAGAAGTATTCAAAGATGCTTGGTGACCCTCTCACTACTGCATTTCTTATATTTTAGAGTATGTCTACACCAATGTCCCTATCTGATATATCAGGGTTCTACTCCTTCCCTACTTACATCCTTACCTTATTGTAAAAGCCATATCAGGTAGAACACTTAATAGGTAATGGGACTCTGTGACACTATGAGTACCCTGACTTGGTCCTCAGCTTTATATATCATGCAGGCTTTCTAGTGTTCAACATGTATTTTCTGTTGTATTTTCACAGCTTTCAATTTCCTCTTTTCCCTATGCACACTTTTTAGGACCATCAGATACCTCCACAACTTTTTGGATACTTATTTTCAACACAGTATTTAAATGTCACATCTGATTTCCCAAAACTTTAGATTCCTATACTTCATTCCATGCCACCAGGGGTGTTAATTTGACTGTGATATTGATACATGCCATGTACCAGTGAAACTCTCCTAACACTTGTTTTCCACTCTCCTTACCCCCATTGTAAGGAGGTTATTTTTCCCTCTTCAAATGATCAACTAAATTCCTGTAGTAACTTTTGGTACTTACTATTGTATCTGACAAGTGCATGGCAGAAAACAGGGGACACATTCACATTAGAAAACGTGAGAGGTTTTTTCCTTATTTTATTTATTTATTTGACAGACAGAGATCACAAGTAGGCAGAGAGGCAGGGGGTGGGGGGGGGGAGAATCCCCACCAAGCAGAGAGCCCGATGTGGGGCTCGATCCCAAGACTCTAGGATCATGATCTGAGCTGAAGGCAGAGGCTTTAACCCACTGAGCCACCGAGGTTCCCCAGGTTTTTTTTAAAGGACAATATACAATGGTGTGGGAAGAGTGTTTGAGAGCTGCAAGGAACAATGCAGTACTCCAAGGCTAGTAAATGTAGGATTATCAGCCCTACACCTGAGAGACAGAGGCAAAGTAGATTTACTAAAAGCTGGAGACACATAGCTTATGTTAAGAGGGCCATCTTACAGAAACATTTGCAGAAGAGCTCAGCATCTGGTTGACAGTGCAGGAAACAAACTGGGTGGAAAATTTCCTGACCACATTATTCACTGCTGGTTCCCAAAGGACAAGGGAGTCCTTTGATGTAGTTCATACATGTCAGACTTCCCAGGATACAGAAAGGGAGGAGAGTGAATCCAGATGAGATGGAGACAAATCCAGCAACTGGGTGAGAGTCATATTAGAAGTAGTCACTGGGAATTATGCCTGCAGTGAAAAAGGGTACACCATCGGCTTTATTTACATTTTAAGGTGGAAACTAAAAGGTATATTGTTATTAGAGGGTTAACCAAATAAGACTGGGATTTGTCTAACCTATTCTACTGAAATAAGAAATGACCCTGTGTAATACTGTCCTATGGTAAAGGCATTAAAGATACTAAGAGTATTGTTTTGTAACCACAAGTCTGAGGAGTTATGGATGTTTTGTACCAGCTTGTACTTTATTGGTAAGAACAAGGTTTATTATTTGCACCTGGTCTTGGTGAACCTTCTCACGAAGAGCTCTGCTGTTGAAGCTGGCTACATAGCAAGGATATGCCTACACAACCAACAGTGTAGGAGAATCTTGGGCAGAGACTCCATTTGTGCTCTCTGGTTCTGAGGTATTCTGTGTACACATCAGTGGTTCCTGGCCAAAAAGATGAAGTACATATTGCCAGAATTACTATAGAGAGGGTGGACAATTGGAGCTGACCACTCCAGAGCCCTCATTATGAAATGGCTTTTAGTTGTGACACATATCCTTAATGCTGTTGCTATATTGCATGTTTTTTTTTCAGCACTAAACTATGGATTTGCAAGCATTGACATTTGAAGTCCCATGAGGCTTCTTTAGCAATATTCAGAACATTTCATCCCAAAGCAACAGAATACACATTCTTCTCTAGTGCACATGGAACCTTCTCCAGAATAGATCACATCCTGGGTCACAAATCAGGTCTCAACCGGTATCAAAAGATTAGGATTATTCCCTGCATATTTTCAGACCACAATGCTCTGAAGCTAGAACTCAATCACAAGACGAAAGCTGGAAAGAACCCAAATACATGGAGACTAAACAGCATCCTTCTAAAGAATGAATGGGTCAACCAGGAAATTAAAGAAGAATTGAAAAAATTCATGGAAACAAATGATAATGAAAACACAACAGTTCAAAATCTGTGGGACACAGCAAAGGCAGTCCTGAGAGGAAAATATATAGCGGTACAAGCCTTTCTCAAGAAACAAGAAAGGTCTCAAGTACACAACCTAACCCTACGCGTAAAGGAGCTGGAGAAAGAACAAGAAAGAAACCCTAAACCCAGCAGGAGAAGAGAAATCATAAAGATCAGAGCAGAAATCAACGAAATAGAAACCAAAAAAACAATAGAAAAAATCAATGAAACTAGGAGCTGGTTCTTTGAAAGAATCAATAGGATTGATAAACCCCTGGCCAGACTCATCAAAAAGAAAAGAGAAAGGACCCAAATCAATAAAATCATGAATGAAAGAGGAGAGATCACAACTAACACCAAAGAAATACAGACAATTATAAGAACATACTATGAGCAACTCTATGCCAACAAATTGGACAATCTGGAAGAAATGGATGCATTCCTAGAGACATATAAACTACCACAACTGAACCAGGAAGAAATAGAAAACCTGAACAGGCCCATAACCAGTAAGGAGATTGAAACAGTCATCAAAAATCTCCAAACAAACAAAAGCCCAGGGCCAGACGGCTTCCCAGGGGAATTCTACCAAACATTTAAAGAAGAACTCATTCCTATTCTCCTGAAACTGTTCCAAAAAATAGAAATGGAAGGAAAACTTCCAAACTCATTCTATGAGGCCAGCATCACCTTGATCCCAAAACCAGACAAGGATCCCACCAAAAAAGAGAACTACAGACCAATATCCTTGATGAACACAGACGCAAAAATTCTCGCCAAAATACTAGCCAATAGGATTCAACAGTACATTAAAAGGATTATTCACCACGATCAAGTGGGATTTATTCCAGGGCTGCAGGGTTGGTTCAACATCCGCAAATCAATCAATGTGATAGAACACATTAATAAAAGAAAGAACAAGAACCATATGATACTCTCAATAGATGCTGAAAAAGCATTTGACAAAGTACAGCATCCCTTCCTGATCAAAACTCTTCAAAGTGTAGGGATAGAGGGCACATACCTCAATATTATCAAAGCCATCTATGAAAAACCCACCGCAAATATCATTCTCAATGGAGAAAAACTGAAAGCTTTTCCAGCAATGGAACTGTTTAACTGCTACAGGTATCATAGCATCTAAAGAAGGAACTACACAATACTATGAGATGCCTTCCATTTGCCTTTGTTTGTAAATATGATTTGCTCTGAAGACTCTTTCAGGTTCTCTTCAGTGGATATATTAATCCTTGCCTTTATGTATTCTTATTCCCTAACTTTGTTTTATACTTTAGAAAGACCTTCATCTCCCATCCCTCTCCAGAAATAGATGTTGCAATTATTTTCTTCTGCTTACCTATTGGTGGCTCACACTTAATATGAATGAGTTCATAATGAATATATAAGTCAGTGGACATTGGCCTTCAGGATGAATCAGATTCACATAGGAAGTAGTAGATCTAAGGTAGGGGTCAAGAATTCACGTTTTCAACAGAATCCCCTAGTGATTCTGACATGTGGCAGACTAGCACACTTTAAAAACATGCAAGCATTAATAAAATGAGATAGGGTTAAATTTGTAGTAATATACTTCTACATGGTGTTCCATTTGAACTGCAAGTAAACCCTGCTAGAGGAGTATACAGTTATTTATCTAGACAAGATATTACCTGGGGTGGGAACAACTATTTTTTATTTATAAATTTATTAAGAAACTGTGACTTGTCAGACACTGCTAGGCATTAGCGGTACTAGGGTAGAAATGAAAGATTGTGCTTTGAGAAGCAGAGTCCACTGCAGTCTTTCTCAGTTTTTTAAAAAAGTGTCAGTCCACAATCATAAATACATTTTTCATCACAACTCAGGATGTACGAACATTCATATACATAACTGAAACACAAATTTCACAAAACAATTCTCACCTTACATTTCTGTGATGTGATATAACCTGATTATTTACTATTTGGCTCTAATCAGTTTTGTTCTACCCTACTGCCTTAATAAATTGCAGGTCTTGACTCACTAAAATTGTTTTAGGGTCTATTAATGCAGGGAATGTGGAACCAAAGTTTAATACAGTTAACTACAGTTTACACGGTTAACACAGTTTAACAAAGCTAATATGACATATATCTTATGTAGTACATGTATTTATTCTTCTGGGCACATATTTCATGTGAGGTTGGAAGTGGGGGGGGTTAGGTAACGTTTCCTTTAAAAAGTGCTTCTCAAAAAAAAACGTGCTTCTCAAACTTTTTTTTAAAGATTTTATTTATTCATTTGACAGAGAGAGAGATCACAAGTAGAGAGGTAGGCAGAGAGATGCTTCTCAAACTTTAATACATACAGAAATCAGCTACAGATCTTGTTAAATGAAGATTCTGATTCAGTACGTCTTGGATGAGGACTTGAGATTCTGCATGTCTACCTCTCTCTTAGGTGATGCCGATACAGCTCATCCATTGGCCACTATTTGAGTAGCCATGCTCTAAAAACCTTAAGTGTGGGAAGGTGTGTTAGCCTTGTAAGGCTGCACCTGGCAAGAGTTTCCAAAGAGACAATTTCCTCTAAGGAAAGAGGAATCAAGTAGACAAGGCACTGACAGATAAGAAAACTAGTGTGTGCCACTAAGATTTTATTCCAGCCTCCCATATCTGAATTCAGTAGAGAGATAGTTGTATGCAAAAACATACTTACAAAGCAACAAATACAGAAAAGATTGTTTTGCTTAAAAAAAATCTGAAATCCGTTAAGGGCCAAAGTATCACTGAGATGTTAACCCACTTGGGTAAACATAACTCTAGAGAGGAAAAGGGCTTTATCCTCACCTCTATAGGTGTCATGGTGTGAGACAGGTTTGGGGCTTGCTGGGGACTCCAGGGAAATTGACTGGGCCTTGTCACCTTGCAGACACCAGCCCATCAGCAGCAGTGGGAGCCTTAGGAGTATGCAGAACTCATGAGAAGAGGCACAGAATCCAGCAGACATGGCTGTACCCAGGGGAGGCTGGCACCCACCTTTTTGGCCTTATTCCTGAGCATAGGTAAGCTGTACCTTATCCCTCTTCCAAGTGTCTGATGGGGGGATCTTGGTCCCTGCCAGTGTTGGAGAAAAGGTAGAAACTATACCAACACAGCTCACATACTCAGCACCTCATCTATTCCACTCGGCAATCCTATGAGGCAAGTATTATTCCCATTTCACAAATGACAAAACTGTCTTTCAGAGCAGTGGGTCTGTAGTAACTGCCAGGTTGATTCCCCTAAATATGAGTTCTAGAGATAATATGAGCTTTACATATTGTTTTAAGTTCTGACAAGAAATTTAAGTGTCTCCGTTGCCTTCATAAACTCACTGAACAGATCTTTGTATTTCTCTTGGGTATTATTTTTCTTTTTTATATTTTGTATTTCTTTAAGAGAAAAGTAATCTGTGTTCTTTAGGGAAAAATATGAGTAGAAACAAAACAAAGAAAATAAGTCACCAACAGTCTTATAATTCAGAGACCACTGTTAATCTTTTGGTGAACAAAAGTTTCTATTTTTCCTGTGCATAGATGAACTTATGTTTTCTACAAAGGTGGACTGATTCTGTAGATGATATTATAAGCTACTTTATTTTTCAAGAATTAAAACGACTTTGCAAAGCACATGGGTGGAATCCCCTACTGATAGAGTGTTCTAGTTGGCTCAAAAGGCTGCTGATAGGGCACCTGGGTGGCTCAGTGGGTTAAAGCCTCTGCTTTCTGCTCAGGTCATTGTCCCAGGGTCCTGGGATCAAGCCCCGCATCGGGCTCTCTGCTCTGTGGAGATCCTGCTTCCTCCTCTCTCTCTGCCTGCCTCTCTGCCTACTTGTGATCTCTATCAAATAAATAAAATCTTTTGAAAAAAAGGGGCGTCTGGGTGGCTCAGTGGGTTAAAAGGCTGCTGATAATGAGAGTGACAGCTAAAGCAAATTATTAGCATAAGATTAAGGCACAGGACCTGGCAAATGCTTGCCAGGGGCACGACACAAAAAGAATGTCTTCAAAGCCTCTCTGTGGGGCTCTGCACCCACCCCTGAGTTCCCTTGACCCCTAGGGTGGAAAGGGTCCTGTAAAATTTTTGTGTCCTCATAACCCACCCCCACCAATTTCTGTCTGGTTTCCTTCACCTAATCCTCCACCCTGTCAATCTCACCAAATTCTCTTATCATCTCCTCATTGCTCAAATGCGTATCGTGTATGGCCTCCTTATATTCCTTGAGACACTGAGCTACCCCCTTGCTGGTTTTTCTTTTGCCTGCCTGGGTACATCATTCCCATCTGGGTGCTTTCCCACAGCCTTTGGTTCCCTGGCTGACTTTCTTCTTCTTTTGGCTTTTTCTGGCTCTCTGGCTTTCCCTCTTTTCATTGGCTCTGATTTTTTTTGTTTTGTTTTGTTTTCGTTTTTGTTTTTTTAAATTTATTTATTTATTTTCAGGGTAACAATACTCATTGTTTTTGCACCGCACCCAGGGCTCCATGCAATACGTGCCCTCTCTGTTACCCTCCACCTGGTTCCCCAACCTATCAGCCCCTGCCCCTTCAAAACCCTCTGGTTGTTTTTCAGAGTCCATAGTCTCTCGTGGTTCATCTCCCCTTCCAATTTCCCTCAACTCCCTTCTCCTCTCCATCTCCCCATGTCCCCCATGTTCTTTGTTATGCTCCACAAATAAGTGAAACCATATGATACTTGACTCTCTCTGCTTGACTTATTTCACTCAGCGTAATCTCTTCCAGTCCTGTCCATGTTGCTACAAAAGTTGGGTATTCATCCTTTCTGATGGAGGCATAATACTCCATCGTGTATATGGACCACATCTTCCTTATGCATTCGTCAGTTGAAGGGCATCTTGGTTCATTCCACAGTATGGCGACTGTGGTCATTGCTGTTATAAGCATTGGGGTACAGATGGCTCTTCTTTTCACTACCTCTGTATCTTTGGGGTAAATACCCAGTAGTGCAATTGCAGGGTCATAGGGAAGCTCTATTATTAATTTCTTGAGGAATCTCCACATGGTTCTCCAGAGTGGTTGCACCAACTTTCATTCCCACCAACAGTGGAAGAGGGTTCCCCTTTCTCCACATCCTCTCCAACACATGTTGTTTCCTGTCTTGCTAATTTTGGCCATTCTAACTGGTGTAAGGTGATATCTCAATGTTATTTTAATTTGAATCTCCCTGATGGCTAGTGATGATGAGCATTTTTTTATGTGTCTGATAGCCATTTGTATGTCCTCATTGGAGAAGTGTCTGTTCATATCTTCTGCCCATTTTTTGATATGATTATCTGTTTTGTGTGTGTTGAGTTTGAGGAGTTCTTTATAGATCCTGGATATCAACCTTTTGTCTGTACTGTCATTTGCAAATATCTTCTCCCATTCCGTGGGTTCCCTTTTTGTTTTGTAGACTGTTTCCTTTGCTGTGCAGAAGCTTTTGATCTTGATGAAGTCTCAAAAGTTCATTTTCACTTTTGTTTCCTTGGCCTTTGGAGACATATCTTGCTCTGGCTGTGGCTGATATCGAAGAGGTTACTGCCTATGTTCTCCTCTAGGATTCTGATGGATTCCTTTCTCACACTGAGGTCTTTTATCCATTTCGAGTTTATCTTTGTGTACAGTGTAAGAGAATGGTTGAGTTTCATTCTTCTACATAGAGCTGTCCAGTTTTCCCAGCACCATTTATTGAAGAGACTGTCTTTTTTTCCATTGTACATTTTTTCCTGTTTTGTTGAAGATTATTTGACCTCTCACTCTCTGATTTTATTTCTTTTGGTTCTCCCTCGATCCCTGGTTCTGCTTCTTTTGGCTGTCCCTTGCTCTCTGGCTTCCCCTCACTCGTGGGTTTTCCTTCATCTTGTGGATTTTTTGGGTTCTCTGGCTTCCCCTCTTTTGGCTTTTCCACACTCCCTGACCTTTCCTTACCTTCAGTATTTCCTCATTTTTATGCCAGTACCATGCTGTCTTGGTGATCACAGCTTTGTAGTAAAGCTTGAAATCAGGTAAAGTGATGCCACCAGTTTTGTTTTTGTTTTTCAACATTTCCTTAGCAATTCAGGGTCTCTTCTGATTCCGTACACATTTTAGGATTATTTGCTCCAGCTCTTTGAAAAATACCAGTGGAATTTTTATTGGAATGGCATGAAAAGTATATATTGCTCTAGGCAGTATAGGCATTTTAACAATGTTTATTCTTCTGATCCATGAACATGGAATGGTCTTCCATCTTTTCGTGTCTTCTTCAGTTTCTTTCATGAGTGTTCTGTAGTTCCTTGAGTACAGATCTTTTACCTCTTTGGTTAGGTTTATTCCCAGGAATCTTATGGTTTTGGTGCTATAGTAAATACAATCGATTGTCTAATTTCCCTTTCTGTATTTTCATTGTTAGTGGCTAAGAAAGCCACTGATTTCTGTATATTGACTTTGTATCCTGCCACGTTACTGAATTGCTGTATGAGTTCTAGTAGTTTGGGGGTAGAGTCCTTTGGGTTTTCCATATAAAGAATCATGTCATTGGCCAAGAGAGACAGTTTGACTTCTTCATTGCAAATTTGGATACCTTTTATTTCTCTTTGTTGTCTGATTGCCGTTGCTAGAACTTCTAATACTATGTTGAACAAGAGTGGTGAGAGTGGGCATCCTTGTCGTGTTCCTGATCTCAACAGGAAGGCTGCAAGCTTTTTCCCATTGAGGATGATATTTGCTGTGGGTCTTTCATAGATAGCTTTTATGAAGTTCAGGAATGTTCCCTCCATCCCTATACTTTGAAGCGTTTTCATTAGGAACGGATGCTGGATTTTGTCAAATGCGTTTTCTGCATCCATTGAGAGGACCATGTGGTTCTTCTCTTTTCTCTTATTGATTTGTTCTATCACATTGATTGATTTGCGAATGTTGAACCAACCTTGCAAACCAGGGATGAATCCCACCTGGTCATGGTGGATAATCTTTTTAATGTGCTGCTGGATCCTGTTTGCTAGGATCTTGTTGAGAATCTTTGCATCCATATTCATCAGTGATATTGGTCTGAAATTCTCCTTTTTGGTAGGGTCTTTGCCTGGTTTGGGGATCAGGGTAACGCTGGCTTCATAAAAAGAGTCTGGAAGTTTTCCTTCTGCTTCAATTTTTTGGAACAGCTTCAGGAGAATTGGTGTTATTTCTTCTTTGAAAGTTTGGGAGAATTCCCAAGGGAATCCGTCAGGTCCTGGGCTCTTGTTTTTTGGGAGGTTTTTGATCCCTGCTTCAATCTCGTTACTAGATATCGGTCTATTCAGGTTGTCAATTTCTTCCTGGTTCAATTTTGGGAGTTTTGGAGTTTTCCAGGAATGCATCCATTTCATCTAGATTGCTTAGCTTATTGGCATATAATTGTTGGTAATAATTTCTGATGATTGTTTCTATATCCTTGGTGTTAGTTGTGATCTCTCCCTTTTCATTCATAATTTTATTAATTTGGGCTTTCTCTCTTTTCTTTTGGATTAGTGTGGCCAATGGTTTATCGATCTTATTGATTCTTTTAAAAAACCAGCTTCTAGTTTCATTGATACGTTCTACTGTATCTCTGGTTTCTACCTCATTGGTCTCTGCTCTAATCTTATTTCCCTTCTTGCATGTGGAGTTGGTTTGATTTGTTGTTGATTCTCCAGTTCTTTAAGGTGTAGAGACAGCTGGTGTATTCTGGATTTTTCAATGTTTTTGAGGGAGGCTTGGATGGCTATATATTTCCCCCTTAGAACTGGCTTTGCTGTATCCCATAGCACTTGGACCGAAGTGTCTTCAATCTCATTGGTTTCCATGAATTGTTTAAGTTCATCTTTGATCTCCTGGTTGATCCAAGCATTGTTAAGCAAGGTGGTCTTTAGCTTCCAGGTGTTTGAGTTCCTTCTGAACTTTTCCTTGTGATTGAGTTCCAGTTTCAAAGCATTGTGATCGGAGGATATGCAGGGAATAATGTCAGTCTTTTGGTATCGGTTGAGTCCTGCTTTGTGACCCAGTATGTGGTCTATTCTGGAGAAGGTTCCATGTGCACTTGAGAAGAATGAGTATTCTGTTGTTTTAGGGTGGAATGTTCTGTATATGTCTATGAGGTCCATCTGGTCCAATGTTTCATTCAATGCTCTTATTTCTTTATAAATTTTCTGCTTCAATGATCTGTCTATTTCTGAGAGAGGTGTATTAAGATCTCCTACTATTATTGTATTCATATCAATATGACTCTTTATCTTGATTAATAGTTTTCTTATGTAATTGGCTGCTCCCATATTGGGGGCATAGATATTCACAATTGTTAGATCATCTTGGCGGATAGTCCCTTTAAGAATTATGTAGTGTCCTTCTGTATCTCTGACTACAGTCTTTAGTTTAAAATCTAATTTATCTGATATGAGAATCACTACCCCAGCCTTCTTTTGAGGCCCATTGGCATGAAAGATGCTTCTCCATCCCTTCACTTTCAGTCTGGGTGTATCCTTAGGTTCAAAATGGGTCTCTTATAGACAACATATGGATGGGTCCTGTCGTTTTATCCAATCTGCAACCCTGTGTCGTTTTATGGGCACATTTAGGCCATTCACATTGAGAGTGATTATTAGAGAGATAGGTTTTTATTGACATCGTGTTGCCTTTGAAGTCTTTCTGTCTGTAGATTGTTTCTATATTTCTGTTCAATGATATTCTTAGGATTTTTTCTCTTTTATAGGACCCCCCTTAATATTTCCTGCAGTGTCGGCTTGGTGGTTGCATAGTCTTTTAAGCCTTGCTGGTCTTGGAAACTCTTTATCTCTCCATCCATTTTTAAATGTCAGTCTTGCTGGATAGAGTATTCTTGGTTGCATGTTCTTCTCATTTAGTACTCTGAACATATTTTGCCAGCCCTTCCTGGCTTGCCAGGTCTCTGTGGAAAGGTCTGACGTTATTCTAATGGGCTTTCCTCTGTATGTAAGGAGCTTCTTTGTCCTAGCTGCTTTTAAGAGGGTCTGTCGTGAAACATAATTCCTCATTCTAACTATAAGGTGTCGTGAGGACTTTCGAGAATCTAAAATCTTGGGAGGAAGTCTTTCTGCCTCTAGTACGTGAACGTTGTTTCCATTCGTGAGATTGGGAAAATTTTCATAGACAACTTCTTCCACTATATCTTCTAGACTTCTTTCTTTTTCCTCCCCTTCAGGGATTCCAATAATTCTGACGTTGGAACGTTTCATGGCATCGTTTATTTCCCTGATTCTGTTTTCGTGGCTTCTGAGCTGTTTGTTCCAGGCTTCCTCCTGATCCTTTCTCTCTATCTGTTTGTCCTCCAGATCACTAATTCTATCTTCTGTCTCAGTGACCCTAGCTTTTAGAGAATTTAGATTAGATTGGAACTCATTGAGAGCATTTTGAACATCATCCGTGGTGGCTTTCAGGTCTGCCCTAACATTGTGAACATCATCCCTGGTGGCTTTCAGTTCTGCCCTAATCAATTCTGTTTGGTCATCCATGGCTTTCTCCAACCTAGCTATTGCCTGGATAATTGTTAGTCTGAATTCCTTTTCTGATATATTGTCTATGTCGATAGCCATTAGCTCTGTTGCAGAAGGCCCATCCTCTGTATTTTTCTTCTGTTGGGTATTCCTCCTCCTAGTCATTTTGGTAAGTGATGACTGAACAGATGCAGTTGGACTTATCAATTGTGGTGCAGTCAATGTGCACCCTGGAATGCTTCTGTGCAGTCAGGATTCCCCTCCCAAATGAGAGAAAAAAGAAAAGTAAAAGAAATAGAGAAGAAGAAAGAAAAAAAGGGGGGAAAGAAAAAAGGAAAAAAAGAGAGAGAGAGAGAGAGAGAGATAGGAAAAAAAGGGAAGATAAAAGAGAAGGCTCAGCCCAAATGGGCCACAAGGTAAGATTTGTGAAGTATACAAACCAAAACAGACAAACAAAAAGACTGATAAAAGTATATGACAAGAGAAAAAAAATATATATAAGCAAAAAAAAGGGAAGTACCTCATCAGAATGAACCTCAAGTATAATATTTATATATTATCAGGACAAACACAAATTCACAGAAACACTGACAGAAGGAAAAATTGGGAGAGTGGTTATAAATTCTCAGTGTGGGTGAGGAAGGTTATTTTGATTCTTCCTGAATGTATCTTGATGTTTTTGTTAAGGGACTCAACTTTCCTAAATTACAGGGGGATTAGAAACTGGTTTGCCTATAGGGGTAGCATTGATTGGGGTAAGGGCATTACCTTGAAGTTTAACTCTATATGTATAGTAGAAAATAAAAATTAAAAAGTATAAACTAGACTAAACTAAGTTAAAATTAAAAAAGAATTAAAAAATAGAAAAGCAAAAGAAAAACACGAGTGTATGTATCAAAAAGCTCAGGTTAGAAGGTTATTAAAGAATTTGATGTACTGGACATCTCAGTGTGATGGTAAATAGGTTAAAAAATTATCTGTATGTATAAAAAAAAAGAACCAGAATATTGGTAAAGAGTTAAAAATAAAAGTTGTATTTATGAAGTAGTGGTGGTTGTTCTCTTGTAGTCTTTTTTTTTTCTTCCTTCCTGGTTGGTTTTCTGGGGGAGGGGCCTGCCACGTGGGTTTTCAGACAATGGTGTTCCCTGAGTTTGGTCCTCCCGCTCCCCTCAAGGGGGTGGGCTCTGAGGAAATTGTTTTTTTTCAGGCTTTTGTTCTCTGGGGGTTTTTATGTTCTTTCATCTGTTTTCTCTTGCCTTGACAGCTTTTGATGGTTTTCGGAGGTTTAGAGGAGAGCAAACTGCACCACGATCTCCCTCTCAGAGAGAAGCCTCAGAATGTTTTGCAAGAGCTGCTGGCAGAGTCGGTTCTGAGTCACTGTCCCTGGGGATGCAGGAGCTCCTCTTTGTACCCAAAACCAGGGCAGCGGTGGCTGTCTGGGCAGCTCCAGACCGCCAGAGAGGTTCCGAGCAGAGATCACACACTGAGATTTTCCCGCTGTCCCGGGCTGGGAATGTCTGATTTTTCTGGATGCCAGAGCTCCAGGCTAGCACCTATGAGCACCTATCCCAAGGGAGGGTGTGGGACGCCCGCGTTTCAGGATTGCCATCTGGCCAGGTTCCCAGCCCCTCATGGGAGCCAGACCCCACTCGTTCTCCGGCACGCTGGCGGGTCAGGGATGGAGACCTGATTTCTCCACCGCACTCTCTCTGGCTCAGCGCCAGGGGAGGCTGTCCTGGGTCTGGGGACTTAGGTCCCTGACCCTAACTGCCCAGGTTCCCACTCTTTCCCCCCGCGATCCTTTGCTCTTTGTTTTTTGAGTGCTTTCAACCAGACTCCAAGTTAATGCTGGTCCCCAGATGCAGGGCACTCTTGTATTGGGGTATTACTTTCCAATCGGTCACCTCTGGTGGCTCCCTCCCCCTTTTGTTTATCTTTGGATATCAGTCCGACGCTCCCAGTCTGCTTTACCTGCCACTGGCGTCTTCTGCTCCTGTAGAGATCCAGACGTGTATAATTCTGATCTCAGGCTGATTTCATGGGTGGTTGGAGTTCTTCAGCTCACTTTAGGGTACAGGTTGAAATGGTGCCTCCTCCTACTTCCCCGCCATCTTGACCTTTTGGGAGGTTTTTGATGGCTGCTTCAATCTCCTTGCTGGATATAGGTCTATTCAGGTTGTCAGTTTCTTCCTGGTTCAATTTTGGGAGTTTATAGTTTTCAGGAATGCATCCATTTCATCTAGATTGCTTAGCTTCTTGGCATATAACTGTTGGTAATAATTTCTGATGATTGTTTCTACTTCCTTGGTGTTAGTTGTGATCTCTCCCTTTTCATTCATAATTTTATCAAATTGAGCTTTCTCTCTTTTCTTTTGGATTAGTGTGGCCAATGGTTTATCAATCTTATTGATTCTTTCATAAAACCAGCTTCTAGTTTCATTGATACGTTCTACTGTATCTCTGGTTTCTACCTCATTGGTCTCTGCTCTAATCTTGATTATTTCCCTTCTTGCATGTGGAGTTGGTTTGATTTGTTGTTGATTCTCCAGTTCTTTAAGGTGTAGAGACAGCTGGTGTATTCTGGATTTTTCAATGTTTTTGAGGGAGGCTTGGATGGCTATGTATTTCCCCCTTAGAACCGCCTTTGCTGTATCCCATAGCACTTGGACCAAAGTCTCTTCATTCTCATTGGTTTCCATGAATTGTTTAAGTTCATCTTTGATCTCCTGGTTGATCCAAGCATTCTTAAGCAAGGTGGTCTTTAGCTTCCAGGTGTTTGAGTTCCTTCTGAACTTTTACTTGTGATTGAGTTCCAGTTTCAAAGCATTGTGATCTGAGAATATGCAGGGAATAATGTCAGTCTTTTGGTATCGGTTGAGTCCTGCTTTGTGACCCAGTATGTGGTCTATTCTGGAGAAAGTTACATGTGGACTTGAGAAGAATGAGTATTCTGTTGTTTGAGGGTGGAATGTTGTGTATATATCTATGAGGTCCATCTGGTCCAATGTGTCATTCAATGCTCTTGTTTCTTTATTGATTTTCTGCTTGGATGATCTGTCTATTACTGAGAGAGGTGTGTTAAGATCTCCTATTATTAGTGTATTCATATCAATATGACTCTTTATCTTGATTAATAGTTTTCTTACATAATTGGCTGCTCCCATATTGGGGGCGTAGATATTTACAATTGTTAGATCATCTTGGTGGATAGTCCCTTTAAGAATTATGTAGTGTCCTTCTGTATCTCTGACTACAGTCTTTAGTTTAAAATCTAATTTATCTGATATGAGAATCGCTACCCCGGCCTTCTTTTGAGGCCCATTGGCATGAAAGATGCTTCTCCATCCCTTCACTTTCAGTCTGGGTGTATCCTTAGGTTCAAAATGGGTCTCGTGTAGACAACATATGGATGGGTCTTCTCCTTTTATCCAATCTGCAACCCTGTGTCATTTTATGGGCGCATTTAGGCCATTCACATTGAGAGTGATTATTGAGAGATAGGTTTTTATTGACATCATGTTACCTTTGAAGTCTTTCTTTCTGTAGTTGCAATCTAATCCAAATTCTCTAAAAGCTAGGGTAAGTGAGACATAAGATAAAATTAGTGATCTGGAGTACAAACAGATAGAGAGAAAGGATCAGGAGGAAGCCTGGAACAAGCAGCTCAGAAGCCACAAAAACAGAATCAGTGAAATAAATGATGCCATGAAACGTTCCAATGTCAGAATTATTGGAATCCCTGAAGGGGAGGAGAAAGAAAGAAATCTAGAAGAAAGAGTGGAACAAGTTGTCTATGAAAATTTTCCCAATCTCATGAATGGAACCAGCGTTCATATACTAGAGGCAGAACGGTTTCCCCCCAAGATTTTAGATTCTCAAAATTCCTCGCGACACCTGATAGTTAGAATGAAGAATTATAATTCTAGGCAGACCCTCTTGAAAGCAGCTAGGACAAAGAATCTCCTTACATACAGAGGAAAGCCCATTAGAATAACATCAGATCTGTCCACAGTGACCTGGCAAGCCAGGAAGGACTGGCAAAATACATTCAGGGCACTAAATGAGAAGAACATAGAGCCAGGAATACTTTATCCAGCAAGACTGACATTCAAAATGTATGGATAGATAAAGAGCTTCCAAGACCAGCAAGGCTTAAAAGACTATGCAACCACCAAGCCAACACTGCAGGAAATATTAAGGGGGGTTCTATAAAAGAGAAAAAAATCCTAAGAATATCATTGAACAGAAATATAGAGACAACCTACTAAGGTTTCTTTCCTGAATCTGGGCCCTCCTCATATAACATTTCCCTTCCCTACCTCCCCAGAATCCCAGCTGCCATTAATTTTCAGGCCTCAGATTCCAGACTTTCCAAATGGTTTGGGTCTCTGTATCCTCCTTCCCTGCAGGCATGCTACCCACCCTCTCCCTTTTTCCACGGAGGTCAGTATTTCCTTTTAGGTACAGAGTGTGAGAGCGGGTTATTTCTAGAATATGTCTACATTTCACTGTCGCACTGCAGGGGCACCTCCCCGCATTTCAGGTCCAAAAATGGATGCAGGGCGCGGAGGAGGGGCGTCGAGGAGGCGGCGGTGGGGTGCTCCCTCCCCACCTGCCCACGTCCACACTGCATCCCCCTCCTCACCGACCTCCCGGACCCCCATCCCACTCTGCGCTGCTCCCAGATCCTACTCCCATCCACCCCCACCTCTGCCCGGGGCCACCGGCAGCACCCACCTTCACACTGACCTGCGGGGCCCAGGGCAGGCCTGCGCCTCCTCGGGCTCGCTGAAGGCTGAAGCCCGCTCACCCCTCGCCCGCCGCCCGGGCAGCTCAGGGAGCTGGTTCCGCGCGGGCGATGGGAGCGGAGGGCGCAGGGACCAGACCGCAGGGCCGGCGAAAGGGCGGGCGCGGGGGCTGCTGCCCACGTCCGCGCCCAGCCAGTCACGTGAGCGCCGCGTCACGCGAGCTCGGTCCCCTACCCTGCTCCCTTACCCCCATCTCCAAGGGACCAAGCAACCACACACGGTGGGGGGCGGGGTGGCAAAGGGGGAATCAAGGAGAGAGCAGGAGCCGGGAGGCTTCCAGACCACAGGTGCTTTACCTGGCGCATCTCAGGCCCTCGCACTGCATCCCTCTGCGATATACGTAATTGCAAGGTGTGACCACTGATCACAGGGACGTACCCGACTTTGCCAGGAGCGCTCAACAACTGAGTCCCACAGGCTGCTTTCAAGACCAGTGACTCCAGAGCCCAGACAGTAGTACCGCCAGGAAGCGGCACTGCCACCTTGAGCAGCTGTGTTCCTGGACCCTCTTCTCTGTACCCATGTTCTCTCTCCCTGAATGATTTCTGTTCACTGCCCCCTAAGCACAGATGATTCTCAAATCTCCATCTCCAGGCTGTTCCTTCCCCTTAGCCCCAGACCCTCTTTGCCAACTGTCTATTGGATACCACTGCTTGAATGTCCCTGAGGGACCTCAAAATCCTTACACCCCAACATTTTTTTCTGCTACTTCCTTCTCACCTTCTCTGTTCACTTCTCTTCACACTTGAAACTTGCGCTCCAATATTGGACCGGTTCTCATGTAGAATGTCAGACAGCTAAAAAAGAAAAAAGGGAATCATTAAGACATTTTTTTTAATTTTTTTTTCTTTTTTACAGATTGAGAGAGAGAGAGAGAGAGAGAGAGAGAGAGATTACAAGTAGGCAGAGCAGCAGCCAGAGAGGGGAGGAAGCAGGCTCCCTGCCAAGCAGAGAACCCAATACGGGGCTCGATCCCAGGACCCTGAGATCATGACCTGAGCTGAAGGCAGAGGCTTAACCCACTGAGCCACCCAGGCGCCCCTCATTAAGACATTTTTAAAAATGCACCACAGAAGCATAGATTCATCATAACCCTTAGTTCATGACACTCTTATTAGTATCCCATGTTTGTCCCTTTTCCTCTTTCACATTTGTGAAACCATCACCCAACCATGGAACTAAAAAATGGCCAATATTGTACCTTCTACTGTGTATTCTCGCTCTTACACACAGAGTATATGTGTGTATGAGTGTTTTTATGTGTAAATATGGGAAACTTCCATTTCTGTTTTGATTTGCAAAATGCCACATCTTGTTTAAGCAGTTATGAATTATGTGTGTGACACAATCAATTCTAACTATATGTCTGCTACATATTTCTTAATTTAGCAAAACATTGATCTTTCTATAATGTTTTGCTTCACCAAAATGTATATTCACATTATCAGCATATAACAAAAATATTATCCTCAGTGTTGAATTCCTAACTGAATTCACAGTGTCATCCATAACAAGGCTGGATGTTTCCCTTTCATGAATATTAACCTCAAAAACATTTGATCGTTATTGTTATTATTCCATAAATTTGATTAAAGTAATATCAAAACATTGTTGGTATTAATAGGTTTTCTGTTGTAATCATTTATGATGCTGGTTTTAAATTTTCATCAATAAAAATGAATGAATAAACTATCATCAATAATTGTATCCTGAGTTCTTTTGTTAATAGAGCCAACATATTACCAGCTACCATTCCTGTTTTTAAACATGCACACAAAAACTTGGAATTCAAGATTTTTGAAATTAAATTAGAAGAAAAATAATTTTATCTAAATTAGAAGTTGTGTTCATACAATGAGAAGTCAACACAACTACACCTATATGTACTAATTAACCTACTACCTTCTGAAGTAGATGCAAATTTTTTTTCCAGCAGGTCTGTAGATTTGAGTTTTCATGAGGTCAGTAGTATCATTACAGTTCCCTTAGTGCATAGCAAATGTCAGCAAATGTTTTGTGCAAGTTCAATAAATGTTTATCACCAACTTTCTTAAAAATGAAATTTGTTTTTGAATTGACTGTTCAATATGCACTTTCATTTCTTATTGAAAAATTAAAGAATCATCCCACCAATAAAATAAATGTAGATTTACACAGTACAATAAATGACAAAACCACCGTACCAATAATTTTCATGGTCCACAACAGGACAACTCAGCCTTTACTTCACACACATTTCACATACACTTAAACCTATAATTTGCCATGTTTTCCTCTGATCTTATGTCTGATGGCCTGGTATGCTTGTGCACTTTGAGTGTCCTTGCCATGGGTCATGGCCCAACTACTTAATCACATGTAACCAGTAGTGGTAACAGCATCAAATGTGTTTCTCACTACAACTTTAAACAAAAAGGAGCTAGCTCTGCAGCTGTCCCACATGAGTTTACTTCATTTTAACAGTGACAACCCTGCAGGTTTTCCTTGAAAGTGTTATGTTAATTATGTTGAATTGGGAAAGAAACATTTCAAGTGTGATTAAATTAGGAATTTTGAGATAGGGGAGTATCCTGGATTATCCAGTTGGGCTATAGATACAATTACAAGTGACCTTTCTATGAGGGAAAGACACAATGTGACAACTGAAGTAAGATGCTAAGCTGTTGGGCTTGAAGATGGAGGAACGAGAAAAGATCAAAGTAATGTAGTTATAGAAGCTGGAAAAGATAAGAAAAAAATGGATTCTACCTAGAGCCTCCAGAAGGGAAACCTCTCCTAGAAACCTCCAACAGCTTTGTTTGCAGTTTGGTTGGACTTAATGGAACACTCCTTGAAAAGAATAAATAAGTATTGTCTTAAGTTTTCAAGTTTATGTTTATTTATAACAGTGGACCTAGAAAACTAATTCAAGTAAACAAGGTCTTCTAAACCCATTCTGGCTTACTTTAATGTAGATAATGTAATATTAGTAATAATAATACATTGTTTAAATGAAGATATTAGACAATTGTTAAACTAGTAAGGATACCAGGTCAACATCCAACCGTTCTATCAAGGAAAAATCAAGTATTTTTATCCTAGAGCCACCTGCCAAGTGCCTGGCACATAGCAAGGTTTCAAGTGAGTGAGCTTTCTTAGTTCCCTAGACAAGAAAAATCATGTGTGTTTGTATGTGTATGTGCACACATTTGTGCAATTAAATTAGAAGAAAATTGTGCACACACACTTGTGTGTACATACACACACACACACATATATATATATATATATACAATTTTAGATTTACGTGTCGTTATAAGAAACAACAAGAGTGAGTTATCTTATGCCCTTTACCCATTTTCCCTCAATGGTAACTTGTGTAACTACAGTACAATATCACAAACAGAAAAATAACATTGATACCATCCATGGAACTTATTCACATTTCACCATTTTACATGCACTTAATTGTATGTGAGCATTTCGTTATATGACATTTTATCATATATGCTTTCCCAGACGGGATCTCATTAAACCCTTCATCTATCTGAGAGTTGTTATCAAAAAAAAAAAAAGGCCAGCACCAGGGAAATGATGTACTCAAGCCAAGCCCTTATGTTACGCCTGGCCCCCCGTGTTCTACTGCAAAGTTCTTCTGCAAAGCTTCTTCTTTCTTTGTCACATTACACATATTATTCTTGAGAAAATAATATATCATTAAAAAGTGGTATGGAGAATATTTGAAATAAAATGAAAGGGGTGATGGTTTCCTTTATCAAACCCTCAGAACTGATTCAATGACTATTTTCCTTTTCTCTAAATTAGCAGAGAAATCACTCTAATACATAGAAATGATTATGTACACAGAATACATAGAAGTTATACATAGTAGAAACTTGTACATTTCCCTTCCATTTAACATTTTCACATGATAATTATGTAATCATGCTATTTGGGTTATGGGAAAGGAGATTTAAAGGAGATTTCCTTTGAAGGAAGGATGGAGGATGGATGTGAGAAAGGAGGGAAATTAACATCAGTGAAGTGTCAAATGTACCATTTGTTGTGCATGACACTTGAAATCTTTTGCTTTTTTAAAAGATTTTAATTTATTTGAGAGAGAGAGAGAGCGCAAACGAGAAAGAACATGAGTGGGGGGAGGGACAGCAGGAGAAAGTTAAGCAGACTTCCTGCTAAGCAGCTGAACAGCGAGCCTGACAAGGGGCTCCACACAGGGGTCCACAGGGGGCTTCATCCCAGGACCCTGGGCTCATGACCCAAGCCAAAGGCAGAAGCTCAACCAACTGAGCCACTCAGTGCCCCTGAAATATTTCGCTTCTTTGCTTTTCACAATAATTGTCTGATATAGATATAATTATTCCCATAATACAAATGAGAAAATGAAAACTCAAAAACGTGTAATTTTTTAAAAATCTTGCCATTAGTACAGAGATGACCAAAAAAAAAAAAAAAAAAAAAAAAAAAAAAAAAAACAAAAAAAAAAAAAACCTGATCCTAAGCTACTAGTCTCCTCAAATAACACACTACATCCTTTTTACTCTATGATCATGCAGCCCTTAGGGATAAGTGTTTTTGAACTCTGTATGTTCTCCTTGGCAATTCATGCATGTATGGATGGGTACTAATACCTTTCTTTCTCTAAGTGGACATTATTTCTAGTACATATAAACATCTACATCTCAGAAGAAAGATCCGGAATATGGTGTTTGGCTGGAGGGTCTGGCAAATAATAAATACCCAGTAAATATCTGTTGAAATAATGAATCTATGTATCAGTGAAAGGTATTAACCTCAATGCCTTAAGAGCCCCTAAACAAAATAGAAAAATGAACAAACTTTTTAAATAGTGCACAAAAAAGTGCAGATGGTCAATAAGTAAAAGAAAAGTTCTCACTAGTAATTTAAGAAATGCAAATAAAAAACATCGAAATTACCTTTTATCACCTATCACCTGACAAAAATTAAGTATAGAAAGAACCCAATAAAATGGAGGAAATTTTCATGGAAGAAAAAGTTTTAAACTGGCTCTATGTGTATGTGTGGAGAGAGAGAAAGAAGAAGAGTGAGGGAGAGGGAGAGATTCAATTTCAATACAAATCACAGAAATGGGAAATGGAAGCACATTATGAGTTAGAAATGAATATTTAATTTATTAATTATTCTGATTCATTAAATATTCTGATGACACCAGGTATAGAGGTGAGATGAAGAAATGAGAATTCTCATACACTTTTGAGAGATTTTAAAATTTTAGGGAATATATATGTAAGCATGTAATATAGGAAATTTTTCTTGTTTCTACAAAAATAGGCTGGTAAGAAAATACTCACTGAAGTATTGCCTGAAATAGAAAATAAAAATGAATAAAATTTAAAAAGCAGTCTGAAAGTCCTTCCTGTCTATCATCCACCTATCTCTCAAGAGAATATACATATTATCTGTCCTCCTAATACTAGATGGCCCAGGTTTAATTTAATTCTTGGACCTCATCACTTTCCTATCTTCTATTACTTGATAAATAGTTTCAACTAGTTCATGAAATATATACAATTATGATTCCCCAAGTGCTGATCTCACTACTGAAATCCAGGATTATATTATTTGACTTGCTCTGCAATTCACTCTTTTCCCTTTAAAATGTGTTTTAGAGAACATTTCATTAGCTAATATGCTTCATAATTTATATAAATATTATTTGTTTTACTTTAGTGAATTAATTTAAATATTCTACTTTATAAACTTTTAAATTGTTTCCAATTTTCTTTTCCTCTACAGCACACAGTTATACTACATTGCTTACCCTCCCTTGTAATTAGGTGAAGTCCATGTGTAGCAAACTATTTTGGTGCCTCCTATTATCTTTCTTTGGCACACATCTACAGCTTTCATGTACAGTTAGTTCCCTGTGAGCTTGCACTGATGGCAGCATTGTCCTACCTTAAGCAGGCCACCTTCATTCACTTTCCTCCTTCAGATTCTTCTCATTAGCTTCAAGCAGTCCTCTTAACCCCCACACAAGTCCATCCCTGAATCGAATGGGAATTAATGCACCCCCCAAACAACTCTTAACCAACAGAACATGGAGTGATGAATAAAACTTCGAGCCTCTCAGCCTTTAGGCAGACATTTCTAAGAGTCATTTTGTATATTTCGCACCCATTACTTAACTACAGCTGTAATGTCAATAATGCACCAATATATTAGCTTTATATCTTTCTTGACTCCATTCTGGCTCCTACTTCACCATTGCTTTCTAGGATCACCTCCCAAATAAACAACCAACACCTGAGTTCTGCTTTTGGGAGAATTCAAACTAAAACACTGAGTAATGGAATGTGAACAAAAGTGATGTTTGCCACTTCTATACCTGACCACTAAGAGCCTCCCAAGCAATATACCATCCCTTTGCTCTCTGCCAACAAGAAATTGATCACAGGAATCTGAGGCTTGAGGGAATATCAGGACCACAAGAAGGAAGGTCTTGGGTCCTTATATCCCCACTTAAAAGAAAGGTATCCATGACAACAACCTGACAAGAATAGAAGTGTTGGACTGTTTTATGAGAGAAGAATAAACTTCTATTACATTAAGCCAAAGAAAAATTAGAATTGCATGCTATGCTATTAACCTATCCTGATAAACACAATTGGGTACCATCTTTTTCTCTCGGTGACAGTTTCAGAAGTTAAAAGTTATTTCTCACTGTTTTCTTCTAATGACAATACAAGCATCCATACAAAGATAGCAAATATGTTTCTGATTTGTCTTGAGTTCAAAGGTTTGCGGATAGAAATTCTCTACTTTCTTGGGTGACTCAGAAGTTCGTAAGAGCTGCTTAACATCATGGCTATGAGCTGACAAACCCTAATCCAGTTCCCCACATTGGGAAGATGGGCTGGCCTTTGACTCACCTGGTGAGCTCAGTGAGAGATAGGTAACATAACAGCACATCATACCTGCCCAACTACTGCTCCTGGGCTGCTCAGTATTTTCACACATTTATAGGAAAATCCTGGACCTGTCTCACAGTCACCAGTGAAGTCCTCAGACCCGCCACATCACATCAGTATTTCAGCTGTCTGCTGCCTTCCTGAGAGATAAAAATGTAAGAAATATTATAATTTCTTTGTCACACAAATATCCATTTTATTTACTAACTAAATATACATTGAGTTTAAAACCCATAGTATTCCAATAGAGGTGTCTCATTAACTCTATAGTGGAAGTAAGAGGGTAAGAAGGGACATGAATATATGGGAAGAGAATTAAATCTGAGAATGGAGAACCCTTTCACATTAACTTTTAAACTTGCTCAACTTCCAAAGTATTGAATAGTTTTTAAACCCTCTTTGGACCCTTCATCCCCATTTAGCTACAAAATATCCCTCTCTCTCAATGCCTATCTCCCATTATGTATTTATCTTTTTCTCTCCCCTCTCAAAGTTCCTGAAAACGTTTTCTGTATTCCCTGTTAATATTCTCAACTTCCAATTGACTCATTATCCCACTGTACTCAGGCTTCTGTCCCCATCATTGTAATGAAACTGGTCTCATCATGGTCACAAACCACTTTTTTCTACTAGGTCCACCAATTTTACATGAATATACTAACGTACTGAGTGCTACTTTTAATGAGCTCCTAAAATATGCATGTTTATGCAGACAGCTTCTGTCACTTAACAACAAATCTTTGACATTTTTTCAGACTATGGAGCATGAGGTGCTAGATACAAACCCAGCCTACACTGCTCCTTAACTATGCAGTTCTGGGGAAAGTTCTTATTCTCCCTGCCCCTCAGCTTTTCATCTATAGAATGAGGATTAACATCATATCTACCTTATAAAGGAACTGTGAATATAAGGCGATTCAAAACACAAAAGGCACATGGCACATTGTCATTTTTTTTTTAAAGATTTTATTTATTTATTTGACAGAGAGAGAGAGATCACAAGTAGGCAGAGAGGCAGGCAGAGAGAGAGGAGGAAGCAGGCTTCCTGCAGAGCAGAGAGCCCGATGTGGGGCTCGATCCCAGGACCCTGAGATCATGACTGAGCCGAAGGCAGCGGCTTAATCCACTGAGCCACACAGGCGCCCCCACATTGTCATTTTAATTTAGTTTTCTATATCTTTATCAGGCATTCGTTTACCTATTATCCCTGTGGTATAGAATGATGTTTCTTCACATTTGATGACTTTATGTTATTATTGAGACAAGCAGGTTACAAAACAAAATGTAAAATGCGATCTTGTATTTTATACATAAATCTATAAGTGCATGTGTACATGCATAAATATATAAATACCTGCATAAGGAAACTACTGGGAGAATATAATTAAGATTAAAAACATTGGTTGAATTGTATCCCTCCAAGATGGGTATCCTGGTTAGATGTGTTGTTGATTAGATTTAAAACAAAATTATTTTAATATTCAATTGGAAAGCCTGATAAAAAACTACAATTTAACTAAAAGAATGCAGGAGAAAAGAATCACTAAAGGTAAAAGTAGAAATGAATGTGTTAAAACTACAGTAGAATTTATACAGACTATCTGTAGCAAAAAATCTATTCAGAGAAATACATCAAAAAATAAATAAAATTGGAATTTTAAAATATGTTCAAGTTACGTATAGGAAAACAGATAAAAGAAAATAGAGAAACCAAAATATGAGGGAAGAACCAGAAAAAAAAGTAAAATTACATTCAATCCGTTATATACTGATAATTACATAGAGGAGGATATTACAATAATAGTAAAAGGGTCAATCCACCAACAAGATGTAACAAGACTAAATGTGTATGTATTCATCATGTGACTTGATCTCAGGGTTGTTTATGCTCCACGTTGGGCGTAGAGATAACTTAAGGGAAAAAACTAAAATAGTTTTAAAAAAGGAAAACAAGGGCGCCTGGGTGGCTCAGTGGGTTAAGCCTCTGCCTTCGGCTCAGGTCATGATCTCAGAGTCCTGGGATTGAGTCCCGCATCGGGCTCTCTGCTTGGCAGGGAGCCTGCTTCCTCCTCTCTCTTTCTCCCTGCCTCTCTGCCCACTTGTGATCTCTCTCTGTCAAATAAATAAATAAAATCTTTAAAAAAAAGGAAAACGAAAAGAACTGCAGATTGTAGATATATAAATATATCCATGATCCAGCTAGAACTGAAATAAAACCTCAATTTATTCAGACTTCAAAATCTCTCTCTCTAAAATTGGAACAATATCTAGATAATCTCTCATTTAACTGATGTGTTTATGGTATTTACATTTAAAGTAATTGTTAAAGGGGCCCCTGGGTGACTCAGTTGGTTGAGCATGATCCCGGGCTCTGGAGATCAAGCCTTGCATCCGGCTCCCTGCTCCATGGGGGGCCTGCTTCTAACTCTCCCACTCTTTGTAGCTCCCCCTGCTTGTGTTCTCTTTCTCTCTGTCAAATAAATAAAAACTTCTTTTAAAAAAATAAGTATTCCATAAATGACTCTTAATCTCACAAAACAAACTGGGGGTTGCTGGGGGGAGGTGGGGTTGGGAGAGGGGGAGGGGGTTATGGACATTGGGGAGGGTATGTGTTATCGTGAGTGCTGTGAAGTGTGTAACCCTGGCGATTCACAGACCTGTACACCTGGGGATAAAAATACATTATATGTTTATAAAAAAAAATTGGAAGGGGAGGCGAACCATAAGAGACTATGGACTCTGAAAAACAACCTGAGGGTTTTGAAGGGTCAGGGGTGGGAGGTTGGGGGAACAGGTGGTGGGTAATAGGGAGGGCACGTTTTGCATAGAGCACTGGGTGTTGTGCAAAAACAATGAACACTGTTATGCTGAAAAAATAAATAAATTAAATTTTAGAATTAGTTAGCATCCTCCCCCACCAAAAAAAAAAATAATAAGTATTAAAATATTTGGATTTTGGTCTACTATTTTATTGTTTGTTTTCTCTTTGTTTCCTCTGGTTTTCACTCCTGTTTCCCCTTTCTTGATTTCTCTTGGCTTATATGAATATTACTTGATATTTCACTTTAATCTTTCTATTTCAATTTTGACTGTATCTCTTTGCATAGAATTTTTAGTGGTTGTTCTATAACTTCCCATTTGACTTTTCACATTCTATTTAAAAACCAGTATTTTACCACTTCAAATGACATGTAGCAATCCTACCATGTTGTAGGTACTTTCACTCCTCCCCATTTGTATTGTAGTTCTCTCATTTTATCCACATTCACTGAAATGCCATCAAAGAATGTTATATTTTTTTGCTTTCAACAGTTAAAAATTTTTGATGAACACAAGAGGACATGGATAGTCTATTATATTTACCTAAACATTTACCATTCTGTTGCTTTGCTTCTGCAGTACAATCATGATCTTTATTTTGAAAACTGAGATATTTTCCTCCTTATAGTATCATAACCTGCCTTTACTCATAGTAGTATATACTGAACGTCATTCAATGTCAATAAGTAGCCATTTACATCATAAGTTTTACTGCTTGCAAGAATACTAATATCCGTAAAAAAATAAAAGAACTAAAATTAGTTAACATTTGTTTGGGGTCAGGTAACCACATTTAATTCTCATAACTGCACTGTGAGATTGTTCATCATTTTATGGATTAAGAAAATAAGAGACTCTGAAAAACAACCAGAGGGTTATGAAGGGGCGGCGGGGGGGGGGGGGGTGGGAGGTTGAGGAACCAGGTGGTGGGTAATAGGGAGGGCACGTACTGCATGGAGCACTGGGTGTGATGCCAAAACAATGAACACTGTTATGCTGTAAATAAAAAAATAAAAATAAATAAATAAATAAATAAATAAAATGAAAAAAAAAGAAAATAAGAGACAAGAAAATTAAGTACTTTTCCTAAGATTCCACACTTCAAAAATGACAGGTGTGTATTTTACCCCAATCAGCATTGGCTACAGAGCCCATGAATATTTAAGGTGATAGAGTTTGAGACAGATAGTACCAAATTTCAGCCACAGAAACACACAGTGACATACATTTAAATGTACAGATCCACTGTCAAAAATTTTAATAGGCTTCTTTTTCCTAGAAAATAGTGCTCATTGCATATATTTCCAAAGCAAACGTATTAGTAAATTATTTCTTAATTTCCTTAAAAATAATTTCTGTTTTTAAACTTTTATACAGTGTCCTGTTTATAATATTTTAAGCAATATAGAATTACATTCTATATATTAAATTTATGTATTTATTAATATATCATACATAAATTTACATATTAATATTATATTTATAAAATGAAATTACCCTGAATCTCACTTCTGCATGATTTCCACTCTCTAACCCAAAGGTGTACACTATCAACAGGTTGTTGCACACTTGACATATGTGTTTCTTTATAGGTGAATTATTATCATATAGTCACAGGTATACAAAATTTACATATCTTTTTTACACTACTAGAATTACATTATCCCTATTGTTCTGTAACCTTCCTTTTTTGGTCTAAAATAGTATATTGCCCGGTATTCATTTTTATTTCATTAAGTAAATAATTTTAAAATATTTGTTGAACATGTATATTGCTATTTATATGAATTATCTGATTATATATGCATTAGTTATCTGTTGAGGCATAACAACATACTCCAAAATAAAAGCAGCTTAAAGTAACAAACATGTATTATCTCACCATTTTTGTGAATCAGAAACCTAGATTTGGCTCAGCTGTGTGCCTCTGGTCTAAAGTCTTTCACAGGGGTAAAACAAAGTTATAGCCTGGTGGTGGGTATTATGGACGGCACGTATTGCATGGAGCACTGGGTGTGGTGCATAAACAATGAATTCTATTATGCTGAAAAGAAATTTTAAAAAGGGGGGGGTCAAGAATAAGAAAAAAAGTTATAGCCTGGAGCTACAGTCATCTTAAGCATAAACTGGGTGAGGATCCACTTCTAAATACATGCTAAGCTTTATTGGCAAGCTTCAGGACCTCACTACTTTTTGGCCAGAGACACAATGTTTTTAATTACAATACTATTATAATTTAAAAGTAATATAATTCACTATAAAAATTTAAGCAGTATCCAGGACAGCATCAGTTTCCCAAGGGGAGTAGAGCATTCAGAGCCCTGGTAGCTTCCGGACACAATGTGAAAATTTTGGAGTAATTCCAGCTTTTACTACTGAGCATGCATTTGCAAAGAGGTTTCCCTGATTTACCTGACCATCTCCTAACTACTATATTCTGATCTGAATGATAAATTTAATAGCACATAACTTGAATGAATGTTAAGAATAAAAGAGATACGGGGCACCTGGGTGGCTCAGTCATTAAGCGTTTGCCTTCGGCTTGGGTCGTGGTCTCAGGGACCTGATACTGAATCCTGCACTGGGTTCCCTGCTAGACTGGAAGTATGCTTCTCCCTCTCCCACTCCCCCTGCTTGTGTTCCCTCTTTCGCTGTGTCTCTCTCTGTCGAATAAATAAATAAAATCTTTTTAAAAAATTAAAGGAGATGCAATTTAGGGTACCACTTGCTTATATTTGTTTTTAAAACATTATCCTACTTTCCATACAATTTTTTACCCAGAGGAAACACCTATTCTTCTGACAGCCCCTGCCATCTTAAAAAACAGTCAATTTGTATGGTCTTTATGCTCAGCTCTCTTGGCCCCAAGGACAAAATTTCATTTTCCTCCTCTTCCTCCTCTTCTTCTTCATCCTCATCATTATCCTGTTCCTCCTCATCATCACCACCAAGATTGGCTGTTGAAGAGTGAGCATCCACAATGGGTGCAAAATGTCCACTCCATAAATTCTGGTGGCCCATCACCTACATATTAGGTCATTGGGTATGTGCAATGTTTCTCAACCTTCTTTCATTACTATAATCAGTCTATGGAGACTTTTTAGACATCTTTTTTTCCTAATCATTGCCCATCTTCAGAATGTAAAATGTTTAATACCAGATATGTGGTGCATATCTGTTTATGTACCTTGGTCTTTCTAAGCTTCCACGAAACTATCTAAGATCTCTTTGCCCCAATAGTCAATTTTCAGATCTTTTGAGATGATATTTTATCTGTTAAGAATGCATGATAAAGGGGAGGCATGGGTGGTTCAGTTGGTTAAGCATCTGCCTTTGGCTCAGGTCACGAGCCCAGGATGCTGGGATCAAGCCCCACATCGGGCTCCTTGCTCAGCTGGGAGCCTGCCTCTCCCTCTTTCTCTGCCAGCCACTCCCCCAACTTGAGCTCTCCCTCTCTCTGTGTCAAATAAATAAATAAAATCTTTAAAAAAAAGAATGCATGGTATAATGAGAGCAAGAGCTGGAACCCGTTTTGGCCCTAATTTCCTGTGTGATGCCGGAATACTAGCTTAGTCTTTGTTAGCCTTCCTTTGGTCATCTGTAAAGGAAACTTCATGAGGCTTTCCTTACAGTACTGTTGGGAGAAATCCTGGACAGAGTATATGGCATGTCGTAGAACTTCAACAGATATTAGTCTTCTCAGACCTCTCCCAGAGAAGAAATGACTTTGACCTAAACCAAGCGGCATAACTGCCATAGAGACCACCTAGAAATGTAACATTAAGGAGTAGAATGTACATACATTAACCTAATGAGTGAAATTTGAGGGTCATTTCTGTTTTTAAGGATATTTCTGGGGATTTGTGGTAAGGGAATATCATCAAACCATCTTTTGATGTTCCTGAATCATTCAGTCACAAGGTTATATACAGTCTCTTAGTTTTCTGCCACAGATAAGGAACTGCTGGGCATGGCATATGATTTTACATGTTCACCCTCTGAGGGCTAGCAGCTCTCCAGAAACCCTATGATACCTGGGACCCTAAGAGCCAGGACCTCCCTCAGGCTCTGTGTACTAATAATCTACTCCCTTACTGTCTTTTTTTTTTTAAGATTTTATTTATTTATTTGACAGAGAGAGAGAGAGAGATCACAAGTAGGCAGAGAGAGAGAGGAGGAAGCAGGCTCCCCGTGGAGCAGAGAGCCTGATGCGGGGCTCGATCCAAGGACCCTGAGATCATGACCTGAGCCAAAGGCAGCGGCTCAATCCACTGAGCCACCCAGGCGCCCCCCTTACTGTCTCTTTTTAAAGCAAACAAAATTCCTGGCACCAGGGACAGACTTTCTTCCACTAAACTCAGCAGAGTTCCACCAAGTAGTTGTTTCAATCTATATTCCACCCCCAGCACTGTAATGAAAATTTTGCTTGCTCCATATCCTCACCAACACTTGGTATTTTCCACCTTTTTCATTTTTGTTCCTCTAGCGGGTGTGTGGAAGTATTTCATGTGTTTTTTTTTTTTCCTTAGAGAGACAGAGTGAGAGAGCATGAGAGGGGAGGTCGGAGGGAGAAGCAGACTCCCCATGGAGCTGGGAGCCCGATGTGGGACTCATCCCAGGACTCCAGGATCATGACCTGAGCCGAAGACAGTTGCTCAACCAAACTGAGCCACCCAGGCGCCCCATGTGGTTTTAATTTTAATTTCTCTGAAATGTTAAGTCTCTTAATCTAAATAATCCCCCCTTTTTTAAAGATTTTATTTTTTTTTATTTGATACAGATAGAGAGCACAAGTAGGCAGAGTGGCAGGCAGAGGGAGAGGGAGAAGCAGGCTCTCCATTGAACAGGGAGCCCGAGGTGGGGCTCCATCCCAGGACCCTGGGATCATGACCTGAGCAGAAGGCAGCCTCTTAACTAACTGGGCCACCCAGGCACCACTTCCCCCTTTTTTTTAATTTTCCAAGACCTGGTGCTGGCTCCAGGTGGATCTAGGCAACCTGGGAAGCCAATTTTGCCAATAATTCACCAACTTGGGGTGTGGGATTGAAAGAACAGAGTCATATAACTGAAAGACATTATGCCAGCCAGGACAATGCTCATTTCTTCTCTAAACTGAACGATGTGGAAAAGATTATTGATAACTGCAGGAGAAGGTACAGGATTTGGTGCTAGATAAACCCAACATTAATGACTCAGATGAGATAGCTTAGCAGCTTGGCAGGAATGATTCTCGGACTTTTTTCAATTCATTTGAAAGCCTCTAATTGCTTTGATCCCTACAATATGGAATCAATATCTATTTACCTTTGTTTTTCCACAGCATTTCACTTCCTGCTGTAGAGGACAGGATGTATTTCCTACTGTGTGAGTAAGGACCCATTCAATAGCATGTGAGTATGTGTACACCATAGTGTGCTATGTTCTGTGTTTGTGCACATGTGTGTGTGTGTGAGAGAGAGAAAAGTTAATGAATAAATGTTTTAGACTCTATCCTTTTAAGGTTTAAGTGGAAAGGTAAAGGAATCCAATCAAGTTTAAAATTCTACACAGATAAAATGTTGGTACATTTATATTAATAAGTATTTATATCCTTGTATATTAGCATTTCTATTTTATCAACACACTAATGGTAATGCACATAAATTTTGCATTCAGTTCTGTTTTATTCCAATAGAGGTTGTTACTGAACCCAAGTTTGGCTGCCTGTCACTTGAAAGGGCACCTGGGTGGCTCAGTCAGTTAATCATCTGCCTTCAGCTCAGGTCATGATTCCAGATCCCTGGGATCAAGTCCCATGTCTAGGTCCCTGTTCCGTGAAGTCAGCCTTTCCCTCTCCCATTGTTCCCCCCCCCCCTCAACTTGTGCTCTCTCTCTCTCTCACTCACTCTCTCTCACACAAATAAGTAAATAAAATCTTGAAAAAAAGAAAATGTAATCATTTTAGTTGCATGATCTCTATGAGACAGTTTTGGGTGTCAGACAAACATGAGTTAGAATTCCTAGTATGCCTTTTATTAATCCTGTTTCTTTAAAAATGTCTTTAAAAATGTTTCTTTAAAAATGTACCCAAAAGATGAATTTTTGATTGGGAAGGAATTTGAGCTTTATTCAAAGTCCAGCACACTGGAGAGAAGGTGGACTCTTGTCCAAAAGCCAACTCTGAGGTTTCTGCCTGCCTTAGAGTAGTTAATTTCCAAAGGGAGTGTAGTGATGTGCAACATTTCTTGATTTCTTGCAGGTTTGATGATGCCAGCTACAAATGCTATCTCATTGTTCTGGGGTTGTGTGAAGGAGTCCAATTCTTGTTTCATGATGCACAGGATTACTCTGTTCTTTCTGCAAAGGATAACAGTCTACAAATGCACAAAAAGTGGTTAGTAAAATCATTTGTGTGACCTATAAAAAGAAAAAGATTAAAAAATATATTTTATTTATTTATTCCAGAGAGAGAGAGTGAGAGAGTGGGGGGTGGGGAGGCAGAGTGAGAAGGACAAGCAGACTCCATGCTTAGTGTGGAGCCCGACACAGAACTTGATCTCAGGACCCTGATATCATGACCTGAGCTGAAACCAAGAGACAGATGTTTAACTGACTGAGCCACCCAGATGCCCCAGAAAAACATTTTGCTAAAAAATTGCTGGGCTAATCAGAAATCCAAGGAGGCTTCAAAGAGACTTGTTAAACTCTGTGGCCTGAGAAAATTCTGGTTCTTCCTTTCTCCAGCCAGTGGCCTGTAAAATCTCAAAAAATGTAAATTAGCTCTATTACAGATTCAAAGGTCTTAGGTCAGTAAGGAATGTGTTATATGGGAGGAAGTTGACCATTAAGACTGACTGGAGTGCTGTTACAAGGGCAAGGTATGAGAGAGGGATCTGACACAACATATTCTGATAACTGAGAGCAATACATGGTGTTGCCCTGTCTTACAGATGAGAACAGAAATGGAGCAAAGACCCAAATTCCCAGAGCCTATGACGGTTAAGGTAGGACCACTCAGATCTCCTGATTCCCATGCAGTAGTTTGATCAGAAGCTCAATTATTACGCCTGATTCTCTCACATGAACTTCTTATCCAGGTATTTTTGTCTTCTAGGGGCTCAAAGTCATTTATACACATGCAGTTTAGTACTTTCTGTTGCCAACCTAAAACACAAAATAAATTGGAAAGGAAAATACAAAGCTCAAATGTAAGATTACTGAGCAGATTATCAGGAAAAATTACAAAAGTGGTTTCTGGTTTGGGTCCTGACATTCTTTTGGCTGCTAACTAACCTAGCTTTCCTGAACTTTAGATTCATTATCTTAAACTGAAGTTAGTGGATCAAATGACCTCTAAACCATTACATTTCTTACAATCATAAATCAGATGAAGGACTTGGATACTAAGAAACTTTTGTCATCTATAAGATAACTGAAAATTTCCTGGTGCTAAGAGAGAAGGAATGTTTTGCACTACACATTTGAAGAGATTTGAGGCCTGATTTGACCCTGTAAACTTTCACAATATGACTCCAGTGTTAGCCAAGGGTATTTAATCATTAAGATACAGTAAACATAGTTGTATGTTAATCATTCATCTAGTCCTAATGTGAGAAGGAGGGCGTGAAGTGAGGGGAGAAATGATATTTTGTTGAAAGCCCCATGTGGCAAATGCTGTACTGGTCACTTTAAATTGGTTATTTCTTTAGCTATTCACAATAATTCTGATAAAAATCAATGCTCACATTTTACAAATGAGTGAATAGGTACAAAGATCTTAAGGATATTTTTAAAGAAACAGGATTAAAAAAAGGCATACAAGCGGGGCGCCTGGGTGGCTCAGTGGGTTAAGCCTCTGCCTTCGGCTCAGGTCATGGTCTCAGGGTCCTGGGATCGAGCCCCGCATCGAGCCCCGCATCGGGCTCTCCGCTCAGTGGGGAGCCTGCTTCCTCCTCTCTCTCTGCCTGCTGTTCTGCCTCCTTGTGATTTCTCTCTCTCTCTGTCAAATAAATAAAAAATTTTAAAAAAAAGGCATACAAGGAATTCTGACTCATGTTTGTCTGACACCCAAGCCAAAACTGTCTCTCTACTACACTGTCTCATAGAGTTTGTGCAACTAAAATGATTACATAACTGCTTTTCTCAAAACAATCTTTCTACTTTGATACATACCAAAAACACTTTATGTTTACTTATTTATCACACAGGATATAAAAGTTCATATTCTCATTAACTGAGCTCTAATGTTAATTTTAGCTGCTTGATAGAGGATAGTCTTAAATGAGGTTTCTTGTTGTTTTACTATGAGTATGAACAGTTGAAGAACTAATGAATGCCAGTACAGTTTGGTGTCACAGCTTTGATTCACACTCAGGTGAGCATCTTTATGATCATTACTTCATACTTTTTATTAAGCATATTGCTTATCTCTATTTGGTTTAGTTCTTTTTCTAAAATTTTGTCTTGTTCTTTCTTTGGAGAATATTTATGTCTCCTCATTTTGCTTGACTTTTTCTGGTTTTTCTCTATGGATTAGGCGGAACAGCTACTGCTCCTAAACTTGAAGGAATGGTCTTGTGTATGTTCATCTTCTTTGTACACTGTGTGTGCTTGGTGACTTTTGCTGGCTGCCTGGAGTTATGATTGGCATGGACTGGGCATCATGGGCACTCTGGGCTAGGGCTTCCCTGATGGGTTAGCCATGAAGTGGGCATGAGCTGGGGTCGTCCTGAGGCTTTCTGTGGAAAGGGTACCCAATTGAAGTGGGCACAAGTCAGTGGAGTCCCTGGGCTCTCCATGCAGGGATCCCCTAGCAAGACAGCTAAAGCTGAAGTGGGTACATGTTGGGTGTCCCAGGCTCTATGCACAGAGGTCACCTTGACAGGGCAGCTGAAACTGAAGTGGGTGCAAGCTCGAAGGTCTCAGGGTTTTATGAACAGAGGAGAACTTAGAAGGGTAGCTGAAGCTAAAAGGGTACAGTTCAGGGTGTTCCAGGACTTTCTGCACAGAGGTTGTTTAAGGAGCAGCTGAAGTTGAAGCAAAACAGAGGCTGGGGGTTCCTGGGGTACTGTGGAGGGGTACCTGACAAGACAGGTACAGCTGAAGTGGGCATGGGCCAATGTGGTCCCTGGGTTCTCTGCATAAAGTGTGCCTGCAGGATAGCTAAAGCTGAAATGATGAAAGCCAGGGTATCTTCTGCTTCTCCACACTGAGGCACCCTGGAAGGATAGCTGAAGCTGAAGTTGTTGAAAGCCAGAGTACACTGGGGTGCTCAGTACAGGGGGTGTCCAGGCCAAGCTACTGGAAGTGAGGCTGGTATAAGCAAGAGTGTTCCAAGGTGCTCCATGCACGGGGTACCCTGGGAGAATGTCTAGAACGAGTGCAGGCACGGCTTGTGGGTTCCTGGGACATTCTGCACAGGAGGCACTCTGGCAGAGTGGCTGGATCTGAAGCAGGTGTCAGCTGGGAGATTCTGGAGTACTCTGCATCAGGAGTACCCTAGCAAACCATGTGAAGTCAAAGTGGTGTTAATGTAGGCAGTCGGGTCCAAAGACCCAGAGGGAGTCCTGCAACACCAGCCAAGAGGGCTCCTGGCACCATGCAGGATAGAAATCAAATGTAAGCCAGCAAGAGGTGAGAGCAAAGTTTATTGAAATTATAGAGATAGTGCAGGTATGGGGTTTCTGGGAGACTCAGAAAGGAAAGGAGAGAGATTCTCATCTTTGCTTGTGATCTGGGGTTTTACTGAGCATTATGGTCTGGTGTACATGTCCTCTCAGGCATCTAGAAACTGGTTAGAACAAGGACAAGGGACCAGGTATCCTTTATACGTCAATTATGCCTTGGAGTTAAGGGGTCTTGGTATCAAGATATCTAGTACTAATGGCATGGAATGGGCATGTGATTACTTCCTCTGGTTATTCTCACCTTGTCCTTTCTTAGTATTATCTATTGTGCTGGGAGACTCCAAATAAATCATTAACTCCTTATTGTTTACAAGGAGAATGAACATACACTATTTGCATCATGAGACATGTGTAAAGTGGGGGTGCAGGTTCTAGCAAGAATAGAATCAAGAAAAGAAATAAAAAGCAGATTTGTATGGAGTCTTTCAGTTTCCCTATCTCATTGCGGACCTGGAGTGTTTCAGAGTGCTTTCTGCCTCTGCCTTCTTGGTGCAAAAGCTGGAGCAAGGTGAGCAATGACTAGAGGTGTCCCTGTGTGCATTACTCTGTGGCCATCGTGGTGGAACTACAAGGGTTAGTGTGGACTAGGGGCCCAGGGCTTACTGCGGTGATAGGCCAGTTAGAGCATCTAGACTCTGTTCTGATTCATGTTATTAAGGTAGAGGAAGAACATAAAAAACATCTGCCAGCCCCTCCTACCTGGAGAGAATTCTAGCAGCTCCCCAATCCCCGCCTTTTGGCTGAGTTCTAAGACTGGCTCTTTTATATACTAGTTGTTCCTTTAAATTGTGGCTTTTTTTTCTGTGTCACAGGACATACGGGGCTTGTGTGGGCTAAGGACCCAGGACGTGCTGAAGTGGCAAACTATCTATGTTGTCTGGACCCACTCTGGTTTGCTCCTTCAAGATGGTGAATGAGTGTAAACCATGCCACTTACCAGCCCTTCTGACCCAGAGAGAATACTAGAATCTCCCCCACCATCTGGCAGAGTTTTAGGGCTGGATATTTTATAAACTAGTTGTTCTTTTAAACCGTGGCTTTTTTTTTTCTGTGCTCAAGGACAGACCCATCTGTTCATAGTCCCTTGGTCCTATCCCTTTTCACTGCAGTTCCCAGCATCTGGGATGGGAGTTACTATGTTTCTATGTCTCCACTTTGCTGGTATCTTTTGCCATTCTCTCTATCTTTTGTTGTGCCCAAGCTCTTCAGTCAGCTCTTAGTTCTTCTTCAAAAGGAATCACTCTATAAACAGATTTAACTTGGTGTGTTCCATGGTAGAGGTGAATTCAGGGTCTTCCTACACCATCTTGGAACCTGGTAGATCTATTTCAGATCTTATTTTTGATGTCATGATCAACAACTCCTTGCCTAAGGGTGCCTTGTTGGCTGAGTTGGTTAAGCATCCAAGTCTTGATTTCAGCTCAGGTCGTGCCCTCAGGGTTGTGAGATTGAGCCCCATGTTGGGCTCCATGCTGGGCGTGAAGCCTGCTTAAGATTCTCTCCCTCCCTCTGCCCCTCCTCCTCTTTCTCCCAGCCACCAAAAAAACAAACACAAAACACAAAAAACCAGCTCCATGCCTAGACCTAGACCCCAAAGATATTTCTACTATATTTTTCTAAAAGTTTTATAATTTTATATTTTTAATTAAGTTTTTGACTCATTATAATTAATTTTGGAAGTTTAAAGGTTTATCTTTCATTTATTTTTGCCTATGGATGCCTGATTCGACCAGTACCATTTGTTGAAATGGCTATCTTTCCTCCATTGAATTGCCTCTGTACTTTTGTGAAAAATAAGTTGGACATATTTGTTGTATCTATTTCTGGATTCTCTCTTTTGTTCAATTGACCTATCTGTCTAATGCTCCGCCAATACCACACTCTTGATTACTGAAGAGTAATCTCAAGTCTTAATTATGTAATTATAACAATATTGATCATGTTTAACTTTCTTGTATAAACACATTGATTTGTTATTCTACCACACAGTGACAGAGATTGATGATTACAATAGATTTTTTTTTGTTTTCAAATTGCTGACTCTAATTACAAGAATACTAGTATTATACCACTGAATTTGTGTTGCATGCCTTTCTTCTGGAATGTACCCATAAATAATGCTAAAAATTCACTTCATTATTCACAGATTACTAGAGGTTTTTAAATAAAAATATCACATATTATCAAATGCATTTTTAGGAACTAGTGAGATTACTTTAACATTTTTTTACATTGACTTAATTAATATGGTTATCGCATGTGTGGATCTCCTAATAAAGAGCCATCTTTGAATTCTTGAGGTGGAAGTCCAGATGCAGACAAGCTGCTTAGGGACAAACAGAAACCAAAGGAAGCGCTAATTTTTCTGACAAAGCAGTAAAATCTAAGATAAAAACAAAAGGTTTAGAATCTATTAATAATACTGATCGGTTAAAGAGACATAAACATATAATTTAGCATCATTATGTCCCTAAATATAGAATGTTGCTGAAAATATGAGTTAAAAATTTCCTTCCATATCCCCAGAAAACCTCCCTCTTCCCTTCTTCTCTTTTTCCTCCATGTCTATCATCACCACACCCCTTCCATATTCATTGCAATAGTAACAATCATTTAAAGCCTTAATCATACTAATAAAACAAAAATAAACTGTAGATGTCATCATATATTATGGTCATCCAATATATGGGAATCTTATTTTTGCAAATGTTGTCAACTACTTGACATAGGGAGCAGTCATGAAGATGACTGGATACAGAAAGAAATTTCTAACATTTAGAGTTCAAATGATAGAAATTAAATTAACCTGGTATTAATTTAAATAGAAAAAGAAATTAAAACTGATTTTTATTGTCCTTCATTTCAACCTTAAGGACTGTCATCAGCATTTCTCAGAGAACAGCTTGGAACTGAATGTTACATTATCTGTTACATATTTTAAAGCATTAATAATTTTCACAATCACCATGGTCTTTGCAACTTTTGTTATCATATGGAGAATGTTTCAATGTGAAATAAACATAAAATATTTAATGGCAATGAAAAGAAGAGTAATAAAACTTTTAGCACTAGAAAAATTCTAATCTCCTACATAAACCACACTCCACCGGATTACATGGAAATGGTACAAAGAACTTCTTTCTTTCCAACAATTCATCATACAATTCCTTCAATCACAAAGATATGACACTAAAGCTCACACGGAGTGGAGGTTTGTACATTTCCCTACTTACTACATTTCCAAATGTTTCATTATGATAGTTATTTTTAGGATAAATCACAGGTATTTCTTTTTATGGAAGGGATTTGTAGAGGGTAAGAATGAAACTAGCACATGTTAAATGTTTCCTTTCTCGGCTTACTGCTATGTTGGGCACTTTGTAGAGGATTTCTTCTTCATTCCTAACCACAACCCTCTGCTTTGTGCATCATCCTTTCATTTAGATAACTTTAGTCAAGCTCAGAGAGGTCAGGTGCATTTTTAAGGTCACCCTTCTTTTAAGAAGTGGGGCGGAAATTCTAACCCACATTTCTTGATCTTTTAAACCTGTCTTTTCTCCTGCATCTCTATCACAGCTCAATTTCACATGGTGATCTTCCAAGTTTCAGGAATTTATTGGATAAACAGGGTGGGGTGTGTGTGTATGTGTGAGAGAGAGAGAGAGAGAGAGATATCTCATATATGGACATGTGCTATTATTATTTTGATCCACATGGATATGTTCAGCTCTGGGGCTGAAAGTTTAGGTTTCCTTTTCAGTTTTTTAACTTTATGTATATAGTTGAAAGAGAGTACAATATGGGGGAGGGGCAGCAGACACTCTGCTGAGCGAAGCATCCAATGAGATGGGGCAGCAATACCCACCAGTCCCAGGACCCTGAGGTCATGACAGGAGCTGAAGTCAGATAGTTAACTGACTGAGCCACCCAGGTGCCACATGGTTGTCTTTTTAAAAATTAAAGTTCTCTGACTTTTTCGCTGAAAAAAAAAGCCTATGTATTGAAATATACCTAGAGAGTTTTAAAATGTAAATAAGGAGAGTGATGTCATCAAGAGAGTGGCATAGTTTGTTCTCAACTTCAGTCCCCCACACAAGACTAACTAGCAACTGTCCACAGACAAGACACAACTGAAAATCTGAGAACCAGTAATGAGCCTAAAGCAACTTCCTGAACCACAGAAACTGAGAAGGCCTTCATTAGAAGGGTAAAATGAGGGGCTTCACTTTTTTGGCACTGCCCCTCCCCCAGGCCAGCACAACATCCTACCCAAAGAATGCCCCTGGATTTATGGTTTGTCCAGTGGGAAAAAGGGAGACTAATGTGGACATCCAGCCCCCCCAGCAGTGGGATGTTTCACAGGAGAAACAATTGGGTCTTGCCCCATGAGGATAACTGGGAGAATTTGCAGGGCTCAATCACTGGGGATTAGATAGAGATGGAAAAGTGGGAAGGGACTTACAGCAACCAGCACTCATATATCAGTGGACTGCCATTCAGCTTCCATCAGCGCATAAGCAGAGATTCCAGCCAGAGTCTCATGACCATTTGCAGAGATGAGTTTGTGTTCCTGTCACAGTTTTGGCAGTTTTGCCTGATTTGGGTCTCTAGCCAATGAGCTGTACCAACTGTGGAGCCCGTTCTCTGACCGTGCCTGGGCAGAGGTTTGAAGTCCCACTCAACTGCTGATCATAACCTTAAATCCCACCCCACTGGGAAGCCTGGAAATAAATGCCCAGTAGCCACAGTGCACATTCTATGGTTTTCTAGGCAAGGAAAAAAATGCAATTTTGAAGCTCTGTCCAACTGTAGAGCATAGCTTCCAGTCCCAACCCATGGGAAAGCATGACTCCAAATGCCTGGCAGTTGCAGAACACATCCTAAAGCCTGTTCAGCCAGGAAAGCAAGGGATGGAAGAGGGATATGCTTGTCTGTATTTGTGGTTTGTGTGTGTGTGTGTGTGTGTGTGTGTGTGTGTGTGGAAGAGAGGGAGAGAGAGAGAGAAAAAAAGGGAGAGAAGGGGGAGAGAGAGAAGGCACATTTTAGGTTGTAGACCCTGAGAATTTTAGATAAAAATGGAAAAAAATGTTAGACATTAATAAATATATTTCTACAATATTTTTATGAATAAATTTATTGAAAGATTTCCCAAATGCTATATTCAATAATACATTTCAATCATTTTATTACATGTAATAAATTCTGGTTATAAGGCACATTTTTCAAAAGACGTTTTGTTTTGTGTCAGTCTCAGCCTATTGATAGCGATGTTACCGGCTAAAAAATGCCTGAGGCACTCAGTTGTGCTGTACTACTTGTGGTGAATTCCCACAGACATTTCCTTGACTGGAGCTAATGTTGTGGGTAGACGAGCCCTTGTGGTTCTTATTATGACTGCAAGATGCACCCCAGCAATAACCATCAGAGAGCTTTGAAAAAAAATTTATTACCAACAGGTTCTGGAAGGTATACAGCACATTCAGAGCTACACAGCAAGGTTTCAGGTAGAGAGAGAGAGAACCTAGGATTTTGTCTTTATTGGGGGTGAGGGTGGGGTGCCTAAGGTTTCGTGGGTTCACTATTGGTGAATTTAACATAAGAACAGAAATTAGAATGTGGGAAGGGAAAAGCAAGGGATATCTTTCAATACATTTAGCTATCTAAGTCAAACAGAGCTTTCTAAAAAGGGGAACTTAGAGGTGGGTCAGCCTGGCTCTTTGTCTAGCAATATTAACAAGTGCTGGTGAGGATGTGGAGAAATGAGAACACTTGTAAACTGTTTGTGGTAAGGTGGTAATGCAAAATGGTGCTGTGACTTTGGAAAAAAAGTCTGGCAGTTTCTCAAAATTTGAAAATAGTGTTACTATATGAACTGGCATTTCTATTCCTAGGTATTTATCCAGTAGAAAAAAAAATATGTCCACACAAACACTTGTACACAAGGTCCATAGTAGCATCATTCATGAAGCCAAAAAGTATAAACAACTCAAATGTCCATCAATTGATGGCAGACGAGAATTCTACCACTGAACCACCAATGCATCAAATGTCCATCAATTGATGAATGAAAAAATAAAATATAGTATATCCATGCCATGGAATATTATTTGATAACAAAAAGGAATAAAGTATTGATGGTTGCTACAACATTAATGAAGCTTTAATACATCATGTGACATGAAGGAAATCAGAATCAAAAGTTCAAATGGATTGTTTGATTTCATTTATAGGAAATGTCCATTGTAAGCAAATCCATACAGACATAAAGTAGATTAGTGTTTGCCTAGGAATAGAGGAAGTATTGGAGGGAAATACAAAAAAAATTGTCATTACTTTAAACATCTTATATCCATTAAATTGTATGATAACAATATTTTCATATGAATATATAATCATTTAAAAATTTTGGAAATAAAGAAGAAAACAATGTTAACCATTAAGCACACATTCCCAAGGGTAAAGTTTTATTTTTCTACTGACTTGAGATGACATGTAAATGGTAGAGTCAAGCTTTGAGGAACCCAGAGTTGTCTGATTCCACAGATTATGTTCTTAACCATTAATGTAAAAGGTAATCTCTTTTAGCTATAATACCAGTAGAGGGGACCTGACTTATCCCAGATCTTCTATTTAGCTAAACAGTGAGACTCCAAACTTTTGACATATATTTCAGTGTCCTGTGTAGCAGGGCTGGTGTTAAGCTATGTTTTCTTTTAGTTACTTTGTATTTCTTCACTATCAAAAAATGTGCTTCTGTAATGTGAAAGTGGAAGGTTAATTAAAGGGACATAAGTCTATATGGAATGAAAAAAAGTGAGGCGATCACTCCTGAACCAAGGGCTATCTCTACCCTTCTTAATCCCTGACTCTTGTCTGTCACCTTCTTTCCCAACTTTGATTATTTTAAGTGAGTGTGTATTGGGGCATCTATAGCAGAGTAAAGGAAGATATAGAGTGAAAAAGATTGTTAGGTGAGCTCTCAGAGGGGAAAATGTAAAGGGGAATATTTGACAAACCTATAGCCTTAAATCATAAATAACAAAAATTGGGACTACTTGTGTGAAAGTGCCTGTTCCTCCACACCTTCACCAAAATGACTACCACCAATTTTTAGAAATTAAATTTCTCCAGTCTTAAAGTTTAAAAAAAGCATTTCTTATTGTTTACATAATTCACTTTAATTGTTGCCCAAAATTCTATTATTCATTTAGATGTGCCTTAATTAATTTAAAAAATTTCCTAATCCGAATACTTAGTTTCTTTCTATAAATCCCCTGCTTTAACGATACTCTCTTAAAGCTTCTTCGAGTCAAGTTCTATTTAAAAGAATATGGTTTATGTGTAAGTGAATGAGCTCAATTAAACTCTGCTTGCCCTCTCTATCCTTCTACAGAATCACAAAACAAAAATCTAAAATGAAAATCCATGAATACCTTAAAAACAAAAAACTGAGCAGTAGACATTTGAGCCTGAGCTCCTCTACTGGTGCCACTGTCAGATATAGATACCAGGATATATAGTGTGACCTCCGGGAGCTCTTAATGAGAGTGTAGGTGCCTCGAATAGGGTTTCTCAACCTCCACTCTATTTACACTCTGAATTATATAATTCTTTGTTATGTAGTGGGGGCTGTCGCATGCACTGTAGAAAGTTAACCAACAACCCGGGCCTTTACTCACTAAATGCTCATAGTTCAACTTCCACTCCCATTTGTAACAACCAGAAATGTCTCCAGACATTGCCAAATATCTCCTGGGAGTGGAGTGAGAATCAGTCTTTGTTTGGCAGCCTTTAGTGCTATAATTGTGATTTAGAAATGGTGCCACACGAAGGGAAGAAACTTACTCAAGTCCTCCAAATCAGTGATGGGCCAGGCACTGGGACAAACATCTCCTAACTTTCTTTCCATTGTCCTTCTCGGCAGACCTGTTATCATACTTTTTGTTCTTCTGCAGTAACTTATAACCCAATGGCTCAAGAACAGTTAGAGACACGCAGTTCAGATAGATCTCTGACCTATCCTAAAAGACATAAATTAAAATAAAGTAAAAATAAAACAGGAAAGCACACAGAACAATTGGAAGGAATACATTTAATCATGAAGTCTCACGAAAATTTTTCTGGTTATTTTAGGTCTTAGTTTCTTCTTTTATAGATTGTGGCTAATAACCTCTGCCACACAGAAGCATTGTGAGAAATGCATGTGGTAACAAATGCAAAGTGGCAGACACTCAGTAAAAGTAAATTCCCATAGGGGCACCTGGGTGGCCCAGTGGTTTAATCCTCTGCCTTTGGCTCAGGTCATGATCTCAGGGTCCTGGGATCAAGCCCCGCATTGGGCTTTCTGCTCAGCAGGGAGCCCGTTTCTCCCTCTCTCTGCCTGCCCCTCTGTCTACTTGTGATCTCTCTCTGTCAAATAAATAAATAAAATCTTTTTTAAAAAGTAAGTTCCCATAGTTTCTTGAGGGTAGAAATTCTCCAGTCAGATACAAACTGTTGTTCAACTAAATGTAACAAGAATAACAAGAACACTGTATTATTGGGTTCATCCAGTATGGAACGTGATGATATCTGCAGTGTAAGTTACAAAGTAATTACTTGGAAGTCTCTGTCTTTTTTCCCAAGAACCCTAAGTTCTTTCCCAGATGGGATCTCAAGTAGCTTCATGAAATCCTTAGATGACAAGGTCAGTAGAGGAGAAATGGTACATTTGACAATAACAATACAAAGGAGAAAGGTAGGAGCAAAAATGTTTTAGAGCAAGAAGTAACACAAAATGGTAATTCAATCCATAGGAAGAAATGAGGAGAATCAGAAATGGCAATTAAGAAAGCTAACATAGGGGCGCCTGGGTGGCTCAGTGGATTAAGCTGCTGCCTTCGGCTCAGGTCATGATCTCAGGGTCCTGGGATCCAGCCCTGCATCGGGCTCTCTGCTCCGCAGGGAGCCTGCTTCCTCCTCTCTCTCTGCCTGCCTCTCTACTTACTTGTGATCTCTCTCTCTCTGTCAAATAAATAAATAAATAATCTTTAAAAAAAAAAGAAAGCTAACATAACAAACTCATAAATACATATATTTTTTCTTCTCTCAGCCTCTTTAAAGGTATAAAATTATATAAAGTAATTACCATAACTATATTGTTAGGTTTATTATATATAGAGGCAATATGCAAAGCAATAATAGCACAAAAAGTAGAGGAGGTAATACAGCAACACAGGGGTAATTTTTCTATATCTCACTGGAATTAGTATAAATCCAAAGTAGATTCTGATAAATTGATGTACATGGTAGGTCCATAATTAACCACTAAGTAAACAAATAAAACACATAATGACAAAATCACTGGAGGAATTGAAATACTCAGCTAGTGAAATATTTAAATATTGTAAGTATTGGAATATTGAAAATATTCAATTCACTTAGTACAAAATAAAGCAATAAAGGAGGAAAAGAAGAACAAAAAGACATGAAACATAAATCAAAAGTAAATTGGTAGACATGAATCCTACCATATTAATAATAACATTAAATGTGAATGGATTAAGCAATCCATTTAATCCAAACAAAAGGAAAAGATTGTCAGAGTGGATAAAAAACACAATCGAATGATATGCTGCATATAGGAAACACAATTGAAATTTAAAAATACAAATGATTGAATATAAGTGGGTGGATAAAGATTTACCATGAAAATGGCAACCTTAAGAAAGTTGAAGTTACTAGAGATAAAATGGGGCATATTATAATGATAAAAGGTCAATATAAGATGTAAAAATGATAAACATATGTGCACCATACAGCAGAGTCCTATAATATGTTTTCATAAGTAGGATAATGGTTCCCCAAAGATGCCCTCATCCTAAAATCCAAAACCTGTGAATATGTTACCTGATGTGGAAAAATGGACATTTTAGATGTGATTAGTTAAGGATTCTGAGATGGGAAGATTATCCTGGATTATCCAGATGTGTCCAATGTAATCAAAAGTGTTCTTATGAAAGAAAGGAGTAGAGTCAGAAAAGGAAGTGTGACTACAGAGCAGAGGCTGGAATAATGTGCCCACAAGCCAAGGAATGGACAGCCCCTAGAAGGTGGAAAAGGCAAGAAACAGATTCTTTCCTACAGTCTTCAAAAAGGAGAAAATCCCTATCAAACACCTTGATTTTAACCCACTGAAACTGATTTCAGTCATCTGACCTCCAAAACCATAAGATGGTAAACATGTGTTATGTAAGCCACTAAAATTGTGGTAATTTTTTATAGCAGCACGAGGAAATTAAAACACAAATGAAGTAAAAATTGGCAAAAATGGGAGAATAAATAGATAATTATACAGTAGTAGTTGGAGACTTCAATACTTCATTTTCCATAATGAATAGAAAAGCTAGGCCTAAGGTCAACAAGGAAATGGAGGACTTGAACACAAGAATCCAAATACGTCAGAAGATATATATGTAAACCTGGTGGGTCCAAATAGCCCACAATTCAATAGAAAAGAGTAGGCAATTTCCCCTCATCCCAACTCCATCAGACAACTCATTCTTTAATAGTCTATATCACAAAAATGGCCCTGAATGTGTCATAATGTACATTTGTGTGTTTGTTTCCCTATTAACATTCTCAAATGCTAAGGCAAAGTAATATTGAGGTTAAAATAAAAATCTCTCTTAAAGAAGAGATGGAATGGGAAGAAAGCAAACTTTTGTTGCCAGTCTGTATGTTTCAGGTATTCTGTCAGGATATTCTTTTACAGATTATAACAGTGAGGCTCAGATAGATTACTTACATGTGCCAGGGTCACAAAAATAAGCTTGTTTCAAAGCCCTTTGTTTGGAACCATGTACTCTACCTCTTCTTTAGATGGACTATGTAGAGCAACAGGAAATCCCACACAACTGGGTGCATTGTGACCTAGCACTTCAATCTTATAGAGCAATGTGGTTATGTCTATCAGATTGTACCTAGCTGATGATGCCTCAAATGGACCCATAAATATATATGCAGAACCCTTGGCACATGTGTCCAGGGAGACCTGCAGAAGAAAGGCCTTTGCCCCACTCTTTCTTTTTTTTTTTAATTTTTAAATTTTTTTTTTATTTTTTAAAGATTTTATTTATTTATTTATTCATCAGAAAGAGATTGAGAGAGAGAGTGCACATGAGCAGGCAGAGTCGGAGAGAGGAGCAGGCAGAGTCGGAGAGAGAAGCAGGCTCCCTGCTGAGCAAGGAGCCCGGATGTGGGACTCCATCCCAGCCCCTGGGATCATGACCTGAGTCAAAGGCATCTGCTTAACTGACTGAGCCACCCAGGCATCCCTGCGCCATTCTTTCAATAGCACAAATTTTAAAACAATCCAAATGTCTATGAACAGATTTTTCTGGATTAATAGATCGGGGTACAATTTTACAGTGTATTACAATATACCAGTGAAAGTGACACAGAAATTAGAATGTAGACAAATCTCAACAACAGAATGTGTGGAGAAGAATTCAAGTTACACAATGACACCTAGGTAAATTTGTGGAAATATACTGGTAAAGTTCATTTGTTAACCTGACTATGGGGAATACAATTCATTTTTATATGTTTGGAATACTTAATAAATTATAATGAAAACTTTTAGGATTTGTATTTATTATAATAAATTTAATCCACACACATCTTTACAAATGTTTAAGGCAGACTAAGGTACTGAGATGAAAAAATAAATCAATGATCTATAATCATTAAAAAATATCTGCAGATGTTTTGCTGTAAGCCCTTCTGTTATTCTTATGCATGCTTATATGCAAATGAACTATATACACATTACATATGTACTTTATTTTATTTTAAATATTTTATTTATTTATTTGACAGAGAGAGAGGTCACAAGTAGGCAGAGAGGCAGGCAGAGAGAGAGGGAGAAACAGGCTCCCCACTGAGCAGAGAGCCTGATGCAGGGCTCGATCCCAGGACCCTGAGATCATGACCAGAACCGAAGGCAGAGGCTTAAACCACTGAGCCACCCAGGTGCCCCTGTACTTTATTTTTTTAATTTATTTATTTTTTTCAGCGTAACAGTATTCATTGTTTTTGCAAAACACCCAGTGCTCCATGCAATACGTGCCCTCCCTATTACCCACCACCTGGTTCCCCCAACCTCTGACGCCTGCCCCTTCAAAACCCTCAGGTTGTTTTTCCGAATCCATAGTCTCTTATGGTTCACCTCCCCTTCCAATTTTTTTTTTCTTTATAAACATATAATGTATTTTTATCCCCAGGGGTACAGGTCTGTGAATCGCCAGGTTTACACACTTCACAGCACTCACCATAGCACATACCCTCCCCAATGTCCATAACCCCCTCCCCTCTCCCAACCCCACCTCCCCCCAGCAACCCCCAGTTTGTTTTGTGAGATTAAGAGTCATTTATGGTTTGTCTCCCTCCCAATCCCATCTTGTTTCATTTATTCTTCTCCTATCCCCCTAACCCCCCATGTTGCATCTCCATGTCCTCATATCAAGGAGATCATATGATAGTTGTCTTTTTCTGATTGACTTATTTCACTAAGCATGATACCCTCTAGTTCCATCCACGTCATCACAAATGGCAAGATTTCATTTCTTTTGATGGCTGCATAGTATTCCATTGTGTATATATACCACTTCTTCTTTATCCATTCATCTGTTGATGGACATCTAGGTTCTTTCCATAGTTTAGCTATTGTAGACATTGCTGCTATAAACATTCGGGTACACGTGCCCCTTCGGATCACTGCGTTTGTATCTTTAGGGTAAATACCCAGTAGTGCAATTGCTGGGTCATAAGGTAGTTCTATTTTCAACATTTTGAGGAACCTCCATGCTGTTTTCCAGAGTGGTTGCACCAGCTTGCATTCCCACCAACAGTGTAGGAGGGTTCCCCTTTCTCCGCATCCTCGCCAGCATCTGTCGTTTCCTGACTTGTTAATTTTAGCCATTCTGACTGGTGTGAGGTGATATCTCATTGTGGTTTTGATCTGTATTTCCCTGATGCCGAGTGACGTAGAGCACTTTTTCATGTATCTGTTAGCCATCTGGATGTCTTCTTTGCAAAAATGTCTGTTCATGTCCTCTGCCCATTTCTCGATTGGATTGTTTGTTCTTTGGGTGTTGAGTTTGCTAAGTTCCTTATAAATTTTGGATACTAGCCCTTTATCTGATATGTCATTTGCAAATATCTTCTCCCATTCTGTCAGTTGTCTTTTGGTTTTGTTAACTGTTTCCTTTGCTGTGCAAAAGCTTTTGATCTTGATGAAATCCCAATAGTTCATTTTTGCCCTTGCTTCCCTTGCCTTTGGCAATGTTCCTAGGAAGATGTTGCTGCAGCTGAGGTTGAAGAGGTTGCTGCCCGTGTTCTCCTCAAGGATTTTGATGGATTCCTTTCTCACACTGAGGTCCTTCATCCATTTTGAGTCTATTTTCATGTGTGGTGTAAGGAAGTGGTCCAATTTCATTTTTCTGCATGTGGCTTTCCAATTTTCCCAGCACCATTTATTGAAGAGGCTGTCTTTTCTCCATTGGACATTCTTTCCTGCTTTGTCGAAGATTAGTTGACCATAGAGTTGAGGGTCTATTTCTGGGCTCTCTATTCTGTTCCATTGATCTATGTGTCTGTTTTTGTGCCAGTACCATGCTGTCTTGATGATGACAGCTTTGTAATAGAGCTTGAAGTCCGGAATTGTGATGCCACCCACTTTGGCTTTCTTTTTCAATATTCCTTTGGCTATTCGAGGTCTTTTCTGGTTCCATATAAATTTTAGGGTTATTTGTTCCATTTCTTTGAAAAAAATGGATGGTATTTTGATAGGGATTGCATTAAATGTGTAGATTGCTTTAGGTAGCATAGACATTTTCACAATATTTATTCTTCCAATCCAGGAGCATGGAACATTTTTCCATTTCTTTGTGTCTTCCTCAATTTCTTGCATGAGTACTTTATAGTTTTCTGCATATAGATTCTTAGCCTCTTTGGTTAGGTTTATTCCTAGGTATCTTATAGTTTTGGGTGCAATTGTAAATGGGATTGACTCCTTAATTTCTCTTTCTTCTGTCTTGTTGTTGGTGTACAGAAATGCAACTGATTTCTGTGCATTGATTTTATATCCTGACACTTTACTGAATTCGTGCACAAGTTCTAGCAGTTTTGGAGTGGAGTCTTTTGGGTTTTCCACATATAGTATCATATCATCTGCGAAGAGTGATAGTTTGACTTCTTCTTTGCCGATTTGGATGCCTTTCATTTCTTTTTATTGTCTGATTGCTGAAGCTAGGACTTCTAGTACTATGTTGAATAGCAGTGGTGATAATGGACATCCCTGCCGTTTCCTGACCTTAGCGCAAAAGCTTTCAGTTTTTCTCCATTGAGAATGATATTTGCGGTGGGTTTTTCATAGATGACTTTGATAATATTGAGGTATATGCCCTCTATCCCTACACTTTGAAGAGTTTTGATCAGGAAGGGATGCTGTACTTTGTCAAATGCTTTTTCAGCATCTATTGAGAGTATCATATGGTTCTTGTTCTTTCTTTTATTAATGTGTTCTATCACATTGATTGATTTGCGGATGTTGAACCAACCCTGCAGCCCTGGAATAAATCCCACTTGAGCATGGTGAATAATCCTTTTAATGTACTGTTGAATTCTATTGGCTAGTATCTTGGTGAGAATTTTTGCATCTGTGTTCATCAAGGATATTGGTCTGTAGTTCCCTTTCTTGGTGGGATCCTTGTCTGGTTTTGGGATCAAAGTGTTGCTGGCCTCATAAAATGAATTTGGAAGTTTTCCTTCCATTTCTATTTTTTGGAACAGTTTCAGGAGAATAGGAATGAGTTCTTCTTTAAATGATTGGTAGAATTCCCCTGGGAAGCCATCTGGCCCTGGGCTTTTGTTTGTTTGGAGATTTTTGATGAATGTTTCAATCTCCTTACTGCTTATGGTCCTGTTCAGGTTTTCTATTTCTTCCTGGTTCAGTTGTGGTAGTTTATATGTCTCTAGGAATGCATCTATTTCTTCCAGATTGTCAAATTTGTTGGCGTAGAGTTGCTCATAGTATGTTCTTATAATTGTCTGTATTTCTTTGGTGTTAGTTGTGATCTCTCCTCTTTCCTTCATGATTTTATTTATTTGGGTCCTTTCTCTTTTCTTTTTGATAAGACTGGCCAGGGGTTTATCAATCTTATTGATTCTTTCAAAGAACCAGCTCCTAGTTTCATTGATTTTTTCTATTGTTTTTTTGGTTTCTATTTCATTGATATCTGCTCTGATCTTTATGATTTCTCTTCTCCTGCTGAGTTTAGGTTTTCTTTGTTGTTCTTTCTCCAGCTCCTTTAGGTGTAGGGTTAGGTTGTGTACTTGAGACCTTTCTTGTTTCTTGAGAAAGGCTTGTATCACTACATATTTTCCTCTCAGGACTGCCTTTGCTGTGTCCCTTAGATTTTGAACCATTGTGTTTTCATTATCATTTGTTTCCATGAATTTTTTCAATTCTTCTTTAATTTCCTGGTTGACCCATTCATTCTTTAGAAGGATGCTGTTTAGTCTCTATGTATTTGGGTTCTTTCCAGCTGTCCTCTTGTGATTGAGTTCTAGCTTCAGAGCATTGTGGTCTGAAAATATGCAGGGAATGATCCTAAACTTTTGATACCGGTTGAGACCTGATTTGTGACCCAGGATGTGATCTATTCTGGAGAATGTTCCATGTGCACTAGAGAAGAATGTGTATTCTGTTGCTTTGGGATGAAATGTTCTGAATATATCTGTGATGTCCATCTGGTCCAGTGTGTCATTTAAGGCCTTTATTTCCTTGTTGATCTTTTGCTTGGATGATCTGTCCATTTCAGTGAGGGGAGTGTTAAAGTCCCCTACTGTTATTGTATTATTATTGATGTGTTTCTTTGATTTTGTTATTAATTGGTTGATATAGTTGGCTGCTCCCACGTTAGGGGCATAGATATTTAAAATGGTTAGATCTTCTTGTTGGACAGACCCTTTGAGTATGATATAGTGTCCTTCCTCATCTCTTATTATAGTCTTTGGCTTAAAATCTAATTGATCTGATATAAGGATTGCCAACCCAGCTTTCTTCTGATGCCCATTAGCATGGTAAATTTTTTTCCACCCCCTCACTTTCAATCTGGAGTGTCTTCGCGTCTAAAATGAGTTTCTTGTAGGCAACATACTGATGGGTTTTGTTTTTTTATCCATTCTGATACCCTGTGTCTTTTGATTGGGGCATCTAGCCCATTAACATTCAGGGTAACTATTGAGAGATATGAATTTAGTGCCATTATTAGCCTGTAAGGTGACTGTTACTGTATATTGTCTCTGTACCTTTCTGATCTACTACTTTTAGGCTCTCTCTTTGCTTAGAGGACCCCTTTCAATATTTCCTGTAGAGCTGGTTTGGTGTTTGCAAATTCTTTCAGTTTTTGTTTGTCCTGGAAGCTTTTTATCTCTCCTTCTATTTTCAATGATAGCCTAGCTGGATATAGTATTCTTGGCTGCATGTTTTTCTCATTGAGTGCTCTGAATATATCATGCCAGCTCTTTCTGGCCTGCCAGGTCTCTGTGGATAAGTCTGCTGCCAATCTAATATTTTTACCATTGTATGTTACAGAGTTCTTGTCCCGGGCTGCTTTTGGGATTTTCTCTTTGTCACTAAGACTTGTAAATTTTACTATTAGGTGACCGGGTGTGGACCTATTCTTTTTTTTTTTTTTAAGATTTTATTTATTAATTTTGACAGAGAGAGATCACAGGTAGGCAGAGAGGCAGGCAGAGAGAGTGAGAGGGAAGCAGGCTCCCTTCAGTGCAGAGAGCCCGACGTGGGACTCGATCCCAGGACCCTGAGATCATGACCTGAGCCGAAGGCAGCGGCTTAAACCACTGAACCACCCAGGCGCCCCACTATTCTTGTTGACTTTGAGGGGGGTTCTCTGCATCTCCTGAATTTTGATGCTTGTTCCCTTTGCCATATTAGGGAAATTCTCTCCAATATTTCTCTCCAATAGACCTTCTGCTCCCCTCTCTCTTTCTTCTTCTTCTGGAATCCCAATTATTCTAATGTTTCATCTTATGGTGTCACTTATCTCTCGAATTCTCCCCTCGTGGTCCAGTAGCTGTTTGTCCCTCTTTTGCTCGGCTTCTTTATTCTCTGTCATTTGGTCTTCTATATCACTAATTCTTTCTTCTGCCTCATTTATCCTAGCAGTGAGAGCCTCCATTTTTGATTGAACCTCATTAATAGCTTTTTTGATTTCCACTTGGTTAGATTTTAGTTCTTTAATTTCTCCAGAAAGGGCTTTTATATCTCCAGAGAGGGTTTCTCTAATATCTTCCATGCCTTTTTTGAGCCTGTCTAGAACATTCAGAATCGTCATTCTGAACTCTTGATCTGACATATTACCAATGTCTGTGTTGATTAGGCCCCTAGCCTTCGGTACTGCCTCTTGTTCTTTTGTTTGTGGTGATTTGTTCCGCCTTGTCATTTTGTCCAGATAAGAGGATATGAAGGATCAAATAAAACACTAAAAGGGTGGCAAAGACCCCAGAAAAATGCTCTGTAACCAAATCAGAAGAGACCCCAAATGGGGGGGGGGGAGAAAGGGGATAAAAAGAGGTTCAGAAAAAAAAGGAAAAAATTTAAAAAAATAAAACAAATAAAGAAAAAATATAAAAAAGAAAGAAAAAATATATATTTAGATAAACTAGTCAAAAAACGTTAAAAAAGAAGAGGGCAAAAGTTTTAAAAAATTTAGCAGAAGAAGAAAAAAGAAAGAAAAAAAAATTGAAAAAAGAAAAAAACTTGAATTAACCGCAAGACTAAAGAATCATGGGGAGAAAGCCATGAGTTCCGTGCTTTGCTTTCTCCTCCTCTGGAATTCTGCTGCTGACTTAGGAATTGAACCTGCTTTCCTTGATAGATGAACTTTGTCCTGGCTGGATATTTTGTTGATCTTCTGGGGGAGGGGCCTGTTGTAGTGACTCTCAATTGTCTTTGCCCGAGGCGGAATTGCACTGCCCTTACTGGGGCCCGGACTAAGTAATCCACTCGGGTTCGCTTTTGGGAGCTTCTGTTCCCTGAACGCTTTCCGTAGAGTTCCGGAGGATGGGAACAAAAATGGCAGCCTCCTAGCCTCTGGCCCAGAGGAGCCGAGAGCCCGGGGCCCCACTCCTCAGTGAGCCCCCAGAGGACAGCACCCAATCACTCCAGTATCCCCAGCCTGTAGCCGCGCTCCGAGCTCACCCAACCCGCGACCAGTTCAAGGTAACCCCGAGCTGAGAGTTCAGTCCTCGGCTCTGTCTCTGTAGCTGGCTTCTCCGTTCTAATACCTGCGAGCTCTGTGACACTCCGACACCCCCCATCCTTCTGTGACCCTGCGGGACCTGGGGCCATGCTGACCCCGCGTGGGCTTCACCCTGGTTTAGCCTCTGGAGCAATGTCCCTCAGTGGAACAGACTTTTAAAAGTCCTGATTTTGTGCTCCGTTGCTCCGCCACTTGCCGGGAGCCGGCCCCTCCCCTGCGGTCTATCTTCCGGTCGTTTTAGATTCACTTCTACCTTTCCGAAAGTGGTTGATTTTCTGTTTCTAGAATTGCTGTTCTTCTCTTCTATCTCCCGTTGGATCTGTAGGTGTTTGCAATGTTTAGATAAGCTATTGAGCTGATCTCCTGCTACCTGATGTAGTCTCAGCCTGCTACTTCCCCGCCATCTTCAGATCTCTATCTACATATGTACTTTATATGACTATTATCATATATATGTTGTTTTGTGTGTGTGTTTATATATATATACATATAGTTTAGTATTTTTTCTTCTGTAACATAAAATCACATAGTATTAGGGAAAAAATCTAATTTTACAGAGAACAGGTTACAGTTCATCTGGCCCTATTATTCAACAATAAATCTGATGGAAAGCACCATCATATATATGCACATATATGGGCAATACAGTAAATCAAGCCATATTGTGCTTTTTGTTGATGATTGGAAAGTCTAATAATAACAATATTAGTAAAATAAGTGAGTCTTTACTGATGATTTACAAAGTATCAAATACCATACTGAATCTTTTCCAAGTATTATCTCATTTAATCTTCACTACAGGTATATGGGGGTGATACCATATTGATCCCCATGTTAGAAATGCTGATATGGGAGCTCGGAACAAAAGGAGGTCTTGCAAAATATGCCTAATGATGCCTAGGTTCAAATTCCAGTTTATTAGCCTCAAAATCTACACCCTGATTATAGGGTTGTATTGAAAATGTCTCCGTGTGAGGGCTGAGGCCAGCACAGGAGGAGCAACTCATCCAAAGTCCTTTGGCCAGTGATGGGTACGCTTGGGGCTTTGGGGACTACAGTATTCTGACTCCAATCTTCTTTCCAGCAGACACTCTATTAAGTGCTGTTCCCCCTGAATGTCTCTTCTACTTAGAGTTCAATGAAAATCTGCTTTTCTCACATTCAGCCTACAAGGTACAGAGACCAGGAAAGACACTTAACATGAGATCCACCCTCTTAACGTGCCTAAAAGACTTTTTTAAAGAAAGAAACAAGGAAAGAATTGCACATGAGATATAAAAAAGGGGAGGCATAATAATTTTCCTCCATTATCTCAACTCAATCAGGGAATACATCTTAAAACACAGAAATGGCACCAAAGCTAATACGTTGTATAAAAGTATGTGTGTTTGACTTCCTGGTACTACATTCTAGTTGCTATCTATGACCTCTATGCTTTTTGTTTGGGATCAAAGTCATCTCTTTAATGAGAAGAAGGCTGGTTTGGGAAAGGACAAGCACTAAGTCCTATTATATAGTGCTCAGACCTTCTAGAATTTAACCTATTCTTTTTACAATATATCCATGAAGAAGATAACATCATCTCCATTTTACAGATGATGAGACTCAAACTCTGAAAGGTTCATACTCTCCAGGGTCAAACATCTGTGGGTGACTAGAATGAGTCTCAATCTCTTGTTTACTTCAGAGAATACTCAAAAGCCACAGTTTTATGAATGGGAAGTCATCAGAGAAGGAGAAAATCCTTGAGAGACTCTTAACTCTAAGAAACAAACTGAGGGTTGCTGGAGGGAAGATGGATGGGAATATGGGGTAACTGGGTGATGGGCATTAAAGAGGCTGTGTGATGTGATGAGCACTGGGTGTTATAGGCAACTGATAAATTGCTGAACACTACATTGGAACTAAGTATGTATTATATGTTGGCTAATTGAATTTAAATTTTAAAAATGGAGCCACAGTTTGAGACAATGAGCATTCTGACTTGAGGACTATTAACTTTAAATACCACCTTGGTAATGAAGATGACAGTGGAGAGGAATCTTGTCATTTGGAAACATATCTAGGGCCAAGGGATTGTCTGGTTCCCGAGAAATTTTAGGGTTCAGGCACAAACAGAGGTGATATTCTTTCCTGAAATAAAACTAAGAGAGACAAAAAAGTCACAGGGCTTCTTTAAGCAAATGTATTTTACATTTTATCTGCCTTAATCTTAACTGCTATTCACACTACCTATGATTATTCCCATTATTCAGATCCAATTATAGGAGTAAGTTTAAGTACGTTAATCCAGCAACTGCACTACTAGGTATTTACCCAAATAATGCAAAAATACTAATTAAAAGAGTAAGTGCATTTGATATTTATAGCAGCATTATCTACAATAGCCAAATTATGTAAACAACCCATCAGTGTCCATAGACTGAAGAATGGATAAAGAAGATGTGATATCTATACAATGGAATAATGTTCAGTCATAAAAAAAGAATGAAGTCTTGCCATTTGCATCGACATGGATGGAACTAGAGAGTGTTAGGTTAAGTGAAATAAGTCAATGAGAGAAGGAAAAACACCATATGGGGCGCCTAGGTGACTCAGTGGGTTAAGCCTCTGCCTTCAGCTCAGGTCATGATCTCAGGATCCTGGGATCAAGCCCTGTATTGGGCTCTCTGCTCAGCTGGGTGCCTGCTTCCCCCTCTCATTCTGCCTGCCTCTCTGCCTACTTGTGATCTCTCTCTGTCTGTGTCAAATAAATAAATAAAATCTTTAAAAAAAAAGAAAACTACCTTATGACTTCACTCATATGTGGAATTTTTAAAAAAGATTTTGCTTATTTATTTGACAGAGAGAGAGAGAGTGAGACCACGAGAAACAGAATATAAGCAGGGGGAGTGGGAGAGAGAGAAGCAGCCTCCCTTGATGTGGGGCTCAATCCTAGGACCCTGAGATCATGACCTGAGTCAAAGGCAGATGCTTAATGATTGAGCCACCCAGAGTACCCCACTCATATATGGAATTTAAGAAACTCAAATGAGCAAAGGGGCAAAAGAAAAGAGAGAGAAGCAAATGAAGAAACAGACTCTTAACTATAGAGAACAAGCTGATGGTTACCAGAGGGGAGGAAGGTGGGGATATGGGTGAAATAGTTGATGGGGATTAAGGAGTGTACTTGTGGTAACCACTGGGTGTTGCATGGACGTGCTGAATCACTATATTGTGCACCTGAAACTAATATTACGCTATCTGTTAACTAACTGGAATTTTTTAAAATCTTTTAAAGTAGATCAAAGAAACAGCCCCATAAATGCCAGTGCACTAGTTAAGCTTGGAATTGCTCTAAAGCTTTCCCATTGTTTTCTGAAGCTGTCAGGGATCTGAATGCTCTAATCTCCCTGGGCAATTGTTGATGGCTAGGGTATTGCTTAATTTCTATTACAATGATCTGTATTGCTTTAAAATCAACAACAACAAAAAATTAAAACACCTCTCTTTGGTAAAATAAGGAACAGTTGGCTGAGAGTCCAAGAGAAAATGTCTGTAAACAATGTAGAGCTAATATCCATAGTTTATGAAGCATGCTTACTATTAAGCAGAGAGAGGCAACTACATGATATCAACAGATTATTTGTGCAAAGAATAATCAATAGTTATACCTAGCAAATAACTGTAAGTATTCCAAAACACATTAGCTAATAAAATACAAATTAAAATCCTAATAAAATATGCATGAATACATATTCATGTATATGTAAATACAATATGTATATGTAAATACAAATTACACTAACATTTACAGAGAAAGGAAAGTACATGTACAGAGACAAGGAGAGACACTGGAGAAATACATACCAGTCTACAGACAACGGACAACTTTAGGTCAGGAGTGGAGACCAGGCAGGTGGGGTACAGGATAATTTTATTTTATAAATATACACTCCCATATTGTTTTAAATAGTGTAATTAGGAAAGTCATTGAAATAAAAATTCAAAACAAAAAATAAAATGCTTCACAGAGATATACTCATGAAGTTATTGCTTCAGAAATATATTGAAAGTAAATTTTATGAAGAAGCAAATTTAACAAATTTATCTGAAAACAAGTATTTGTGTGTGATTATTTATCTGAGTCTGTTTCTATGGTAGAAATTTATCAGTGAATCTGTGTGTGTGTGTGTGTGTGTGTGTGTGTGTGTGTACATTTCTATGTCTTAAACTCTTCCACTTCAAATATTGTCATACTCACACATGCCACTTTCTCATTAGGGCTACACTTCATGTCTGATTTCAAAACATTTGGGGTACCTGGGTGGCACAGTCAATTAAGTGTCTGAATTTTGGTTTCTGCTCAAGTGATGATCTGAGGATCATGGGATTCCTCAGCATGGATGGAGTCTGCTTAGGATTCTCTCTCCCTCTTCCTCTGCCCCTCCCTCTCTGCACTCACTCGCTCACTCTCTAAAATAAATAAACCTTGAAAAAATAAAACATCTTAGAAAGTCATAGATTTAGAAGGATTACTGCCAGTGAGTGAAAAATTCCAGAAAGTTCTGCTAATTTCATCAAGAACAGACCATTCTTTCACTTCCACACCCCTGGATAGACTGAGACTTTCAGAGCTGCACTTCTGGCTCCGACTGCCAGGCATATAGGCTCCATTTTCTACATGTTTTTCCCCCAGTGAAAAGGCATAATATTTAGAAAGAGAAAAAATGATTGCTCTGAACCCCAAAATTTCAAACAGTATTTGTAGTAGTTTCCAAATCTTTTTTTTAAGTTTCCAAATCTTTTTGAGAAAGTTTTGACATGTTACCTTCTCTGATAGGATCTTACTCCCAGATAGAGTTGGATATAGAGGGAAGGATGAGGCAAATTTTGGAGTGCTTTTTTAAAATATTTTATTTATTTGACAGAGAGAAATCACAACTAGACAGAGAGGCAGGCAGAGAGAGAGGAGGAAGCAGGCTCCCCTTGGAGCAGAGAGCCCGATGCAGGGCTCGATCCCAGGACCCTGGGATCATGACCTGAGACGAAGGCAGAGGATTTAACCCACTGAGCCACCCAGGCGCCCCTAGAGTGCTTTGATTATAACTGGCCTTCAAGAGCAGGAAGAAGTTTTAGACACACTGTCCTCTATACCTTTGCTAAGTCATATATCAAAGTGGGAGATTTCCTGACTTGTTTTGTGCCTGTCTTATCTCTAGAAGTCTGCCTTCTCCCATTTAGTTTTCTCATTGTACACTGTGTCAGAACCATCACCCTCAAAGTAATATAGAGTTTCTTTTTAATATACCACTTAATCTAGTCTTGAAGCATAGGGTACAGACAGACACATAGATGAGCGTAAGTGAGAATAGTAGGGCCTGGGTGTCTGGTTGAGGAGTCATTAAGATAGTGACCATGGCCAAGCTCATTTCCAGCCACTCACAGACTCACTACATCACAATGTCCAGTGTTCATCTTATATCAGGGAAGAGTCTCCTTTGCTAAGGATAAGCAGCAGGGGAGGGATGTTCTGAAAATCATCCCACCATCCCAAGGTTTTAGTACATGTTCTATAGCCAATAAAAGTTAATCTTGCCTTAGACGTGAGTGCATGTTTATAATTAGATTCCCATTGCATCCATCTGAAATCAATGATTTTCAATAAAAAGGGGCTTTCTTCAAGCTGGGTCTTCAAAGGACCATTGTAAACCATCTCTGCTGCCAGAATAAAATTCCTACCTATTAAGGTACCCACCCTATAATAAGATACCAGTGAGATCTCTATTTTCTGGGTATATTCATCAGATTCCCAAAAGCTGTTTCCTAAAATGTTGCAACACAGAGAGACCCCAGTTTAATGCCCAGGATGAAGAGCAGGGTTGTGTTTGGACTCCCCTAAGGGACCTGGCTCTGGGTTTACAGAGAAAAAGCACTTAGAACCCCTAAAGATGGTACTATTTGACCAGATGTCAGATAGTACCATTTGACCATGGTACATTTGACTATTTGGAACAAATGTATTCAGTGGCTATAAGTTAGGTGTGCTCAAATCCTGCTTCCTTGTAGGCTGATACATGAAGATGTGGATGCTCACTTCCAGACTGAGCCCAGTAGTCATGTCCATTTATTCATGACCACATGTTGGGTGGCTGGTGTATGCCAGGCAGGAAGATAATTCTGGCAGTAGATCTGAGGAACAGCCATCCCCTACTGCTGTCTCAACATTTAAGGAGCCACTGAAGTCCCACTACATGCTGTATACTTTGAGCAGGTTTTCTCATTTACCCCTGGACACATGGATAATTAAAATGTTAAAATATGCCAAAACCACAAGAAGTAATAAGATGCAAATATAAATCCTCAGAAGTCATATTAAGTGGAAAAGACAAGATACAAAAGGAGATGAGTAATGTGATTCCTCCTGTGGAAAAAATCCTGTGTATGTGCAGGTATCTATGTCCTTGTACCCCTCACCTACAAGGACACATCTTGAAAGGAGGCACCATTCTATGACAACAGACCCCTTTGTGTCAGGGGGTAGGAAACCAGTGGAAAAGACAAGAGAGACAGGATAATTTCAATTTATAAATATACTTTGTATATTGTTTGAAATGTATTTAGGAAGAAAGCATTTTCATAAAAATCTGAACAGAAAATACTTGTTAAGAGACTGGCAAAGGTAATATGAACATTTTTTCATTACTTTGGGAAAGCAGTCACTGTATGCAATTTCATATGGAAACAAAATAGATTTAAAAATTGAATCAAGACAGATGTAGTGAAAAGAAGGGCCATCTGTACCCCAATGTTTATTGCAGCAATGGCTACGGTCGCCAAACTGTGGAAAGAACCAAGATGCCCTTCAACGGATGAATGGATAAGGAAGATGTGGTCCATATACACAATGGAGTATTATGCCTCCATCAGAAAGGACGAATACCCAACTTTTGTAGCAACATGGACGGGACTGGAAGAGATGATGCTGAGCGAAATAAGTCAAGCAGAGAGAGTCAAGTATCATATGGTCTCACTTATTTGTGGAGCATAACAAATAACATGGAGGACATGGGGAGATGGAGAGGAGAGGGAGTTGAGGGAAACTGGAAGGGGAGATGAACCATGAGAGACTGTGGACTCTGAAAAACAACCAGAGGGTTATGAAGGGGCGGCGGGAGGGGGTGGGGTGTGGTGGGAGGTTGAGGAACCAGGTGGTGGGTAATAGGGAGGGCATGTACTGCATGGAGCACTGGGTGTGATGCCAGAACAATGAACACTGTTATGCTGTAAATAAGCAAATAAAAATAAATAAATAAATTAAAAAAAAAATTGAATCAAGAGCACATCTGTGTGTGTGTGTGTGTGTGTGTTTGTGTGTGTGTGTGTGTGTGTGTGTGTGTGTTTCTGGGTCTTCTCTGGCTCAATCACATCAAACACACAATCACAAGTACAGTTTTCTCTTCAGTTCAGGCCAAAGCTGGACAGCCAATCTCAGGTTTAGACATCATAGAAAATAGCGGACATAGAGGGACTACTGCTCACAATAGGTGCAGAATTCCAGAAAGTACTGGCTGAAACCACTAAGCCCTTCCCTTCCTCGTGGGCCCTTCCATTGATCTCAGCCTCTCAGAGCTGCAATCTTGGATTGGCCACAAGGTGGCATCATCCTCATTTTTCTTTTCTAGGGGAAAGGCTTATGAAGTGTTATGAAACGGTTTCTTTACTGTGGTACTAATTCTGTTTGGAAAGTTCATATATATGTTAAAGCAGTTCCGTTTGCTATCCACCCCAAGTCTACATCGCGTTCATTGATGTATATATTCCCTCATCATTGTAGATTGACTTGTTCGCCCTGTATAACAGTTCTTCCCAGATAACACAGCATTCACCCTCCATTACCCTCACCCCTGTACAGGCTTCCCAGATCTTCTCCCCACCCCTGTCCAGGACACAAGACACAGCTGCCCAGACCCTGCTGCAACACCCCATCCTTTCTCAGTCACCTCCTGCCTGCCTTGTGCTACCTTTTCCCCTCCTTCTGCTGACTGCTAAGGAGTGCTACTGCCGTTGGTGTTTCATCGACTACAGACTCCAGAATATATGGTTTTACAATCTTCTTTTACAGCTATCCGTTTTTCAGGTAGAACTAGAATCATTCTGTACATAGTTTCAAAGGCTAGGTTTTAAAGGAGGGTATTGTAGGGGTTTGCTCCTTGAATGAACTTTATAGAGAAATGTGATGATGAAGATACATTGATGCCACCTCGTAACAGAAGCCTGACCTGTAGCCTGAATATCATGGAAATGGAAGATAGGAGGGGAGGGGCTGTGGCTAAAATTCAGCCAACAGTTTCCTGGAAGTCTGGGTGGCTGGAGTAGGGGGATCGTTGACGGTGTACAGGGGTATTGATAGCTTCCAGACAGAAAGTTCAACCTCTTACTCTGCTGAAGAGAAAGCAGTATGTGATAACCAAGAGATCATTTTTATTTTTATCCTTAGACCTATGGGTAAAAAGTTAGAGACCAGGATGCCTGGGTGACTCAGTTAAGTGTCCAACTCCTGATTTCAGCTCAGGTCGTGATCTCAGGGGTGTATGATCAAGCCTGGGGCTCCTGCTCCGTGTAGAGTCCTCTGGAGATACTCTCTCCCTCTCCCTCTGACCATCTCCCTACTTGGGTGCTCACTCTCGCGCTCTCTCTCTCCAAAAATAAATAAATAAAAGCTTTTAAAAATAGAGACCAATATAAGCAAAAATAGATACATGCCACTTATGGTTCTTTGTTAAGCTGCACTTGCACTTATTATGACCATGTTTTCATGTAAACACATTGTTAAAGTACATTTCTATGATAAAGTTTTAAGTCACAACAAAATTTCAGGGTTTTTTTTTTCACCATCTACAAGATATTATTAAGTACCCGTTCACATATGCCATTTTATAGAATGAACCCTTTGTATGTAGTGTCAAATATTTGGCAGGAGTGAGAGGAAGGAGATAGGCAAGATCCTCAGAACTGATCATTCAATTGAATACATTCAGTGTATATTTTCAATATGAAGTTTCCTAACAACATACCTTCTTTATATTCATAAAGATACATTTTTTGCTATTGAAAAATAACTGACAATTAATGGATGAAGACAATGTGATAGACAGATAGATTACTCAACCATAAAGAAAGAATGAGATCTTGGGGCGCCTGGGTGGCTCAGTGGGTTAAAGCCTCTGCCTTCAGCTCAGGTCATGGTCCCAGGGTCCTGGGATCGAGCCCCGCATCGGGCTCTCTGCTTGGCGGGGTGCCTGCTTCCTCCTCTCTCTCTGCCTGCCTCTCTGCCTAGTTGTGATTTCTCTCTGTCAAAGAAATAAAAAATTTAAAAAAAGAAAGAATGAGATCTTGCTATTTGCAGCAATATGAATGGGCCTCCAGGGTACTCTACTAAGTAAAATGTCAGACAAAGAAAAATACCATATGATTTCACTTATATGTGGAATCTTATAAACAAAACAAATGAACAAACAAAAATAAAAACCCAAACAGACCCTTAAATACAGAGAACAAACCGATGGTTACCAGAGGAGAAGTGAATGAGGGGTGGATAGGTGAAATAGATCAAAGAGATCAAGTGGTACATACTTCCAGTTATAAAATAAATAAACCATGGAGAAGAAAAGTACAGCATAGGGAGTATAGTCAACAATACTGTAATAACATTGTGTGGTGATAGATGGTAACTATACTTATCATGATGAGCACTGAGTAATATATAGAATTGTCAAATCAATGTTATATATCAGTTTCCTTTTTTTACATTGATGTAGTGATTCATGATTATGGATGGTGCCAAATTTATTTCACTAGTACCACAGTGATGAAAATTTAGTTCCTTTACCATATTTTCTATTGCAGACAATAGTACATCTCCTTACTATGTCTTCACATGGTGGTAGGGACAAGGGAGTTCTCTAGGGTCCCTTTTATAAGGGTACTTATTCCATTCAGAGGGCAACACCTTCATGACCTAATTACCTGCGAAATGTCCCACCTCTTAATATCATAACATTGGATTTTTAATATGTGAATTGGGGGTGGGGATGATGTACAGACATTCAGTCTATAGCTGAAGAATTAACATATTACCTTTGTTTTGACAACATAATTGCCCAAGTTGCTCAGCTTCAAAGAACTTACAGAAAGCAAGGAAAACACAAGATGAAACTGGAATATTTTGTTGTATTCTATATTTATGTATAATTTGCATTTAAATAAACATGATTTGATTAGGGGTATACTCAAATATTTGTGATATAAAAATGAAATGAACAGTGGTTTAACTGCACAAACTGGTAATCTTACACTTAAAAAAATCTAGAAGTAGGCAATCCAGGGATGTTCCATTGGTTCCATAAAGTGGTAAGTGATCCAGGCTTCCTGCATTCACTATTGGGAGACAATTTTCATGACATTTCTACATGTCTGTGAGAGTTTTTATCTAGAAAAAAATTTTTAAGGATGTTTCCAGAGAATACAGCCTTGAGTGATAAAATAATGTCTCTCCTCAGATCAGAGGGCAGATTTGATTCCTGGACAAGGTAATAAAGATAATGCCTCTCCACTGGGCAACAATTGGTCACAATTCTTGGTCACAAGTGGTCACAATTGCCACAGTCTTTGTATAAAATTGGGGTGTTGTTAAGCTCGGTATTCCTTAGCTGTGACACAGATTTGTTGAATATGCAGTATCAACCTGGATGCTCTGCATTATCCCCATGGGACTTAGGTGGACAAGAGAAAACAATGCAAACAGAAGGTCGTGTTACATGCTGTGTCAGAAGTAATAAACTGTCTGAATTCATTTAGACAGTTGTCTTGTCTCTTTACCTAATCTACTAAAGTGTGTCCAGCTAGTGTAGCAGATTCAATAGTCTCTATTGTGTATGAATTGCTTGACCACTTGAAACTGACAACACTGTCACACATGATGTATGGTCCTCATTCTCGTGGTTGAAGTGAACTCATCTAACCATAAAGATGGAGAAAAGGGAGAAGAAAGGGAAATGGCATAAAGATGGAGAGAAGGCAGAAGAAGCAATGGCATATGCTAACAAGGGACTGTCCTGAAGTTGCTTAGAAAGAATGCTTCTGCTTACACCCAATAACCCTTACATACCAAGCTCCTAAAAGTAGTTATCTCTGGGAAGTGAGGATCTACATTTTATATTCTCTGTATAAGTTTAGATTACTACAACATACATGTTGAGTATTACCTTCATATCCTTCAAAATCATTGGAATTATACCCTTTAAAATATTAAGAAAACTTGAGGGAAGGTGAATGGCATCATTGTAAATATGACTTTCCGAAGCTCTTTTCAAATATACACTCCTCCTAGGGTGCCCGGGTGGCTCAGTGGGTTAAAGCCTCTGCCTTTGGCTCAGGTCATGATCTCAGGGTCCTGGGATTGAGTCCCACATCGGGCTCTCTGCTTGGCAGGGAGCCTGCTTCCTCCTCTCTCTCCGCCTGCCTCTCTACCTACTTGTGATCTTTGTCTGTCAAATAAATAAATAAAATATTTTAAAAAATATATATATACACTCCTCTTTTGTGTGTGGCAACATGATTAAAAATGGAAATTCCACATTCATCTCAAGTTTTTCACTCCTAAACTAGAATTACATAAGGAAACACTAAAGAGGGCAAAAGTGGGAAGTCAGCAGTAACCTCAGTCCTGGCCTTTGGGAGTTAAGATTGTGTGGAGAAGGAGGGAAAATAGCAGAGTCCTTCTATTGGAGGAGAAGTTGCAGGAACTGAAAAGGACCTAAGGACTGGAATAGAAGTTCCCATGCCATTCTGTTTCCTCCTATCCTTCTCTTCCTCCAATGAGAACTTTCTCTTTTGTTTCCACTATTACATTTTAATTTCTTTCAAGAAACAAGGATCACTTTCCTGGCAATTCTTAAATCTCCATAATAAGAAACACAAATACAAACAAGCAAGCAAACAAAAATAAAGTTTCTTCTCAGTCCCTGGAGTGGAAAATCTCATGAAAGACCTTACTGGTTCACTTGTTTCATATACCTTTTCTTCTGAGGAATCACCACGGCTGGCATTCAGAAGGGCCAAGTGTTTATTGGCTGAGCCTCTGGAGAACACACCACTCTAATTGGTCCACTGCGGGATTCTTCCCCTGTACTATAAATCAGGAAACATTTGCCAGTCAGGAATAACATTTTTTAAAAAGGAAACACAAGGGGGAGGGGGTTATGGACATTGGGGAGGGTATGTGTTATCGTGAGTGCTGTGAAGTGTGTAAACCTGGCGATTCACAGACCTGTACCCCTGGGGATAAAAATACATTATATGTTTATAAAAAAAAATTGGAGGGGGAGGCGAACCATAAGAGGGGTGGGAGGTTGGGGGAACAGGTGGTGGGTAATGGAGAGGGCACGTTTTGCATGGAGCACTGGGTGTTGTGCAAAAAGAATGAATACTGTTACGCTGAAAAAATAAATAAAATGAGAAAAAAAAAAAAAGAGACTATGGACTCTGAAAAACAACCTGAGGGTTTTGAAGGTTCGGGGGTGGGAGGTTGGGGGAACAGGTGGTGGGTAATAGGGAGGGCACGTATTGCATGGAGCACTGGGTGTTGTGCAAAAACAATGAATACTGTTACGCTGAAAAAATAAATAAATTTAAATACTGAAAAAAAGGAAACACAATAGGAGAGAGAAAAATAACAGAATACAAAGTAATAAATTAGAAGATTAATCTTGTTCATCGCCCAAAGTTCATGCTGTTTCAGTATTTTGTTTAGCTATTTTGTGCATATGTATTTCCCTGTGTTGCCTAGGTCTGTTTAAAATATATTTCTTAATGCTAGTAGTGGTAAATAAAATCTTTGAAAAACTCTGAAACTGAAATCCATAAAACTTAGGTGCTGTAAGCAGGGGTCCTTTCTTTTTTTTTTTTTTCCATTTTATTTATTTTTTCAGCGTAACAGTATTCATTCTTTTTGCACAACACCCAGTGCTCCATGCAAAACGTGCCCTCCCCATTACCCACCACCTGTTCCCCCAACCTCCCACCCCTAACCCTTCAAAACCCTCAGGTTGTTTTTCAGAGTCCATAGTCTCTTATGGTTCATTGGGGAGGGGAGGCGAACCATAAGAGCAGGGGTCCTTTCAAAGAACTCTTGCTGGAGGTCAGCTTCAACTACTTTGCTAATAGCCTTTTGCTCTCGCATTGGTTGCTGCCAGTAGGAGAACTATCCAATCAGAGTTGAGCTGGCGATGTCTCATTTAAACTAATCCCCTATGGTTTTTTTTTTAAAGATTTTATTTATTTATTTGACAGAGAGAGATCACAAGCAGGCAGAGAGAGAGAGAGGAGGAAACAGGCTTCCCGCTGAGCAGAGAGCCCGATGTGGGGCTCGATGTGGGGCTCGATCCCAGGACCCTGGGATCATGACCTGAGCCGAAGGCAGAGGCTTTAACCCACTGAGCCACCCAGGCGCCCCATTAATCCCCTATGTTTTTAACCCAATCAGTCTTTGGGTTAACACAATGCCTCTTTGAATATTGTCTTACTATTCCAGATCCCATCCTCCTTTTTTCCAAGGCAGTCTCAGGCCTGGTTTATTGTGCCGTAGGACTTCACAAAACACAAGACTAGGCCAAATCCAAAAGAAGAACCATAAGAGAAAAAGATGTAGTGTAAGAGTTGTGGTAACTTTGTCTACAAGTTTCAAGGAGTGGTACCCCAACACAGAAAACTTTTCTAAGACTATGTGATTAGAGAACTGCTTTGAACGCATTGAGCCTGTGACCATTAATAAGAAATGCTGAACAAATCTCCTGGAAGGGCTGGACACACATGAAGCTGCTGTTACAGGGAACTGGCTCAAATCACCATTTCTGAGAGCACTGGGCCTACATCAAGATCCTAATAACCCTAAAGGTAGGATAAGGACCTGTTCGTAGAAACAGAAAGCGATTATCTTCATAGCCACTAAAAGTGAGGTGTGGTTAATTAATGTGCTTTTGTCCATTTTGAAATTCTGTCTGTTGTTCTTTTTGGGATTGCCTTGCTTGTGAATAATTCATTTGTTCCCTAGCTTGTCATTTTTCCAGTTTTTATTTAAATTCAGGGGTGCCTGGGTGGCTCAGTGGGTTAAAACCTCTGCCTTCAGCTCAGGTCATGGTCTCAGGGTCCTGGGATCAATCCCCACATTGGGCTCTCTGCTCAGCGGGGACCCTGCTTCCTCCTGCCTGCTTCTCTGCCTACTTGTGATCTCTGTCTGTCAAATAAATAAATAAAATCTTTTAAAAAAATTCAAGTTAGGTGGGGCACCTGGGTAGCTCAGTGGTTTAAGCCTCTGCCTGCAGCTCAGGTCATGATCTCAGAGTCCTGGAATCAAGGGAGGCTGCTTCCCCCACCCTCTGCCTGCCTCTCTGCCTACTTGTGATCTCTCTCTGTCAAATAAAAATAAAATCTTAAAAGCAAACAACTGAAAAGCAATAAATTCCAGTTAGGTAACATACAGTGGAATATTAGTTTTGGGTGTAGAATTCAGCGATTCAACCATTCCATACAACAACCAGTGTTCATCAGTTCAAGTGCTATCCTTAATATCCATCATCTGTTTAACCCATTCCCCTGCCACCTCCCCTCCAACAACACTCAACTTGTTCTCTGTTGTTAAGAGTCTGTTTCTTAGTCTGCCTCTCCTTTTTACCCGTGTTCATCTGTTTTGTTTCTTAAATTCCACATATGAGTGAAATCATATGGTATTTATCTTTCTCTGACTGACTTATTTCACTTTACATAACACTCTCTATCTCCATCTACATCACTGAGCATGACAAGATTTCATTCTTTTTATGGCTAAGTAATATTCATATATATATATATATATATACATATATATATATATCACTTCCTTTTCCATGTATCAGATGGATATTTGGGCTCTTTCCATAATTTAGCCATTGTTGATAATGTTGCTATAAACCTATAAACATCATGGTGCATGTGCCCCTTCAAATCAGTATTTTTGTATCCTTTGGGTAAATACCTCATAGCATAATTGCTGGATCATAGGGTAGTTCTATTTTTAACTTTTTGAGGAACCTCCATACTGTTTTCCAGAGTGGTTCCACTAGTTTGCGTTTCCACCAACAGTATAAGAGGGTTCCTCTTTCTCTGTATTCTCACCAACATCTGTTGTTTCTTGTGTTGTTCATTTTAACTAGTCGGGCTAGTGTGAGGTGAAATCTCATTGTAGTTTTAATTTGCATTTCCTTTTTTTTTATTTGTTTATTTACAGCATAACAGTGTTCATTGTTTTGGCATCATACCCAGTGCTCCATGCAGTACGTGCCCTCCCTATTACCCACCACTGGTTCCTCAACCTCCCACCCCCCAGCCCCTTCAAAACCCTCTGGTTGTTTTTCAGAGTCCATAGTCTCTCATGGTTCATCTCCCCTTCCAGTTTCCCTCAACTCCCTCTCCTCTCCATCTCCCCATGTCCTCCATGTTATTTGTTATGCTCCACAAATAAGTGAGACCATATGATAATTGGCTCTCTCTGCTTGACTTATATCGCTCAGCATCATCTCTTCCAGTCCCGTCAATGTTGCTACAAAAGTTGGGTATTCATCCTTTCTGATGGAGGCATAATACTCCATTGTGTATATGGACCACATCTTCCTTATCCATTCATCCGTTGAAGGGCATCTTGGTTCTTTCCACAGTTTGGCGACCGTAGCCAGTGCTGCAATAAACATTGGGGTACAGATGGCCCTTCTTTTCACTACATCTGTATCTTTGGGGTAAATACCCAGCAGTGCAATTGCAGGGTCATAGGGAAGCTCTATTCTTAATTTCTTCAGGAATCTCCACACTGTTCTCCAAAGTGGCTGCACCAACTTGCATTCCCACCAACAGTGGAAGAGAGTTCCCCTTTCTCCACGCCCTCTCCAACACACGTTGTTTCATGTCTTGCTAATTTTGGCCATTCTAACTGGTGTCAGGTGGTATCTCAATGTGGTTTTAATTTGAATCTCCCTGATGGCTAGTGATGATGAACATTTTTTCATGTGTCTGATAGCCATTTGTATGTCTTCGTTGGAGAAGTGTCTGTTCATATCTTCTGCCCATTTGTTGATATGATTATCTGTTTTGTGTGTGTTGAGTTTGAGAAGTTCTTTATAGATCCTGGATATCAACCTTTTTTCTGTACTGTCATTTGCAAATATCTTCTCCCATTCCGTGGGTTGCCGCTTTGTTTTGTTGACTGTTTCCTTTGCTGTGCAGAAGCATTTGATCTTGATGAAGTCCCAAAAGTTCATTTTTGCTTTTGTTTCCTTGGCCTTTGGAGACATATCTTGAAAGAAGTTGCTGTGGCTGATACTGAAGAGGTTACTGCCTATGTTCTCCTCTAGGATTCTGATGGATTCCTGTCTCACGTTGAGGTCTTTTATCCATTTCGAGTTTATCTTTGTGTACAGTGTAAGAGAATGGTCACTCTCAATGTGAATGGCCTAAATGCACCCATAAAACAACACAGGGTTGCAGATTGGATAAAACGACAGGACCCATCCATATGTTGTCTACAAGAGACCCATTTTGAACCTAAGGATACACCCAGACTGAAAGTGAAGGGATGGAGAAGCATCTTTCATGCCAATGGGCCTCAAAAGAAGGCCGGGGGTAGCGATTCTCATATCAGATAAATTAGATTTTAAACTAAAGACTGTAGTCAGAGATACAGAAGGACACTACATAATTCTTAAAGGGACTATCCGCCAAGATGATCTAACAATTGTGAATATCTGTGCCCCCAATATGGGAGCAGCCAATTACATAAGAAAACTATCAATCAAGATAAAGAGTCATATTGATATGAATACAATAATAGTAGGAGATCTTAACACACCTCTCTCAGAAATAGACAGATCATCGAAGCAGAAAATTAATAAAGAAATAAGAGCATTGAATGAAACATTGGACCAGATGGACCTCATAGACATATACAGAACATTCCACCCTAAAACAACAGAATACTCATTCTTCTCAAGTGCGCATGGAACCTTCTCCAGAATAGACCACATACTGGGTCACAAAGCAGGACTCAACCGATACCAAAAGACTGACATTATTCCCTGCATATCCTCCGATCACAATGCTTTGAAACTGGAACTCAATCACAAGTAAAAGTTCAGAAGGAACTCAAACACCTGGAAGCTAAAGACCACCTTGCTTAAGAATGCTTGGATCAACCAGGAGATCAAAGATGAACTTAAACAATTCATGGAAACCAATGAGAATGAAGAGACTTTGGTCCAAGTGCTATGGGATACAGCAAAGGTGGTTCTAAGGGGGAAATACATAGCCATCCAAGCCCCCCTCAAAAACATTGAAAAATCCAGAATACACCAGCTGTCTCTACACCTTAAAGAACTGGAGAATCAACAACAAATCAAACCAACTCCACACATAAGAAGGGAAATAATCAAGATTAGAGCAGAGACCAATGAGGTAGAAACCAGAGATACAGTAGAACGTATCAATGAAACTAGAAGCTGGTTTTTTGAAAGAATCAATAAGATTGATAAACCATTGGCCACACTAATCCAAAAGAAAAGAGAGAAAGCCCAAATTAATAAAATTATGAATGAAAAGGGAGAGATCACAACTAACACCAAGGATATAGAAACAATCATCAGAAATTATTACCAACAATTATATGCCAAGAAGCTAAGCAACCTAGATGAAATGGATGCATTCCTGGAAAACTCCAAACTCCCATAATTGAACCAGGAAGAAATTGACAACCTGAATAGACTGATATCTAGTAACTAGATTGAAGCAGGGATCAAAAACCTCCCAAAAAACAAGAGCCCAGGACCTGACGGATTCCCTGGGGAATTCTACCAAACTTTCAAAGAAGAAATAACACCAATTCTCCTGAAGCTGTTCCAAAAAATTGAAGCAGAAGGAAAACTTCCAGACTCTTTTTATGAAGCCAGCATTACCCTGATCCCCAAACCAGGCAAAGACTCTACCAAAAAGGAGAATTTCAGACCAATATCACTGATGAATATGGATGCAAAGATTCTCAACAAGATCCTAGCAAACAGGATCCAGCAGCACATTAAAAAGATTATCCACCATGACCAGGTGGGATTCATCCCTGGGTTGCAAGGTTGGTTCAACATTCGCAAATCAATCAATGTGATAGAACAAATCAATAAGAGAAGAGAGAAGAACCACATGGTCCTCTCAATGGATGCAGAAAAAGCATTTGACAAAATCCAGCATCCGTTCCTGATGAAAACGCTTCAAAGTATAGGGATGGAGGGAACATTCCTGAACTTCTAAAAGCTATCTATGAAAGACCCACAGCAAATATCATCCTCAATGGGAAAAAGCTCGCAGCCTTCCCGTTGAGATCAGGAACACGACAAGGATGCCCACTCTCACCACTCTTGTTCAACATAGTATTAGAAGTTCTAGCAACGGCAATCAGACAACAAAGAGAAATAAAAGGTATCCAAATTGGCAAGGAAGAAGTCAAACTCTCTCTCTTCGCAGATGACATGATTCTTTATATGGAAAACCCCAAAGACTCGACCCCCAAACTATTAGAACTCATACAGCAATTCAGTAACATGGCAGGATACAAAGTCAATGTAATTTGCATTTCCCTGATGATCAGTGATGTGGAGCATCTTTTCATGTGTCTGTTGGCCATGTGGATATCTTCTCTGTAACAAATTCTGTGCATGTCTTCTGCCCATTTTTTAACTGAATTATTCATTTCTTGGGGTGTTGAGTTTCATAAGCTCTTATATATGTTTGGGTACCCTCCCTTTATCAGATATGTCATTCACAAATATCTTCTCCCATTCCATAGGTTGCCTTTTAGTTTTGCATATTGTTTCCTTCACTGTGCAGAAGCTTGTCATTTTAACATAAAACCTTTTATTCCTTGAATAATGCATAATTTTCTGTATAAATTTGCCTAGTTTTCTCTTGTTTTTGTTGCTGAAGTTTGCATATGCTTACATTGTATGTATGTTTTACCACATCATATGTATGTTTTAAGACTTTAGAAAAGTTTTAACTTTTCTAAACTATGAACCAAACAGGACTTGCTTCAGTAATGTAGAATTTAGAATTATTTTTTTATGTCTGCAAGTATTTTTTATTGTTTACAGTAATGAAGATAATTTGCATTAAGTTCTAAAACTGCCCCTTGTTCTGATTAATCATTGAAATTTCCTCTACTTGTACCAAAAATTTCCTTTATGCTTACTGTTACTTTTACTACACAGAGACAGATAGACAACCACACACACACACACACACACACACACACAGTTAATGCTCCATGGAAAATTTTACATGAATTGAATTAAATTCATTAAATAATTCAGGTACAATTTGATTTTTTTCAATTCTGAGTTTTTCTCCCCCAAGAAACATGTCCATCTGTTCAAACCTTTTAAATCCCTTTCTAGACTTTAATGTTTTCAAGATTACACATTCTGCTCCACAATTTTCATCTGAATTCTATGTAAAGTTTAAGTTGTTGAATTCTGTGAAGTAGTGCTTTATTGGCTTGCAGCTGTTATTTCTGTTTTTCTTTTTTCCAGGGTTTTCTAGGCATGCAATTGATCCAGCTTGAGAATGCTATTTTGTGTTATCATTTCTGCAGTTCCCTTTCTTGCCTTGATACATTGTCTAATATTTCAGGATAATCACAGTACTGTTGGGTACGAGGGCTTCCTTTGTTCCTAATTTCAGGAACACTATGTATAATCATTAATGCTGGTATTGTTCTTTCTTTCTAGAACTGTTAGATTGAGTTAGAGAATTATTGTAAAACTTTCAGCTATCTAAAGGTATTTAATTAGCATAAAGTATTGAACATTAGTAAATATATTTTTCACATATGATGAGATGAACATGTTTTTCTTTTTATTGATTAAATGCTGAGTTTTCTTGGGGCACCTGGGTGACTCAGTGGCTTAGGTGACTCTGGATTTCAGTTCAGGTCATGATCTCAGAGTCCTCGGGTAGATCCCTACATTGGGCTCCATGCTTAGCATGAAGTCTGCTTGAGATTCTCTTTCTCTCTCCCCTCTCTCTCTGCTCCTCCCTCACAGCTCACTCTCTCTCTTTCTCTCTCTAAAATAAATAAATAAATCATTAAAATAGAAAAAAAAATAATAAATGTTGAGTTTTCTTTAAATTCTTGGAAAGAATCACACTAAAGCCATTGCTAAGTACCTCAACCATCAACAGAATCCAAAAAACATGTTAAAAACCAAAATAAGTTTCTTTTTTTTTTAAGGTCCAAAGATCAAATTTAATTGAGTTTTAAGAAATGGTTGCATAATAAATCTTCTGTAAGAATTTCCCTGAGGCTAATTTCTTCAGAATTCCCCATTATGTCCAGAGTGGAAAATTATTGCTCTGCAGAGAACACATCTAATCATCAGATTTCATGTGCAGTGATTACACATTCTGATAAAATCTATGCTTTTTTTTAAGTTTCTAAAATAAGTGCTACAGTCAATAAAGATGTTTTCTTTTGTGATTTACTGCCTGTGAATCGCCTAACAAACCAAAAACCAATTTTGTATATAGAATCTTTGTCGTTTCTATTTCTTGTGCTTGTATCTTGACATTTGTAAGCATAAACTTAACGTCCTGATGAACTAGATTTAATTTCAATTATGTCTATGTTCTAGAAGTTTACCAAGATGGACTTTATACTTGCTTAGGGGCTATAGTCAAACGTGGACTTTTCCTCCAAGCTTTACTTCATCAACCTCTAAAGCATCACCTGTGAAACTGCAGCATTGTTATAAAATCTCCTGGGGATTACCATATAGATAAAAATTGCAAATGGCCAAAAAGAAGGATGACCTTCATAGGCAATCCTGTAAGTACCTCCAACTTACCCATGTAGGTGTGTCACTTGTGATATTCTTTAAAAAATAAGCTCAATGTCTTGGGGTGTATGGGTAGCTTACTTGAGCTTCTGACTCTTGGTTTCACCTCAGGTCATGATCTCATGGGTCATGGGATCAAGACCTTCATCAGACTTCATGCTCATCAGGGAGTCTGCTTAAGGATTCTCTCCCTTTTCCTCTCCCCAATTCTAAAATAAATAAATAAGTCTTAAAAAATAACCTCAGTGTCTTCAGGACTGAGTCTGCATTTTTGAGAGAAGGACTAGGCTGTCGCACTACTGGAATATAAGAAAGCCTGAGAATGCAAACAGCTGAGGACTTTGGAAAGTAGAGCATGGGACCATTGGGAGCATGGGAGTTTTGACTTTATCTACAGCCATATGTAGACTGCAAAAAGAAGTTCTTCCCATAGTCCAGCCAACTTCACTCAGGATCAAATTGTAGGATTTGAGTCATAAATTTCAATAGTAATGAGGTGTCCCTTTGTGTGTCACAGATGACTGATTGATTGAGGACAGAGTAATATATGTGCAGTCTTGAGTTTCTGCCCTTTCTCTAGGAGATTCTTATGTTACAAAGAAATGAATACCAAAGTATGAGAGTCACATTTCTGGCTAGAACTCTTTGGAGCTGCCCTAAAACTGGACAGATACCTGCCCCAACACCCAAATCCAACACACGGACAGGGTTGCAGCCACTGTCCAAATTTCTAATTGGGCTGTAATATTCCACATCTGGCCATGCCACTGCCTCCTTTATGCATACACCCTCATCACCCATCTGAACTCATTACCTCCTCAGACTTCAACATTCTGCCCTCAGTCATCTCTACTTGTTCCCATGACCCACATGGTCAACTAATCTACTAATTTTCTCTAATTTATAATTTAAAAAATTATTTTGAAATAATGTATTCATAAGAAGTTGCAAAAATAGCACAGAGAAGTACTGTTTACCCTTCCGCCAGTTTCTTCCAATGATAACATTAAAATATCAAAACTGGGAAACTAACATCAGTATAGCCAACAGAATTTAATTAGATTATCACCACTTTTACATGCAATAATTTGTATTTGTGTAACAACCACTGCAATCAAGATATTCTATCACTACCTCTTTATAGTCACACTTATATCCCTATTCCCTTAGCAACCATTAACTTTTTCCCATCACAATAACATTTTCATTTCCAGAGTGTTATTCAAATTCAACCATACATTATGGAACTTTAGTAAAAAATTGAGATAAAATTTATAGAATATAAAACCAACCACTTTAAAGTAGCATTGATGGATAAAAGACCTCAACGTGAGACAGGAATCTATCAGAATCCTAGAGGAGAACATAGGCAGTAACCTCTTCGATATCAGCCACAGCAACTTCTTTCAAGATATGTCTCCAAAGGCAAAGGAAACAACAGTGAAAATGAACTTTTGGGACTTCATCAAGATCAAAAGCTTCTGCACAGCAAAGGAAACAGTCAACAAAACAAAGCGGCAACCCACGGAATGGGAGAAGATATTTGCAAATGACAGTACAGACAAAAGGCTGATATCCAGGATCTATAAAGAACTTCTCAAACTCAACACACACAAAACAGATAATCATGTCAAAAAATGGGCAGAAGACATGAACAGATAATTCTCCAATGAAGACATACAAATGGCTATCCAACACATGAAAAAATGCTCATCATCACTAGCCATCAGGGAGATTCAAATTAAAACCACATCGAGATACCGCCTTACGCCAGTTAGAATGGCCAAAATTAGCAAGACAGGAAACAACTTGTGTTGGAGAGGATGTGGAGAAAGGGGAACCCTCTTCCACTGTTGGTGGGAATGCAAGTTGGTGCAGCCACTTTGGAGAACAGTGTGGAGATTCCTGAAGAAATTAAAAATAGAGCTTCCCTATGACCCTGCAATTGCACTACTGGTTGTTTACCCCAAAGATACAGATGTAGTGATAAGAAGGGCCATTGTACCCCAATGTTTATAGCAGCAATGGCCACGGTCGCCAAACTGTGGAAAGAACAAAGATGCCCTTCAACAGACGAATGGATAAGGAAAATGTGGTCCATAAACACGATGGAGTATTATGCCTCCATCAGAAAGGATGAATACCCAACTTTGTATCAACATGGATGGGACTGGAAGAGATTATGCTGAGTGAAACAAGTCAAGCAGAGTCAATTATCATGTGGTTTCACTTATTTGTGGAGCATAACAAATAACATGGAAAACATAGGGAGATGGAGAGGAGAAGGGAGGTGAGGGAAATTGAAAGGGGGAGATGAACCATGAGAGACTATGAACTCTGAAAAACAATCTGAGGGGTTTGAAGGGGTGGGAGGTGGAGGTTGTGGGAACCAGGTGATGGGTATTATGGAGGGCACGTATTGCAGGGAGCACTGGGTGTGGTGCATAAACAATGAATTCTATTATGCTGAATATAAATTTAAAAAAAAGAAATAAAATATAATAAAATGAAAAAAATAAGGTAGCATTGAGAACATTCATAGTGTTGTGCAATTATTTACCTATATCTTGTACCAAAATTATTTTCACATCTAAAAAAGAAACTACATAAACAATGAGAAGTCATTCCCTATGGTAAGTGAAGGGATTTCAGGGTTAATCAAGGAAGACAGGACCATAAGAGGCAATAACACATAAGCTTTATTTGGGTAATACTTGGATATCATTGCATGAAAGAGAAGTCCCTCCCACCAAAACGCCATTCAGGGACAGAGACCCACATGAGGCCACCACCCAGAAGGGGAATAAGGAAAAGAAACTCTCATGAAAAATGAGGAAATCAGAGAGGAGGCTTACAAGTCTAGGTAATATCACTCTGAGGCAAGATGGGAAGTTTGTGGGTCAGAGAACTCTGAAAGGCTGCAGCAATTTGAAGTCTTTTTTTATTCCTACAGGGTTTATGTTACTTTTGGTTATATGTTGGGTACAGTTTTGTGGAATATGTAAAATTAATATATCTAAATGACTGAAAATATATTTTTGAATATATTTAAAACAATAAAATGTATGCAAATTTGAGTTTGGGTCCAGTGGGATTTGTAATAACGGCCCTAGCCTGCTGTGAAGAAGTAAAAAAGATGGGGTCCATTTTAGGCTAATACACAGAGGCCATCTCTGGCACATTTATATAATAATCCTCATGCCTCTCCCACCAACCTAGGACAACTACTAGTCTGATATCTCTTGATATGGATTTATCTATTCTGAATGTTTCACGTAAATGGAATCATATAATCTATGACCTTGCTGACTGGCTTCTTTCACTAACCTTAATGTTTTTTCAGATTTTTTCACTTTGTAGTATGTATCAGTATTGCATTCCTTTTGATGTTCAAATAATATTCCATTTTTGGATATATTACACTTATGTATATTACATTTTATGTCTCACACATTTTATGTCTCACTCAGATAATCTCTTCCAGTCCCATCCATGTTGATACAAAGACTGGGTATTCATCCTTTCTGATGGAGGCATAATACTCCATAGTATATACGAACCATATCTTCTTTATCCATTCATCCATTGAAGGGCACCTTATTTCTTTCCATAGTTGGGCAACTTTGGCCATTGCTGCTATAAACATTGGGGTACAGGTGGCCCTTCTTATCACTACATCTGTATCTTTGGGGTAAATACCCAGTAGTGCAATTGCAGGGTCATAGGGAAGCTCTATTTTTAATTTCTTCAGGAATCTCCACACTGTTCTCCAAAGTGGCTGCACCAACTTGCATTCCCACCAACAGTGGAAGAGGGTTCCCCTTTCTTCACATCCTCTCCAACACACGTTGTTTCCTGTCTTGCTAATTTCGGCCATTCTAATTGGTGTAAGGTGGTATCTCAGTGTGGTTTTGATTTGAATATCCCTGATGGCTAGTGATGATGAGCACTTTTTCATGTGTCTGATAGCCATTTGTATGTCTTCATTGGAGAACTGTCTGTTTATGTCTTCTGCCCATTTTTTGACGTGATTATCTGTTTTGTGTGTGTTGAGTTTGAGAAGTTCTTTATAGATCCTGGATATCAACCTTTTGTCTGTACTGTCATTTGCAAATATCTTCTCCCATTCCGTGGGTTGCCTCTTTGTTTTGTTGACTGTTTCCTTTGCTGTGCAGAAGCTTTTGATCTTGATGAAGTCCCAAAAGTTTATTTTCACTGTTGTTTCCTTTGCCTTTGGAGACATATCTTGAAAGAAGTTGCTGTGGCTGATATCGAAGAGGTTACTGCCTATGTTCTCCTCTAGGATTCTGATGGATTCCTGTCTCACATTGAGGTCTTTTATCCATTTTGAGTTTATCTTTGTGTATGGTGTAAGAGAATGGTTGAGCTTCATTCTTCTACATATAGCTGTCCAATTTCCCAGCACCATTTATTGAAGAGACTGTCCTTTTTCCACTGGATATTGAAGATTAATTGAAGATTATTTGACCATAGAGTTGAGGGTCCATATCTGGGCTCTCTACTCTGTTCCACTGGTCTGTATGTCTGTTTTTGTGCAAGTACCATGCTGTCTTGTTGATCACAGCTTTGTAGTAAAGCTTAAAATCAGGTAACGTGATGCCGCCAGTTTTGTTTTTCTTTTTCAACATATCCTTAGCAATTCAGGGTCTCTTCTGATTACATACAAATTTTAGGATTATTTGCTCCAGCTCTTTGAAAAATACTGGTGGAATTTTGATTGGAACAGCATTGCAAGTATAGATGGCTCTAGGCAGTATAGACATTTTAGTAACGTTTATTCTTCCAATCCTTAAGCACAGAATGGTCTTCCATCATTTTGTGTCTTTTTCCATTTCTTTCATGAATGTTCTGTAGTTCCTCGAGTACAGATCTTTTACCTCTTTGGTTAGGTTTATTCCCAGGTATCTTATGGTTCTTGGTGCTATAGTAAATGGAATCAATTCTCTAATTTCCCTTTCTGTATTTTCATTGTTAGTGTATAAGAAAGCCACTGATTTCTGTACATTGATTTTGTATCCTGCCACGTTACTGAATTGCTGTATGAGTTCTAGTAGTTTGGGGGTGGAATTTTTTGGGTTTTCCATATAAAGTATCATGTCATCTGCAAAGAGAGAGAGTTTGACTTCTTCATTGCCAATTTGAATACCTTTTATTTCTCTTTGTTGTCTGATTGCTGTTGCTAGGACTACTAGTACTATGTTGAACAAGAGTGGTTGAGAATGAGCATCCTTGTCGTGTACATGTTCTCAGAGGGAATGATGTCAGCTTTTCCCCACTGAGGATGATATTTGCTGTGGGTTTTTCATAGATAGATTTTATGATGTTCAGGAATGTTCCCTCTGTCCTTATACTTTGAAGCATTTTAATCAAGAACAGATGCTGAATTTTGTCCAATGCTTTTTCTGCATGAATTGAGAGGACCCTGTGGTTCTTCTCTCTTCTCTTACTGATTTGTTCTATCACACTGATTGATTTGCAAATGTTGAACTATCCTTGCAACCCAAGGATGGTTCCCACCTGGTCATGGTGGATAATCTTTTTAATGTGCTGTTGGACCCTATTAGCTAGGATCTTGTTGAGAATCTTAGCATCCATATTCATCAGGAATATTGGTCTGAAATTCTCCTTTTTGGTAGGGTATTTGCCTGTTTTGGGGATCAGGGTAATGCTGGCTTCATAAAAAGAGTCTGGAAGTTTTCCTTCTGCTTCAGTTTTTTGAAACAGCTTCATGAGAATAGGCATTATTTTCTTTGAAAGTTGGGTAGAATTCCCCAGAGAATCCATCAGGTCCTGGGCTCTTGTTCTTTGGGAGGTTTTTGATCACTGCTTCAATCTTGTTACTAGATATCAGTCAATTCAGGTTGTCAATTTCTTCCTGTTTCAGTTTTGGGAGTTTATAGTTTTCCAGGAATGCATCCATTTCATCTAGGTTGTTTAACTTATTAGCATATAACTGTTGATAATAATTTCTGATGATTGTTTCTATTTCCTTGGTGTTAGTTGTGATCTCTCCCTTTTCATTCATAATTTTATTAATTTTGGCCTTCTGTCTTTTCTTTTGGATTAGTTTGGCCAATGGTTTATTGATCTTATTGATTATTTCAAAAAACCAGCTTCTAGTTTCATTGATGTGCTCTACTGTATCTCTCATTTCTACCTCATTGATCTCTGCTCTAATCTTGATTATTTCCCTTCTTGCATGTGGAGTTGGTTTGATTTGTTATTGATTCTCCAGTTCTTTAAGGTGTAGAGACAGCTGGTGTATTCTGGATTTTTCAATTTTTTTGAGGGAGGCTTGGATTGCTATGTATTTCCCCCTTAGAACGACCTTTGCTGTATCCCATAGGTTTTGGACCAAAGTCTCTTCATTCTCATTGGTTTCCATGAATTGTTTAAGTTCTTCTTTTATCTCCTGGTTTATTCAAACATTTTTAAACAAGGTGGTCTTTCACTTCCAGGTGTTTGAGTTTCTTCCAAAATTTTCCTTGTGATTGAGCTCCAGTTTCAAAGCATTGTGGTCTGAGAATATGCAGGGAATGATCTCAATCTTTTGGTATCAGTTGAGCCCTGATTTGTGACCCAGTATGTGGTCTATTCTGGAGAAGGTTCCATGTGGACTTGAGAAGAGTGAGTATTCTGTTGTTTGACGGTGGAATGTTCTGTATATATCCACGAGGTTCATCTGGTCCAATGTGTCATTCAATGCTCTTGTTTCCTTATTGATTTTCTGCTTGGATGATCTATTACTGAGAGAGGTATGTTAAGATCTCCTACTATTAATGTATTCACATCAATATGACTCTTTATTTTGATTAACAGTTTTCTTATGTAATTGGCTGCTCCCATATTGGGGCCATAAGTATTTACAATTGTTAGATCTTCTTGGTGGATAGTCCCTTTAATAATTATGTAGTGTCTTTCTGTATCTCTGACTACAGTCTTTAGTTTAAAATCTAGTTTATCTGATATGAGAATCACTACCCCAGCCTTCTTTTAAGGCCCATTGGCATGAAAGATGCTTCTCCATCCCTTCACTTTGAGTCTGGGTGTATCTTTAGGTTCAAAATGGGTCTCTTGTAGACAACATATGAATGGGTCCTGTCATTTTATCCAATCTGCAATCCTGTGTCATTTTATGGGCACATTTAGACCATTCACATTGAGAGTGATTTTTGAGAGACATGTTTTTATTGACATCGTGTTACCTGTGAAGTCTTTGTTTCTATAGATTGTCTCCATATTTTTCTGTTCAATGATATTCTTAGGATTTTTGCTCTTTTATGACCCCCCCCTTAATATTTCCTACAGTGTCGGCTTCGTGGTCTAATACTCTTTCAATCCTTGCCAGTCTTGGAAGCTCTTTATCTCTTCATCCATTTTTAATGTCAGTCTTGCTGGATAAAGTATTCTTGGATGCATGTTCTTCTCATTTAGTGCCCTGAATACATCATGCTAGCCCTTTCTGGCTTGCAAGGTTTCTGTGGACAGGTCTGACATGATTCTGATGGGCTTTCCTCTGTATGTAAGAATTTTTTTGTCCTAGCTGCTATCAAGAGGTCCTGTCTACAATTATGATTCATCATTCTCACTATCAGGTGTCTTGAGGTCTTTCTAAATTCTATAATCTTGGGGGGACATCTTTCTGCCTCTAGTACATGAATGCTGGTTCCATTCGCAAGATTGGGAAAATTTTAATGGAGAACTTGTTTCACTATATCTTCTAGACTTCTTTCTTTCTCCTCCCACTCAGGGATTCCAATAAATCTGATGTTGGAACATTTTGTGGTGTCATTTATTTCCCAAATTCTCTTTTTGTCTATTCTAAGCTGTTTGTTCTAGGCTTCCTCCTGATCCTTTTTCTCTGTTTGTCCTCCAGATCACTAATTCTAACTTCTGTCTCAGTTGCCCTAGCTTTTAGAGAATTTAGATTAGATTGGAACTCATTGAGAACATTGTGAGCATCATCCCTGGTGGCTTTCAGTTCTGCCCTAATCAATTCTATTTTGTCATCCATGGCTTTCTCCAACCTAGCTATTGCCTGGATAATTGATAGCCTGAATTCCCTTTCCGACATATTGTCTATGTCCATAGCCATTAGCTCTGTTGCAGAAGGCCCATCCTCTGTATTTTTCTTCTGTTGGGTATTCCTCCTCCTAGTCATTTTGGTGAGAGATGGCTGATTGGATGTAGCTGAATGTATCAACCGTGGTGCAGGTAAGGTGCACCCTGGAACGCTTCTGAGCAATCAAGAGTCCTCACCCAAAAGAAAGAAAAAGAGAGAGAGAGAGAGAGACAGAAAAAAAAAGAAAGGTAAAATAAAAGAGAAGGCCTAGGGGCACCTGGGTGGCTTAGTGGGTTAAGCCGCTGCCTTCGGCTCAGGTCATGATCCCAGGGTCCTGGGATCGAGCCCCACATCGGGCTCTCTGCTCAGCGGGAAGCCTGTTTCCTCCTCTCTCTCTCTCTGCCTGCTTGTGATCTCTATCTGTCAAATAAATAAATAAAATCTTTAAAAAAAAAAGAGAAGGCCCAGCCCCAATGGGCCCCAAGGTAAGATTTATGAAGTATACAAACAATAACAGACAAATAAAATGACTGATAAAAGTAGATGTCAAGAGAAAAAAATAAATATATAAAAAGAAAACAAAACAAAAAGAACCTCATCAAAAAGAACCCCAAGTATAAGATTTATATACTACCAGCACAAAAACAAATACACAGAAACACTGGCAGAAAAAAAGATGGGAGAGTGGTTATAAATTATCGATGTGGGCGAGGAAAGTTATTTTGATTCTTCCTGGATGTATTTTGGTATATTTGTTAAAGGACTCAACTTTCCTAAGATAAAGGGGGATTAAAAACTGGTTTATCTATAGGGGTAGCATTGATTGGGGAAAAGGGATTACCTTGAAGTTTAACTCTATATGAATATTAAAAAATAAAAATAGAAGTAAAAAAAGAATAAACTAAACTAAAATAAAATAAAATTTAAAAAATTTAAAAATAGAAAAGCAAAAGAAAAACACAGGTATATGTATCAAAAATTTCAGGTTAAATGCTTATTATGGAGTTTGATGTGCTGGACATCTCACTGTGATGGTAAATAGGTTAAAAATTATCTATTAAGAAAAACCGGAAAAGTGGGAATGAATTAAAAATAAAAGTTGTATCTATGAAGTAGTGGTGGTTGTTCTCTCATCTTTTTTTGTTTGTTTGTTTGGTTTTCTGGGGGAGGGGCCTGCTGCGTGGTTTTTCAGGCACTGTTCCCTGAGTTAAGTCCTCTTGCCCCCATCAAGGGGGTGGGCTCTGAGGAAACCGGTTTTTCAGGCTTTTGTTCTCTGGAGGTTTTTTTGTTTGTTTGTTCATTTGTTTTCTCTCCCCTTGGCAGCTTTTGATGGTTTCTGGAGGTTTAGAAGAAAGCAAACTGCCCCCAGACCTCCCTCTCAGAGAGAAGCCTCAGTCTGTTCCCCTCTGGGTGCTCCAGAGCACATAAATTCCCCCTCGGCCACTGGCAGAGCACGTTCCCAGTCACGGTCTCTGTGGTCACAGGAACTCCCACTTGTACCCAAAACCAGGATAGATAGCCGCGGCTGTCTGAGCAGCTCCAGACTGCCAGAGAGGTTCCAAGTAGCGATAGCACACTGAGATTTTCCTACAGGGCCAGGCTGGGAGTGCTCAGACTCTCAGGGTCCATGCTCTTCTCTCCGGGGAGAGTGTGGGGTGCGACTCAGACTCTGGCAGCATGGCACATGTGGAGAGTGCAAAGGGCTGTGGTTCTGCCAGCTGGCGAGGCTCCCTATCCCTCATGGGAGCTGCCACCCAGATGCTCTCAGGCACACTGGCAGCTCAGGGACCAAGACCTGTCTTCTTCACTGCACTCTCCGCTCAGCGCCAGGGGTGGCTGTCCTGGGTCTGGGGACTTAAGCCCCTGTCCCTAACCACCCCGATTCCCACAATTTACCCCCATGATCCTTTGCCCTTTTTGAAGGCTTTCAACCAGACTCCAAGTTAATGCTGGTCCCCAATTGCAGGGCACCTCATATTGGGGTATTACTTTCCAATGGGTTGCTTCTGGTGGCTCCCTCCCCCTTTTGTTTATCTTCCGATATCAGTCTGATGTTCCCACTCCATTTTACATGCCCACTGGCATCTTCGGCCCCCATAGAGCTCCAAAAGTTTATAATTCTAATCCCAGGCTGATTTCGTGGGTGATCAGAGTCCTTTGGTAGGTAATCAGCTCACTTTAGGGTACAGGTTGAAACGGCGCCTCCTCCTACTTCCCCGCCATCTTGCCCCCCCCTCCCAGATTTTTTTTTTTTTTTTAGTTCTTTTTGCTGTCTGGTTGCTGAGGTGAGGACTTCTAGAACTATGTTGAAAACAGTGGTGAGAGTGGACATCCCTGTCATGTTCCTGACCTTAGGGGGAAAGCTCTCATTTTTTCCCCATTGATCATATTTGCTGTGGGGTTTTTATACATGGCTTTTATGATATTGAGGCATGTTCCCTCTATCTCTACATGTTGAAGAGTTTTTATTAAGAAGGATGCTATATTTTGCCAAATTCTCTTTCTGCATCAATTGGAAGAGAGAAAGAGCACAAGCAGACAGAGTAGTAGGTAGAGGGAAAGGAAGACACAGGCTCCTTGCTGAGCAGACAGCCCTGTGTGGGGCTTGCGAGGACCCTGAGATCATGACCTGAGCAGAAAGCAAACACTTAACTGACTGAGCCACCCAGGAACCCCATTTCTGCATCAAATGAGAGGATCATATGGTTCTTATCCTTTCTTTTATTAATATGATGTATCATGTTGATTGATTTGGGGATGTTGAACTGCCCTTGCAGTTCAGGCATAAATCCCACTTGGTCATGGTGAATAATCCATTTAATGTACTGTTGGATCATAGCAGCTAGAAAGATTCATGTGACATTAAGGGCTTCTAAGTCTTGAGCTGTTTGATATATATGGTCTTCCAGAAGTCATGATATTGTATGGGTGTGCCTACAACAAAGGTCAATTTGTATGGGGTAGGAGGAGCGGAATGGAGGAGTAGAATATGTGGCCCTGCTGAATGAGAGTGGTACCACAGGAGAACAAGTAGCCCAAGGGGGCTTGGAGCATAAAGATTCTGGTGAGAAAATTTTAATTGGTTCAGATATATGAGGGCCTAATAGTCTTAATGGAGGGACAAGGCCATGTATAATATTGATTGATGGTGGGAGGCAGGAAGGGTGTGGGGGGTCCATGAAAGGAATGGTAATGAGGTAAGGAGAATGCTGGGAAGAGATGCAGGGATAAGAGTGGGAGAAGATGATGAGCAGTCATTTTGGATATCAAACATCTCCATGAGGACAGGAATTAGTTGCAATTGTAGTTGTTCAGGCTGAGGCACTAGGTAGCAGACCCAGCATTGCTAGAAGTTTAGCTCTTAGGTGACATGCTATTATATAGATATTGTCCAGCAGATCTAAAAACACAGAAAGTGGATATGATAACTGGGGAATAGTGGACAGTAAAGTGTGGTTTTGGACAAGGGAAAATCATAGTTACTGCAGTTGTGGTGGTCACAATGGGAAGTAATATGGGGACAGTTATAGGGATAGTTTCATGGCTAAGTCCCAATTGTTAAGCATAGTAGGGAGTAGAGTCTTAGGCTTTTGTGAAGGGTACATTTCTCCTCATGTACCCAAGAGGGGAAATTAAATGGTGTGGCATCAGTTGAAGCAAATCGGCTAACTGATAGGGTGCTAACTTGCACCAAGAGGGCATGCATGAAGATGGAAAAGAGTGGGTCAAGAGTAAATCTAAACAATTTACCTGGAATTCCTTGATGCATCACGGATCTATAATGGAGACTGCCAATAAGTTTTAGTTCCCTGCAAGTTGTCCTTATATTGTATAAGAAAGCATCTGAAATCACAGAGATGTAGATAAGAAAAATGGATGGGATCTTCAGTAAAGCAGCCGACAATAACCATGGTGGCATTGGCATTAGGTAGTTATGGAACAGAGGCTTGAATACATAGAAATCAAGGCATAAAGTAGTGGGACAGAGAAAAGAGGGAAGCTGGGAAAATTATAGAGCATCCAAGTAGGCATACAAGTGAGGTGGAAGAACCAAAGGTTGAGTTTGGGAACAGAGAAGAGATTAGATCTTTATTTAGTGGGTTTTGGCATGGGATTGTAGGAGCAGGACATCTTAGGGCATCAGTGTCCAGGTTTGAACTGTCAAGTTGTGCTGATATCATTTTTTGAAATATGTTTATCTACTAGATAAGTGTCACCAGTAACCAAACTGTGGAAGGAACTGAGATGCCCTTTAACAGACAAATGGATGAAGAAGATGTGGTCCATATATACAACAGAATATTACTCAGAAAGGATGAATACTCAGCTTTTGCATCAACATGGATGGTACTGGAGGAGATTATGCTAAGTGAAATAAGTCAAGCAAAGAAAGTCAATTATCATATAGTTTCATTTACTTGTGGAACATAAGGAAGAGCATGGAGACCATTAGGAGAAGGAAGGGGAAAATGAAGAGGGGAATTAGTGGGGGAGATGAACCATGAGAAACTATGGAATCCAAGAAACAAAATGAGGGCTTTAGAGAGGAGAGTGGTGGGGGGATGGAGAGACTGGTGGTGGGTATTAAGGAGGGCATGAATTGCATGGAGCAATGGGTGTTATATGCAAACAATAAATCACGGAACACTACGCCAAAAACTAATGATGTACTTACTGTATGGTGACTAACATAACATTATAAAAAATTAAAGTGTTGGGCTGCTGGGCTAAGGCTGTTACTCTTGAAGTGATAGTACTTGTCTATGTTATTGTCATATGTTATTGGTTTGTAGATGGTAACTGCAAGGATTCTGCTGTGGTAGGGGCTGGGAACTCCTCACATGATTTGGAGCTAGCTTCAAGACATTGAGGCAAAGTTCTACACTGAAAAACTGTTAAAAAAGTGGCTGAAGGGGGCGCCTGAGTGGCTCAGTGGGTTAGGCCCCTGCCTTCGGCTCGGGTCGTGATCTCGGGGTCCTGGGATCGAGTCCCACGTCGGGCTCTCTGCTCAGCGGGGAGCCTGCTTCCCTCTCTCTCTCTCTGCCTGCTTCTCTGCTACTTGTGATGTCTCTCTGTCAAATAAATAAATTTAAAAAAAAAATCTTAAAAAAAAAAAGTGGCTGAGGGGCGCCTGGGTGGCTCAGTCGGTTAAGCGTCTGCCTTTGGCTCAGGTCATGGTCTCAGGGTCCTGGGATCAAGCCCCACATCGGGCTCCCTGCTCAGCAAGGAGCCTGCTTTCCTCTCTCTCTCTCTCTCTCTCTCTCTGCTTGCTGCTCTGCCTACTTGCGATCTCTCTCTCTCTCGGTCAAATAAATTAAAAAAAAAAGTGGCTGAGTATTTGCCTTTTGCTACCCTCTGGGAGTCATGGAGTAATTTTTTTATGGAGAAATTGTGAAGTACTTGAACATTCCAAACAACTAGGATAAATAGAGCCCACGTAATCTGGCCTTGAGTTGAAGCAGTAGAATCCCATATCCAAGCCAAGAGTCAAATAAGGCACAGCAAAGATGAGCTGAACCAGAATGCTCACATTTGGGGGTCTTTGGCATATAGTATCTGTTGTGCTAGGGGTGCCTGTTTATTATTACGGGAGTCACATGCATTGTCGTCTTGGATCCTATAGTGTCTCTCATTTGATATCACTGTAATGAGGTACATCCAGAGATGGTATCCTATTTAATAATGCTGACTCTGAGAACTAATTTAAGATATTCTTTTCTTCAGTGGAAGAGTCATACAGTTGTTGGCATGGTATCAGGTGTGAAGACCCCTACTTCCTGCAAATAGAAACTTCAGTTAACCAAACTTTAAAACTATGACATTGGGGGAAGGAGAGCCGACTTAGGCAGAAAGGTTTCTTTTGGCATATAGAATAAATATTGGGGGTAGGAGTAGATTCTCAATTTTCAATAAACCTCATTCTATTATTTGCCTTTCACTGGACCTCTTTCTATTATTTGTTAGATACAAATCTAGCATGATTTATGCTAGATAGAAAAGTGAGAGTAGAATGGGGAGAAGTCATTAAGTTGAAGGTGATGTTACATTTGAGTACTGTACATCTAGACCTATAAGTGAGAAATGCCTATTTGTGACTAGAAAGGGGATGATGAAAGGTTAAGGAACAAAATACCAAGTGCAAAAAGGGATCTAGTATATAGAAATATTTAATAAAAACCTAACCCCAAACTTCTAGCCAATTCCATGATAATTGACCAGAGTTATGTATTTTCTATGAGCACTTTTCTCATCTGTGAAACAGAAATGGATGTACACACCATATAAGTGTAGTGATGGGTAAAAGAAAGAAAGCACATAACTTATGCAGTGTTGTTAGTGGCATTTAACAAATTATCATATTAAATGAATACATTACTCGTACTCCTCCCAGCCAGCCAAGGGAGAATAAAGATTAGTGGTTGGAAACTGAGGAATCTGAATGCATTCTGTCTAATCCAGTACCCTCCCTCTAGCACTGTTACATGAACAGACACATGTAGATCCTTGGCTGGGAAATGGGTGATCTGGGAAGTTCCTTGGTGGCTTAAGGAAAACTGGTCAGTTCTGTTTGTAGGTGGTTGACATTCTGGCATCCACTGCTTCAGTCCGCATCCAGGCCACCGTCCTATGATCCCTAAATCCCTGCACACTGTAGTTTCTTTGCTCTAACTACAGGCCTCTGACATTGACCTACCAGCACCATGTGATAATGTATCCACTTGGTAAATGTGAAATTGCAGTATTTGCATTCATAATAATAATTTGAGAGGGAAAATGTTATCACTGAATATGGCTATTAATTATGTTTTCTCTATACCTTTTCACAAACTATATTTAAAATAGATTGCAACAGATATTGTTTTTAGTCATAGTTCAGTGCCATGTGGTGACGAAATCCAAAATTGCAGCTTGGACATCACATAGCAGGTAGCAAGGAGTTGAGGGGACATGAGGGGATTTTATAGGGTATAGAATAATCAGGCAGAGCACTCAAACACCAAATCACATGACAAAAAGTATCATTTAGCCCCTTTCTCAACTAAGAAAGTTGAGAAAAGAGAGAGAAAATGAGAGAGAGATCAGATGTGTTCAGGAGCTAGAGACATACTAAGAAAATATATGGACTCATATATTATATTATTGAAAAATATGTATGTACTATATATAAACACCATAAATATACTATAATATATGCTTGAACAAAAAATGCAGTCCTTTTGTAAAAGGTGCTTACAACCTCATTTTTTGTCAATGATATATATTTAACACCTTTGAATGTAAAAGGAAATACATTTACACCAAATCATTTTTCCATTTTAATTAAAAACCCCACTTTTCTTTTTTTAAGAATTTATTTATTAGTTGAGAGATAACGTGCGCAGGTGGAGGGGTAGAGTGGGAGGGAAAAGGACAAGAAATCTCTGCAATGAGCTGGAGCCTGACTTAGGGATCAATCTCATGACCCTGAGATCATGATATGAGCTGAACCCAAGAGTCTGACAGTCATTCGAATGAGACACCCAGGTGCCCCTAAAAACCCCATTTATCCTATGTTTTAAAATTTGTATCAGTTTCTTCTCCTGCTGACCGAACTAAAAATTTAGGGCACAAAATATATATTTAGGGCAGATATATTTCTCCACACAAGAGGATATTTTTATGTTGCTGCCTCTCTCTTTGGCATATTGCAAGATAAATCAATACCAGTATTTAGATGTATAGTCTCCAGATGTGTGTGTGTGTGTGTGTGTGTGTGTGTGTGTGTGTGTGTGTGTCCGTCCATCCCAGGAAGTGTAAGTTACCTCCTGTGACTCAGGGATTGCCCATCTTCAAAATGGGAGCAAAGAAAACTTCCTTATATGATCTCTGGGAGGAGAAAATGAGAAAACCTAAGAAGACTTGTCACATTGGGCACTGCCTTCTCCCTCATCATAAAAAGTTACTTTGATACTTACCATTCCAGATCTATTGTTATGTAACAAACTATCACAGAATTCAGTGGCAATAAATAGTTGTTCTCACCAACACTGTGGGTTAGGAATTTGGACAGGGAAGAGCAGAGACAGATTTTCTTTTTTCCATAATCTCTAAGGCCTCAGCTGGAAAAAAGCAGAGGCTCAGGGTGACTCCATGGCTAGGGCTAATATCATATGAATTTATCTAGTTGATGCTAGTTGTGGGCTGGGGCCTCAGCAGAAACTGCTAACCAGACATCTGTATGTGATATCTCCACTGATCTGGGCTACCTCATGACATGGTGATAAGGCTCCAAGAGCAAGTAACCCAAAAGAAAGGAAATAGAAGCTGCAGTTTCTCAATGCTTGTACCTAGAAAATGCCAAAGTGTTGCTTTGACATATTCTAATGGTTAAAGGTAGGTCATAAGCATGCCTAGGTTCAAGGGGAAGGACCATATACCCTACCTCTTGATGGGAATGTCAAAAAATGTGTGGACATGGTTTAAAATCACCATGCTTCCTTTTGGTTCCTTTTTTCCTACTGAATTTTCACAGTAAGTACCAATAAGCCATATTATTTTTAAATTGTTGTTTATCTTTTAGTGTCCACTGGGGTTTTCAAGGATTGAAGAAAGCTTAAATGGTCCTCATACTCTGAAAAACCCACGGAATTCTGCATGTCTTCTGTGTACCAGGCATTGCGCTTGCTCCTCAACCTAAATTACCCCAATTACCCCTACAGCATACCTATGATGTAAAATATTAGCAACTGCATTCACTAAATGAGATCTTGGGTAACAGTTACTGAATGAAAAGATTGATATTGTAACCCCGATCCTAAAGACATTATATTCAATATTATTTCTTTTAACATTGGAGCTATTTTTGAAAAGAACCTCTGAAGTAAGATCAATAAAAATGTGAAAATTGACTCCATAAGTTGTATGTCCTGTAAGCTTAAATGTCTAATATGGCAATATATTAACAGAGAAGGAGCTATGGAGACACAGTGTTTTATACATTATATGGGTTCCACAAATGAGAACTATAGTTCAAACATATGCTGAAAAAACAGTTGAAAAAAAAGGTTGAATGTATTAGCTATTTTTATGATCCTGGTGCTCTTAGGCGGGTCACACACTGGTTGTCTTGGGATCAAAGTCTTGATCAATGACAAATTCATTGCATAAATGTATGATCTCATGGGAATGGAGCCTATATGGAAAGGCAGTCCTGGTTTACATTTTAAATTCTAGTGTTGGTGAGGAAGGACAGAAATGTATCTCATTACTTCATTGTTACTGAATGGAGAAACAGGACTCAGTTGAGAGAAGGAAGACATTGTATACAATCTAGGAGGGAAGCTGGCTGCTCTTAAGGCAAGGGACACATATTGTTCATGGGGAATTGTTTGGACTCTCATTGGATAAAATGCTAAACTAGATTCCATTTTTGTAGCAAAATGATAAATAATAACTTTAATTCAGGGTGCTTTAAAGCACTTTCACATCTTTTTCATAAAGCTGGAACCTCCTACCCAGGGTTACTGGACCCAAGGTCTTTTCTCTTGCTAATAATTGTTCTCCATCTGCCTGTTGATGCCCCCATGCTTTAATATCATGAGCCAGAAGGCAAGTAATTAAAATAATTCATCTAATCTTCATATTTTTCTGCATTTTCCTGGATGTTTGAGAAGCATAGCCAGTGAAATTCAAGCTGATAGGTGAGGTAAAGAAGCGAGGTAAAGGGATTTATTCAAGGTTCTTATAGAATTACTGGGTTAATTCTGGTACCAGGACCCAGAGAGGTCTCCTGAATTTACTACAGTGGTTTCTCCAGCAGCCAAACTACTGGCTTTATTCCTTACTGGCCTTTTTCCTTGATAAGTGGTATCTCATTTTTCAAGGAATCTGTGTATGTGTGTGTGTGTGTGTGTGTGTGTGTGTGTACACACACATATATATCTTTGTCTCTCCCTCTTTCTCTCTCCCTGTGTGTGTGTGTAGACAGAGAGACAGAAAGATGGACAGACTTATCACATTGTTTTCAAGATTCAGTGATTATAGGATGAAGAAGAAAATAATAATTTTATCATTTTTTCCTTTGTTCATGTATTTTCTTAACCCCTGATTTTATCGTATAGTATGATTTAAGAGAAAATTTCCCAATGAGCCCCAAAATGAAAAGATGGTACAGAGGACAGAGCATAATAGCGGTACTGCTAGACAGAGAAATAAATTCAGGAGAGCCATCCTGTTGGGCCCATGCATTACTTACATCCTTTCTTTCCATTAATAGTTATTCCATTCAAGTGACCATTTTGCTGGCACTATACTAATGGGAACTGATTGAGGTCAATTGGCTAGATTATTCTGTCTACTCGATTGTTTAGTATCCTTTTCCATGCTCCCTAGTGGATGTTAACATATACAATACAAAGGTGTTCACTTTTTGCCTACTCCCAAGAGTCCATCCACATCCCTCCTCACAGACATTTTTGTACTGGATTTTTCTCATCTCTCACCTTCCAAGACCCCGAACAACTTGACAGGTCATTTCTCACTGCCTGTGTATTCATATATATCCTCACCTTGGGCCAGTTTTCTTTGAACTAAGGTGAATGACCAGATGTTAAGCACACTGGGAAGCTTTACCCTTAAAATGGGTTTCTTTCAGCCATGGACAGACATTTCCCCAAACAAGATATACAGGTAGCCAACAGACACACAAAATGATGCTCACCATCACTTATCATCAGGGAAATGTAAATCAAAACTACAATGAGATATTACCTTACACCTGTTGGAATGGTTGAAATTAACAACAGAAAAATCAACAGGTATGGGTGAGAGTGTGGAGCAAAAGGAACAGTCATGCACTGTTGGTGGAAATATGAATTATTGCAACCACTCTGGAAAACAGTATGGAGGTTCCTCAAAAAGTTAAAAATAGAAACATCTTATGATCTAGCAATTGCACTCCTGAGTACTTACCCAAAGAGTACAAGAATATTAATCCAAAGGGACACATGCACCCTAATGTTTACAGCACCGTTACTTATAAGCCAATATATGGGAACAGCCAAGTGTACTTTGACTGATGAATGGATAAAGATGTGGTTTATATATACAATGAAATATTATTCAGCCAAAAGAAAGAAGGAAATCTTTGCTATTTGCAACATGGATGGAGCTAGAGAGCATAATGCTAAGTGAAATAAGTCAGAGAAAGACAAATACCATAGAATTTCACTCACATGTGGAATTTAGGAAACAAAACAAACAAGAAAGGGGAAAAAATGAGAAAGAGAGAGACAAACCAAGAAACAGACTCTTAATTATAGAGAACAATCTGATGGTTACCAGAAGAGAGGAGAGAGGGGGATGGGTTAAGTAGGTGATGAGGATTAAGGAGTCCAGATGAGGACTGGGTGTTGTATGGAAGTGTTGAATCACTATATTGTACACTCCAAACTAACATAACACTGTATGTTAACTAACAAATTAAAATAAAAACTTAAAAAATAAACATCATCTGGCTCTTTGTTGAGGAAAAAAAAGGCATCATCTGGCTCTTTGTTGAGACTAGACTGAAAGATGACAAGTATAAAAGATGGGAAGTTATAAAGCTATCAGAATAATATAGACAAAAGACTCAGGTCTCTCATGTCAGCATGGTAGCACTAGAGGCCATGATAAATGAATGAATGCTGAGCAACATAGCAAGTCTCAATTCATTTAAACAGACTTAAATCATACCAAGAGCATTCTCTGACCACAATGTAATGAAATTAGAAATCTGTAACAAAAAGATATCTGAAAACTCTCTAAATATTTGGAAACTCAGTGACAAATTTAAAAATAACCCATAGATTGAAGAAGAAATTTTAAAAGGTGAAACTATAAAGCTTTTAGAATAGAATTAGAATAAAAACAAAATATACCAAACATGTGGCATACAGCTAAAGCTAAAGGGGGGCAAAAGAAGGAAAACAGAAACAAACTCATAAACACAGGCAAGAAACTGATGGTAGTTGGAGGGGAAAGGAATAGAAGGATGAGAAAACTAGAAGAATAGGATTAAGAGAAAACAACTTCCAGTTATAAAATAAGTAAGTGTCAAGGATGAAAATTATAGCACAGGGAATACAGTTTATGATATTATAATATTGCTTATCATGACAGATGTTAACTACATTTATCATGGTGAACACTGAGTAATGAACTGTCTAATCATTAATCTTCTACACCTAAAGCTAACACTGTATGTCAACTATAATTCAATAATAAAACTTTTAAAATATTGCTATAACAATAGGTGCTTATGTTAAAGAAAAAGAATGACCTCAGGGGATGGGTGAATAAGTGCAGATTAAGGAAAAAAATGGGTATCTTTCAGGGCTACCTCTCAAAGAGACTTATTGAAGCAGCATTACATTTTCAACTTGCACATACAATCTATTAATCCATGAATCAGGGTCAGGCCATTTCTTTTTCAATCAGCTACTCATAAGGGATCTCTCATAGCCATAAATGTGAGTTGAGACCTGAGGCTGCGATGTAAAAGTTTTCCTTTTTCTTTCTTAAGGATTTTATTTATTTGTCAGAGAGAAAGGGAAGGAGAGAGAAAGAGTGCATGTGGGTGCACAAGCTGGAGGAGCTGCAGGCAGAGGGAGAAGCAGGCTGCGGCTGAGCAAGGAGCCTGATGTGGGATTCCATCCCAGGACCCTGGGATCATGACATGATCCCAAGGCAGATGTTTAACCACCTGAGCCACCCAGGCTCCCTTAAAATTTAATAATTGAGCACCTCGGCTACCCGCTCCAGTAGTTTAATTATGTTTTCTGGATGTGCCCATGCCAAAATTCAGCCCTGTTGTTTCCTATTTATTTATTTATTATGTTCTTCTAATTTACAATGGATTGTTGCTGGGTCCAATCAAACTCATGATTTTGTGGGTCTGACAGTATCCAGCTCATGATTGGAAACTCTGGCTATATGTTCACTTGGTGTTGCAGGATCAGGTGTTCTGTCTCTATCACGGCCCAATAACATACCACAGGCTCTTTTTTGAATGGTGTCTAATTTCCGTTGTAAATGGTATGGTCTTCTTCCAGAACACCAGAGTATGTTGTAAATCTCCTATTGATGCTTGCTATTAATTCTATCTGTAATCTATTCTTCTACATGTACCTCTGATACCATAAGATCTGTTCAGTCATATGGCCCAATCAGAGGTTTGCTTATATCCCAACTGGACCTGCTGCAGGACATTTTCTTACTAGACTCCTAAAAATTTCACTGGTGTGAATTTGTGATTGTTTTATCTCTCACTCTCTGGTCCATAAATGTTTTACTAAAGACTCAAATATACCTTTGAGTTCTTTCTCATCTAATCCAATTAGCATGATGTCATCTATATAACAAACTAAAAGGATGTTCTGCAGAATGTCCACATGTTCCACATCTCTTGAGACTATATCATAACAGAATTTTAGTATTACCATATCCCTGAGACAAAGCCATAAATTAGTAAGTTGTTTAAATCATGTGAATGTAAACTTCACTTGGACATTCTTTATGGTTGGGATGAAAAAGAACATATTTGTTAGATTAGTGGCCACATAGCATGTACTTGAAGCCATGTTAATCTGCTCTAGCAAAGATACCACATTCAACACAGCAGATGGAACTGGAGCTAATACTTGTTTGAGTTTGCGATAGTTTACTCTCTTCTTTCATAATCCTTCTGATCTAGACTGATGAATTAAATGAGAAAATGACGGCATCATTATTTAAGTCCTGCATCCTTTTAGTATTTAAGGGTCTCAATAAATTTCTTCCACTCCCCATAGGATTGTGTATTTTTATTTATTTATTTTTTTTGGTCTTGACTGAAGTGTAGAGCTTCAGAGGATTCCACTTGGATTTCCCCAGGATGATAACTTTTTCCTCACAGGCTAAGGAACCAGTGTGGAGGTTCTGTCGCCTATCATATATATCCATTCTAATCATATTTGTGGATCACGGAGATGACAAGCAGATTATTTCATGGACTCATTAGAACAGCAATGAACCAGACATTGACAGACTCATTAAAATCACAGTGAGTCAGCCTGGGCTAATTCATATGCTCCCTCTCCAACAGAAGACCACAAATATGCTTCAGGTCTTCAGACTTCAATATCAACTAGAGTCTTACATCCAAAAGTTAAAAATGCCCTCAGTGTACAATTAGCTAAGTGTACAATTAGCCATAGGTCCCTTTGGAAAAAGAGTAAGAACCATTAACATATACATTAATATATAAACTTGGTATACAATTACAACATCCTTCTTTCTATGTACCTGATATCTGTGTTATCTCTTTGGGCTGACAAGACAATATACTCTGGGGAATAGGTCTGTTGGATTAAGTGCTAAAGTGTCAGTCAGCAAATATGCGTCCCATAATCTGACCCATCAGTCTTTATAGCGTATGAGGTAGAGCCCAATAAATGACCAATAAATGCCAACTCTTATTTAATAATGAATTAAATGTCCTGTGGTGTTTTTGAGTAATTTTAGAATATTAAGGCCCTACAAAAACATTCAGACCCTCATCCAAACATCCTAGAATGGAGTATTTTATTTTATTTTTTACAAAAATGTTTCTTTTAATGTTAATGCCAGTATAGTTAACATACAGTATATTAGTTTCAGATGTACAGTACAATGATTCAACAATTCCATACATGACCCAGTGCTAATCACAAGGTAATCCCCAACACCAATTTCACCCATCCCTCCATGCACTTCCCCTCTGGTAAACACCAGTTTATTCTCAATAGTCAAGAGTACATTTCTTGGTTTGTCTTTTTTTTCCTTTGCTCATTTGTTTTGTGTCTCAAATTCCACATACGAACAAAATTATGTGGTGTTTGTCTTTCTCTGACTGAGTTATTTCACTTAGCATTATACTCTATAGTTCCATGTATGTTGTTGCAAATGGCTAGATTTCATTCTTTTCATGGCTTGAAAATTTTCCATTATATAGATATAGATGATATGGAGATATAGATATAGATGAGATATAGATAGATATAGATATAGATATAGATATATCTATCACCTTTTCTTTACCCATTCATCTATCAATAGACACATGGGCTGTTTCTGTAATTTAGCTATTATGCGTAATGTTGCTATGAACATCTGGATCCAAGTATCCACTTGAATTACTATTTTTGTATTCTTTGCATAAATATCTACTAGTGCAATTGCTGGATCATGGAGTAGTTCTATTTTTAAACTTTGAGGAACCCCTATACCGTTTTCCACAGTGGCTGCACCAGCTTTCATTCCCACCAGCAGTGCATGAGGCTTTCTTTCCCTCCATATCCTTAATGACACTTATTGTTTCTTGTGTTTTTGATTTTAGCCATTCTCAGGTGTAAGGTAGTATCTCATTGTAGCTTTGGTTTGCGTTTCCCTGATGCTGAGGGATGTTGAGCACCTTTAATGTGTCTGTTGAACATCTGGATGTCTCCTTTTGAGAAATGTCCATTCAAGTCTTCTGCCCACTTTTAACTGGACTTTTTGTTTTTTGGGTGTTGAGTTGTACACTTTTTTTAATATTTTGAATACTAACCCTTTATTGGATATGTCACTTGCAAATATCTTCACCCATTCCATAGGTTGCCTTTTAGTTTTGTTGATTGTTCCTTTGCTCTGCAGAAGCTTTTTATTTTGATGTAGTCCAATAGTTTATTTTTGCTTTTTATTCACCTTGCCTCAAGAGACATATGTAGAAAAATGATCCTACAGCCAATATGAGAGACATTACTGCTTGTGCTCTCTTCTAGTATTTTTATGGTTTCAGGTCTCACATTTGGGTCTTTCTTCCATTTTTTATTTATTTTTGTATGTGGTGTAGGAAACTGATCTTGTTTCATTCTTTTGCATGTAGCTGACCAGTTTTCCTAATGCCATTTTTTAAAGAGACTGGCTTTTTCCTATTGGATATTCTTTCCTGCTTTGTCAAAGATTAATTGACCATGTAATTGTGAGTTCATTTTCGAGTTTTATATTTTGTTCCATTGATCTGTGTGTCTATTTTAATGCCAGTACCATACTGTTTTGATTACTATAAGTTGAAGACTTATATTGTAATAACTCCAACTTTGTTTTTCTTTTTCAACATTGCCTTGTGTATTCAGGGTCTTTTGTGTTTTCATGCAAATTTGAGATTGTTTGCTTTATATGTGTGAAAAATCCTGTTGTTATTTTGACAGAATTGCATTGAATGTGTAGATTGCTTTGGGTGATACAAGCATTTTAATATTTGTTCTTCCAATCCATAAGCATGGAATGCCTTTCCATTTCTTTGTGTCATTTTCAATCTCTTTCATAAGCATTCTATATTTTCACTGTACAGATCATTTACCTCTTTGGTTAAGTTAGTTCTTAGGTACCCTATTATTTTTGATGCAATTACAAATGGGATTGTTTTCTTAATTTCTCTTTCTGCTGTTTCACTTTTAGTATATAGGAATGCAACAGATTTCTGCACATTTATTTTGTATCCTATGACTTTTTTGAATTCATTTATCAGTTCTAGTAGTTTTTGGTGGAATAGCTCAGGTTTTCTGTATATAGTATCATGTCATCTGCAAATAGTGAGAGTTTGACTCCTTCCTTATCATTTGGGATGCCTTTTCTTCCTTTTGGCTTTTTTTTTTTTTTTTTTTTTTGAGTTTCTTTTTTTTTTCCCATTTTATTTATTTTTTCAGCGTAACAGTATTCATTCTTTTTGCACAACACCCAGTGCTCCATGCAAAACGTGCCCTCCCCATTACCCACCACCTGTTCCCCCAACCTCCCACCCCTGACCCTTCAAAACCCTCAGGTTGTTTTTCAGAGTCCATAGTCTCTTATGGTTCACCTCCCCTCCCCAATGTCCATAGCCCGCTCCCCCTCTCCCAATCCCACCTCCCCCCAGGAACCCCCAGTTTGTTTTGTGAGATTAAGAGTCATTTATGGTTTGTCTCCCTCCCAATCCCATCTTGTTTCATTTATTCTTCTCCTATCCCCCTACCCCCCCATGTTGCTTCTCCATGTATATTATGCTTTATTATTCATTTTCCAGGTTTATCAAGATGTAATTGCCAAATAACACGGTATAAGTTTAAGGTGTACTATGTACTGATATGATACACATATATTATGAAATGATGATTGCCTTAGCATTAGCTAACACCTCTATTACCTCATGTAAATACTCTGTTTTTTTGTGGTGAGAACATTTAAGATCTACTCTCCTAGCAACTTTCAAGTATATAATACAGCACTGGGTTTTTTTTGTGTTTTTTTTAATTTAATTTTTTTTCAATGTTCCAAAAATTATTCTTTTTTGTTGTCTGATTGCCTAGGTAGGACTTCTGGTACCATGTTGAATAAAAGTAGTGAGAGTGTACATTCTTGTGTTTCTCTGACCTTAGAAGTAAAGCTCTCAATTTTTCTCCATTGAATATGACATTCACTGTGGATTTTTCATATATGACCTTTACTATGTTGAGGTATGTTCCCTCTAAACCTACTTTCTTAAGGATTTTTATCATGAATGGATGTTGTACTTTTTCAAATACATTTTCTACATCTATTGAAATGATCATATCTTTTTTTGTCCTTTCTCTTATTGATGTGATGTATCATGTTGATTGATTTGTGAATATTGAACCACCCTTGCATAGTGGGAGTAAATATTGCTTGAGCATGGTGAATGCTTTTTTTAAAGTAATGTTTGATTCAGTTTGCTAATATTCTGTTGAGACTTTTTGTATCTACATTCATCAGAGATACTGGCTTATAGTTCTCTTTTCTTGTGGCATCTTTATCTGCTTTTGGTATCAGGTTAATTAATACCAGCCTCATAGAATGAATCTGAAAATTTTCCTTATTCTTCTATTTTTTGGAATAGTTTGAGAAGATTAGCTATTAACTCTCCTTGAAGTGTTTGGTAGAATTCCCCTGTGCTGCCGACTGGTTCTGGGCCTTTGCTTATTGGAATTTTTTTTTATTACTGATTCAATCTCCTTGCTGATAATCAATCTGTTCAAATTTTCTATTTCTTCCTGTTTCAGTTTTGGTAGGATATATGTTTCTAGAAATTTATTCACTTCTTCTATGTTGTCTAATTTGTTGGCATAGTTTTTCATATTCTCTTATAATTGTTTGTATTCCTGTGGTGTTGATTACTATTTCTCCTCTTTCACTTGTGATTTTACTATTTGAGTCCTCTCTCTCTCTCTCTCTCTCTCTGATGATTCTGATTAGATTTATCAATTTTGTTGATCTCTTCGAAGAAACTGCTCCTGGTTTCATTGATCTGTTCTACTACCTTTTAATTTCCTATGCTATTTATTTCTGCTCTAATCTTTATTATTTCTTTCCTTCTGTTTGCTTTAGGTTTTTGCTCTTTTCCTAGCTCCTTTAGGTGTACATTTAGCTTATTTATTTGGAATTGTTCTTTCTTCTCGAAGTAGGCCTGTATTGCTATAAACATCTCTCTTAGAACCACTTTTGTCTCCTCCCAAAGGTTTTGGACTGTTGTGTTTTCATATTTGTTTTTGTGTACCTTTTGACTTCTTTGATTTCTTGGCTGACCAATTCATTGTTTAGTAGCATGCTATTTAACCTCCATGTATTTATGGCCTTTCCAGATTTTTTTCTTGTGTTTGATTTCTAGTTTCATGGTATTGTAGCCACAAATGATGCATGGTATGACTTTGTTCTTTTTTAATTTGTTGAGATTTGTTTTGTGGTCCTATATGTGAGCTATCCCGGAGAATGTTCCATGTGCACCTGAAAAGAATGTGTTTTCTGCTGTTTAGAATAGAATGTTCTGAATATATCAGTTAAGTCCATCTTATTCAGTGTGCTGTATAAAGCAACAGTTTCCTCATTGATTTTCTGTGTGCACGATCTGTCCATTAACGTAAGTGGGGTGTTAATGTCCTCTTCTAGTCTTGTATTACTATTGATTAATTTCTTTTTCTTTGTTATTAATGGTTTTACATATTTGGATGATCCTATTTTAGGTGCATAAATATTTACAGTTGTTATGTCTTCTTGTTGGATGTACCTTTAATTATCATATAGTGTCTTTCTTTGTGTCTTTTTACAGTCTTTGTTTTAAAGTCTATTTTGACTGATATGAACATTACTACTCTGGCTTTATTTTGACATACATTTGCATGGTAAATATTTCTCCATCCCCTCACTTTCAATCTGCAGGTGTCTTTAGGACCGTAATGCATCTATTGTGGGCTGCATATAGGTGGGTCCTTTTTTTCTAAGATTTATTTATTTGAGAAAGTGTGCATGAGTGAGGGAAGGAGCAGAGGGAGAGAATCTTCAAGCAGACTCCCCACTTAGTGCAGAGCCTAAGAGTCAGACCCTTAACTGACTGAGCTATGTAGGTACCCCTGGGTCTTGCTTTTTTTATCCACTCTGTCACCTTAGGTGTTTTGATTGGAGCATTTAATCTATTTACATTCAAAGTAATTACTGATAGATATGTATATTTATTGCCATTTTGTTACTTGTTTTGTGGGGTTTTTTTGTAGTTGTTCTCTGATTCTTCCTTCTCTTTCTCCCATGATTTATTGGTTTTCTTTAGTGATATACTTGTGTTCCTTTTTCTTTATTCTTTGCATATCTATTAATGGTTTTTGTTTTATAGTTACCATTAAGTTTGTATATAGCATCTTCTGCGTATATCAGTCTATATTAAGTTGATGATTGCATAAGTTCAAATCCATCCTTTACTCCTCTACACCACCCACATTTTAGTTATATGGTTTCATATTTCACAATCTTTTATTTTGTGAATCTCTTGAGCTGTTTTTACAGGAATACTTATTTTTACTACCTTTGACTTTCCTACTGTTCATATTCTCATTTATGGTCTTTCCTTTCCCCTCAAAGTGTCCCCTTTAATATTTCTTGTAGGGGTGGTTTAGTGGTTATGATCTCTATTTGTTGTTTGTCTGAGAAATTCTTATCTCCCTTTTTTTCTGGATGATATCTTTGTTGGATATAGTATTCTTTGCTGCCCATTTTTTTTCCTTTCAACACTTTAAATATACTATTCTACTCCCTTCTTGCCCACAAAGTTTCTGCTATATTATTAGCAGAAAGACTTATGGGGTTTTCCTTGTATGTATCTGTCATCTTTTCTCTTGCTGCTTTTAAAATTGTCTCTTTATCACTAATTTTTAACCACTTTATTATTATGTGTCTTTGTATGGACCTCCGGGTTGGTTTTCTTGGGAGATCTCTGTGCCTCCGGGATCTGGATATCTGCTTCCTTCTCCAGATTAGGTAAGTTTGCCCCTAATATTTCTTCAAATAAATTTTATGCCCTCTTTTCTCTCTCTTCCTCTGAGATCCCTAATTGGGAATGTAATGATGCTTAATGGAGTCACTGAATTCCCTAAGTCTATTGTCATTTTGCATAATTTTTATCTCTCATCTGCTCAGTTTGATTAATTTCCATTATTCTGTCCTCTAGGTCTCTAATTCATTCCTCTACTTCTGCTATTCATTCCATCCAGTGTATTTTAATTTCATTTATTGTGCTCTTCCTCTCTAACTGGTTTTATTTTTATCTCTTTGCTAAGGATCTCACTGATGTCCTCCACTTTTTTCTCAAGTCCAGTGAGTATCTTTATATTATTTTACATTCTCTATCAGGCATGTTACTTATTGTATAAATTTCGCTTACATCTCTTGCTGTGGTTTTGTCCTATTCTTTCATTTGTGATGTATTATTCTGTTTCCTCAGTTTGCCTAACTCTCTGTATCTTTTTCTCTGTGTTAGGAAAGGCAGCTATGTCTCTCGCTTTTGAAAGAGAGGGCAGGACCTGCACTTTTAACTAGGTGGCACTGTTCCTCCTCCGCAAGAAACACATAGCCATCAGGGAGACCTGGGCCAGCTGGGGACACTCCATAAAACAAGCACAGGTGAGCAGGTGGGAGCACAGTACCACAAGTTGTGTGCATCTATCTTTCTCCACTAGGGAATGCAGAGCTGCTGTGGAGACAAGAATCATACAGTGGAGCCATTTTAGAGAATATCTTTCCTGAAGAAAAGACTTTTGAAAAGTGACTCTACTGAAAGGGATTTTAGAAACCTAGATCTAAGGGCACCAGGGTGGCTCAGTCAGTTAAGCATCCAACTCTTGGTTTCAGCTTGAGTCATGATCTCAGGGTCAGGAGATCAAGGCCCATGTCAGGCTCTGTGCTCAGCAGGGACTCTGCTTGTTATTCTTTCTCTCCTTCTCTCCCTGACCCTCCCAATGCTCTCTTTCTCTCGCTCTTTCTCTCTCAAATAAATAACTTAATTAAAAATTGATTTTCGCTTTTGTTTCCTTTGCTTTTGGAGACATATCGTGAAAGAAGTTGCTGTGGACAATATCAAAGAGGTTACTGCTTTTGTTCTCCTCTATGATTCTGATGGATTCCTGCCTCACGTTGAGGTCTTTTATCCATTTCCAGTATATCTTTGTGTATGGTGTAAGAGAATGGAAGAGTTTCATTCTTCTACACATAGCTATCCAATTTTCCCAACACCATTTATTGAAGAGACTATCTTTTTTCCACTGGATATTTTTCCCTGCTTTGTTGAAGGTTAGTTAGCCATAGAGTTGAGGGTCCATATCTGGGTTCTCCACTCTGTTGCACTGGTCTATGTGTCTGTTTTTGTGCTAGTATCATGCTGTCTTGGTGAACACAGCTTTGCAGTAAAGCTTCAAATCAGGAAACATGGTGCCCCCAGTTCTGTTTTCCTTTTTCAACATTTCCTTAGCAATTCGGGGTCTCTTCTGGTTCCATACAAATTTTAGGATTGTTTGCTCCAGCTCTTTGAAAAATACTGGTGGAATTTTGATTGGAATGGCATTGAAAGTACAGATGACTCTAGGCAGTATAGACATTTTAGTAATGTTTATTCTTCCAATCCTTAAGCATGGAATGGTCTTCCAACTTTTTGTGTCTTTTTCAATTTCTTTCATGAATGTTCTGTAGTTCCTCGAGTACAGATCTTTTACCTCTTTGGTTAGGTTTATTCCCAGGTATCTTATGGTTCTTGGTGCTATAGTAAATGGAATCGATTCTCTAATTTCCCTTTCTGTATTTTCATTGTTAGTGTATAAGAAAGCCACTGATTTCTGTACATTGACTTTGTATCCTGCCACGTTACTGAATTGCTGTATGAGTTCTAGTAGTTTGGGGGTGGAATCTTTTGGGTTTTCCATATAAAGTATCATGTCATCTGCAAAGAGAGAGAGTTTGACTTCTTCATTGCCTATTTGGATACCTTTTATTTCTCTTTGTTGACTGATTGCTGTTGCTAGGACTTTTAATACTATGTTGAACAATAGTGGTGAGAGTGGGCATCCTTGTCGTGTTCCTGATCTCAAAGGGAAGGTTGTCAGCTTTTCCCCATTGAGGATGATATTTGCTGTGGGTTTTTCATAGATAGATTTTATGAAGTTGAGGAATGTTCCCTCTATCCTTTTACTCTGAAGCGTTTAAATCAGGAACGGATGCTGGATTTTTTCCAATGCTTTTTCTGCATCCATTGAGAGGACCCGGTGGTTCTTCTCTCTTCTCTTACTGATTTGTTCTATCATACTGATTGATTTGCAAATGTTGAACCATCCTTGCAACAGAGGGATGAATCCCCGAAATTAGCAAGACAGGAAACAATGTGTGTTGGAGAGGATGTGGAAAAGGGGGAACCCTCTTCTACTGTTGGTGGGAATGCAAGTTGGTGCAGCCACTTTGGAGAACAGTGTGGAGATTCCTTAAGAAATTAAAAATGGAGCTTTCCTATGACCCTGCAATTGCACTACTGGGTATAACTGTTGATATACTGCAAATGCACTACAGATGTAGTGAAAAGAAGGGCAATTTGTACCCCAATGTTTATAGCAGCAATGGCCACAGTCACCAAATTGTGGAAAGAACAAAGATGCCCTTCAGTAGATGAATGGATAAGGAAGATGTTGTCCATGTACACTATGGGGTATTATGCCTCCATCAGGAAAAATGCATACCCAACTTCTGTATCAACATGGACGGGACTGGAAGAGATTATGCTGAGTGAAATAAGTCAAGCAGAGAGAGTCAATTATCACATGGTTTCACTTATTTGTGGAGCATAGCAAATAACACAAAGGACATGGGGAGATGGAGAGGAGAAGGGAGTTGAGGGAAACTGGAGGGGGAGATAAACCATAAGAGATTTTGGACTCTGAAAAATAATCTGAGGGTTTTGGAGGGGCGGGGGTGGGAGGTTGGGTGAATCTGGTGGTGGGTATTATGGAGAGCATGTATTGCATGGAGCACTGGGTGTGGTGCACAAACAATGAATTCTGGAACACTGAAAAGAAATTTAAAAATATATAAAATTATTTAAAAACTTAACTAAATTTCTTAAAAACACACACACATTCAGTACACACACACGTACACACACACCCATGCACACATACACCCCAGGTATTGAAATAAATTCTCAGACCCTTCTTGTAGCAAAAAATCTTGTGTCCTGTGATCATGCTACGTTTTTTTTAAATGCTCATGTGAGGTAATACTCTTTAGCAGTAAAAAAATTGGCTACAGTGTCATTTACTCTCACATTCCTTACATCCAGAAAATAATTATTAGCTGGGTGGTAAAATTATTTCTAATACTTAAAAATCTTCTAATGGACACTGTTACTGGTGCAATACATGTATTTAACTTCATTGTCACTTAAATGCGCAGAACAGTCTAGTTGAAAGAACAACTCTAGACAGACCTAAGCTGGTATTTCTTAAAGCAAGAGCTGCATGGTGGTGTAAAAAGAATGGACAGCACAACATATAAAAATCAGGGTCAGCAGAGCAGATGAAACAAGACAGAATGTGGGGCTGAAACCTTTGCATGACTCCAAACTCCATTACGTGTTTAAATAACAAATACCTAAACATATTCTTCCCTTAACCAATCATAGAAAATAAACATATTATGGAAAACACTTCCCTATAGTTCTCAAGCAAAAAGAACTTTCTGGAACTTTCTAGTATTTATGTAGCATAGGAATAATTAATGTGATTTTGGTAGAAGTCTGGATGCTAAATCACATCTAGGATGTTCCCTTCAGACTTTCTCTAGACTAACAAGAATGAGAAAGAATATATAAAGATGTATACAGAGATAAATACATTAGGCATACACAGATATATTTTCTGTAAAAGCTCTACATATTCTCCTTTTCACATATATACATATGTTATGTCAAATATATTTTTTTCTATATCACAGTGATCAGAATGCTGTGGTTTTATTTTCACTTTTTTTTTAAATTTCTTTTCTGCTTAACAGTATTCATTGTTTTTGCACCACACCCAGTGCTCCATGCAATACATGCCCTCCCTATTACCCACCACCTGGTTCCCCAAAATCCTACCTCCCGTCCCTTCAAAACCCTCCGTTTGTTTTTCAGAGTCCATAGTCTCTCATGATTCATCTCCCCTTCCAATTTCCCTCAACTCCCTTCTCCTCTCCATCTCCCCATGTCCTCCATGTTATTTGTTATGCTCCACAAATAAGTGAAACGATATGATACTTGACTCTCTCTGCTTGACTTATTGCCCTCAGCATAATCACTTCTAGTCCCATCCATGCTGCTACAAAATTTGGGTATTCATCCTTTCAATGGAGGCATAATACTCCGTCGTGTATATGGACCACATCTTCCTTATCCAATCGTCCATTGAAGGACATCTCGGTTCTTTCCACAGTTTGGCCACCATGGCCATTGCTGCTATAAACATTAGGGTACAGGGGCGCCTGGGTGGCTCAGTGGATTAAGCCGCTGCCTTCGGCTCAGGTCATGATCTCAGGGTCCTGGGATCGAGCCCCACATCGGGCTCTCTGCTCCTCAGGGAGCCTGCTTCCTCCTCTCTCTCTGCCTGCCTCTCTGCCTACTTGTGATCTCTCTCTCTGTCAAATAAATAAATAAAATTTAAAAAAAAAAAAAACAAAAAAAAAAACAAAATCTTTAAACATTAGGGTACAGATGGCCCTTCTTTTCACTACATCTGTATCTTTGGGGTAAATACCCAGTAGTGCAGTTGCAGGGTCATAGGGAAGCTCTATCTGTAATTTCTTAAGGAATCTTCACACTTTTCTCCAAAGTGGCTGCACCAACTTGCATTCCCACCAACAGTGTAAGAGGGTTCCCCTTTCTCCACATCTTATCCAACACACGTTGTTTCCTGTCATGCGAATTTTTGCCATTATAACTGGTGTAAGGTGATATCTCAATGTGGTTTTAATTTGAATCGCCATGATGGCTAGTGATGATGAACATTTTGCCATGTGTCTGATAGCCATATATATATCTTCATTGGAGAAGTGTCTGTTCATATCTTCTGCCCATTTTTTGATAGGATGATCTGTTTTGTGTGTGTTGAGTTTGAGGAGTTCTTTATAGATCATGGATATCAACCTTTTTTTTAAATCAGCATTATTTATTTAAAATGGCTTTTTAAATATCTTTCACTTACTTCAATAAACATTCCTTAAGTAAAGATTCTTTTAGAAAATCAAATGAATTTGGCCAATTCTGGACAAAACAAGGTTAAATATGATGTTTTTTTGAGGGACTTAGTAGAGCCTTCAGTATGAAAATGTGCCTTAGAAAAATCTCCAAGCACAGACGGAATATATACTATTTCTCCAACACGTTTGGCCACACCAGTCTTTTCTTTTTTTTTTTTTTTTTTCATTTGTTTATTTACAGCATAACAGTGTTCATTGTTTTGGCATCACACCCAGTGCTCCATGCAGTGTGTGCCCTCCCTATTACTCACCACCTGGTTCCTACACCTCCCACCCTCCCCCCCGCCCCTTCAAAACCCTCTGGTTGTTTTTCAGAGTCCATAGTCTCTCGTGGTTCATCTCCCCTTCCAGTTTCCCTCAACTCCCACTCCTCTCCATCTCCCCATGTCCTCCATGTTATTTGTTATGCTCCACAAGTAAGTGAGACCATATGATACTTGACTCTCTCTGCTTGACTTATTTCGCTCAGCATAATTTCTTCCAGTCCCGTCCATGTTGCTACAAAAGTTGGGTATTCATCCTTTCTGATGGAGGCATAATACTCCATTGTGTATATGGACCACATCTTCCTTATCCATTCATCCGTTGAAGGGCATCTTGGTTCTTTCCACAGTTTGGCGACCGTAGCCATTGCTGCAATAAACATTGGGGTACAGATGGCCCTTCTTTTCATTACATCTGTATCTTTGGGGTAAATACCCAGCAGTGCAATTGCAGGGTCATAGGGAAGCTCTATTCTTAATTTCTTCAGGAATCTCCACACTGTTCTCCAAAGTGGCTGCACTAACTTGCATGCCCACCAACAGTGGAAGAGGGTTCCCCCTTCTCCACATCCTCTCCAACACACGTTGTTTCCTGTCTTGCTAATTTTGGCCATACTAACTGGTGTCAGGTGGTATCTCAATGTGGTTTTAATTTGAATCTCCCTGATGGCTAGTGATGATGAACATTTTTTCATGTGTTCTAGAGCCATTTGTATGTCTTCATTGGAGAAGTGTCTGTTCATATCTTCTGCCCATTTGTTGATATGATTATCTGTTTTGTGTGTGTTGAGTTTGAGAAGTTCTTTATAGATCCTGGATATCAACCTTTTGTCTGTACTGTCATTTGCAAATATCTTCTCCCATTCCGTGGGTTGCCGCTTTGTTTTGTTGACTGTTTCCTTTGCTGTGCAGAAGCTTTTGATCTTGATGAAGTCCCAAAAGTTCATTTTTGCTTTTGTTTCCTTGGCCTTTGGAGACATATCTTGAAAGAAGTTGCTGTGGCTGATATCAAAGAGGTTACTGCCTATGTTCTCCTCTAGGATTCTGATAGATTCCTGTCTCATGTTGAGGTCTTTTATCCATTTCGAGTTTATCTTTGTGTATTGTTGACTGTTTCCTTTGCTGTGCAGAAGCTTTTGATCTTGATGAAGTCCCAAAAGTTCATTTTTGCTTTTGTTTCCTTGGCCTTTGGAGACATATCTTGAAAGAAGTTGCTGTGGCTGATATCGAAGAGGTTACTGCCTATGTTCTCCTCTAGGATTCTGATAGATTCCTGCCTCACGTTGAGGTCTTTTATCCATTTCGAGTTTATCTTTGTGTACGGTGTAAGAGAATGGTCGAGTTTCATTCTTCTACATATCGCTGTCCAGTTTTCCCAGCACCATTTATTGAAGAGACTGTCTTTTTTCCATTGAATATTTTTTCCTGTTTTGTCGAAGATTATTTGACCATAGAGTTGAGGGTCCATATCTGGGCTCTCCACTCTGTTCCACTGGTCTATGTGTCTGTATTTATGCCAGTCCCACGCTGTCTTGGTGATCACAGCTTTGTGGTAAAGCTTGAAATCGGGGTAACATGATGCCGCCAGTTTTGTTTTTGTTTTTCAACATTTCCTTAGCAATTCCAGGTCTCTTCTGATTCCATACAAATTTTAGGATTATTTGCTCCAGCTCTTTGAAAAATACCAGTGGAATTTTGATCGGAATGCCATTAAAAGTATAGATTGCTCTAGGCAGTATAGACATTTTAACAATGTTTATTGATCCGGGGCAGTCAAGATGGCGGGGAAGTAGGAGGAGGCACCATTTCAACCTGTACCCTAAAGTGAGCTGATTACCTACCAAAGAACTCCGACCACCCATGAAATCAGCCTGAGATCAGAATTATACACGTCTGGATCTCTACAGGAGCAGAAGACGCCAGTGGCAGGTAAAGCAGACTGGGAGCGTCGGACTGATATCGGAAGATAAACAAAAGGGGGAGGGAGCCACCAGAGGTGACCAATTGGAAAGTAATACCCCAACAGGAGAGTGCTCTGAGTCTGGGGACCAGCATTAACTTGGAGTCTGGTTGAAAGCACTCAAAAAACAAAGAGCAAAGGATCGCGGGGGGTAATAGTGGGAACCTGGGCGGCTAGGGTCAGGGACCTAAGTCCCCGGACCCAGGACAGCCTCCCCTGGTGCTGAGCCAGAGAGAGTGGGGCGGAGAAATCAGGTCTCTGTCCCTGAGCCGCCAGTGCGCCTGAACGCCAGCGTGCCCAAGAACGAGTGGGGTCTGGCTCCCGTGAGGGGCTGGGAGCCTGGCCAGACGGCAATCCTGAAACGTGGGCATCCCACACCCTCCCTTGGGATAGGTGCTCATAGGCGCTAGCCTGGATCTCTGGCATCCGGAAAAACCAGACATTCCCAGCCCGGAACGGCGGGAAAATCTCAGTGTGAGATATCTGCTCAGAACCTCTCTGGCGGTCTGGAGCTGCCTAGACAGCCATCGCTGCCCTGGTTTTGGGTACAAGGAGGAGCTCCTGCATCCCCAGGGACAGAGACTCAGAACAGACTCTGCCAGCAGCTTTTGCAAAACATTCTGAGGCTTCTCTCTGAGAGGGAGGTCGGGGTGCAGTTTGCTCTCCTCTAAACTTCCAAAAACCATCAAAAGCTGTCAAGGCGAGAGAAAACAGATGAAAGAACATAAAAACCCCCAGAGAACAAAAGGCTGAAAAAAACAGTTTCCTCAGAGCTCACCCCCTTGAGGGGAGCAGGAGGACCTAACTCAGGGAACATCATTGTCTGAAAACCCACGTGGCAGCCCCCCCCCCCAGAAAACCAACCAGGAAGGAAGAAAAAAAAAGACTACAAGAGACCAACCACCACTACTTCATAAATACAACTTTTATTTTTAACTCTTTACCAATATTCTGGTTCCTTTTTTTTATACATACAGATAATTTTTTAACCTATTTACCACCACACTGAGATGTCCAGTACATCAAATTCTTTAATAACCTTCTAACCTGAACTTTTTGATACATACACCTGTGTTTTTCTTTTGCTTTTCTATTTTTTTAATTCTTTTTAAATTTTAACTTAGTTTAGTCTAGTTTATTCTTTTTTAATTTTTATTTTCTATTATACATATAGAGTTAAACTTCAAGGTAATCCCCTTTCCCCAATCAATGCTACCCCTATAGGCAAACCAGTTTCTAATCCCCCTGTAACTTAGGAAAGTTGAGTCCCTTAATAAAAACATCAAGATACCTTCAGGAAGAATCAAAATAACCTTCCTCACCCACACTGAGAATTTATAACCACTCTCCCAATTTTTCCTTCTGTCAGTGTTTCTGTAAATTTGTGTTTGTCCTGATAATATATAAATCTTATACTTGGGGTTCTTTCTGATGAGGTTCTTCCCTTTTTTTTTTTTTTGCTTATATATATATATTTTTTTCTCTTGTCATATACTTTTATCAGTCTTTTTGTTTGTCTGTTTTTGTTTGTATACTTCACAAATCTTACCTTGTGGCCCATTTGGGCTGAGCCTTCTCTTTTATCTTCCCTTTTTTCCCTATCTCTCTCTCTCTCTCTTTTTTTTTCCTTTTTTCTTTTCCCTTTTTTTCTTTCTTCTTCTCTATTTCTTTTTCTTTTCTTTTTTCTCTCATTTGGGTGGGGAATCCTGACTGCACAGAAGCGTTCCAGGGTGTACATTGACTGCACCACAATCAATAAGTCCAACTGCATCTGTTCAGTCATCTCTTACCAAAATGACTAGGAGAAGGAATGAACAACAGAAGAAAAATACAGACGATGGGCCTTCTGCAACAGAGCTAATGGCTATTGACATAGACATATGTCAGAAAAGGAATTCAGACTAACAATTTGCAGGCAATAGCAAGGTTGGAGAAAGCCATGGATGACCAAACAGAATTGATTAGGGCAGAACTGAAAGCCACCAGGGATGATGTTCACAATGTTAGGGCAGAACTGAAAGCCACCAGGGATGATGTTCAAAATGCTCTCAATGAGTTCCAATCTAATCTAAATTCTCTAAAAGCTAGGGTAACTGAGACAGAAGATAGAATTAGTGATCTGGAGGACAAACAGATAGAGAGAAAGGATCAGGAGGAAGCCTGTTATGTCAAATATATTTTTATTGACAACTTCTCATGTCAATAAAAATATACTTCCATAACATCAATTACCAATCAGATACACCCTATGCTATCATAGTTTTATCTATAACTATTTCTACTTAAATAATGGAAAAATATATAAATTATTTTGTATTTTCCTCATAACCCTGATTTGCCATATGCTCTCTACTCTTAGTATTTTTATATATTCTCCAGATATATTTTATGTATATTTGTATACAGCTCAAATGTTATATATTCATTCATAAATATGTTTATTTAAAACCGGGTAACATTAGGGGGACCCGGGTGGATCAGTTGGTTAAGCATGCAACTCTTCATTTTTTTTGGCTCAGGTCATGATCTCAGGGCTGTGTCAGGCTCCAGACTCAGTGAGGAATCTGCTTCTGTTTCTCTTTCTCTACCTCTCCCTCTGCCCTACCCACCACTTGTGCTTCCTTTTTAAATCTTCTTTTTTAAATAAATAAATCTAAGTAACATTATATGTACGATTTTATGCATTTCTTATTTGTGTGTCTCAATCTGTCTATTTGCTTTTCTTTAATTTCATTGTTGAACAACTGTGGATGTTTGACATTGTTTTTCACCTTTGATTTGTTTGTTAATAAAATTGTTAATAAAACATAACTGTTTTATTTAGATTTGTTTTATGACAGTTATATATTTATATGCCACTAAATTATGTTTTAATTATTTCTTTCATTTTTTAAGATTTTATTTATTTATTTGACAGACAGAGATTACAAGTAGACAGAGAGGCAGGCAGAGAGGAAGGGAAGCAGTCTCCCTCTGAGCAGAGAGCCTGATCCCAGGACCCTGGGATCATGACACAAGTTTTGTTTTCTTTTTGTGTTTTTTTTTTTTTTTTACTGGTTTCTCAAATATGCAGATATATTCCTTCCTTTATTTTTGGTGTCTCTGACTTCCACCTTAAACCTTTTACACATGCCCCTACCTGCCTTTTCTTTCTATGATATGGGGAGTTGGTCGTGAAAGCTTAGTTGAGACAATACAGTGCCCTCCCTGTAGCCCACTGATGTAAACAAACCATTTCAATCACTAAATTAAAAACCACAGAATAGTTAATTACATCAACAAGGTTCAGTTCATATTCCTTAAATGGGATTAATGAGCCCAATATAACATCACTGTTGTAAGAAGACAAAATTATGGAAAACATCTAGCCCATGGCAGGGTTTTGTTAATTTTTACATTCTGCAACATCCCACTTCCTCTCTCTCCTGTGAAAGAAATTAATTTGGCATTCACTTAGTAGCATTACTGTCAGAGAGAGCAGTGATAAGTGTAAAAGGAAGAAAGGAAAGTAAATGATCGTTGTCATAATGTATGACTGATATTTGGCGGCAGTTTTTGTATTATGACACATCACCAAATGGAACTAGGGAACACAGAGAAAATTAACTAACTACTTTGTTTTATTTCATGCATTATACTCTCCCCCCTTTTTACTGTTTGATCGAACAGCAGGTACATAATTTTCTATGGAGCTTAATAGGGCAGAATTAATTCCATAATTTAATAAATATTTGTTGGTGCACTGTTGTGGAGGGGAATGCAAACTGGTGCAGACACTGTGGAAAACAATATGAAGTTTCCCCAGAAAGTTAAAAATGGAGCTACCTTATGATCCACCAATCACACTACTGGGTATTTACCCAAAGAATACAAGACTACTAATTTAAAGGGATACATGCACCCCTATGTTTATAGCAGCATTATTCACAATAACCAAATATGGAAGGACCCCCAAGTTTCCATTGATGGAATGGATAGAGAACATGTAATATGTATACAATATATTTTTTACCATAAAAAATAATGAAATCTCGCCATTTGCAATGACATGGATAGAGCTACAGAGTATAATGCTAAGCAAAATGAGTCCTTCAGAGAAAGACAAATACCATATAAATTCACTTATATGTGGAATTTAAGACACAAAACAAAACAAAGGGAAAAAAATAAGAGAGAGACAGAGAGAGGAAAATCAAGAAAAAGACTCTTTACTGTAGAGAAGAAACTGATGATTACCAAAGGGGAGGTGGGGGGAAGATGGATTAAATAGGTGATGGGGATTAAGGACTGCACTTGCGATAAGCACAGGAAGTGTTGAATATAATCTAAACTAATATAACACTATATGATAACTAACTAGGATAACAATAGAAACTTAATAAATATTTATTGAAAGCTATAGTCCAAAGATAGGAAATTATAACTAACACACAGAGGTCAGGGGACTGCAGAAAACTATTGTTAATTTTACATGTCCTCCAGAGACTTTGGGTGCAAGAGTTGTGTAAGAATGCTAAAGCCACCACAAAAATTCATGTTTTATATCTTTTGGAATCCATATAAAGAACGACTTTTATCCCCATTCCATTTTAAATGTCATACAAATGTGTATCATCGGTAAGACCTAAACCATATTCAGAATCCCGCTGGCCAAGAAATCTGAGAAATATAATTCATAGGCTTCCAATTTTTGCAACACATGGGAGTGCATAGAAAGGGGTAGAAAGGCTTCCCAGTGTTAGCTGACAATATCTAAAATGTCCTCTGAGTTTTATTCCTCTAACACTTCTGATGATTTTTTAAAATACCAGATTTCCTATATTAAATCTTTTCTGTTTAAAAAACCTAGTGCAGGGCGCCTGGGTGGTTCAGTGGGTTAATCCTCTGCCTTCAGCTCAGGTCATGATCTCAAGGTCCTGGGATCGAACCCCAGGTCGGGCTCTCTGCTCAGCGGGGAGCCTGCTTCCTCCTCTCTCTGCCTGCCTCTCTGCCTACTTGTGATCTCTGTCTGTCAAATAAACAAATAAAAACATTTTTTGAAAAACCTTATAAAATACCTAGTGCAGTTTATCTTTTGCTGACTAAGTCCTGAGTGATGTATACTCCCCAAAGATTTTGATTGAATAGTTTTTATACAAGTGGATGGTGATTCATATTTTGAGAAGCAATATTTTTAAGGGCCCAATCAATGTTTTATGTAATATAAAACACATACATAATGTATGTATACATATACTATGCATATCATATACAACTTGGAATATTATCTAATGAACATGAACCTTGAATAAATCAGATTCCCATCTCCTTCTCTCTTTAGCCTTGTCCTCCTCTTCTTTAATGAAAAAGATGAAAATCATCATGGATTTTTAAAAATTCCAGGCTAAAGTCTAAAGTGGTAGTTTTGGGGCCCCACATAGTGGGTTCAAAGAAAGTGCTGATGGGGGTGAGGGCAGAACAGCCAGCAAGGACTTGGATGGAACTAAAGGGTATTATGCTAAGCAAAATAAGTCAATCAGAGAAAGACAATTATCATATGATCTCTCTGATATGAGGAATTTGAGAGACAGAGTAGGGGGTCGTGGGGGGGAAGGGAGGGAAAAAAGGAAACAAGATGGGACCCAGGAGGGAGACAAACTATGAAAGACTCTTAATCTCAGGAAACAAACTGAGGGTTGCTGGGGTGGGGGAGGAGTGATAGGGTGGCTACATTATGGACACTGGGGAGGGCATGTGCTATGGTGAGTGCTGAGAATTGTCTAAGACTAATGATTCACAGACCTGTACCCAAGAAGCAATGTTTTGAGGGATTTCCTCCCCCTACGCACAATATTGGAAGGGATAAAATTGCATTCCCTCTCTAGGCTTTCCTTGTCCTATTGGCTAATTCAATGGAATATTACTTGTGTGTGATCTATCCAGTAATTGCTTTGGCGAGTAAACATTGCACTAACTTCCAGAAAGACAGGATAGAAAATTAGAGAAACCATTCAATACCTCAGATAATCTTGGGTGAATTACTGAACCACAAAACAGCAAAGACATGTTCCTGAGTGCCCAGTATTCCAAGTCTTCAGATTTGCTAATCAGAAATGCACAGCCAATACTGCCAAATTTTCAAATGCTTTTAGGAAACTGTTTCTTGGCATGAAATGACCCTTTAAAATATTGACAAGGAAGTAATAAACAACTTTACAGTTAAACAAAACATTTCTGTGGGACAGACCTAGGGATTTAGGGACATAGCCTTAGGAACCACCAGTTCAAGACCTTGACTCTAGGACTCTACTGTGCTGGAGCACAAGTATTGAAAAATAAAACAAACTGTCTTTTATATCAGAATGTTCCGAGGCTATGGAGAAAAAAGGAGCACAATACAAATATGCACAGGATATAGGGGCAGCACAGAGGAGGGAATTAAGTCTACATAGGGAAAATACATGTGGAATTAAGTCTACATAGGACAGAACAGGTTACCGGAAGAATGTATTATCTGGGTTTCAAGGGGTGTATAAGGACTCATAAGACATGTGCTTAATGTTGGGAAAAGTGCGTTTCAGGAAGAAGGAACAATATATACAACATTGCATAATGAAATGACAGTCTTCATAGGAATCTGTAATTAATATTGCAGAATCATAAAGTAAGAGTGGTGAGGTGGGAGCCATGGAAGGGACTGAAATCAGAGGAAAGGAGACCAGTAAGACAGAAGCCATACTTCTGACAAGAGATGGTGACTTGAAATAGGGTAATGGAAATAAGACTGGAAGGGAGAATACCCAAGAGAAATTTTTGCAAACAAGCACCAGGACACATATCCACCAATACGGAAATGAATGGGATATTATACAGCATTAAAAGTGAGTGAGCTACAGCTACATGAGTGAATCTTAGAAACAAAATGTTTAGCAAAAGAAAAACGTCCCAAAATGCTTAGAAAAAGATACAAAATGTTCTGAATTTGAAAAGTAAAAAACATTGTTTAGGCATATATGTATGTAATAAGAATATACGTAACAAGAGCATGGAAATAGTAAATGTAAATCAAGATACTGGTTTCTTTAGGATGGCAGTTGGCGGAAAATGTTGAGAAGTTTTAAATTATCAGTAATATTCCAGCTTTTTGGTTGGGTACCAGATTCACAGGTTTTTACCATAATTTAAAAGGGTAGATGGATCGATAACAGTCATTTACGGCCCCAAGACGAAAATGTCATGACCAAATATTCTGTTTATTTCTGTTCTCTGTACTGAGGGCTACAAAAAAGACATATTTTGGAGGTGAAATCAGTTGGTTTCCAGACGTTTTTTAAACCTTAAACCTTTTAAACCTTGGTTTTAGATCAGCTCCTCCAAAGGAAGAGGCCTCACTGTGTGAGGCACACGTGCTTTTATATCCCGCTCTTTTTGCCCTTTGCCCTTGGCCTTCATTGCTTCCCCTCCAAAGGGAAACGGGTGACGCCAAGCGGTGGGGTAGGGGGAGGGGCAGCCCGCGGGTCTAAAGAGTTCCTATTGGTGGGAAGAAGGAGCGAGAAGGAGGCTCGAGCTGAAGCGTGGAAAAGAGGGGTGAAGGGGGAGGGGCTAAACGGAAGGCGGGGCTAAAAGAGCTTAACGGGAGTGAGGCGCAAGTGCAATTGTCCGCGCGTCGCTGCGATGGCGGCGGCGCCGGGCACAGTCACACCGCTGGCGGCAGAGTCTTCCCCTCAGGAAGCTACCGTCTCTGCCGCCTCCTCCTCCTCCTACACCGCCTGCGCGGCGGCGGCGGTGGCGGCGGCAGTGATTGTGCCTGCCTCCTCCGCCACCTCCACCCCTGCCAGCCCGCCTGCCGGTGGCTGTGGCGACGGCGGCGGCGGCTTTGGCGGCTTCACTATGGCGGCTGCGGGGAGGGGGGGCAGTAGTTTTAAAGTAGACACCCGCCCTTGCCTCAGAGAAGGTGAGTTCCCGTCCTGGGCTGTGGGAGCGGCCCCATCTCCTTCGCTGCCTCTCTTCAGCTGGTCCGAGATCGGACTGGGCGCGGTTAGCCACCGCCCCACCCCCCACCTGCTGTGGCGCAGTAAAGGCCAAGCTCGCCCCGCCCCGCCCTGCCGTAGTAGCCCCGAGTGTGCAAGACCGACCGAAGCAGAGAGGGGCTTCCCTACTTCGCCCCCACAAAGGATGGAGGGGATCCCCAGGAAAAGGAGCTGCAGGTATTCACAAGGCAGGAGTTTGAAGGGAAGAGAAATACCACATAGTTTTTCTCCCAGCGAGGGTGCCTCAGTATGGTCTACGAAGCTGAGGTGCGATTTGGTTAAAAAAAAAAAAAGAGAGAGAGGAGGCAAGGTAGAAGTGCTGTGGAACTGGACGGTCAGGAAAAGGGAAGGAGGACTGATGGAGAAAGGGGGCAGAGATTTTTTTTTTAAAGGCCGAAGAAGTAAGAGGGAGGAAACCCCTTTTGGTGAAATTCGTCCTGCAGTGTAGAAACTTGGAGTAGGGTATTTAAAGAGATAGGAGGTTAGAAATCTGGGAAGGTTAGAGTGTATACTTGAGCTTTAAAGATTTTAGGATCATAGGGTCTGGGGGAGGGCGTTGTACTAAGAAAAGAATAAAGGAATAGTGTGGTAGAAGCACAGGTTTCAGAAATCACTTTGGAGAGTTTTCTTTGACTATTTGAGAGTGTGACCTTGTAGAGCAAGGTTTAGGGGCCCATCTTTGAGATGATTTTGATTTTAATAAGTGCTGTTGTACGTACCAACACATACTACTCCTAACATAAAAAGATATTTCTTGGCGATTTCAGTAATAAGTGGTTTCTAGTTCACACAAAATACTATATACTAGTAAACAGCCTACTAATACCAAACTGTAAGTTTTGCCATTGAAATGTGTTTTAAAGCAGTGCTTGAAAATGCTTCTTAGATTATTGAGAACGATTCCACTACAGAAGAGCTCAGTAAAGCTTTTAGCCATCGTCAATTTCGTAATTAACTTCCAGTATTTGTGTGTTACCTTATGTTGCTAACTGGCCTCCAAAGTGAAAGATGTGGACAACAAAATGAAGTAGAATAATTTAAGTTCCTTTTTCTTTGGAGGACACCCCATTAAAATTACCCCATAAAATGATTTTCTCTTCGCATTTTTAAATGGTACATCCCTCTGTGCTATTTCGTAACCTTTCACACCTTTCACTTTGGAGGAATGGCAAAGCAGTAAAAAAAAATCCTTTACAATATTGGTCATAGGCACATTACATAAATGCCAATTACTTAATATGGAAGTCAGAAATACACTGTGATAATGGTTATGTCTTTTTATTTATTAACTCTCTTATTGAAGGCAACTGTTGAAAGACTGTAGTGTCTTTAGTCAGCCTGGATTTGTACAGTTGTTTCAGGATTAAAATATGAAATCTGGATTTCTTTGTTTTTATACCAAACGATGTATAACTAGAAAGAAAGAAAGAACAATTTTTAGAGGTGGTTGAGATCACAATTCAATCTGGCTGTCATGGACTTTCCACAGTATCTCCAGTATTCCAGTATCTCATGGATATCTCATGGAGCAAATGGCTTTTTGCCTGCCGCTGTGACTGGCTTGGTTATAGTATCTTTGTATTTATGTAGGTATTGATGGCTTTAAGAGATAGAAATTCATAAAGTAGCAGCAATACCTTGTAAATACTATTACTAGCTGGCAAAATGAGGAGAGCTCTAGCATAGGCGTCTGGTGCAGAGAACTTAGATTCTGTTGTTCATGTACTAGATTTTGTGACCCTGAAGAGATCACAAACTTCCTGAATTTGGGTTTTGACATTTCTGAAATAGAGGTTTTAGACCAGCCAGACTCCAAGGTTGATTTCAAATCTGAAAATATGAACCATGATTTTGCAGTTCTGCATTGATACTCTCGACGGCATTTCCATGGCTGTGCAGTAGGACAGTAATTCATAAGCCCTAAGAAACTGTGGCCATAGTTCCCATTTGACATTCAGTGAGTAATGAAATCTGTGTTGTTAGTGTTGAGACCATTTACTAGGATGTGAAAAACCAAATATAATTGCTACCTAAAAATTATCTCTTACCATTTCATTTTAGGTAAATATCCTTTGTTAATGTTTCACTCCAAAACAAAACTCTCTTACATTTCTACTTAACAAAAGATAAATATGTGATATACTATCCAAGACATTGTTAGGTCTCAAAAATATTTTTGTTTAGGTATTTATTGAGACTATAAATGGTTGCCAGTAGTACAATAATAGGTAAAGGAGAAGAGAGAAAAATGTTGCTTAATGGTGTATCTTTTGCTTGTTTGTTTTTTGAGCCCTAGTTAGGAAATTGGTCTAAACAGTGACAAAGAATTGTCAAGATTCCAGTTATTATAGGTCCACTCCAGATAGAACCATTAAAAGTGGTTTGATCAGGAGTTTGCTAAACTATTTTCAACTATAGCCAACATCTTTCTTGGGGTTGATAATGAGCAAATGTCAGTGGAGATTAGAAATTGCCAAGCAGAGGAGATGAAAAGCTTTCAATGTTATAAATGGGAAATTGGGTAATAAAAACAAAAGAAATGCCAAGTAAATGGACATATGACAAAACACATACCTACCCAGAATTCATGGTAAGAGGAGTCATGAGATTTTATAGGACACTTCATATTTCATTCAATTCATTTTCAAAAATGTTTAATGGCTCAAAAATGAACTTTCACCCAGTATTGATGTAATCATAGTATAAATCAAAACGAAAACAAATCCCTTTTATTTACCTCTTCCTTTTAAGAAAAATAATTTTTTAAAGATTTTATTTACTTATTTGACAGACAGACCAGACAGAGATCACAAGTAGGCAGAGAGGTAGGCAAAAGAGAGAGAGAAGCAGGCTCCCCACTGAGCAGAGAGCCGGATGTGGGGCCCGATCCCAGGACCCTGAGATCATGACCTGAGCTGAAGGCAGAGGCTTAACCCACTGAGCCACCCAGGCGCCCCAAGAAAAATAATTTTTTTTTTAGATTTTATTTATTTATTTGACAGAGAGAAAGATCACAAGTAGGCAGAGAGGCAGGCAGAGAGAGAGAGGAAGGGAAGCAGGCCCCCCGCCAAGCAGAGATCCCGTTGTGGGGCTGGATCCCAGGACCCTGAGACCATGACCTGAGCTGAAGGCAGAGGCTTTAAACCACTGAGCCACCCAGGCACCCCGAAAAATAATTTTTTAAGTCAATTGTATTTTAGATTGGAGGACATGCTGGCTTTTTATTTAATTAATAATCCGTTTGCATAGCAATTATCCAACAATTACCTTTGTCTCTATATTATTCAGTAAAGTTTCAAGTCCACCATAAGAAAACCTAGTTAATGGCCTTTCCTTCATTTATTCAGGAATCATTTATTTAACACCCGTGTGTGTGTGTGTGTGTGTGCCAGGCACTATGCTAAATGATGAGGATATAGATGAATTAGACATGGCTATATTAAAGAGCTCGATAGTAGTGCTCGATAGTAAAATTATAAAATAAATAAATAAATAACTGGGAAAAATACAATTTTAAATAACATTTGTCAAACTCTTAAACTATCAGAACTGCCCCATTGTTTATTATAAATCTGTATTCTACCCATGGTTTCTTACATACTACAGGCACACTAAAACATATTATAAATGTAGTATCTAGAAAGGAATAATTAGCAAACTGTTAGAATTAATTTTTATTTCTTTACATTTGGCAGGGTGGGGCTGTCTGGAGTGAGGTTAATGGCCACTTGTTCGTTTCTGAACCCCTGTCTTTAATTAGGTGTCAATATGTAATAATACTGATTAAGCATGTCCCCTCCTGTATTCATCACATATCTGTTAGGGTATGAACTTTGATCCTTTTCCACCTGAAACTAGTCTTGTAGATCCATTCACATTTACTAACCTGTTGGAATGAATGGCATGGTACCTTTCTGACACCAAGTAGGTGTCATAGGATCAAGTAAATTACTGGATATACACAGGACTTGAATTCTTTTTTTTTAAGATTTTATTTATTTATTTGACAGACAGAGATCTCAAGTAGGCAGAGAGGCAGGCAGAGAGAGAGGAGGAAGCAGGCTCCCTGTTGAGCAGAGAGCCCGATGCAGGGCTCCATTCCAGGACCCTGGGATCATGACCTGAGCCGAAGGCAGAGGATTTAACCCACTGAGCCACCCAGGCGCCCAGGACTTGAATTCATTTTATAACTTCACAAACAGGCAGGATTCCAGAGCTAATGAGCCACAGAGTGCTTATAATTATGAAGGTCAGGGACTTAGTTTAAATAAAGACAGAGTTAATATTAAACATGTAACTAGTACTCCCAGTTATTTCATTAATTACGCTGTATTTTGTAATTCTTAATATGCTATAGGAAAGCCTTCATTATTTTTTTATTGTAACAATCTGTGTAAAATAGCTTAGCTTGAGAAACTTATAGTTCAAGTACTAATCTTATAAACTGAGAAAGTTTATAAACTGAGAAAATTAAAATGATGATTTCTCTGGTTTATTAATACCTGACTACATCTGAGACTAAGAGTAAAATTTATGTTTATATGATTGCAGATAACTCTTCTGAGCTTTGCTCCATTTTGTCACTTTATTAAAATAGGATGCGAAAACATTTTTTACAATGCTATTTTTTTTTTTTGCAAGATCAGTTGGACTGTGAAATTCCCACTTCAACAAAGCATTAAAGCAGTTAATAGTTATTGCCAAAAACATCTGATGGGTTGTTTTGAGGAAGATATTTAGTGTTTTGTACAACTAAATCTAATTGTCATGCAACAAATGCAAGTAAGATTCCTTTTTTAATTGTAGCCATTTATATATAGAATCATCTAATTTGAATAAGCTTAAACTTGTCAAGATAACCAAAGAACATTTCATTGGAGTGAACAGAGAAAGTTCTTGTACTTAAAACTGAAGGATGTTACAATCTTCCTTTCTTCAAAGATCCTGTATGGATTTTTGTTTTTTTGGATTTTGTTTTGTTTTGTTTTGTTTGTTTTTGAGAGAGAGAGAGAGAGAGAGAGAGAGCCTGCAGGCATGGTGCCTGGCACGCTGCCGAGGTGGGGGGAGGGTGTTGGTGTAAAAAGGAGAGAGAATCATAAGGAGGCTTCCCGCCCAGAGCCCAACACAGGGTTCATTCTCAGGACTGTCAGATCAGGATCTGAGTCAAAATCAAGAGTCAGACACTTAACTGACTGAGCCACACATGCACCCCAGATCCTGTATGGTTTTTAATTTCATTAGTGAGAGTGGACCAAATTGTAGGCATAGATTCATTATTTTTTTCTGACTCACGGCCATAAATATTTTTCTTTTATCACAAAAATCTATTACATCCTAAATATCTGGTGTTGTCTAATAGTATTATAGGAAAGTTTCAAATAGGATAATTTGGATTTCACACTTAATTGCATTTTCGGATACAGAAGTTAAGGGTATTTTACTTTAGCATAATAATGCAACTATTCGGAGTAGATACAATCCAACAAAGTTCTCTAAAAATGAGTTTCTGGGAAGTGAATCCTCTTTGCTTTTTGTTTCATCAAAGGCAGATACTCAAAACAAGCTGAATTGAATATTTTTTATCAACGTAAGGGATTCTAATCCACAGGATGTTAATTATTGGTACTCACATTTGTATTTCACTTACTTAAAAACATCCCTCAGCTGTTACTAATGCCTCTCCTCAGACTTCTGGAACTTTTTCATAGTCCAAATCCACCTGAATCTGGAATCATATAATTTAACTTCCCCAGCCCTTTGTTTCCTATGACCTCTTTGGGCTTTAGCTTCCTTACTTTGAAATGAGAACAGTAGACTAAATCAGTTATAAACTAGAACCAATTTTGCTGCACAAGGGACATGTGTCAGTGTCTGGAGATACTTTTGTTTGTCACAGCTGGGGAGTGCTACCAACTTCTACTTGATAGAGGCTGGGGATGGATGCTGTTAAATGTCTTACCATGCATAGCATAGCTCCTCACAACAATGAATTGTGTGATCCTAAGTGACAATAGTGCTAAGATCCAGAAACGTTGGACTAGATGATCTCTAAAATTACTCTGATCTGAAATAAAGTTATTATAAAGATGTTCTTTCTTTATTTCACAGAGAGAGAGACAGCGAGAGCAGGAACACAAGCAGGAGGAGTGGGAGAGTGAAAGCAGGCTTCCGGCCAAGCAGGGAGCTTAGTGTGGGGCTAGATCCCAAACCCTGAGATCAGGACCTGAGCCAAGGGCAGACACTTAAGGACTGAGCTACCCAGGCACCCCTGAAATTAAGTTATTATATACAATGTTAAGTAAAACTTTGAGCTACTGAATTAGTAAACAAGCATACTTTATCAAGTGATTATGTGTGTTAAACATTTTTTAAAATTTTGTTTCATTTAATAGTCACCATGTCCTGGGAGAGACATTGTGTTTCTGTACTTTTTAGATAAAAAAAAAAACTGGCTCAGAGTGGTTAAACAATTTGCTCAAGGATATACAGTTAGAAGTAGAGATAGGATTTGAATCTGTTTGACCAACTCAAAAGCTTATTTTTCTTCCTACTACCCACTGCTGTAGGTCATAGCTTTTTTGCCCATTCCAAATTATTATGAAAATTTTGCTTTCTCAAACCATGTAAACATTCCTGTAGGAAAGAAAGAAAGAAACTAAACACTTGGGACACCTGGGTGGCTCAGTCAGTTAAGTGTCTGCCTTTGGCTCAGGTCATGATCCCAGGATCCTCCGATTGAGTCCTACGTTGGGTTTCTTGCTCAGTGGAGAGCCTGCTTCTTCCTCTGCCTGCCGCTCCCCCTGCTTGTGCTCTCTCTCTGAAAAGTAAGTAAAATTTTAAAAAAGACTAAACACTTTCATTAATAGAAAATTAGTTGATTATTTCTCTCACCAAAGGCTAACACCATACAAAAATATAATCAAATTGTAGGAGCACCAAATACTTGAACTTTCTTATCAGATCACATTTATGGTTTGTCACAAAACCACTCTTTCATTTAAAATAACCCTTATGAAAATTAATTAATTAATTAACCCTTATAATTGTTATTCAAGAGAGGATCACTTAGGTGATAACAGAAAAACAAAGGTTTATTACTTGCTCATGCATTTTCCTCTGAGTGATAGGTTGACTGCAGGGGAACTGCCTGCCCTTCATGCTGTGGTTGAGGGACAAGAAGGGGCTTTTGTCTTTTATTTTAACTTTTTTCAGTATTTTATTACATTTCTTATTGTGGCCAGATATACATAATGTAAAACTGCCATTTTAAGCATTTTTAAGTGTGCAACTCATTGGTATTACATACATCCATGTTGTTAGGCAACCTTCACCACTATCCATCTCCAGAAATTTTTCATTGTCCCAAACTGGAACTCTGTACAGGTAGGTCATAGTTTTGCTATATGACCATTTTTCTCCAACCTAAAGAATTTTCTGATGTATCTAATTTCTGGAAAATAAAATATTTAAAAGATATTCTTAGTATGTTAATAGTTGACAACCTGAGGAACTGTACTGTTTATTGTGACCACAGAGGGCAGCATTGCAAAGCTGTTTTACTCTCTTAATATTCTGAATTTAAACAGGAGTATACATTAAACCTTGGTTTTATTTCATCTGTTCCATATCCTTTAAGCTGTAACTCCATTATCAGCCTTAGGTCTCTTTCCATTTTGAACCTAGTTTTTGATAGTGCTTTCCTATTTCCTATTGCTTTTTTTTTAATGGTAAAATGCAAAGAAGTGCTATCAGCATGAGAAACTCCTGTTTCAAAGACGGTATATCCCAGTCTTCATTTGAGAGCACACCATTATATCACTAAGATCTTGCGATCAAGCTACACTAAGATGGGCTTTGATTCTGAGTATAAAATCTTTCTCCCCTATCCATATCTCTTTTCCCAATTTATTTTTTTTCTTTTCCAAATTTATGAGGGCATATAAAATTCATATATGTCAGAGAATGAAGAAGAGTTGAGAAGTACTATGCTAGGAATATTAAAACAACATTGGGAGATATTTATCTTCCCATGTTCAAAGAACTTTACTCGCTGCAGATGAAGAATGAAGTCACACTTCACAGCATTTATTGTTTTGTCATTTGATATTCTAATCTACTTACATTTTCAACCCTAGCTCTCCTAACTTCTAACTAAATTAGATTGGAAGATACAGGACCCTCTGCCATAAATTCAGTGTACTCATTGTCAGAAAAGAAAACTGATCCATTTATACCTAAGTTATAACAAAAATAATAACCTAATTTGCTAAAAAAAATTTATTGACACTAACTATAATAACCAAAACATTATATTTAGTAATAGAAGTGCTGTGTATGTTTTTGCAAAGACATGCCTTGGAGAGAACCAATTTTAGAGTTAGGGCATAGATAAGAAAAATGCAGATAATAGAGGAATAGGGGAAGAAATATGGGGACCTTTTGAATTTTTAGGCCCTAAAGTCTGTACAACCATAGCTGCTTAAAACTTCAAATCATCTTTTGCGTTTCCTGATAGACTTATTATTTGGAAGGAGCTAAGATATTTGGTTCCTTCTATAAGTGCCCCACCAAAATTTTGCTTCTTCTATGTATTTCTATCTAAAATACAACATTTTCTTATTGATAACTATCAACCCATATATGGTCAAGTACAAAGAAACTTTACACATGGGTATCTGGAAGATTGTGTTATGTTCTTAGTCATATAGCTAGTTAATAGGGTAAAGGCTAATGCAAGTCTCTCATTCTAGTGCTTTTTACAACCCTTACTGCTTTGGGAATTAAGAATCTCTATAAGACATATTTAACAACCAACCAATAAAAACTACATTTGTTTCAAATTTTGACCAGTATATAAAGAGAAAAGATGTAAAGAGAGTGTGAAGAAGAAAAGGAAAAAGAGGAAGAAACAATTGTCAAGTTTCTTCAGCTATTCATTCCTACCAGAACCAGTTCCAAAGCCCCGGTGAGAACACTTACTTTGTGAGAACACTTATTTTAGTTTGTGTCCACAATAAACATTAGTTTCTGTTCCAGCCATCTTCCTCACAGCCAACATCATTTATTCACATGACCCTCATTTAACATCTATTCCCTGAATTTGGCCTGTCCTCTAGGTCTTCCCCCTGAGACAGGCTGGGAATATCACCAATTTCCTCTCCCACTTTCAGAATTGGCTATAAAGTTCATTCATTTCTGGGAGTCCAAAAATCATGTCTCAAATGGTGGGGATGGGGGTATAGTGGGGTCTAAAGTAACATTTTTTAGCATCTCTTGTGAATTGGACATGTATTTCTTATATATGCCAAACCTAGAGAGGAAGTTTCTCATTCAAGACTTTGGCTTTTTTAAAAAATTTAATTTTTTTTCAGTGTTCCAAGATTCATTAAGAACTAGCTCTCAGGGAGGCACCTGGGTGACTCAGTGGATTAATAAGCCTCTGCCTTCAGCTCAGGTCATGATCTCAGGGTCCTGGGATCTAGCCACACGTCAGGGTTTCTGCTCGACGGGAAGTCTGCTTCCCCCTCTCTCTCTGCCTGTCCCTCTGCCTACTTGTGATCTCTCTCTCTGTCAAATAAGTAAAAATCTTTATTTAAAAAAAGAACTAGCTTTCAGGGAAATCTTTGGCAGAATTAGGCACTTACTAACTATGTAACTTTGGAGAAATTGCTTGACATTCCCAATCTTAAGGTATAATCTTAGAAAGTAGCAATCATTACATTCATGTCAAATTTAGGGGAAATGCAGTTTGAAGAAAATTTGGCAGTGTGGGGTGCCCTCTGAAAAAACAGTACCTCATCATGTATGATTGTTCTCAGCAAAAAGCCAGCTTCTACAAGCTTCCTGTCTACAAATTCAGGATCTAAAAAGATCTTGAAAGGCCAGAATTATTGGTAAAATCTAACAAAGGAGAACTTAAATGAGACAAATATAAGTGTATATTGGGTGTTCTAGGGAGCCATAAAAATTTCTTTCCATATAACTATGTCCTGCAGACTTTAACTAGCTCAAGATGAAAGAGAAGGTTGTATTTTAGTCAAAAGTTAGCCTACCATGAGTCAATAATATGATATTTCCACCAAAAAAATGGCAAAGCTATCTTAGGCTATATTAATAGAAGAGAAATATTCAAAACAAAGGTGAATACACTTAACACTAAGGAACTGTATGCTTAAAAATGGTTAAGGTAGTAAATTTTTTATTATGCATTCTCATTACAATAAAAAATGAGGTGATGATCTCATTTTACTAGTGTGTAGTTATTTTGACCCCATTAGGGTGATAGTGCTTAAGTTACACTTTATGAATTGCTGGGATTTAGGTAAACTAGTTAAGAGGACTAGAAATCATACTGCATGACAGAACTGGGATCAATTCACAAAAAGCTAGGGTGGGCGGGAATAAAGATGTAATGATTCTCTTAAAATATTTGAGGATTGCAATTTTAGGAGAGGGATTATACTTAAAGTGACTTTAAGGAATAGAACTAGGACCAGAGGAAGCTCTGAGACAGTATGAGGCTCAGCAGTGATGCATGAGCATCACCAGGGAACTTGTTAAAAAAAAAAAAAAAACTATGTTCTTGGTCCCCCACCCCAGAACTACTGAATAAGTAGTTCCGGGAATGGGACCCAATAATTAATTAATCTTTTAACAAGTTTCCAGGTGATTCTGATGAACACTAAAGTTTGAGACCTCCCCTCCCCTCCCCCAGCTTCCAGGAAAACAGATTTTTCAATTCAACAGATTCAGCAACAGAATCACCTGGAAAGCTTTAAGAAACGGGGGGGGGGGGGGGGGGGGGGGGGAGGGGGGAAGGCCAAGAAACTATGATGGGGAACCACTCTCAGAGATTCTGGTTAATTCGTCTGGATGGAGTCTGGGTATTGGTATGTTTTTAAAAAAACCTGGAGACTTCAATGTGCAGCCAGGGTTGGAACTACCTTTTTGAAAAGTTGAACCGGTATCACTAGGTAGGCTGTTTAAGAGATTACTTGGGGGACCGTATTTAACAACACAGATTCTTGGGCTTCAACTCCAGAGATTTATATAGATTTGAGGTCGTGCCAAGGAATACTTTTTTTCTTTCCTTCTTGTTCTTTCTTTTTTTCAAAAAATCATTTCAGGTTAAACTAAAGCACAGTTAGCTTGATAAGTATCGTAGATGACAAAATCTGTATATCAATCAGCTTAGTCACCAAATAGATATTGGACAGCCGTTATTTGTAAGAATCTGAGCCTGTCCTGTAGGGCAGTGATTCCCAACATGGTTGATTATCAGAATCACTTGTGGTTGGATTGAACCACCCACAGAGATTTTTAGTTCAGCATGTATGATTTTGGAAAAACTGCATGTGAATTTGATGTGATACCCTGATTGAGAATAATTTTTACATGAAGATTTGTACCTGAAAATTTGAACGTAGATTTAATCATATTTGAATTGATTAGGAAAGCCTGCTATTTAAAGAAAATTAGGGTCAGTCCTCCTAAGTACATTTTAACCTGCATCATCACTCCAGTATCTTCTTGTTAAATTACAGATTTTTGTATACTTTAGTTTTGATTCACTGAAGTCAGAACATCAGCACATTCTTTATATTACAGTCACAAAGAACATCCATTGACAAGTAATTGTAGGTGAATTTATTTGATTTAAGGTCAAATCAGGAGCAACATTTTGTAAGCTTAAATGTGATAGATCTAAAAGCTTATCATATTCATAGCAAGTTCTAAGCTCAGGATTTAATGCCCCTTGGTTTTTATAATTACATCTCTTATGTCCACTTCTTCCTTTCTGTGCCTGCTGCCCCTCCTCTGGTTCAAGCCTCAATGACCTCTTGCCTGCAACTGATTCCTAACTCCTATCCACATTTTGAGCTACTTCTTTTCCCTTTTTGAATGCAGAATTCAATCCAAATGCCCTAGTGAAGACAACTATGATTTGGCCTCATTCCAACCTTCCAGTTATTGTCCTTCATATACTTGCCTCTCCCCAAATCTGTTTATTCCACTTTTTTTTATCTGAATTTTACACATCTTTTAAATCTTAGTTCAAAACCCGTTCTCTAGAAAGCTTTTCTCAAACTCCTCAGCAGGAACACACTGTACCTTGTGTCTTTTATCACATATGACATTTGATCTTGGGATCATAGTTTTTTCTATATGCTAACTATACACTTACTAAATTTACTAAATTGTAAATTCCTTGAGATTAGGAATTCGTCATTTCTAACATGTGGGATAGTTATGTAAAAATGGGGAAAGTAGAAGTAAAACAACGTTTAGGTTTTAGCTTCACCAAATAACACAACGTGACAAGTAATTTTGATTGTACTGAATCCCTATTTTCTAATCTTCAGAATATGTGAAATGCTACTTATCTTGCAGATTTGCTTTAAGGACTAAAGGGATAGGCTGTTGTTTTGTTTGACACGTAGAAGTCTTTCAATAGATGCTCATTCTTTTTTAATCTCTTTCCAAAATGTCTACCATAGTACTTTGAGACTAACTTCAGGTCATCAATGTAGATGATCATAGAACTAAATGATGTCTAAAGGCACTGATAGCCTGAACTAGAGTAGCATTATGGGAAGTGAAAAGGAAGAGATGAATATGAAATGACATTATAAGCTAGAATGGACATGAAATAGTGATTTGCTGGGGACAAGAATGGCTGAGATTTGAGCCTGAAAGATTGTGCCATTTAATAAAGAAAAACATACCAAGTACTTGATTGAGGAAATGAGTCAAAGGCAATAAGTCTAGGCCATACCATTCTAAAGAAAAAGTTATAGGGGTACCAGTAACTTCATGGGCTGCGTGGAAATGTTGTTGGGTACCAGTGGTGAAAGGCTGGGTTAAGATATTTGGCCTTGATATTTCCCAACTTGAGTTGGGAAACACTGAGTTTCAAACATTGAGTATTTAACCTGGGGAAATCTGGAATTTTAAATATTGATCTAAGAGAAATGAATGTTTTATTTTAAGAATTATTGAACCTCTAAATTGGTAGTTTCCTTTTATCTTCTTAAAGGAAACTGTCCCTTGATAATAAGCTATAATGCCAACAAATTATAATATTTACTAATTAAAGGTTTTAAAGGGAAATTCAAAATCTTACCAGTATGCTCCATTGCATATAATAGTTAATTCTGAAACAAGGGAAGTCCTGAAATATATTGTAACCTCTTTACCTTGCTGATTTTAGAGTCAAAGATAAATCATATATTCTAAAACAATCTTAAAAAGTAATTCATGGGCACCTGTGTGGCTCAGTGGGTTAAGCTTCTGCCTTTGGCTCGTTCATGGTCCCAGGATCCTGGGATCGAGCCCCATGTCCAGCTCTCTTCTCAGCAGGGAACCTGCTTCCCCCTCTCCCTCTGCCTGCCTTTCTGCCTACTTGTGATCTCTGTCTATCAAATAAATAAAATCTTTAAAAAAAAGTAATTCAGAGGGGATTCTATTGATATATTATAGGGATACATTTTTAAATGTTTGTCAAGGCATTTCTGACATGTTCCTAATTAAAGTTATTCTTTCTTTTTATTAAACTATAATTAACATACAGCATTATATTAGTTCAATTCTGTATGTTTTTCAGTGTTCATCAGGATAAGTGTACTCTTAATGCTTTTATCTATTTCACCACTTCACCCATCTCCTCTCTGGAAACCACCAGGTTTTGATCTGTATTTAAGAATCTGCTTTTTGGGTTTGCCTCTTTTTTACTTTGTTCATTTGTTTCTTAAATTCCATGTATGAGTGAAATGGTATTTGTCATCTTTCTGACTGATTTAAGTTAGCATTCTGCTCTCTAGATCCATCCATGTTGTAGCAAATGTCAAGATTTCGTTTGTCTGAGTAATATTCCATTTGTATATGTACATTGCATCTTCTTTATCCGCTCATCTATGGATAGATACTGGGATTGTTTCTACATCTTGGCTATTGTAAATAAGGCTGCAATAAACATAGAGGTGTGTATATCTTTTCAAATTAGTGTTTTTGTTTTTTGAGGGTAAATACCCAGTAGTGGAATTACTAGGTCATATGATAATTCTGTTTTTAATTTTTAAAAGATTTTTTCCATTTTATTTAATTTTATTTCTTTTCAGTGTTCCAGCATTCATTGTTTATGCTTCACACCCAGTGCTCCATGCAATACGTGCCCTCCATAATACCCACCACAAGGCTCACCCAACCCCCCCAACCCCTCCCCTACAAAACCCTCAGTTTGTTTCCCAGAGTCCACAGTCTCTCATGGTTTGTCACCCCCTCCAATTTCGCCCAAATCACTTCTCCACTCCATCTCCCAATGTCCTCCATATTATTTTTAATTTTTGAGGAAGCTCCACACTGGTTTCCACAGTGGCGGCACCAATGTTGCATTCCCAACAGTGTATGAGGGTTCCTTTTTCTCCACATCTTTACCAACTCTTGTTAATTTTTGTGTGTGTGTTTTTTTATTTTAGCCATTCTCACAGGTGTAAAGCGATACCTCATTGTCGTTTTAATTTGCATTGCCCTGATAATTAATGATGTTAATTATAGTTATTCTTATCTTGGACAAGCAATTTTTTAAGAAAGCCTTTTTAGTGCATCTAATGATACTGAAAATTAAGCTTAGTTGAAGATATCTGACATAACTTTTAAAATAAAAATCTTTATGTGTGCCCGGGTGGCTCAGTCAGTTAAGTAGCTGGCTGTTGATTTTGGCACAGGTCATGATCTCAGGGTCCTGGGATTGAGCCCCTACATTGGGCTCTGCACTAAGTGGGGAGTCTGCTTGAGGATTCTTTCTCTCCCCCCTCCTTGTGCCCCTCCCCCTGCTCATACACTCACTCCCTCTAAAATAAATAAATCTTAAAAATAAAATTAATATATTTAAAAGTTTTTAAATAGAAAGTTTTACATGTGTTTTGCAAAAACTAAAACAAGATAACATAAAGAATAAAATGTTTATGTTTCTCCCTTTGTTCCTTATCTAGCCCCATTTCCCAGAGTTAACCACTTTTAAATTTAATTTATATCTTTGCATATTTTTTCTACGTGGTGTATAATTAATTTTTGTTAGTGTTGGGAACTAGATGTGTTATATTTTTTCTTCTACAATGGAAACTTTCCTTTGGTAATAAGTTATATTTATAGTTACGTTATATTTATAATATAAGTTATATTTATTGTTATAATTCTATAAATATAGTTATATTTGTAGTTTGCCAACAAACTATAATATTTACTGGTTAAAGATTTTAAAGAGAAATTCAAAATCTTACCAGTATGCTTGGTTTATCAATTTAATGTATCATTGGCATTTCTCTATGAATATGTGGTATCAACTTATTCATTTAAATAGCCAAATGGTGAGCAAAATTTTTATGTTTTGTGATTTATACCTTATAGATAAATAATAAATTTTGTCAGAATACATTGCAGCTATTAAGAAACTTAGAACTGTAGACCTCAAGTGTAAATGCAGAAAGCTTCAGTATGTGTTATTACTACAGTGAGAAACACTATAGCATAATTTCTAGATGTTATTACATGAACCTTACTTTGAGGGGCTTATGTGAGACATGTTTTGCCAGATGGGTATGCAGTCTTTTTACAACAATGGAGGATGTCTGCCCACTGTGACCAAAGTTTCTTTGTGGTTCCAACCACAAAGAAGATAACATTGGAGCCATAGCTGTCACATAGCCATAGTGACAGTCTTAATGCTTTATTAGGATTATCTCTTGTAAAACAAAATTCCAAGGCTGGGTTTTTTAATCCTGCCTTTCATTATTGGTACTCTAGATCACCCCGTGAAGCTCATGAAGTTACTAATAACCCCATAACTTTTCCTTTGGAATGATATTGCCTAGACTTATCATACCAACTAACTCTTCTTGTATCAGAGATTAGAAATTTACTTAATATACCCATATTGAATTGTATCCTCAGTAAGCAAAAAGCTATTACTGTAGTCTCATAGGCACTCAGATTTGAGGTGACATAAGAAATAAGATAGTTGAATGAAAATGATACTTCCAAATATTCATTAATGTGATATACAGTCTCACCTTCTTTTATTTTATTCATAGATATGATTTGGAATGAACAGGAAAAGACTGAACTTTATACAGATAACTTTTGTAATATATGTGGAGTAGTGCTACAGTTTGAATCACAAAGGATTTCACATTATGAGGTAGGTTAAAAATAATGGGACTAGAGTCTAAAGGACTCTATTTTATTTTATTTTATTTTTTATGGTTTAATGTATACATGTATTTATTTATATATTTGTTTATCCTCATTTATATTTGTTTAGACTCATTTAAAGGAGGTTTCTAAATGTAGCCAATAAACTTCCTATTTTATTATTTTTGATTCTTATGAAAATCCTGCAAAGTAGGTGATATTATTTCCTTTTGATGGATGAGGAGACTGGCTCAGAGAGGGTCAGTAACTTATTAGCTTAAGTTTGGGGGATTTGGGTTTAAAATAGGTCTTTTTTTTTTTTTTCTTTTTTCTTTTTTTTTTCCCTTTTTATTTATTTTTTTTTTCAGCGTAACAGTATTCATTCTTTTTGCACAACACCCAGTGCTCCATGCAAAACGTGCCCTCCCCATCACCCACCACCATGCTTAGTGAAATAAGTCAATCGGAGAAAGACAACTATCATAAAATAGGTCTTTTTTATTCCAAAGATTCTTTCCTTTTCTTCGCACCATTCTGCCTCCCTTTGTAGTCATCAAGCCACTATATCCTTCATGTCCTTGTAGTAAATAAAAGAGAGGCATTATAAAGCTTGAGTAGAAGGGATATTATAGAACTTGAGTCTTCCTTTATAGTAAATCAGGGCTATAAAAACAAAATGAACCAGTCTTGCACTTCACTTAGCCAACATCTTTTTAAGCAGAACCATAGAATTCTAAAGCTAGGAGAGGGAATATTTAAGGTTCTTACTCCTTTGGTTTATTGATTTAAAAACTGAGACTCAGAGGGGTCATGATTCTTCATAGCATCATTGGAATGACCAAGCTTAAAAATGATTTCTTCTGATTTCAAGTCCAGTGTTCTTTTCTTTCATTTGGTGTTGCCCTCCCCCACCCCATTTCTATATCATAGGATGAGCTATTGGATTTCTTTCATATCTACTGTCTGGGTTACCAAAAGTACTAGATAAATTTACTTTAAAAAATACAAAGTCAGCTTTACTTTTTAAAAAGCACTTCATCTTGTCCATTGCAAACGTTATTGGCAGCTATATTTCAGTTCTCATGTTGACTGGGATTCAATTACTATAATTACAGATAGGGAAATTTTGTTGGCTATGGATTGAGAGGACCTACATTCAGGCTTTAACCCCATCATTGTTGTGTAACCCTGGGCAAGTCACTTTGCTTCTCTGAGCATGTTTCTTGAACCTTCAAAATCGGGGTGGTAAAATCTCACTTACTAGGCTCATGAGAATTAAGTGAAATCAAATATGTGACAGTGCTGAGTACATCCTCAGACCTCATAGTTCAAAGATTTGGAGTTAGTAAAGAGATACACAGAATCAAGGGGCTCTGTGATAACTGTGATTCAAACCATTTGAATTTAAATTTGAGAAAATAGCTTTTTGTGAGCTTATGAAGTAATAGTGTAGAAAATACACAAAAATATGAGAAAATCACATTCAGTTATAATTCTGTCACTTGTAGATAACTCTCATTTAACTTCTCTTTTGCTGATATGATTCCACTATGCTTTCTGCACGCACATGGGCACAGACACACACTTTAACAAAATATAATTTTTATATGTTGCTTTTTATTCTTTATTCATGTAAGAGCATGTTCTGGACACCTGTCCTATTGCTACATCTTTTTATTTTTCTGTAATGTTTTAATGGCAATAAAGCATTATGTAATGTTATAGCATTTTTATTAATAAATATTTATTAAGAACTACCAATACTTCAGAACTTGGATGGTTATAAGGATTAAATTGTAAATAATACAATGTTCTTATCTTCAGAGAATTCTGCAAATAATGCAGGCAATAAAAATACATTGCAAAATAAAATTTATGATATTAAAAAGCAAATATAAATAAGTTTACACATTGTATAATTACAAAATATTTGCTACTAGCCTATAGTTAAAAAGTTGGCACTTTATAAAATGATGTTGATATTTAAAGTATTGCCAATTCTTTGGAAACCTTTGAAAGGTTATACATTTTCATAAAGGCTGGGTTTTTAAAAATATTTTATAGAATTCTGAACCTTTGAAAAGCTATTCTGCTCTGGGAAAATTTGGAGAGAGCAAAGCTAGACTTCCTAAGAGCCAAGTTTATTATATTATGAAATAAGTTCTTTTAAACTGAGTTGTTTAGATTCCAAAGTACACTTTTGAAAAGCAATATTGTTTTAATAAGAATAGAAAATGAGCTGTACATGTTTCTTAAAATTCCATTTGTTAAGGATTTTATTATAGATTTTATAGGCTATCATTTTTTTCTTTTTTTCAAATTTTTATATAATCCCAGTTAGTTAACATACAGTGCAATACTACTTTTAGGTGAACAACACATACGGGGGCACCTGGGTGGCTCAGTGGGTTAAGCCACTGCCTTCCGCTCAGGTCATGATCCCAGGGTCCTGGGATCGAGCCCCACATCGGGCTCTCTGCTCAGCAGGGAGCCTGCTTTCCTTCCTCTCTCTGCCTGCCTCTCTGCCTACTTGTGATCTCTGTCTGTCAAATAAATAAAATCTTAAAAAAAAAGAAACAACACATACGTACAACAGCTGGTGCTCATCACAAGTGCATTCCTCAGTCCCCATTACCAATTTAACCCACCCACATACCTCTCCTCTGGTAACCATCACTTCGTTTTCTGTAGTTGAGTTTATTTCTTGGTTCATCTCTCTCTCTCTTTTTTCCCACTTTGCTCATTTGTTTTGTTTCTTAAATTCCACATGCGAGTAAAATTATGTGGTATTTGTTTTTCTCTGATTGACTTATTTCATTAGCATTATACTCTCTAGCTATAGCCATGTCATTGCAGATGGCAAGATTTAATTCTTTCCTATGGCTGAGTAACATTCCATTGTGTGTATATGTGTGTGTGTGTGTGTGTGTGTGTGTGTGTGTGTGTGTATACACACACACACTACATTTTTATCCATTTATCAGTTTATGGACATTTGGGCTCATTCCACAATTTGGCTATTATTGATAATGTAGCATATTTTTAAATTTAAATTTCAGTGCCATCTGTTAGTTTGGTGCTTATGATTATTAAATCATCAAATCAAAATTATACATAACCTTCCATGTATTTGAAAGCATTTCCATACACATACTCTACTTGAAAAGATGATTTTTTTCCTCTTTCATATACAGCTTGGTTAATACTAGCAGACTATCTCAGTGTATAGTATTTATTACATATGTAAAATAGAACAGTACTGTTGAACTTTTGAATGTTTCTTAAGTTATTTAAATTCCAGTTAGTTAACATAGAGCATAATATTAGTTTCAGGTGTACAAAATAGTGATTCAATACTTCCATACAACACCTGGTACTCATCACAAGTGCATTCCTTAATCTCCATCACCTATTTAACCATTTCCCCACTAACCTCCCCTCTGGTAAGCATCAGTTTTTTCTCTATACTTAAAACTGTTTCAGGTGGTGGGTATTATGGAGGGTACATATTGCATGGAGCACTGGGTGTGGTGCATAAACAATGAATTCTGTTACACTGAAAAGAAATTTAAAAAAAAAAGAATCTGTTTCTTGGTTTGCTTCTATCTCTCTTTTTTCCCTTTTGTTAGTTTCTTTCGTTTCTTAAATTCCACATATAAGTAAAATCATATGATATTTGTCTTTCTCTGACTTATCTTCCTTAGCATTATACTCTCCCTCTCCTGCTCCATACTTGTCATTGCAACTGGCAAGATTTCACTCTTTTTTTTTAAGATTTTGTTTATTTGTCGGAGAGAGAAAAAGAGAGAAAGAGGGAAGGAGGGAGAGGACAAGCACAAGCAGGGGGAATGACAGGCAGAGCAGGCAGAAGGAGAAGCAGACTCCCTGATGAGCAAGAAGCTTTATTCAGGACTGGATTCCAGGACCCTGGGATCATGACCTGAGTTGAAAGCAGACCTTTAACCAACTGAGCCACCCAGGCATCCCAGATTTCATTCTTTTTGATGGCTAAGAAATATTCCATTGTATATATATACCACTTCTTTATCCATTCATCAGTCAATGGACACTTGGGCTGTTTCCATAATTTGGCTATTGTAGATAATGCTGCTATAAACATAAGTGTTCATGCATCCCTTTGAATCAGTATTTTTGTATTCTTTGGGTAAATACCTACTAGTGCAATTGCTGGATCATAAGGTAGTTTACTTTTAACTTTCTGAAAAATCTCCATACTGTTTTCCAGAGTGGCTGTACCAGTTTGTATTACCAACAACAGTGCAAGAATGTTCCCCTTTCTCCACACTCTTGCCAATACCTATTTTTTCTTGTCTTGTTGATTTTAGCCATTCTGACAGATATAAGGTGATACCACATTGTAGTTTTGATTTGTATTTCCCTGATGATGAGTGATGTTGAGCATCTTTTCATGTCTGTTGGCCATCTGGATGTCATCTTTGGAACAATGTCTATTCATGTCCTCTGCCCATTTTTTAACTGAATTATTCATTTTTTGGGTGTTGGATTTGGTAAGCTCTTTATATATTTTGGATACTAACCCTTTATCAGGTATGTCATTTGCAGATTATCTTCTCCTATTCCGTAGGTTGCCTTTTTGTTGTGCTGATTGTTTCCTTCACTATGCAGAAGCTTTTTATTTTGATGAAGTCCCAGTAGTGTATTTTTGCTTTCATTTCCCTTGTCTCAGGAGACATATCTAGAAAGAAGTTGCTAAGACCGATGTCAAAGAGAAGGTTACTGCCTGTGTTCTCCTCTGGAATTTTTATGGTTTCAGTTCTCGCATTTAGGTCTATAATCCATTTTGAACTTATTTTTCTGGATGGTGTAAGAAAGTAGTCCAGTTTCATTCTTTTCCATGTTGCTGTCCAGTGTTCTCAAATGACTCCAACAATAAATGCTAGAGCTGATAAACGAATTCAGTAAAGTCTCAGGACACATAATCAACATACAGAAATCTGTTACATTGCTATACACCAATAACAAAGCAGCAGAGAGAAGTTAAGGAATCAATCCCATTTACAATTGCACCAAAACCAATAAGATAGCTAGGAATAAACCTAACCAAAGCAGGGAAATACCTATAGTCTGAAAACTATAAAACACTGATGAAAGGAAGTAAAGAGGACACAAAGAAATGGAAATGAACCCACAGCTGTAGGGGCAATTAATCTTTGACAAAGAAGTTTTGAGTTTTAAGGATATTGCACTTATTAAAATTTCCCTTTGTATTTTTATTTAGATGTTTAAACAACCATTTTTTGCACTTATATCATATAGATATGTCCCTCCATTTTCTTTGAATACCTTTAAAAGTTCTGTTTCTCATGTTATTTACTCATCTAGTATTGAATTTTGCATATGGAGGAGGGTGTATATGACAGTTTTTCATACAGATAGCCAGATGTCCCAGCACTGTTTATTTCACAGTCCATTCTTTCTACATTGATTTGTGTGGCACTTCTGTCATGTACTAAATTTCATATATATATTCTTGAAGCTATTATTCTGTAGCATTGTATTGCTTTGTTTGCCTTTCTGTACAGTAGTTTCACCTCATTACTATAGCTTTAAAATAAAGATGTGGTGGTGAAATTTTACATGAAAAAAATCATCATAAAGTTAAAAGACAAAGTGCATATTGAGTGGTATTTATAACAAGAGATAGGACTATATATATAAAATTTTATCTCTTTTAAAAAGGAGATCTGAAAGAAAGATAGCAAAATGTTAACATCTCTTAAAGCAGAGTGGTGGGTATGGGCTTCAGCTATATTATTTCCTGGCTTTTCTGCAAGATGAGTATATTTCATAATTTAAAATTCTATAGATAGTGATTATATCACAGCATGTGCTCAGGAATACTAGTTTCCCTTCTACCTACACCAACATTTTTGTTATTCTTATTTATTTTGTTACACATTTTTTGGAGATTTTTCTAATATGCTTAACTTAGAAGGTTTAAAATTTTCACACAAAAGAATTTTGAGAGGTAAGCAGTACAGGGCTGCTATGACAGTTCCATGACAACAGTTCCATGATATCATCAGGAACCTAGGCATTTTCTGTCTTTCTGTTCTGCTGAACTAGTTTTTGTCCTCAAGATCCCCTATAGTCCCAGATGACTGCTGGAACTATGATCTTAATTCCAGAAACAGAAGGGAAGAAGGTTGGAAGGGCTCATCCCTCAGCCTGTTAAAGAGATTTCTCAGAACTTCTACCCAATAGTTCAGATTGTATCTTATTGGCCAGAATCTAGTCACATGGTTACATTTTGTGGAAAGGGAGGCTGAAATGTGCAGTCTTTTAGCTGGGTATATTGCCCAAGACATGTAACTAAGAAGAAGAAATTTGATATTGGGAAGCAACCAGGAGGCTCTGTCAACAACATAAAAGTTATTGATTTCTAAATTATAGCATTTTCATTATGAGATTCAGAGATTTGAAAAAAGCATGTGAAGCTCTTTTATAAACATGGTACAACACCACATATATTACAACTCACAAGTGCTATCCTCAAATCCAAAGAGGTGTAAACTCGGGGTGCTTCTTTTATTGCATAAACGAAGTCATATTATATCTTTTTTCAGAGTGAAAAACATGCTCAAAATGTTAGGTTTTATTTTCGAATGCATGGGGAACAAAATGAAGTGCCTGGTAAGAAAATGAAGATGGATGTTAGGAATTTTCAGGTAAGTGGCCTATATTGATGTTGTAATTCTAAACTTTGAATTATCAAATAATTTTAACAAGATTGTGCTTATTTCAGGTCCATAGAAGTGAAGTAGCAGACAGAAATAAATTTTGTGATCTCTGCAACATGATATTTAGCTCCCCAATTGTTGCTCAGTCTCACTATGTGGGAAAAGTCCATGCTAAAAAACTGAAGCAATTAATGGAGGAGCATGATCAGGCATCTCCGTCAGGATTTCAGCCAGAGATGGGTAAGATTACATTCACCTCTTTAGCTTCAGTACAGGGTCTCCTGATCATTTTTTTTTTCCAACTTCGCTATCCATTTTTTTATTGGAGAGCCTTTCACTCTGGAGTAATAACTTGATTCTTCTTCTTCTGCCCAGTTAATCTCTTTCTGTGTCTTTGTCATTTAATATGGAGATTATAATTGATAGCTGAATTTTAAGAAATGTTATGACCTTTCCCTTTTAGTTTATTAAATACAAATGAAAGCAGGTGATTTGCTATGCTGCTATGAAGAAACAACAAAAAGCAGCCTGGGCTCTCCATTTTCTAATCAGATCATAAAATCTTACTTAGCTCCTTCTTCTTTTCCTTGCCATCAATCTCATTTTTTCTTCTTTAGTTCTTCCTAGAACATTATCTCACATATGTGTTCACACCAGTATTTTCACTATAATATAGTTATGGTATAGTGTTTTCTGACTATAACTATAAGGAAAAAAAAAGTTACAGAATCTCCTTCTACCCTGATAGTTCACTTCTTTCCTCTTATAAATATAAAGTGCCACCAACATCATCAATTAGTAATGGGTACTTATTTTATGCTAGATCACAAAGACACACAGAACTATAAAACATTGTCTCTTTCCTCCTTCCAGTGATGTTGAGTCACCAGCACATGAGATATCTAACCTAAAGATCTTGCTTCTGGCCTAAGGTGGCAGAGTATACCCTGGAAAACTGAACTTGTATTTTGAAAAATTTGTGTGCTAGAATAAAAAATGAGATGATTAATCCTCTGTAAAAAATAATATACTACATTCTCACTAGTTTCAACACTTTAGGAATAAGGCATGCCTAGTATGGAAAATTTACCAACATTAATTTCTAACTCATATGGGAGGCCTCACCCTACCTTAAAACATACTGTTTTCTTAATAATGACGAGCACTGGGTGTTACACACAACTAACGCATCATTGAACACTACATCAAAAACTAATGATGTACTATGCAGTGGCTAACTGAACATAATAAAAAAATAAATAAAAGAATACTGTGAATAATAATATAAAAATTAAACCAGAATTATTTTTAAACTTATTCTAGTCTGTCTAATTTTTGTGTATTTGTTTGTCTTCCTATCTTCTAAAGAGGGTTGGAATCAGTATGTCCTACAATAGAAAGCATCTTGTAAAGTCTTGTTTCCAGTCCCCCAAATTCATCAATTTAAGCTCATGTGGGATACTAAATGTAAGAACTCTGAAGTAACTACAATTGTAGAAACATATAATTTTATAGACTTAAACAACTGCATAAATTTTATTTCGATACAAATACCACAAATCTGGACTGGATAGACTTACTGGGGTACTCAAGAAAGACACCAGCTTAGAAGTTGGTACCATCTGTTTTACCCTCACTAATTTTAAGAACCATCCTATGCTCTCATGCTTTCATTGATTATTCCAATAAATATAATTAGCCAATGCCTGATGTTGAATATTCCTTCCTGTACTTAATGCTGAAGAAACGTGGTGACAGACTTGTATTCAAATTTCTATTCCCACAGAAAAGTAAATTCTTTTTAACCTGAGTGCCTTTATCCAACAGCCCTGTATGGAAAAAAGCCCAAAGATGGCAATTTTCAAGGAATTCTGAATTCCCCTAATACTTTGTAATGAATGCAGCTCTAATAACTGAATATATGTTGATGACTTCTCATTACAACTATTTCAGCAGGTGTGCCTCTTACTACTTCTGCACAATCAACTTTTCTGAAGCCCCTTGCTGTCAAGCCTCCTCCAGGTGGGATTAAAGACAAGACTATGCCTTCCTCTTCCAGCAGTGCTTTGGATTTGAATAATCCAAACAAGTATTGCAAGCTCTGTCCTGCTTCCTTTAATAGTCCGTTAATGGCCCAACAGCATTATGTTGGGAAAAAACACAAAAGAAATGAAGCTAGAAAGAAGTTTGTAGACAACATAAGAGAGAAACCTCTTCCAGCAAAATCAGATGCAAATGGTAAACAGTAAAAATATCCCAAAACTCTTTCATAGGAAGTTTATATTTTATAAAACATACTGACTTATGTATATATCAATTTGCAGGTTGATAGTACTGATGGTATTATACAATTTTAGATGAGTAAGGACTTCAGAGTTCATCTGGTTCTGTCTGTTGGTTTTCTAGAAAATGAGACTCTGAAAAGTTTAGATGACCTTTATTAATTATAGGATCAAATATAGGTATCCCCATGTCCATGTTATGTCATAGGTACATAAGGAAGTATTTTTAATTAGTGCCGTGTGCTTATATTATTCAGTCACTAAGTATGGCTTAAGTATCTCTAGGGTGCTAGGCTAGTCATTGTTGGGAATACAAATGAGGATATACCATTTTCCCTGAAGGAGCAAGTGTATAAACTTGCTGAATTTATAACACTTAATTGCAAGAGGCTACAGACATGAATTTTTGTGTACATATTTTTTGGTAACTAGGGGAGTGAAACACCATGGTTCAGAAAACCTTCATTGAGGGAGTATATGATTTAGAGTGGTAGAAGTGGGAAGGAGAATTAACAGAAGAGCTAGAAAGAGTGGCAAGAATTCAGGTGCAATAAAGATTCTGATCCTGACTGGAATAATCCACTTGCTCTTCTAACCATATTTTTTTTCATTTTCCCCCCACAGGCACCTTCTCACTACTAGTGTATTTTATTCCCTTTTCATATTCTCTCTTCCATCCACTTCTTTTCGTCCACTTGCTGTTATGTTTCAATTCTTTTCTTACTAGACCTTTCTTCTTCATGTGAAAATGTTCATTTCTCCCACCTTGAAGCCCTATTCTTTGTCATATGTAATTCCTTATGTTCTGGTTCTTCTGTGTTTCTGTTTCTTTTCTGTTTTCGTTGGGGGATCTTTTTTTAATGCATTACCTAAATGTAGGTGTTCCTGTGGCTCCATTCTTGACCTTACTCTACAAACATGATCTAAGCTGTTCCCCTGATTTCATCTCTTATCTGTATGCTTACGACCTTTCTGTCAAGCTTTGAATTCATATCTCCTACTGGCAGCTACTGCTTTACCTGGATACCTCATATCATTTCAATTCCACTCAAGTCACTTGGAATAGAAACCTGTAGTTAACTGTGAATTCCCCAACACTACCTTCTTTACTTTTTATATCTAATGAAACACCAAGCCATGACTGTTTTACCTGTTCCCTTATCTCCAGCCCTACTTCTCCCATACTAGCTCAGGCCCTCAACATCTTCCCTAGAGCTTTGCTACTCAAAGTGTGATTTGTGGCTAGCATCATCAGCATCACTTGGGAGCTTGTTAGAAAAAAGAATTTCAGGCCTCACTGCAGACCTACTAAATCAGAAACTGCATTTTGACAAGATCACTAGGTGATTTGTTCTCTCAGAAACTGCATTTTGACAAGATCACTAGGTGATTTGTTCTCACAATAAATTTTGAGAAGCATTGTTCTAGAATATTGCCACAGCCTCCTAACCACTCTCCCTACCATCAGTTTGTCTCTCCAAATCTACCCTCAATTTAACCATGAGAGTGTTTCACCTAAAGTGCGCATCTTTCCATGCCACTCCCTACTTTAAAATCCTCACTTGATTCTCCTTTTTCTGGGGATAAAAATCTAAGTTTCACAGCTCTTTATCATCTTTCCCTGCATATCTTCTCCAGGCTTATCCCCTGCTACTTCCTGTCATATCTTTATAGGTCAGAACCAACAAACTGCTTATGGTTTCCAGAAACCATTATCCTATTTCTTGCTTCTGTGCCCTTTTTCATGCTGCCTTTTACCTGAAACATCTCCATGTTCCTCTTCATTATCTAATTCCTACTCATGGTGGGCGCCGTGGCTTAGCTGGTTAAAGCGCCTGTCTAGTAATTCCTACTCATTCTTTAACATACTACTTCCTGGGAAGCCTTTTCTGTTCCTTCAAGACTTATCTTCGTGCTTCCTTAACCTGCATGTATAATTTTCTCTTCATGTGTCTTTATCTCCTACTAGAATGTGTAAGGTCTTTGAGGGAAGGGATTTCACCTAACTCTAATGTATTTCCAGTGCTAGCGATAGAAACTGGCACAGAGTAGACCTCCCTCAATAGCAATTAGTTTAATATAGAATCAGTGAACTACTAATCTTGATATATTGAGTGCTAACCCTGCGTTCATACTATTTAAATTTCCTAATTAACGTGATTCAACATATTCCAAAAAGTTACATAGAGATCCATGTTTTTATCTAGGAATTTGAAGAATGTTGATTTAGGCAAAAGCAGAAATAAAAGTGGTAGAGTTTCAGAACACTAAAAAGAAATAAAGTGAAAAAAAAGTGGTAGAGCTTCTAAAAGTAGTAGATGTTTGGAGAAATGACAAGTTTAACTTGTTAGGTTATTTTTCCTATTGCTAGGGTGAAGATATCTGAAATAAGTACCTTCTAGTTTAAAGGTCAGCATTAGGTAAAACTGGAACTGAATCAATTATGATAAGTGTGTATAGCCTGGGAAAGTCATGTTACCATTCTGAAGTTTCAAGTTTATTAGAATAAGGGAAGGATTTTGGTGAAATTTTCATCTGGCCAGGGAGGAAGGCTGACCATTAGCATAATAGAGCTCAAAGAACAAATTTCCAGCCCTGCTTTCGACTGTTCCATTTTAAGAACAGTAAACATTTGAGGATTAAAAAGTAGCTGGAGAATTTAAATCAGCTAATGAGAATTTCAAAGAACAGAACAGCAGAAGTCCATATTATAAGTAAGCAAGTGGTAAGACAGAAACAATTTGATATATGACAATTTGACTATTTCATTCATCAACCCATCTTCTCCCTTCTTTCTGTCTCTGCCTTTTTTTCCATCTGTTTTGTTTATATATGTTCCTACTATACCTAATCTCTGTCTTTCTTCATCATTCTCACTGCTTTCTTCATGTCCCTCATCCAGCCCAGATCTTATTAGCACAGGAATGGCTACCATAACGATATGGAACTAAAGTATGTATGTATTTTTTATTTATTGTATTTGTTTTGTTTATCTTACTAATTTCTAGCTTCATTATTGCACTTAGATATCTCACCTTTACCTGTAACTCAACATACCTAAAATTGAATTAATAATCTTCTCTAAAACCAACTTAATTTTCCCAAGATTCCTGTCTTTGCCTGTTGTACCATTTCTTAGTTACCTACATTTTAATCTTTGAGGGCATCTTCAACTACTTTATTTTCCTCTATCTTGTCCATCAATAAGTCTTATCAAGTCTTATTAGAACTATTTTTCCTTTCCATTACATTTCCACTATCATCATTTCACACTTCAATTCTGTAACAACCTCCTGGTGGGTCTTACTTATACCTCATTGTTACTCTCTTATTCTTCAGTAGCAAGATTTCAACCCTGGATCAGTTCCACATCCCCATTTTCTACTTTTACATTCAGGATACTGAGTGATGCTGTGGAAAATTATGTAAAGCTAGAGATTATGTACCTTGATAGAGTCTTGGAATCCAATCTCTGTGGACTTGTCCTGTTTAACCCTTTACCTTTTCCTTCACTTTACTCTCAGCAATGATTTTAAAACCCACACCACTGTCCAGGACTCTCTTCCACTCTTCTGTGCTTCCCCCTCTCACACCTTTCAGATAAACTTACCTCCCACATTCAATCAGTCACCAAGTTTTGCCAGTTTTTTCTTTTTTCGTTTTTCCAGTTTTGATGGTATATTTCACCAATCTCCCTGCTCCTGTCTATCCCTACTGTGTTCTATCTCATGCCCTCCTTATCTCTTGCTTTGTCTAGTTATTTATATACATGTGGTCTCCTTACTTTGAGGCTTGTGCCTCTCAAATTTATCCTCCATATTGCAGCTATAGGAGAGATTTCTCTAAAACACACAGCTGACTATGTCACTTACTGCTTAAAGCATTTCAAGGTTTCCCAATACACAGGATAAAAAGTATAGGCTCCTTAGCATAACACTTAGATCTCTCTGACCTGACACCCTTTTGCCTCTCCCATATTGTCCTGTTATATTTTATTCTACAACAATTCCAAATTTTAAGAAGTTCTTATAAACACGTCAGTGTTTCTGTCATGCTAGTCCATCTCCATAAAATACTATTCTCAACTCTTTTCAACAAGATAACTATTGTTCATCCTTCCAAGTTAACTAAGGCATCATCTCTTCCAGTAGCCTTCTTCAGACCCCCATACTGTGCTAAGTGTCTCTGCTTCTTTGAGCTCCCATAGCCTTTTTTTTTCCATTTTATTTATTTTTTCAGCATAACAGTATTCATTCTTTTTGCACAACACCCAGTGCTCCATGCAAAACGTGCCTACCACCTGTTCCCCCAACCTCCCACCCCTGACCCTTCAAAACCCTCAGGTTGCCCCAACCTCCCACCCCTGACCCTTCAAAACCCTCAGGTTGTTTTTCAGAGTCCATAGTCTCTTATGGTTCACCTCCCCTCCCCAATGTCCATAGCCCGCTCCCCTTCTCCCAATCCCACCTCCCCCCAGCAACCCCCAGTTTGTTTTGTGAGATTAAGAGTCATTTATGGTTTGTCTCCCTCCCAATCCCATCTTGTGTCATTTATTCTTCTCCTATCCCCCTACCCCTCCATGTTGCTTCTCCATGTCCTCATATCAGGGAGATCATATGATAGTTGTCTTTGATTGACTTATTTCACTAAGCATGATACGCTCTAGTTCCATCCACATCGTCGCAAATGGCAAGATTTCATTTCTTTTGATGGCTGCATAGTATTCCATTGTGTATATATACCACATCTTCTTTATCCATCAACAGATGAATGGAGCTCCCATAGCCTTTAAGCATACCTCTTACCTTTTACCAAATGAGATTGAAATCCTTTATTTATATGTTTCTCACTTGCATTTGTCAGCAACCTGCCCATTTTATCCATCTTGTACCCGTAGATTCTAGCGTGGTTCTTGGTGCCACATAGGGGCTTAGTGTTTTTTGAACAGATTATTTGAAGTCAACACATCATGCTCATTGCTGTCTCTCCCATATCTGATACTGTTTTCTTCCCCTGGAATGCCCTTATCTGCCTTCCTTAAAATTCAAATCCTTCTTATCCTCCAAGATCCATCATAACTTCCCTCACTTGTCTGGCTGCTGATATTCTCCCCCTCCTCTGATTCCTCATAAACTTCACTGTTCATTGAGAGTTACGCTAATTATAGCCCCTTAAATGAATTAGCCTCCTTGAGACAAAAGATTATATTTTATTCTGCAATATCCATCTTAGCACTTTATATGGTAATAAGTACATAGTTTTTTTATTATTTGCTAATTGTTTATTGAAAAGAAGAGTCATATAGAAGGATAAACATAGATTGAGAGATATGTTTGAAGTCACTTACTCAGTTGTACCTCAGATTCCTCAGGTGTAAAGTGAAAATAAGGCTACTTCACAGGATTTTCAAAGGATGAAATGAAACAGCACAGTACCCATCACAGAATAGGTACTTAACAAATGTTACCTTTTTTTGCAATGTTTGTTCTCCTGTTGTAATTTAAAAACAGGTAAAGTAGACTTTTTCTACTTTTCTTCATAAAGTAAATTCACGTTAAGCTGCACTTTTCTTTATATGAGGCTCTCAATTGGTTATTTTCCATTTAAGCTATTAGACAATGGTTCTCACCTTGCCTACATGTTAGAATTATGCAAGGAACTTTTAGACATCTCAGTGCTCAGGCCATCCCACAAATCATTTAAATTAGAATCCCTAGGACCTACACATTAGTGTTTTGTTTTCTGTTTTTTAACTCCCTAACTGATTAGGATATAGAGCTAAGATTGAGAACCACAACAGTAGACTATAAAGATACATACTTCCCCAATCTGTGCTTTGAAAACAAAGATCTCAGTCTGGGCAGTTATAAGATAGAGCTGTGATTAGGAGAAAAATAGGCACCACAAGTGTTTGGTTATGGAAAATTCTGAAAGGTATGAGATTCAAAGAAGCTTGAGTTTCTGAATGAAGTCAGAAATAAGGAATCCTAGCAGAGCTGAGGGCAGCAGAGCTGGACAGGAACAAGGAGCAGACCAAGATGGAAGAATAGAAAGTATAAGAAACAGAGTAGATTAAAGAGATTTAGAGTATACTTACCTTGGTGAGCATTAAGTAATGTATAAAATTGTTGAATCATTATATTGTTTACCTGGAACTAATGTAACACTATATATTAATTATATATCAATTTAAAAAGGAAAAGATAAACATAATGGAGGCAGGTTACAGAAGGATTAGACCAGGAATTTTGATCTTGGAGCCAATAAATAGGCTTCATATCTTCACAGAAAGTGTTTACGCCATATTTATATATTATTTTTTTAGATGTCTATATCTAGAAAAAGATAAAGAATATCAGTGTATGAAAAAGACAAGAGCTAAGGTTATAGTAATCAGACCACAGAGTTCCAGAACTGCCTCTGGACCTTTTATATGTGACCTGCAGCTTCTCTAAACCCATATATTACCTATATTATAATCTTCTGATATAATTTGTAAAAAAAAAAAAAAAACAAAAGAGGAACTGAGGAGAATGTTATATATACTGTATACTTTATAAGCACTGAACAAATATGTAAAACCCCTGAAATCTAATCTGAGTTTATAACCATAATGAAGATCATTGGCTCAATATTAGGGCAGTGGTGCTCAATGGCTGTATAAAAAAATCATCTAAGAACGCTTTCAAAATTAAGAAAGCCTGGTTCCACTCCTAGAGATTCTGATTTAAACGGTCTGATGTGGAGCTGTAACATGAATATTTTTAGTTTTCCACATGATTCTAATATGTAGCTAGCATTGAGAACCACTAACCTAGAGGAAGTCAGGATTCCTGCTTAACTTGCATAACTTCAGTGCTCTCAAAATGTATGTTGTTGGCCAAGCAAATCTGAATGTTAATTTTTGTACTTGTTAAATAAGGATATTAATATTTTTTTGAAAAGTTTATTGTGAGCATGCATAGTCCTGGCTTTAGACCTTGGCTTTGCAGGAAGTCCAGCATCTTCATGTTAGATAAACCTCAAATCAGGAACTGACTGGACCACAAACAAACTTGGCAAACACTGATAAATAATCAGAGAACAAGAAAGGTATTCCCTTAGTGTATTTCTCATACATTCTCTAAGAATAATTACCTGAGCTATTGTTAAAATACAAATTCCCTCTCATAGAGACAGTGGATCATGTTCTCCAGGAGAGGGAATTGGGGGTCTATATTTAAGTAATACTCCAAGTAATTCTTAGCAGAGAAGTCTGGGAAACACTGTCATTTAAGTTAATACACTGTCATTTTGGTATTGATTTATGGTAGGAGGAGATAAATATTTTTCCAGTCCTCAAGGTTTTTAAAACTTGGATCTATCACCCAGGTATCCCTTTTTTAGGATCAAATAATATGGGAAACCAAATTAAATCTGTAAGTGACTTGGTGAGCATGAAATCAGAGCACTGGCAGAGAGGATAGTTATGAGGAATCATTCATTCAGTCTTTGGCATAACCTGCTGAGTTCTCCTGGGCCCACTAGAGTATCTGTCAATTGTAAGCAGACTCCCCATGTTCTTCCAAATTATCGTATTTCTTTCTCCTTGACAATATTCTCTTGTTTCTATGAATGATCTTTCCTTGGACAAAGCCAGTATTCTTGATAATGATTAATTTAGCATCCTTTGGTGATTAAATTGCTGTTTGATTTAAAAGATGACCTCTCTTGACTCTAAAATTACTGCAGCCACCAATTTATTGCCTCTTCTTTAGGGTGGGATTGTTTCATATTTGGCTTATGAAATTTATTAATTTGCTACTTCTGACCAAAGAGGAAGTGGAAGAATAATGAAGTTAGGAAAATAAAGATTAATTTATCCCCTGCTTTCAATTCTACCTAAGAAGCAGAATAGAAAGGTAGCTGGTATATCTATAGTTCTTGATTCTTTTGAAGTGGTAACTAGTAGTTTTGTTTTAGAATCTTGCTTTCAGCTTTTATCCTGAGAGTGGGGCTCACTGAACCTCTCTCCTATCTAAAATCTCTCTGTGGAAATTACTTTTGGTAAACTAATGCACTACAGTGATTTCAGGTAAGAGAGTAAAAATTTGCTTTTGTTTAATCTTTTGGGACCTTTCAGGTTTTTGTTGGGCAGAAAGAGAATTAGGAACAAGCAGAAAGGTTGGTTAAGGGATTAAGAGGTCGGGCATACTAAATTTGATGTGCCTGCTGCACTTTGATGTAGAAACAATAGGCAGGCAGATAGCAGTTTCTTAAGAAAGAGTCCAAGCCTAGAGAAGCAATGTGATGTAGTATAAATAATTCTGGGCTCTAAATTAAGAAGTATGGGCGCCGAGAGGTTATCTCAATTACTAACTGGCTCTTTGACTTTGACCAAGTCATTTGACCTCTCTGGACCTTATCTTCAAATTGGGAAAGTTCAGTAGATAATCTCAGTAAATTCCTGTCCAGTTCTATGATTCCAAATGTGTCCACATTGACCTGCTTAACTTGGACTCTCTATTTTTCAGCATTTAGTATGAGAACCTACATTTGCCATATTTGTAATATCACCTTTACATCTTTAGAAATGTTCCGGTCCCATATGCAAGGAAGTAAACACCAAATTAAGTAAGTATTTTTTTTTTACCAAAATGCCCCTGTGACACCAAAGAACAGGGCTTCTGTCAAGTACCCTTACATGTATTTTTTTACAAACTTTCTAGGCATTCATTTCCCTATGAGTTGATACTGCTGTAGGTGATGGCATTTGTAGGTGATAGTATTTGATACTGCTAAAACTGATGGTATTTGAATCCCCTAAGGACTTTCCTAGCCATGATAGTATACTGGCAGAGCTGGATAATTGGCACCCCTGCTGACCAGACAGCATTGTCCTTTTCTGGAGAAATGCTGAAGGATCATTCTCATTGAGCCATACAAACTCAAATAAGTCTTGGAAGGTTGCTTAGTTTTGGAGATACAGTGATCTGGTCATCATCCTTCTAGCAAGGTACAGTGGTTAAGAACAAAGGTCTTGCTGTTGGACAGATCTGGATTAGAATATCATATCTGTGTTTCTAACAAGTATATAACTTTGGGCAGCTCCAATATGAAGTGGTTATAATGAAATGTTAAAATTATTTGTAAGGTGCCTGGCCTGACATATAATAGGAGCTCAATAAATATTTATTCCATTCTATTTTATTGTTTTAAGGAGAGGATTAAATGTACAATAGGGATTGGATAAGTCAGGTAGCAGGACAGAGGGGCACTTAACTATTGTATTTTTGGTTTGTTGCTTTAAAAATCAAACCATAGGGGCGCCTGGGTGGCTCAGTGGATTAGGCCGCTGCCTTCAGCTCAGGTCATGATCTCAGGGTCCTGGGATCGAGTCCCACATCGGGCTCCCTGCTCAGCAGAGAGCCTGCTTCCCTTCCTCTCTCTCTGCCTGCCTCTCTTGTGATTTTTCTCTGTCAAATAAATAAATAAAATCTTTAAAAAAAAAAAAAATCAAACCATAGTGTTTCTGTCACATTATTTTATTCTGGTAGAAAATATTTCTACTTTGAGTCTGAATACTTAGGAGCTTAATTGTCTGATTAATCTTCATTTAGACTCTTTATTTTAAACCTCAGAGTTCCAGAATAAATAGCCACTACATTTATAGATCTATACAAGAAGCTAATTAAAACTTCTAAAACAGGGTGACATTCAGATCAGACCATTTTGGGACACTAAATATTATTGGTCCTTTCCCACATATCCCAACATGCCTTACACTTTAAGTACTAAGACAGTATCAGCTATGTCTACATCTTTGTACCCATCTTCCCTTTTATCTCAGCCCTGAAAATTTTTTTGTGTGTAAAAAATCGTGAGGTACATGGGAAGTATCTGACTCTCCCTGCTTGCTGCTTCTTTTTGGCATAAACAGTGATGATTTATAGCTTTTATATTACAGTAGGTTTTTTAAAATTTGCTTGGGATTTTTTTGTTTTTATTTTTCCAAACTAATCTTTTTGAAAGCAAAGAAAATATTCAGAATAAAATAACCTAGTAACAAGAACTTTCTGCTGTCTTCTTTGCAGAGAATCCATTGTTACCAATCTAGTGAAGAATTCAAAGACACAAGACTCTTCCCAAGATGAATGTACAGATTACATCCAAGTGCAGAAAGCCAGAGGACTGGAATCCAAGACTTGTTTCAGAAAGATGGAAGAGGGTTCTTTGGAAACCCGTGGGTACAGGGAAGTAGTTGATTCCAGATCCAGATATAGAATGTTTGAACAAAGACTCCCATGTGAGTCTTTCCGGACATACCCACGATCATACAATATTTCACAAACAGGAGAAAACCAGTTACCTCGTTGTTCACCAGCTCATTCAAAGAAGACCTATGACTCTTTCCAAGAAGAACTGGAAGATTACATCAAAGTGCAGAAAGCCAGAGGACTAGATCCAAAGATTTGTTTCAGAAAGAGAAGAGAGAACTCTGTGGAAACCCGTGGGTACAGAGAAGTTGATTCTGGACCCAGACGAATGTTTGAGCGAAGATTTTCACTTGAGACTTCCCAGACCTACCAACAACCATATAATATTTCACCAGTAGAAAGCCAATTACATCACCGGTTACCAGCTCATTCAAAGAGGACTTATGATTCTTTCCAAGATGAACTTGAAGATTACATCAAAGTGCAGAAAGCCAGAGGATTAGAGCCAAAGACTTGTTTTAGAAAGATTAGTGATAGCTCTACAGAAACCCATAAGTACAAAGAAATGGTTGATTCCAGACCCAAACATAGAATGTTTGAGCAAAAACTCCCATTTGAGGCTTCCCAGACCTATACAGGATCATACAGTATTTCACAAGCAGTAGAAAACCAGTTACCTCATTGCTTACCAACTAATGACAGCAAACAGAGACTAGACTCCTTGACCTCTTGTCAGCCCATCAGAGACTATTTCTCAGAAAAACCAGTACCCCTTAGCCTTAGTCAGCAAGAAAATAACTCTGGCCCATACAGTGTAGAATCTGAAGTTTACAAGCCTCTCTCTTCAGAAAACAGTACCAGTGACCATCAAGCAGGTCATAAACGGAGACATCAGAAGAGAAGAAGGCACCTGGAGGAAGGCGAAGAAAGGCCAGAGAAAGAGCAGTCCAAGCATAAAAGGAAAAAGAGTTGTGGGGATACTGATCTAGACAAGGACAAGAGCATCCGACAAAGGAAAAGAGAGGGAGATAAAGTCAGTGTCAGTTCAGGAAAGCCTAAACATCGGAAAAAGAAAAAAAGCCATGGTGTACCTACTGAGAAAGAAGAACGTAAGCACAAGAAAGAGAAAAAGAAATCTGTTGAAGAAAAGACAGAAGAGGAAATGCTTTGGGATGAATCTATTCTTGGATTTTGAGCTTTTAGTTTTGTTTACCCAAAGATGAATTGAAGAAATAGTTAAGAATATGGATTTAGACAAACAGGAATATCTAGTAAAGAAAAGGAGCAGTGGATACAGTCAGTGTCAGTTTAGGAAAGCTTAGTTTTTGTGTGTGTAAATTGAAATTGAGTTGAAAGAAGAAACAAGCTTAAACCTACCCTCTGAGAAAGAACATAAGAAAAACATAAAAACACAACAAGAACAAGAGAAAAGGAAACCTGTTGAAGAAAAGACCACAGTCAGTGTTTTGGGAGGAGTCTGTTTTAGGAATTTGAACATTTCATTTTATTTGCCTAAGGATGAATTGAAGAAATCAGTTTAGAAAATGGATTTAGATAAAAAAAAACAAAAACATCCAATGAAGAAGAGAAGAGGTGAATATGGTCATTGTCAATTCAGGAAAGCTTAGTTTGGGGGCAGGGTGTAAAAACTGAAAATGAATTGAAAGAAGAAACAAGTATAAACCTAGCCTCTGAGAAAGAACAACATACCAACACAAGAATAGAAAAGAAAAGGAAACCTGTTGAAGAAATGCTTTGGGATGAATCTACTCTTGGATTTTGAACTGTTTTTAGTTTTGTTCCCTTAAGGTTGAGTTGAAGAAATAAGAAATAAGTTGAAGAACTTGGTTTCATGAAATTATTATTTGAATTTTCCTAAGTGAACAGTTAACTTTAACCTATAACAAAAGCCAAGTGAAGTAAAAGTATTCAATATGCCTTTTCCTCAAGTTACTTTTCCTCATTTTCTTAAAAGAAAAAATATGTTTCTTACATATAATGTAATTTTGTTTAATGGGGTTGTCCCTACTTCTGTTCATCAAATTGCTGTGGTGGTGAATTATTTACCCATGGGAGATAATTTATTTTAAATGAGAGAACTACCAGGCATTACAGAATCCATTTCTTGTTTAGGTTTGTGTTAGTGTTGTTGATATTTTATTGTTGTTGTTGTGTGTTTATTTGTTTCTTGGTTTTCTTCAAGAAAAATGTATGAAGCGATTTAGACTGATTTTTTTTGTTAAATCTAATTTGCAGTGTATTTTTGTATTTTCTAAATCTGAAAGTGAAAATGAAAGTCTATAGTAAGTTTAGATGATATATAGTTTTAAAAAGCTCTCAAAAAGTACTGATACAAAATCAGTCTATATTCTGCAAATGTTTATATTATATTAAAGTGTTTTAATTTCTACATACTGTTTTGTGTAACCAATCATTTGCCAGCCAAAGATGATTTTATTTGGGGAATGAGAGGAGAAACAATTATGCAGTTTGCACCCCTTAGGAGATCACAATGTGAGATTGTAATAATTTCATTTATTTCACATCTTGCTTAGTAGAAGCAGACTTGAGTTCAGTTTTAAGTTAAAAAATTCGACCAACTAAATAACTTGAAACTGAAGAAGGAATAATTTCCTAAGTGGGAGAGGGCTGTGAGAGTACATTACCTTTAAATTGTTTCATCTTGATTATTTTTTTTACACTGGTGCTCCCTTTTTTTATGATTAGCACCTCGATCACCATGGTACAGTAGAAAGAGTAATACTGGGAGTCCAAATCCCAGGATTCTGGTCTCAGTTGTACCATCAAGTTGCCTTGTGACTTTGTGAGAATATTATCAGAATCCAACATGGAGTCATCAGGAATAGGAAAAATAGGCTATAGTATTCCCTTGATGTGTTAATCTTATCAAAAAGGTAAATAAATTTAGATGGTAATGTATCTGCATGTAGGCAACACATTTAATAGTCCTTTTCCTTGAGATTTTGTTGAAATGGTAAATGTGAGCTGAAGCATAATATGATTGATTGGGTTTATACCACGTTGGTATAGTCTGAAAGGGAGATAGTTCTCAAATTAACTTTTCTTCCACAGGACTTTGGTTGGTGTAAGATTATTCGGTGCTACACTACTACTTCTCTTTTTAACACATCTGGTATAATGGTAAAAGGAGAGGGGAAAGAACCAGAACAGAGCAAATAGACTGTGAATTAGCTACACAAATAGCAAGATCTTTTTCTGAATTTGGCAAAAAATGCAGCTCTTTTCCACAGAAAACGCAAGACAAGATTATTGAATTGTAAGCATTTTTAGAATTGGTGAATTATTTTGCAGAAGTCCATTTTTTATGGAAGGGTGGAGGGTAGAAATTCAAAACTATACATCATCAGAATATTCACTAAGACACCAAATTTCTATTATCTTTTCCAAATAACTTAAATAGATCAATGATTTATTAAAATTAGCAGCACACGATTTCATCAATATTGTGTAAATCATAAAAAATTTTAACATTAAAATCATTTAAATTAGGTGGGGTGGCAAGTTGGGAGAGGGAAAAGTGTGTGCCATTGACTACATTCTTGGGGAAGTTACCAGGGACTTGCTCTAGAAATTGGTTTCGAAAATTTCTAGGACAAAAACTGTTTTGACAAAAATAAAGTTTAGGGGCACCTGGGTGGCTCAGTTGTTGGACCTCTGCCTTTGGCTGAGGTCATGATCCCAGGGTTCTGGTATTAGGCTCCCTGCTCTGTGGAGAGCCTGCTTCTCCCTCTCCCTCTGCCTACTGCTTCCCCTACTTGTGCGCTTGCTCATGTTCCCTCTCTGTCAAATAAAATAAAATCTTAAAAAAAACTTTATGTTAACTCTATCATAAAATTAGTTTTCTATTAACCAAAAAGTATTTTCTGGTTGAAGCTGGAGACAAAGACCTGGAGTCTGACTTTGGCAAATTTGTTCTGCTCTTAACTTCTGCCTCTGAGCACTGGGAGGTGACAATATAAATCAAGATATTTAAATATATATGCAGATCCCAAAATCATCTCTAATTCTGGAGTTGAGGCTGAATCTAGCAAGACAAAATTTAGTAGTGTTACTATTAATGCATTTGGCTGTAGACAATACAAAAATATATTTGAGGGGGCATAGTTTTAGGATATTACCTGTGAAAATGTTGAGATTTTTATTACATGCTTAGTTTGAAAGACTAATATGCTCATCTAGACATAAGATCACTTATGATTTAAGACAAATAGTGTTCAGACAAGTAAATTAATAGCACCTAGCTTCATAGGTATATACTCAATAGAAGGTTGGGGGGGCAAATTTGGGCTGAATTTGGAAAATAGTTTTCAAAAATTGCAGCTTTAGGGGAAAAATGGAATTGACTGCCTTGTAATATGCATACCTTAAACAAATTATAAGAGCTGACTGTCAGCATTGAGCCAGGAAGGAACCTGGGGGAAAAAATGAAGAGCATAGATTCTATTCCACAAAGAGCTCACACTCTAACAGGGTAAATGGACCAATAAATAGGAAATTGCAGTATAAATTTGATAAAGTCTACAATAGGAGTGCTGAAGGATGCTGTGGTTAGAAAGGTAACAAGCTTAATGGAATGGGAAGTGGGCATTCAGGAAAGACTTCCCAAAGGAAGTGATATCTAAGCAAAACTTTTCCTCTCGGTTCAAAGACATTTCTTTGCTACATCTACCACTATCTAATAGGTACTAAACAATATAGATAGCTACATAGAGTGCCTCCTGCCATTACCAACCATTCACCTCTCAGTTTCCCCCATTTCTGTAAAACTGTCCAATTGTTCAAGCCAAAAACTATTTTTGAGAACCTCTTCACTTTTACATTAGTCCATAAGCAACTCTCCTTGATCATATCACCAAAATATCTCTCTTGATGTTCAATCTCTTCATCCTCACTGCCACCACTCCAAACTGAGATATCATCTCTTGATAAAACTAGAATAGTAGGTTTGAGAGCAACTGAAACATTCAGAGAAGCCATCAGAGGTTCTGAATTACAGATGAGTGGGAAAAAGCTACACAGAATCAGCAAGAGATCAAAGAGTGGTGCGGTGAACTAGGCCCTTGAGGATTTCAGAACTATCCATCATAGTATTTTCTACAGAACAAACCCACACACAAAGAAAACTGCTAGTTTCAGAAATCAAATGGAACAGGACAGAAACACCGTGGGTAAGGAGAAAGGAAAATTCAAATAGTAGTGGATAGGGAAAGAATCCAGAGAAAGAAGATCCCAGGAAGTATTATGAACAGCAAAATAAACTTCTGAAGGTGAGAGTAGCACCTTGGAAAGCCAGATCTAGTAGAAAATGAACACACCAGAAAAATGCAGATACAAATTAAATGAAAACTAACCTAACCCAGTATTTTAAAATGAGCTGAAATAAAGAAAACATTTATGAGCTTTGATAAAGAGCATAAATTCAGAAATAGAATCCAGAAATAGACAACAGAAAAATGTAAGACAAAACCTGACAGAACTAAGTAAATAAATATAAGAACAATTGGAAAATAAACTGCCAAGAATACAAGAGAGAAGAGACACTATGTTAAAGATAGGGAAATAAAGAATAGAAAAAGGAAAATAAAGGCAAGTTTTTGAAAATTATATAGATTGATAGACCAAATAAAGGATAGCCAATGGGAGATAAATTTGTTGTAATGGAACTCTGTTTGTGCTGCCCAAACCACCCCTGCCCCCTTCCCACCATCTCAGGTCAAAGACACTCATTTCCCCAACTTTTAGGGAATTGGCCTTGTCTGAAGGGAACAGTGTCTTTTAAGATCATGCCCTCTCCTGGGGACAACCTGCATCCTTTAGTGAGATAATGTAGATGTATACAAAGGCCAAGATCTCCTGTTTCAAATTTGGGCACCTCTAAAAGACCATCTTAGTTCCAGAACTCCCCATGGGATCAGCCAAAACCTTTGTTGTAATTATACTACAGTTCAATTTCTCTGCTAATCCTGCTTCCCTTACTACCTCACAGCGTTGTTCTTTTGAACATGCCCCTATAAATTATCTACAAACAAATCTCTGTTTCATCATTATTTTCCCCCAGAACCTTACCTAAGACAGGTGGTATCAGGAATAGTCCTAGCAAACAGACTCCAAAAATGGGATTTGCAGAGCAGGAAGTGAGGATCCTGTCAATCATGGCAGTTGGTAAAACACTGGTAGAAAGTAGTCCGCGGTGTGCTACAACAGTATAATTGTTAAAATTTTCACCAGTTATACTAGTGAAAAGGAAGGCATGTGCAAATATACAAGGAGTTGAGAGGATCGGGGCAAACAGCAATTACATAGAATCCACTGGCTCTTGCTGAGTGATATTCACGTAGTGGAGAGAGAAAATGAAAGGCTTAGAGAATTACCAATTTAAAGTGAAATATTAAAGTCAGAAGACATCTTTGATAGCATATAAAGGGATTTCCAGCTCTATCTTGAAATCTCATCTCCCATGGGTCTTCTATCTTGAAAAGGTGGACCAATTCTAAGATTGCCAGAAAAATAAACAGAATGCCCAGTTAAATTTGAATTTCAGAAAAAGAGCAATTTTTTAGTATAAATATGTCCAATGCAGTATTCGGGACATAATTACACTAAAACAGAATTTCACTATTAATCTGAACTTCAAATATAATGGGATTTTTAATATTTTTTTATTAAATCTTGACAACCCTACCCATTTCTTCCAATTGGTTGTTAGCATTCCCGTTGCCTGAAGATGCTATTTAGCCCTCTGCCTTGCCAAACTCATCCCCTCCCCTAAACATAATTACACTAAAACAGAATTTCACTATTAATCTGAACTTCAAATATAATGGGATTTTTTATATTTTTTTTATTAAATCTGACAACCCTACCCATTTCTTCCAATTGGTTGTTAGCATTCCCGTTGCCTGAAGATGCTATTTAGCCCTCTGCCTTGCCAAACTCATCCCCTCCCCTAGCATCTATCCCCATGATTCCTGCTGGCCAACAGACTGATAACTATAATCAAACCACAACCTAACCTGGCTTGAGAAGTGTTGATCTGATCAGGGTAAAAAGGGTCTATGTGCACTCTAAACGAAGGAAAGTACTAGGAGAAAGCTTTCTGGGGCTGAGCTCAGAGGCCAGAAAAATTTGTGAACAGACTGTAAGAGGGCTACGTATTTCCAGGAAGAGCCCCATAATACAGGGAGGTTAGAAATAAAGATAGAGAAAGCAGCCTACTGAGGGTATGTAAGAGAGAATATGCACAGGGAGAGTAGGATAGACCTGAAAAGCTTTGACAGAGAGAGTTTTGGTTTTTGCCTGTTAAATTACAGGAGTCACTGAAGATTTCTAAGCAGAAAATCAAGAGTTGGACTGGATTGGTCTTAAATTAGTCTAATGTGTTCATTTCAAAAAATTGTTAGTGTGAAGTTGGGAGGGTGGACAGGGAAACAGACACAGAATCTGTATGGTAATCCAAATGTAATATCAGGGACTAAGGTGATGTCAGAGAAAACTGGGAGTAAGAGACAGAAAAAGACTATGAAGTTCTCTTGTAAAGACTCTGAAAGACTAGGACTGGGTCATAGATGTCCAAGAGAAATGCAAAACTTAATTTCAGACAGGCTAATTTCACAATGATTGATACCAAGAAAGTCAATCTAACGTCATGATGCCATGAAAGGAAAGAGATAGCCTTCAGACTGAAAGAAGCCCAATAATATAATCACAAGCTCTTGTTCCTTGGGACTTTTTAATCAAGTCCAGGGAGGATTAAAAAAATTTAAGTATATAACAATTGACCCATGGGACTTGTCAGTGTAACTTCACTGTGTACCTCAATTTAAGATAAGCACTAAGAAAACAAATGTTTGGGAATAGCGATAATCTGGAATCTGGAAAGTTAGAAAAGGATTTTCCACAGGACTGCTAGTCTAAAAACAAAATAAAATTATTAGTGTAAACTTGCTAAAGATTTGTCTATGTTTCCTTCCTTTTGCTTTTATTTTTTTAAGATTTTATTTATTTATTTGACAGAGAAAGACAGCAAGAGAGGGAACACAAGTAGAAGTGAGAGAAGGAGGAGAAGCAGGCTTCCCACCGAGCAGGGAGCCCAATGTGGGGCTCAGTCCCAGGATCCTGGGATCATGCCCTGAGCCAAAGGCAGACACTTAACAACTGAGCCACCCAGGCACCCCCTTCCATTTGCTTTTATATAACTTTTCCTTTTTTAAATTTTTAAATTTTTTCTATTATGTTATGTTAGTCACCATACAGTACATCATTAGTTTTATGTAGTCTTCCATGATTCATTGTTTGCATATAACATCCACTGCTCCATGTAATATGTACCCTCCTTAATACCCATCACTGGGCTAACCCATCGCACCACCTCTCTCTCCTCTAAAACCCTCAGTTTGTTTCCTGGAGTCAATAGTCTATCAGGGTTCCTCTCTACTTCTGATTTCCTCCCCCTTCAGTTTTCCCTTCCTTCTCCTAATGTCCTCCATGCTACCCCTTATGTTCCACAAATAAGTGAAACCGTATGATAATTGTCTTTCTCTGCTTGAATTATTTCACTTAGCCTAGTCTCCTCGTTGATGCAAAAGTTAGGTATTCATCCTTCCTAATGGCTGAGTAATATTCCATTGTATATATGGACCACGTCTTCTTTATCCATTTGTCTGTTGAAGGGCATCTTGGCTCCTTCTAATTTTTAGGTATATTATAGCAAGGCTGAAAAGGGAGAATTCGTGAAATCTTTAATTGGCTCACTGAGGGTAAACAGTGTGTCAGGGAACTGTAACTGTAATTCTTTTCAAAAGATTAGCTGTACATCTATCTTACTGCACCTGTTATATATACAAGTCAAGGAAGTTTGTTAGAAAAAAGGAAGTGTATCCATCACTGCCCAAAGAGACAGAAAAACAGGACGTATGTAGTACTCTTTCCCTTTAGTTTAAGAAATGCTCTAAGCAAGAGGTTTATTTGGATCCTTGAATTTTCAACCACCATAAAGTGGGTGAATCTATAAATTCTATAAAGGGACATTTATGGGGAGAAGTGAGAGCCATGGCTTATCAAGCTCTCATATATCCTGAAATACTGCATGAAATCACCAAGAAAGTAATCCCCATTATGTTTTTCTTTTCCATAGCTGATAGCACTTTTAAGAGGTTAGGTGGAGTAGGGCTCATTCCCATCCCAGAAAAGAAGAAAATTCTGGCTTTATAGACTTCTTCAATGCATACATAGTGAAATCAGGAGGTGATTCCTCATGTTTTCTCTGAATTCACTTCAGTGTAATGCCTGTTATTCAATAACTGGCAGAAACCTATTAAATGTGCAGGTACCTTCTAGAACAGCAGGAGAAGAAAAAGTCCTATACATTATGGTGAAATGACATGGAGTATTGCAGTATTGGATTCAGATTCAGAAGACCTAGGTCTAAAAAACCACTCTCACACATATTTGCTTTAAGGCAACTGGAAACAGCTCATTTAGCCTCTTGCAACCTTATTTTCCTCATCTATAAAATGGAGATTTAAAGAAACTCATCTCACAAGGTTATTTGAGGATAAAATTGAAATAAGATAAGGTGTCAATACACATTTGACAGAAACCGAACTCTCAATACATATGGATTAAATTAGAATATCAAGTAGAGAATATCAGTTGGGAGATCATTACTAAATGCTACATTACAAGGTGGTGACCCCAAAAAGTCCTTTCCAGTGGTCATAGCTGTCCAAAAGCAAACTGGCTTGTCTCAAGAGGTAATGAATACTGCCAGTGTTCAAAGGCAGACTAATTATTAGAGTAGGTTGTGTGGGGAGCTCTAAAGAATTACATGTAGGGTTCAATACAAAACTTACTCTCATTATCCCTCATAACTTCAGTCTTATTTTTTCTACCTTACTTTCCTTTATCTTACAATTTCATCTCTTAAAAAAGTCTTGTCATCAAGCCTATATCTTTATAAGCTGCCTTGACATTTTTAAATAACAAACAAATTTCACAAAAATTGTAAGTGGAATTGAATCTAAGAATTAACATTTTTGTGGTTTCATTTTTTTGTCCTAGGAGAGATTTTTGTAGGGAAAGTGTGCCTTCAGAGAAAGTGAGAAGTTTAGGCTATTGCCTTATGGGTAAGCATTTTGCCATCAGCTATGACTTTATAATAATGGACTTATAAATTAATAATTATATTGTCACCCATTGGTTAAGTTCAAGCTTATAAATCCTTTCACATTCCACCTTTATTATCCCAAGTTCACAGATGAGCAAAGTAAGGTTTTTAATGATGTGCCTCAAATCACACAACTTCCTACCTGTAGGCAGTTAATATCTGTAAATCCACTGTAGTGTGTCTAATTTGTGAAACATCATATCCCTTGAAGAAGGCACCACTCTGCAAGAGTAGAATGCCATCATCTACCAGATGTCATCATCTACCAGCATATGCCAATGCCCAAAGTATCTGGAAAGAAGAGAGAAATAGTCTTTTCTAAAGTGTTCTTCTCCCAAAAGGAATGAGACTTTCAATTTCATCAAAAAAGGTTTAGGGGCGCCTGGGTGGCTCAGTTGGTTAAACAACAGCCTTTGGCTCAGGTCATGATCCCGGAGTCCCTGGATCAAGTCCCACATCGGGCTCCCAGCTCCAAGGGGAGTCTGCTTCTCCCTCTGACCTTCTCCCCTCTCTCTCTCTCACATAAATAAGTAAAATATTTAAAATTCAAAAACTTTAAATCCTATAGGCTAAGGACTGTCCTTTGTAAGGATGCAAACACCACTCAAGGGGTAATTTATTCAGCCATTACCAGCCACTAATTTCCCCCATGGAAAAGTAGCAAGAGAGAAAATAGAAAGTTCAAGGAAATTTTCAAGATGAGAGAGAACTGGAACGAGATTTGAGTACCAGTATTGAGCTAGGCACTTTCACATTGTTATCTCTTTGAATTCTTAAATTAATTCTGAAAACCAAGTGGGGAAAAGAGGGAAATTGAATCTCAGAGAAGTTAAGTCCATTGGCCAAGATCATAGAATTAGGGTCATACCTGGGAATTGAATCCCCATTTTTCTGACCTCAGAAGCTGATCTGTGCCAGGAAGCTCATTATTCCTGGAGAAATGTTGACCCAGAATGCCCTTCGGGTACAAAGACCCTAGATAGACCCTGGGAGATCTTATCCATTAGACACAGGAGGCACAATGCCTAAGTATCGTGTAATTTTTAGGAGTCCATGAAAATGGTTTAAGGAGGTGATGCCACTCAAAATGGCAGAGTAGCTAACTCCAGGGCCCGGCCCATCTACAAAAGCAACTATTTTTGGCAAAAACTGTTAGACTCAACTTTCACAGAATTCTGGAATCTAGTCAAAATAGTAGAACAACTAGAGGAAAGCTTAATGAAGAAAGAAGCTGCAGCGTTTTAGTAAGAGAGAGTGGTGATATTTTAAATACCTCTCTTACCATTCCCATTCCCCAAATCAGCAGCAACCATGAAGACTCCTGGTGCAGGTTACTAAGTGCCAGAGGGAACAGTACAGACCTTATTCTCAAAGAAGGGTGGTTGTGTGTTTCAGTGTTTCAGCTCCACTGGCAGCTCCTTGAAAGAACATTTCAAGGGCTTGCCATTGTTTCTTTTTCCTTGGAGAGTTCCCAGGGCTGGAGTGACTGCCCAGGCAGCATTTGCTGACAGCACTTGTAATGGTCCATTTTATGTACAAACTTGGCTGAGCCATGGTGCCCAGATATTTGGTCAAACATTATTCTGGATGTTCGGAAATCGGTTAGAGAGGGAGATGAACCATGAGAGACTGTGAACTCTGAGAAACAAACTGAGGGTTTTAGAAGGGAGTGGGGTGTGGGAATGGGTGAGACTGGTTATGGGTATTAAGGAGGGCACGTATTGCATGGAATACTGGGTGTTATACACAAACAAGAATCATGGAACACTACATCAAAAACGAATGATGTGGGGTGCCTGGGTGGCTCAGTGGGTTAAGCATCTGTCTTCGGCTCAGGTCATGATCTCAGGGTCCTGGGATTGAGCCCCGCATCAGCCTCTCTACCCAGCGGGGAGCCTGCTTCCCAAACCCATGCCTACCTCTCTGCCTATTTGTGATCTCTGTCTGTCAAGTAAATAAAATCTTAAAAAAAAAAACTAATGATGTACTATATAGTGGCTGACATAACACAATAAATAAATAAATCAGTGAATTTTGAGTAAGGCAAAAACCCCTCTGTACAGGTGGGCTTCATCCAACCAGTTCATGGCTTTAATAGAATAAAGATTAATCACCCAGAGCAAGAAGGAATTCTGCCAGTAAACTGACTTTGGATTCAAACTGGGTCTTCAGCCCAAAAGCCTATCCTGAAGATTTTTTACATACCAATTCCCAAAATCATGTGACCTAATTCCTTAAGACAAACAAATAAATAAACATCCTGCTGGTTCTGTTTCTCTGGAGAATCTTAATACAATGTTGGTACTGAGAAGTGAGGTACTACCTTAACAAACGCCTAAAAATGTGGAAGCAGCTTTGGAATTTGGAATGGGTAAAGGCTGGAAGAGTTTTGAGATGTGTGCTAGAAAAAATGTGGATTGCCACAAAGAAACTGTTGGTAGAAATGTAGACGTTCAACGTGATTCTGGTGAGATTTTTAAAAAGAAAAGAGGTTTGGGGCACCTGGGTGGCTCAGTGGGTTAAAGCCTCTGCCTTCGGCTCGGGTCGTGATCCCAGGGTTCTGGAATTGAGCCCCACGTCGGGCTCTCTGCTCAGCAGGGAGCCTACTTCCTCCTCTCTCTCTCTGGCTGCCTCTCTGCCTACTTGTACTTTCTGTCTTTCAAATAAATAAATAAAATCTTTTTAAAAAAAAAAGAAAAGAGGTTTGGAACACTGAAAAAAATAAAATAAAATTTAAGAAAGGAAAAAGAAAAGAGGAACATGTTATAGGAAACTGAAGAAAGATGATCCTTGTTACAAAGGGGCAAAGAACTTGGCCAAATTGTGTTCTAGTATTTTGTAGAAAGTAGAAATTGTATGAATTTGGATATTTAGCATAGGAGATTTTGAGCAAAATATTCAAGGCATTGCCTGGTTTCTCTTTACTGTTTAGGATAAAACATAAGAAGAGAGGAGTAAATTGGAGCAGGAATCATTAAGCAAAAAATATCAGAACATGATGATTGGAAAAGTCTGTCTATCCATATTGCATAAAAAATGAGAAAGCATGTTCTGGGGAGAACATGAAAGGTGTGATTGAACAGTCAATCCAGAAAAGAGATGATGGGCATGATTCAGAGTCTAATCAGCAATCTCAGCAGAAGCCAGAAATAGAGATGGAGTTATACCAGCAGAAACACTGCCAGCTTTGACTGAAGGAGACAAAGAAGAGACAAAATGCAGAAAGGCTATAGGACAGAACCATAGACCTATCCAGCTGTGAATATGTGTTGTCCTTCAAGAAAAAATAAGAGTTTACCCCAAATTGGGGCAGTGTCTTACTGGGTTTCAGAGAGCAGGGCCACTTCTTTGGTTTCAGAGGGCAAGGCCTAGGGTCTTGGAAGCAGAACTGCCACCCAGAGACAAGGGGGTAGGCCTGCTACCTCAGTGGGCTCAGATTCCACTGCTGTGGGCCTGGAGGACAGAGCATTGAGCCAAAGAGAACTATTTCTTGGGACTCCAAATGAATTTTTCCACTAGGTTTTAGACTTGCTTGTGATCTGTAATTCCTTTCTTCTTTCCGATCTTGACCCTTTTGGAATAAGTATCTGTATCCTATGCCTTTCCTACCATTGTATTTTGGAAGCAGTTTAACTTAACTGATTTTGCAGGTTCACAACTGGACAGGAATTTTGCCTCAAGATGAACAATTTCTTAAGTCTCACCCATCCTTGATTTAGATATTTAGGTGAGATTTGGGACCGAGAGTTAATGCAGGAATAGGTTAAGACTTGGGCTGTTGAGATGGGGTGAATGTATTTTGCATATGAGAAGGATATGAATTCTGGGTATCCAGAATGTTGATTGTTATGGAATAAATTGTGTGCCCTCAAAATTCATATGTTGAAATCCTAATACTCAGGACCTCAGATTGTGACTATATTTGGAAATTGGGTCTTTACAGAGGTCAGGGGTGGGAGGTTGGGGGAACAGGTGGTGGGTAATGGGGAGGGCACGTTTTGCATGGAGCACTGTGTGTTGTGCAAAAAGAATGAATACTGTTACGCTGAAAAAATAAATAAAATGAAAAAAATAAAATAAAATAAAAAATAAAATAAATAAAATAAAATGTATTTGTGGCATAAATAAATAAATAGGTGATTGAATTAAAATGTGACCCTTAAGATGCGCCCTAAACTGACTTGGCTTGCATCCTTACAAGAAGAAGAAATTTGGACACACACAAATACCAGGTATCTGAGCACACAGAGTAAAGAGCATATGAGGACAGAGCAAAAAGGTGACCATCTGCAAGTCAGGTAAAGAGGCCTCACAAGACACCTTGATCTTGGACTTCTAGGTTCCAGAACTGTGAAAAAAATAAATTCCTGTTATTTGAGGCACCCAGTCTGTAGTATTTTGCTATGGAAGTCCTATCAAACTAATACACCAGTCTAGAGTGAAGGGCAAGAGTCACAACAAGCAACAGACAGACTGATAAGCCTGGGAGAAAAAGAGGTTGGGAAAAAAATATGTAGGAAAATGAGGGCTTTTAAAAGCTCCTGTGTCTATCAAGGAATCCAGAAGTTCTCCTAATGCCACTGGCATCGGTGCTATACTTTTTTTCTTTTAGTTGAAAGAGGGCCAGTTAATATAACCTAATATATTACTTCAGCCCGTAGCTGCCCACAACCTATCGAAAGTTCAAGAGATTTATTTAGTAGCTACATTAAAGTAAAGACATTTCACATTTCATGCTTTATGTCTGTCTGTTAATTTTTCAAGTAATATACAGTGATATTTTCATAATTACCTGATAAATTAATCAATTAAAAGGAAAAAGTAACCTTATCACCACTTACTCTATCCTTCTGTTAGACCACTGTCACTCTCACAAATACACTATTCCCTCCTTACTACTAATGATCTTTTTGTGTAGATGTTTCATATAGGCACCTGTATCAAAAACTAAGATTGATCCATGTGACTCCTGGGTTCCTAGAAAGGGACTGAAAAACTATATGTGTGTGTATGTATATATATATATATATGAGTTGTGACTCCATCAAAATAGAAACAAATTAGCAACACAATTAGATCTCATATTGGCATACATTTGTTGGAAAATTTCTTGTGAAATTACCTAGAGGGGCAAGAAAGTTATGAGAGGAAGATTTTTTTTATCAGAAGTCAGACATAAGGTTACATCTATCATACAACAAATGCCATCCTTGGCACATAATACATGCCTAAAGATTCTGAGATTCCTTAGAAGTGGGAACATGTCATCACTATCTTGTTATGCATTTATAGAAATTTAATTAATTCACTCAACAACTATTTCTTGAACACCTTCTAAGTGCAGATACTATTATAGACATTGAGATACAGTAGTTAACAAAAAAGACAGAGACCTCTGATTTTGTAAGTGAAGGAGACAGAAAATAAATTAAGTGCAATATTAGTAGGATAGAGAGTGATAAATGCTCAGGAGAAAAATAGGGGAGAAGGATAGTGAGAGTGGGAGTCCGGGAATGAAAGGTAATAGGGAATGATTAGGTAGTAGGGAAGTAATGAATAGGGGATATAAACAGGGAAGCTAGGGGACACCTCAGTGATAAAACAATTTTGAAGCAAATACTCTAAGGAAATCACAGGGATAGTCTAGGGGGTATTTTGGAAAGAGTATTCCAGGTAGAGAGAATAGCAAATGCAAAGGTCCAGAGGACACAGCATAATTGGCATATTCACAAAACCACACAGAGGCCAGCTTGGCTGGAATAAAGTGAGGGAAAGGAAGCATAATAAGAATGAAGTCCTAGAAGGAATGGGGATGAGATCATGTTGAAGTGTTAAAGTGCTGGCCTGAAATAATATTCCAGCACTTCAACCATTCTCCTTCCAGTGTCCTCAAGTTCCTCATCTCATCCTCCTTGTCCCAAGCAGTGATCAGAATTCCCGTACAACTACATATTTTTTGTAATACAAAAACTTGGAAGGAACGATTTCTTCCAGGTTAATTTCCAGGAATGGTATGGTCAAAGGATCTGTACACTTAATATGTAAATGGAATAATATCCTTCATATTTTAGGGTATGATAATTTTCCCAATATAAAGAAAAATCTTCCAAGCCGGTAAGAACATGATTTACAACCAAATGAGTACATTACAGAGACAAGAACAGTGGTTTGGGTTCAGAAAGACCTCAATTCCAATATGATTTTCGAGATTACAGCTGAACTTGGTGGTGTCCTTGGGGGGGGGGGGGAATTAGGGGTTGATAGAAAGTCATTTGTTACCACCTCTTTCTTTTTGGTGGCTGTATGACCCTAGACAATATGCTTCTTGTTTCTCAGTTTCCTCATCTAGAGAATGGGGATGATTATCTTCCTCACAGGAATAGCTGAGATAACCTACATGTAGCACATGGTCAGGCCTTCCTGGGTTCCCTACAGGGCAGCAACTAGGGAACCCACCTGCAAGGAGCCCTGTGCCTGCAGACATTTAAATAGCAATCTTAGGCATAGGTTGGGCCCGAGGCCCTTGCTGGGAGGCTGAGGCTGGAGTCGGCGGGGAGGGGCGCTTAAGGCGGGGAGGACGGAGGAGGGAGGAGACAGCAGCCGCGCAAGCGGCTGACTGGAGGTTCGCACCCAGCGTGTTAAGTAAACTGCGATGCTGTCTCCGGTTCGCCGGCCAGTATGCCGCCGCCGGTGCCAGGCTTACGCTGCCTCGCGCCCTAGGGACTCCGCGCAAGCCTTGTGCGCCCTCGCCGTCTCCCCCGCGGCCCCCGGCCCGCGCCCCTCGGGTCCCGCGGCTGACCCGCGCGGGATGTGACCTCTTGCAGCTGCCTGGCCTCCTCTGCCGCCCGAGGGGCCTGCCTTTACTTGCTTTGGGGAGTTGGGGGCTGAGGAGCTGCACGCGGATCGTGGCATTGGAGTTCCCGGGCTTGCAGCGGCCGCCGCAGCCTCATCCACGCACCCCGAACACCCCCCTTCTTCCCAGAGCAGCAGCGGAGAAGGCTAAGCGACCGGCGGGGCCGAGGCAGACGGGGCTCAAGGCACGCAGAGCGGCGGTGACAACGGGGGCGGCGGCGGGGACGAGAATCCGGCCGGAGGGGACGCGGCGGCGGCCGGCGACAAGGAGAGGAAAGCGGGGTTGGCGCCAGGCCACGTAGAGCAAGTCACCTTGGCGCTCAGTCGCAAAGCTAACTGCTGGAGGGCGGCGGCCGCGACCACGGGCCGCGGAAGACCCCGCAGGGCATCGGGCTAAGACTGGCCAAGACTCCTTCCCCCACCCCGGCCCAGCCGTCCTGTCAAGAGCAACGTCGCCAAGTACGGGCGTATCCAAACTTTGATCTATGACACCCCAGAGAGATCGCGGGGCTGGACGCTGCTCTACCATGTGCTCCTACTCTTGGAGCTACCTAACAGGCAGAACTGGGATTCCCGCAGGAGTGTTCCACCTATGTCCTAGTGCTCTCTTCACCATGTCACTGTTGTCCCCAAAGACTGACGATGTGGAAAAAGGTAATAGACTGAAACGCTACCTTCTTGGGTGAGATGCTTTGTACAGCTGCTTTTCTGAAAAGTCCCCAGGGGAGGGGTATCTGGCTAGCCCAGTCAGTATAGAGCATGAGACTCTTCCCGTTATAAGATGAGTAAGTTCTGGGGATCTACTGCATAGCATGATGACTATAGTTAACAATACCATAGCTGAGAGAGTAGTTCTTAAAAGTTCTCATCACACATGTACACACAGAGGTAACTATGCGAGGTGCTAGATGTGTTAATGAACCTTATGTGATAAGTCATTTCCTTTTATCTGTGTATCAAATCATGACATTATACATCTTAAACTTACACGATGTTATATGTCAATTATAAATCAGTACAGGAGGAAAAAACACAAATGAAATTCATGATACTTGATTGGATCCCAGATTGAAAAAATAAGTAAAAATGAAGGAAAAACTAAACAGCAATCGCATTGATAGGAGTGTATTATTGGATCCAAGTCCCTGAAACTGTAAATTTTATTTACTGGTATAAACTTAGGCTAAAATTTAAAATTTCTATAAAAAGAGAAAAATGTAAAGAAGCAAATAAAAGTCATTATGTGTACCTCCAATTAAAGGTAATTTTTTGAATTTTTATTAAGATTGTAAGCTTGACAATAGATATTGCTTATTACTTACTAACTATGGCATCCTGCATGAGTCAAAAACTGCATGATCAGGGGGTCTGAGTGGTTCAGTCTGTTAAGCGTCTGCCTTCCCCTCTCATGATCCCAGGGTCCAGGGATTCAGTCCCGCATTGATCTTCCTACTTGTCCGGAAGCATGCTTCTCCCTCTGCCTCTGCCTACTGCTCTGCCTACTTGTGCTCTCTATCTCTCCGTCAAATAAATAAATAAATAAAATCTTTAAAAAAAAAAAAACTACATGATCAACTCAATAGAAGCAGAAAAAGCACTAGAGGTAATCCAACACCCATTCAGGATAAAATCAAACTAGAAATATCAAGGAACCCCCTCAACCTGATGGAGCACCCATTCTACCAGAAAATCCTAAAACTAATAACCTGGGGCGCCTGGGTGGCTCAGTCTGTTAAGCATCTGGTCTGCCTTCACCTAGGTCATGATCTCAGAGTCCTGGAATCCAAGCCCCTAGTCCTGAGGCTCCCTGCATCAGTCTCCCTGCTCAGAGGGAGAGTCTGCTTTTCCCCTTCCCTCTGCCCCTTACCGCCACCTCCCCATCCCCATCCCCCATGTTCTCTCTCATTCACTCTCTCTCTCAAATAAATACACAAAATCGTTAAAAAACAAAAAATAAAACTGGGGCGCCTGGGTGGCTCAGTGGCTTAAAGCCTCTGCCTTCCGTTCTGGTCATGATCATGATCCCAGCGTCCTGGGATTAAGCCCCACTTCGGGCTTTCTACTCAGCAAGGAGCCTGCTTCCTCCTCTCTCTCTGCCTCTCTGCCTACTTGTGATCTCTGTCTGTCAAATAAATAAATAAAATCTTGAAAAAAACTAAAAAAAAATAAAACTAATATCCTATTTAGTGGTCAAAGACTGAATATTTCCCACTAATATTAGGAACAAGGCAAGGTTGTTTGTTTTTACTGGTTTTATTCAGCGTAGTACCGGTGATACTAGCCACTGCAAAGAAATATGAAAAAGAAATGGAAGGCATATAGATTGCAAAGGAATAAATAAAACTATATTTGCAGGTAACATGATCTTGTGTGTGGAAAATCCTAAGAAATCTGTAAGAGAAATACTAGTGCTAATACACAGATTTTGAAAGATCAATAATGTCTGTATACTACTAGAAATGAACAATCAGAAAATGAAACTAAGAAGTCAGTTCCTGGGAGAGTATGTGATATGGTGAATGCTGTGAAATATGTAAGTCTGACGATTCACAGACCTGTACCCCTGGGGCAATTAATAATACATTATATGTTAATAAAAATAATTAATAAAAAACCTTTATCTAAATGGGAAAAAAGAAATCAATTCCTAAAGTAGTGTAAAATAGAATAAAATGCTTAGAAATAAACTTGGCAAAATAAGTGCAAGGCTTACTCACTGAAAATTATAAAAGCTGAGAGAAATTAAAGATCTAAATTAATAGACATACATGTCACATTTAACAACTGGAGGACTGCCCTGTTCTCTCTCACTCCTTCTAGGATTCCAGTTAACTGGGTTAGAATTAATCACTGTATTATCTTTAATTCTTCCCCCCTCTTTTTCAGTATGTTCCATCATTTTTTCTCCCCAAGCTTCACTCTATCTATTCTTCAGACTGTCTTTCATTTTTTCATGTGGAGAACTCACTATGACCCTTAATATCTAACACCACACATTCAGGGTAGTTTGAATTGTCCACCTAGAACAGAGAAGGGAGGTGAGGGTTACAGACATTAATTAACTCATTCCAGGTCACCCAGCCTGAACACATCAGAGCAGGGATAGTGTCTCACAATGGACACTCTGTCCAAGTCCTTCCTGCTGTGCTTGCTCTCTCCTGGGTGATGAATTCTCCCCACCTCTCATCTCCCAGGAGGTACAGGGCAGCCTTCCAATCTTCTGTGCTATATTTCTTTCTCGATTATAAAAATCAGTGATATTTCTTTATTAGCCATGACAGCATCCCAGGATCTTTTTCTTCGTTTTTAGTGTTTTCTACTTTGGGTTTTATTTTGTGTTGTCTTTTTTTCTTTTATTGATTTTTATGTGGGTTTTTTTTCCAATTTCAGAGCATGATACCAAATTAGCTTCTTTCAAAGAACAAGATGCTGGGGTGCTTCCCAAGGGAGGTATGATACATGTTCTGAACAAAGCAGTTCTGGGATTCATTCTTCACCCCTGTAGGAGCAAGATAGAGATGCAAAAATGGATGATGCCAGTGAGGATCCCTGGATAAGATAGTAAGTGGCTGAAGTGTGCAGGGATAGGTGTGAATTGGGAAGATTAAGGGAGTGAATAATGGGTATTTGCAGGTTATTTGTTTTGTTTGTTTATTTCAGTCATTATCACATATAACACTTCAATCTCAGCACATATAAGCCAGCTAGTTGTTTTTGAACAGTCATGCAATATTTTTATGAATTTCATGAACCTGTTCCTTTCCTGACAGACACTTAGGTACCTGAATTTTTCTCCTGTGGCATACTGCCACAAAGCTCATTCCGCTGCATATGATGCAGTAAATGTGGAGGCATGTTTCTGTCACATGTGATCTATGATCAGGATATGGCACTTTGCAGTCAGAGTATCTCTACTTTGATCCTAATGGGTGTTACCTTTTCTTCCTCCATCCCAGATGCCTTCATGACAACCACTTGGACTGCACCAGGGCCTTATATGTTCTTGCTGTGCCCAAGATAAGTTTTGGGAATTTAGGCCACGTGAGGAGGATGAGACTCAGGGCTCCAGGCTGTGCTGATCTCCCAACTCCCTCCCTTCACTCCTTCCATGTTGTGATCAAGGTCAAGAAAAGGCTTTCATGAAGCTGTTTGTGATCCTGAAACCTAAAACTCTGAAAGGAGACATTGGTCTTGTCACCTTCCTAACCCTAATCTCTCTTCTCTGGCCTGCAATTGAGGTGAGAGTCTCAGCTTACCCAAGGAGCCAAAGGTTACGTGGTAAGGGTGACACCCATTCATGCAAATGACTGGTTTTTCTCTGTTTTTGTCCCAGTATCCCTGATTATTTTGATAATAAAGAATGGCACTTCATGTTATGTCAAATCCCTGCAAAATCCATTGGAGGTGAATATTAGTTCACTGGTCCACTGAGGAAGAAGGGAAAAGTCAGAAGGTCAGCAACTCTTGGAGAACAGTGGGGTAGAGGCTCAAATCTTGGAGCTCCCCTCCAAAGCCCAGGCTGTGTATGATCCCCAGAGTCATGTAGCTGCTGAGATGGGGAATGTTTTATTACTTTGTTACACCTGGGGGTGGTGTTCTCTCCCCCTAGTATATTAGTCAAATGTTTTTATGCAGAACAGTATAATTTCTTCATTATACAAATCTATTCAATGTTTGAAACAAATTAAATTAAAAGTAAACATATTATAATTAAATATATATTCCATGCCTAATCTTACCATCCAGCCAATAACTTTGCCCTGAATTTAAAAATTCCTGTGAAAAAAATTATTATACTAATTTTATCAGTGAGGGTGTTATATTCAAATTGTTTTAAAAACATAAATCTATTTTACTGAAATTCAGTTTATTTTTGAGAAACACTAGGTGAAATAAGGAGACTGCACCCAGCTGAACACCTAAGAACACACAAAAGGGTACAAACATAACTCAAACATCGACCACCTCCCTCAGTTCACAGTGCTTGGTATGAACTGTACCCATCCGCATCAGGTGTTAGAATGTTGTAATTCAGATCACCTGTTTTCCACCATTTCAAGGAAACTGGCAAATTGTAACCCTTTAGACACCCACTTTTACAAGCAAACTTCACATTGATATCAAATAAACTGCCATAAATATTGTAGTATTTACATACATAATCATTTAACAGGTCTGAAACAGCACTACCATTTTTTTTTTACCAGTAGCTTTGTTTATTTATTTATTTATTTTTTCAGCATAACAGTATTCATTGTTTTTGCACAACACCCAGTGCTCCATGCAAAACGTGCCCTCCCTATTACCCACCACCTGTTCCCCCAACCTCCCACCCCTGACCCTTCAAAACCCTCAGGTTGTTTTTCAGAGTCCATAGTCTCTTATGGTTTGCCTCCCCTTCCAATTTTTTTTTTTCATAAAGCACTACCATTTTTATTAGGTTCCTATTTCTAATGAATCAGTATTTAAAAATATCCCAATAACGCCTGGGTCCAGATGCCTTCACTGTTGAATTCTATCAAATATTTAAAGAATTAGTACAAATCCTTCTCAAACACTTCCAAAAAGTAGAAGAGCAGGGAATATTTCCTAACTCATCCTATGAGGTTAGCATTACCCAGATACCAATGCCAGACAGACCCTACAAGAAAACTACAGACGAATATCTCTTACAAATACAGATACAGAAATCCTCAACAAAGTACTAACAAACTGAATCCAACAGCATATTAGGAAGACTCTACATCATGACCAAATGGGATTTAGGCAAAGGTGGTTCAACATTAGAAAATCAACGTATTAGTATTTAAAAAAAAAGAAGAATATCAATGTATTAAGAAGGGCATGGGTTGTGATGAGCACTGGATGTTATATGCAACCGATGATTTACTGAACTCTACCTCTGAAACTAATGATGCATTATATATTGGCTAATTGAATTTAAATAAATTTTTTAAAAACTAAACAAATTTTTTTCTATAGGGAAATAAATGAACAAATTCATTTTATTCTTTAGGTTAAAAAAAAGAGAGAGAGAAAGAAAGAAAATCAATGTAATACACCATAGTAACAGAATGAAAAACATCTTTCCATCCTTGGAGTGAACCCTACTTGGTCATGGTGTATAATTTTTTATATATTGCTGAATACTATTTGCTAATATGTTGTTAAGGATTTTTGCATCTATACTCATGGGGGACATGTAGGGTGTTATTTTTTCTTCCAGCTTTATTCCTTCCCCCTTACTTCTCCTTCCTCCCTCCCTCCCTCCCTTCCTTCCTTTATTTATTTTGTCTAGTTTGGGTATTAGGGTATTAGTAGTTTAATAAATTTAATTGAGAAATACTCCCTTCTCTTTTATTTTCTGGGTGGAGATTTTGTAGAAATGATGTTACTTCTCCCCTTAACATTAGATTCTCCAGTAGTATCATATGGGTCTGGATTTTTGGGAGAGTTGTTAACTTAGAACCTCAATTCTTTCAATAGATGACTTTTCAAATATCTATTTCATATAGGGTGAGTTATAGTGGATTGGTTTTTTTAAGGAAGTGGTTTCTTTTATCTAAGTTATCAAAGATGTGTGTAGAGTTGCCCATCGCATAATATACTCTGAGGATATTTTTTATGTCTACAGGATCTGTAATGACATCCTCTTTAAACTATGATTTTGGTCATTTGTGTCTTTCTTTCTTTCTTTTAATGTTTATTGGTGGAGGTTTGGCAATTTTTTCTATCTTTTCCAAGAATTAGTTGCTTGTTTCATTCTTCTATTATTTTTCTCTTAAGTTTCTTCAGTTTCTACTCTTTATTATTGTCTACCTTATTCTGGTCTTGGTTTCTTTTGCTGTTCTTTTTTTAGATTCTTGAAATAGAAGCTTGGATAATTGATTTGAGACATTTTTTGGGGAGCGCCTGGGTGGCTCAGTGGATTAGGCCGCTGCCTTCGGCTTGGGTCATGATCTCAGGGTCCTGGGATTGAGCCCCGCATCGGGCTCTCTGCTCCGCAGGGAGCCTGCTTCCTCCTCTCTCTCTGCCTACCTCTCTGCCTACTTGTGATCTCTCTCTCTGTCAAATAAATGAATAAAATCTTTAAAAAAAAAAAAGAAATGAGACTTCCATGCTGCTGAATCCCACAAATTTTGATACTGAATTTTCATTTTCATTCAATTTAAATTTTTTTAATTTCCCTTGAGACTTCTACTTGGACCTATGAGTGAGTGAATGTGTGAGTTATTTATTTATATGAGAAAATAAAATTTAATAGGTGTATGTATGAGGATTCCACAGTCATGTAAATCCCAAAAGAAATCAAGCAAAATAAGGTATATATGTCATTCTGAACTAAGGAGAAGGGAGTAGGGATCTGGGATTTCAGAGGAAAGGAATGCACTTCACAGGGTGATAATGGAAGCAGATATTTGGCAATCAGATGTTTGACCTACAATATAGATGCGTCACTCAGATAAAATTCATCTCTGTTAATAACTCTTATTCTGGAAAAGACCCCCCAATTTAAATTTTTCTGTGTGCTTAAGAGACAAAACTTTCTCTTGAGTCTGCAGGATCTCAAGTGCTTTCAGCTCAGAATAATCCACATACCAAAGTGGTATATTCTGAGGTAGGGGCTGTTCTGAACCCACAAATACTTCCTTGGGAGTGTGACATATTAAATATTACACAGGTGAATTGTTTCATCTTGTCGATCCCATATCTTGGTCCTAGCAATAGGTCAGTTTAGTCAAACTAATTTCAGGAAGTAGAGACGCAGGTATATTCTCAAAGTTACACCTATGTTTCAAGTAATGAGATAATAAATAAAAAGCATTTCTATGGAAATAAAAGGAAAACAATGGTTAATGTTTGGATCAAATGTTAAGCCAGTTTTTGTGTTCTGAGGGTAGCTAGTTGATGAAACATCTAGATGTCAGACTTGAAGCCTCTTTAGATAGAGTGAGGGCAGGTAGTGGCAATAACAGAGCTTCCTGGTTTGTAGTTCAAATGTCTTGGGTGATCTTTTTGAGTGGCCCATAGAGCAGTAAGCACAAAGAGTGTCTATTAATGAGGTATTAAGGGGATTTCTTTACATCAATTCATTTGTATTTAGTTTGAAGGACTTCAGGAAAAGGCAAGTTTTCATTCTCAAATTATTCCAAGTCAGAAAGGTGGGAGAAAAAATCAGAATGTTAGTTTGGAGAGTTTTAGCCAGGCATTGGAGGAACTTAGGAGGAATCAGGACCTGGTCCAGTTTATAACAAATAGTATTAAAATCTAGTATCTACAAAGATGTGTTATTGAAACATATTTTGTCTCTATACCCTTATTTTTACCAAAGATAACCAATAATTTTATACAAAATAAGTCTAGACTTATTACCAAAGATAAATAATAATTCGTTTGAAAAATAAGGCTAGGCTCCCAGCAGTCTCTTAACATGCAGAGAGTCTGCTTTGCCCCATATGTCTACAGCAGTGATTCTAGGGCAAGTGAGGGCAGAGGAGCCTGTCTGGAAAGGAGACTTAGGGATGGTAACATGGGGACGGGCTGGTGCTGGAGCTGTACCAGCTGGGCCTCTGTCAGGCCTCTGATTCCCTCCTCTTGGCTTCTAGGAGACTTGATCACCCATGGTATTGAAATGGTACCAAAGTCTAGACACAGCATGGCTGCCTCCCTGCAGACCCATGAAAAGAACATGCCTGAGGTGAGGACTCAGGGCCAGTGCCGAGACTGGTGGTGAAGGTGGGAAAGATTAGGTAGAAGAGACAGGTTGGTCTCAGATATCCCCTGTTGGGGTCCTCACTCTAAACTTTTCCTCACCATAGCTTTTGCCCTCGAACCCGAGCAAAAAGACACCCTTTCAGCTGGATGGCCTGTCTGACACTGTGCAGAATGTCGCTGGCATTAAGAACTTGAACCTCTCAAACAGTGAGGTGAGGTATGATACCCAGATCCTTCTTTGAAAGGATGATGGGAGTGCTCATGGGATGGTGACAAGTCAGGGAAGTGGATTTGTTGGAAAAGAGAAGGGCTGGGTGTGCAGGGTCATCCTGGCCATCTTTCTCTTCTCCATGTGTTTCCTTCCCATAATTGCAGGTGATGTCTTCAGAGGAGCTGGACAGGGCAAAAGTCTGCAGCCAGAAGAAATGACTGCTGACAGAAGCCCCCTGTGCACCGCCTTCCCTGATTAATCAACCAACATAAAGTCAGTTGTACACTGTGTCACCCCGTGGGACTCTGAACTATGCCTGACGGTACCTGTTTGGAGGAGGCAGCAGCTCTGTTCCTTTGCAGGAGACCAGAGTCCCTATGCTCTCCTCTCTGTGTCCCTCACCTGTGCTGAAACATCTCCTATTTGGATTAAGAGGCTAGAGGATAGCTTCTGAGCCCTGGCTCAGGCCAACAGGCAGAAACAGAGAGGGTAAGGTTCACTGAGACTTACTTTTCTTGGCAAGGAGGGCTGGAAGTGGAGCTGAAGCTGCCTAATGTGCCTCAAATTAAGATGGCTCTTAGATCTGTAATAGGATGAAGAGGTGGAAGGATCTCTGGGTCCATCTATGGGGATCTGAATAGAACAGGAAAAAAAGGGAGCTGTGGAGTGGAGAAAAACAGTGGAAGAAGAAAGATATGGGTTGGGGGGAAATGCCTTCTACATGATGCTAGGTCCAATACTCTCAACCTCCTTTATAGGATGCAAAACATTATTCTCTTAGACCTGTGTTTTTCAACTCTGGATACAGTAAAATCGCCTCCAATGTCCAGACTCAGGAAATTGAATCAGAAAAAAAAAAAGAAAAAAAGAAATTTGATCAGAATATCTAGGGGTAGATCCAGTCATCAGTGTTTTTAAGGCTCCCCAACTGATTCTCATAAGCCTCATGAAGAGTTAAAGCTTCAACATATGAATTTGGGTGGGACACAGTTCAGTCCACAACAGATGGTATAAGTAAATCGAAAGCCTTATCTAATAGTATATTAGTTTTCTAAGGCAAAGTCACCACAGACTGAGTGACTTAAGCAATAGAAATTTATTTCTCACAGTTCTGAAAACTAGAAAGCCAAGGTCCAAGTACTTATAGCATTAGTTTCTTCTGAGGCCTCTCTTCTTGCCTTGCAAGTGATCACCTTCTTGCTCCTTCTTCACATGATCATCCTTCTGTGCACACACATCCTTGGTATCTCTCTATATTTCTTAAACTCCTCTTATAGGTAGATAATCTAATCAGACTGGTTTATGGCCTACCCTGATGGTTTCTTTTTAACTTAATTACCTCTTTAAAGGCCCTATCTTCAAATCCAGTCATATGCTGAGGTACAGAGAGTTAAAGCTTCAACATATGAATTTGGGTGGGACACAGTTCAGTCCACAACAGATGGTATAAGTAATATCTTGGTCTGAGAAGTTCAGGTGCCTTTTAGCAACCTTCCTATGGCTACCACACAACACTTTTACAATCACTTTGTTGGGCAGAAGTTGGTCATGTGGCGACACATAGCTGCAAAGGAGACCACCAATGTGGTCTTTTACTGGCAACACTACTATCTAAAATAAATTTCGGATTCTATTACTTTTTAAAGACTTAATATTTATTTATTTGACACGGGGAGAGGGGAGAGAGCAAGCATAAGCAGGGGGGAGGGGCAGAGGCAGAGGCAGAAAGAAGCAGGCTTCCTGCTGTGCAAGGAGCTGATATGGGTTTCAATCCCAAGACCCTGGGATCACCACCCAATGCGGAAGGCAGACGCTTCACCTACTGAGCCATCCAGGTGCCCTAGGATTCTATTTTTAAGGGAGAAGTATAACTGATATAGAATATATGCTATACTTTTATACCCAAGACAGCTAGAAGCACTCCCTCAATTACTAGGCTCTTTCTACCCAATTTTCCAACCACAGTTTTCATGGGTTCAAATAAAACTGCTGTTTTAGAGACACCTAAGCTCACTCTTCCTTCCTCACAAATCCCCTGTCCCAGACTGCTTGGCTCATCACAACTTAGCATACATATGTATAATCAATGTCATTTATCCATTCAACAAATATTTAGTGGTTAACAAAGACATGAGAGGCACTGTGATAGATACTAGAGATAAAGTAGAGAACCTGACAGACATGGTCCTGTTTCCCATTGAGTTTACATTTTAGAAGGGATGGTACCTTCAGGGATGAAATGTTATTAAGAAAATAATATGGAGAAACATGATAGAGAGCCAGTAGGGTGGGGAAGGCAGGGAAGAATTTTCTGAAAAAATGACTTTTATCTGATACTCAGCAAGAAGCAGTCAGCTGTGGGGAGATATGGGACCTTACGGAACAAGAGAGGGTGCAGCAAGAAGAAAGGCCCTAAAATATGAACAAGCTTGGCACATGTAGGAAATAGTTTGGATTCCAGTGTGTCTTAGAAGAATAGTGTTGGGAAATGAGGTTAGAGTAGCAGAAGAGGCCAGGTCACAGAAAGCCCTATGGGCCACGATAAGCACTCCAGGTTTTGTTCTTACTAAGATGGAGCCACTGGGGCACTTTAAGAAAGAAAGGAATATTATTACAATCTACTTTATTAAAGGTCAGTCTGAATGTTCTTTGTGGAACAGACTGAAATATAGGAGCAAGGGGATGAGGTAGGAGACTACTACAGACATGAGAGTGAGAAGTTACAGTGGCATGGACCAGAGTCTTAGCAATGGAAGAGGTGAGAAGGAGTTTAATGTGAGATTTATTCCAGAAGTACTGAACTTGCTGATGAAGTCCATGTTTGTAGTGAGGGATAGAAAGGAATCAAGTGTGTCCTTTGGAATGTGTGTCTTTGCAACTGGGTTAGGGTAGTTTTCTTAGATAAAGAATTGAGTCAAGGGTCAGGTTTAGTGCAATGCCAAGAAATTGACAGTTCTGTTCTGATCATGTTGTTTGTGGAGCTTATGAAAAAATCTGGTTGGGGCCATGTTGTTGGATATATAAGTCTGGAACTCCTGATAATATTCTTGGCTACAGCAAAAACAAGAGAGAACAACTATACAATTTAACAGAATAATCAATCAGAAAATACTTGATTCTACATATGAGCAGGACTCAGCTCTAGATTTTGGAAGGAATATGAAGACATTTTAAATCAACTTTACTGAGCTATAACTTATGTTCAATATAATGCATCCATTTTAGGTGTATAATTCAATAAGTTTGGATAAATTTATCCATTCATGCATGTAACTACCACAGTGGACATATAGAATATTGATACTAAGGCTTTTAAGATCCCTATCACTTTCTGGGGTGCCTGGGTGGCTCGGTGGGTTAAAGCCTCTGCCTTCAGCTCAGGTCATGGTCCCAGGGTCCTGGGATTGAGCCCTGCATCAGGCTCTCTGCTCGGCGGGGAGCCTACTTCCCCCTCTTTCTCTGCCTGCTTCTCTGCCTAATTGTGATCTCTATCTGTCAAATAAATAAATAAAATCTTTAAAAAAAGATCCCTATCACTTTCTTCATGAAGCTCTTCATGCTGTTAGAGGGAAAGAAATGCAGACATGTAAGTGAAAGAAAGATATAAAGAAGTAAAGAGTAAGTTTCAATGACTGTAACAGTTCTTGAAGGATGTCACTTCGGTGAGGGTATCCATTGGGAAATGCCTGGCTATAATGCAAATACATTTGGGCCAGGAAGCTTGCCATCAACATAAAAAGTCAAGGGAGAAGTCAGGCCAGGACACAAGACTTTCATCTCCTCAAATATCTCACCAATCCGAAATGCCCATAATTATTCACCACTTTGGCTTAAAATATTTGGAATTATCCTTAGACTACAACTTATAAAATGCACATAAATTTTTCAAGAGTGATGTCTGTGGGATACATAGAAATCCAGCACTCCACTAACATATGCTTATGGTGTCATAGGAAGATTTTCTGGCAACCACCTCATTAGAGGATAGGGAACTTCAGGACAAATGAGGGATTAGCAAAGCAAGTACTCAATATCCTCTTAACTCCTCTGTTTTCTTTTAACCTGACAATAGAAAGACTTCCTTCCTTTGGGATATCCTGTATCATTTTGGGGTGGCAAGCCTCATAAGGAAGCATGTGACATTTGTTTTAGTCCAAAGAAAAGGAGGATTTTATTGGGAGCATGAGTTCATCTAGGGATTGGGGGAAGCCCTAGAAAATGATGTGTGTGTGTGTGTGTGTGTGTGTCAGGAGTCAGGAGGAGGTATAAACAAAGTCTGTGGGCTATAAATTTTCAGTATCTATGTCTGTTCATATTGATAGTAACATGTAAAAAGTGGTTATGGTGAGAGAGATGAAGGCTATGCCGAAGCCTAACAGTATGAGTCTTGATTTATCTAGGTGGGTGGATATAGCTTTGCTACTGTTGAATGTTCAATCTTCCAGCAACAGAAACCAATGTTGATCACCAAATATGGGACCGGTTGAATAGACTGGGTCTTTTCACTCTGAAAGTGAAAGGCCAATGACTCTTTCGAGAGGAAGATGCATATACTGAGGGTGATGGTTTTCTTGTCAGGTCTTGGCCATCACCTTTATCTGAGAGCATAGTGTTTGATCTACTGTCATGGAATTCTCAGAAAACATCATATCAAACAAAGAGACCCACTTTATAGCAACATGTATGGAAATGGACCCATAGACATGGGATTCACTGATCATATGATATATTGCACTACCCAGAAACTCCTGCCTAATAAAGGGTTAGAATGGATTGTGAAGGACCAAATGAAGTTCTGTTTAAAGGTGACATTTTAGTAGAATTGGGAGTCATCATCTAGGACTCGATGTACACCATGAGTAAAAGACATTTGTGTGATTCTAATCATCAAAGAAGATAGTACATGGATCTGGAAAACAAGGGGTATAAGCAAGACATATCATTTGCCATCATTCCAATTCCAGGTTGGAGAAATTTGGGTGCCTGGTTTCTAGAACTCTGGGTTATTGAACTATAAGCTACAAATTCTACTCATATACTTTGTCTTACTTGTGCTCATCAACCATCCTGTAAAAGAAGAGTCACCATCCTGGCAGACCTAATTGACTGTTATCAGGAGAGGTATGAACATTATTACACACTGAGAGCAGGAAGAAATATGTTTGGCTATGAAGCAATCCATTGAGTGCTTCTTAGTACTCCCCTGCCCAGTTTTGACAATAAAAGGATAATGGAGAAACCCATAGCCATAGAAGAATAAAATGACCAGGAATGAGGGTCTAAATAATGCCACTCATAACCCATTACAAACATCAGATTTGGGGACTGAAGATGAAGGGAATCTAGAATGGGTAGTGGACGAAAGAGATGAGTATTAGTTGTGGCCACAAGGCCAGATGCAGATATGGGCTGGTAATTATTATCTTCTAAGTTTCCTTCAGTAATACAGAACCACTGGGTTTTCTGGGCATATGTGGAGTAGTAGATCCAATCAGAGCAAATGGTAGAGAAATAGAGAGGAACTCAGAACAACATTGCCTTGATATCCCTTTCAGAGAATGACTTGTTGCCCACCCTGTGGCAATTGATATCAACAGATAGCCTTCAGCTATCAACGGTTTCTGGGATAACATCTGCTGCAGAAAGCTGTCTTGCCGGTAGTCATGCCCTTCTTATGGTGTTCCTCATTGATGGAGGTAGGGGAAAAGGCCCAGCCATTTAGGCCCAATGCCTGACAAATCTAGTGAAAAGTTTTAGCTCCTCAACTCAACATGGAGAGGGCAAAAGATATCAGACTTGCATCATAGACTGACTTTTCCCTTGGCCTAATCCTACTTCTTCCTCCTCCAAGCTATAGTGTTTTTTTTATCCCTATGGAACTCTATAATAAATATCCAGCATATTAAATTCAATCTTAAACATTATTTCCTGAGCTCACCTTAGGACCCCTCCCAGATTTTCTCAATGAGAACTTGCATATTTGTCTGTTTTGTTTAATGTTATATTTCTAGCATCTAGAAGAGTGTCTGTAACATAGTAAAACCTCAAAAATTATTGGTTGAATGGACATGTAAAATGGCACAACCACATTGAAGAACAGTTCGGAAGTTTTTAAAAAGTTAAACTTACACACTACCTACCATATAATATATCCATTCTACTCTTTGATAATTATTCAAGAGAAATGAAAGGATATGTCCACCCAAGTACTTGTGCATAAGTTTCATAACAGCTTTACTCATATAGCTCAAAACTAGAAACAAGTGAACCATCTACCATTTGGTGAGCGGAAAAACAAATTGTGGAGTACTGCTCAGCGATAAAAGGAAGAAACTATTTGTACACTTAATGATATGAATGAATCTCAAAATAATTGTGTAAAATCAAATAATCTAGAAGAAAAAGAGTATATGATTATATTTTTCCATTTATATAAAAGTATAGAACATCCATTCGTCCGTTGAAGGGCATCTTGGTTCTTTCCACAGTTTGGCGACCATGGCCATTGCTGCTATAAGTATTGGGGTACAGATGGCCCTTCTTTTCACTACATCTGCATCTTTGGGGTAAATACCCAGTAGTGCAATTGCACGGTCATAGGGAAGGAAGATGTGGTCCATATACACTACGGAGTATTATGCCTCCATCAGAAAGGATGAATACCCAACTTTTGTAGCAACATGGACGGGACTGGAAGAGATTATGCTGAGTGAAATAAGTCAAGCAGAAAGAGTCAATTATCATATGGTTTCACTTATTTGTGGAGCATAACAAATAACATGGATGACATGGGGAGGTGGAGAGGAGAAGGGAGTTGAGGGAAATTGGAAGGGGAGATGAACCATGAGAGACTATGGACTCTGAAAAACAATCTGAGGGTTTTGAAGGGGCGGGGGGTGGGAGGTCGGGGGAGCCAGGTGGTGGGTATAAAGGAGGGCACGTATTGCATGCAGCACTGGGTGTGGTGCATAAACAATGAATTCTGTTACACTGAAAATAAATAATTAATTAAATAAAATAAAATAAACTACCATATGAAAAAAAAAAGTATAGATCATGATGGGGTGCCTGGGTGGCTCAGTGGGTTAAGCCTCTGCCTTCGGCTCAGGTCATGATCCCAGGGTCTTGGGATTGAGCCCCACATCCAGCTCTCTGCTCAGCAGGGAGCCTGCTTCCTCCTCTCTCTCTGCTTGCCTCCCTGCCTACTTGTGATCTCTCTCTCTCTCTCTCTCTGTCAAATAAATAAAATCTTTTAAAAAAAAGTATAGAACATGCAAACTGACTTATAGTAACAACAAATCAGGGCTTGTCTGAGGGTGGTAGAGGGTGTGTAGAGGGAGTGAGGAAGAATTAGAAAAGAACATGAGAAATTTGGGAGGGTTAATTAATATGTTCATTATCTTTATAGCAGTTATGACTGCATGCATCTGTCAAAACTTAACAAGTCACACACTTTAAATATATAGTGTTAATTGCATGTCAATTATACATCAAAAAGTCTGTTAAAATAGTTATTGATTGGATAAAAGAATGAACTCATAACCTAGGACAGTTGTTTCCCAGAAACCTACCTCAAATGTATATTCTCTGTTTCACATTTCACAATTGAGTAACCAGGCCCCTAAATTTTCGCTCTCTGAGAATCTTAGGAATAGACTTTAGAAACATAATTGACCCTTCTATCCTTACCTTTTATATGGAAGACTCAACAAGTACAGCCCCACCCCAAACCTTGGTAAAAAACTGGTATGAAAGATCTGGCCAAGACTAGGCAGGAGTGAAGACAGTTGATATTTCATGGGGAAAAATGAACTTGCTGAAATTGTTGGCGGTAGGCAGGAAAATCATAGCTCCAACTTACACCATCTGTTGAGAAAAGACATTGTGGGCCATAGGCTGAAAAATCCCTGTGGTGACTAAGAACTATCTCTGAAGTTATAAGAAGGAAATGAGAAAATCAATGTGACAATGAAAAAAAATTTGCAACTCTCTCATACTTTAAAGAGGGGAGATATAAAAAAGGATTCTCCATGTGCTAGAACAGGGTAGTGTATATGAGGATTCAGTGATAGGAAGCTGAGAGAAGGAAATGACTCCACCTAGGACAGAGGTTTGGGGAGAAGAGATGGTTCATGAAGGACAGGGACTGATACTCTTCCATCTCATAAATCTTCAGGGAAGAGAGGCAAGACTGCCTGATGAAGAGTCTGGCGACGTTTTATTGTGCACTGTGCCAGGTAACCTCTTCCATTGTACACATGAGGATAACATAAAAGGCACCTTGAATAATTTTTGCAATTAAACTTATTGTTAGTAGAAAAGTGGGAGATAGATTTCAGCACCTGCTGCCAAAAGTGGCCCTAAGTGTCCCAACAATATTGTGCTTCAATAAAGTTGCCACCCTGTATTGCAAAATATTTCAACCAAAGTTGAGGGGTTAAATACAGGCTTTACCTTCAGAGAAATGGAATAATTCTGAAGAAACTTGGAGAGAAGTTTCAAACTTGCCGCAAGCACAGCTGCGGCAGATGTTCCAGTCTTCTTCAGAGAGGTTTTAAAAACATGGAATGGATTTTGACAGGTGCCTGCTGCTTCCCACTTCTACCCTGTGCTTGTTCCACACTGTGCCTGTTTAGTTGACTGCCTGCCAGTCCTAAGAAGAGAAGATCTAAATTGCTCTGGTCTTTTTTTGGCAGCTTGGTTCTTAAAACGAACATTTACCAACTTTACCCCACTCCAGTGCCTACAGAATGATGAACTACCTGTTGTAGAATGAGATACAATGGCTACTACAGGAACCAATAAAATACAGTGAGGATGCAAGGAAATTAGGGTTAATGTTGATCCTGAGGTAGGAATCCTAACTGTTTCAAGTAGTACAAAATATAAGGGTGATTAAAGGCTCTGCTTTAGGGGCACCTGGGTGGCTCAGTTGGTTAAGCAACTGCCTTCAGCTCAGGTCATGATCCTGGAGTCTCGGGATCTAGTCCCACATCGGGGTCCCTGCTCAGTGGGGAGTCTGCTTCTGACCCTCTCCCCTCTCATACTTTCTCTATCTCTCAATTAAATAAATAAAATCTTTAAAAAAAATAAAGTCTCTGTTTTAGATGCTTTTACTGAATCCCCCAGTAATCAGAGCCATACTCTGGTCTCTGCCTTGAAAGTTACCTACGACTCCCAGTTTGTTTGTTTTTTTTTTTTAAGATTTTATTTATTTATTTGACAGAGAGGGATCACAAGTAGACAGAGAGGCAGGCAGAGAGAGAGGGAAAAGCAGGCTCCCTGCCGAGCAGAGAGCTCGATGCGGGACTCGATCCCAGGACCCTGAGATCATGACCTGAGCCGTAGGCAGTGGCTTAACCCACTGAGCCACCCAGGCGCCCCGACTCCCAGTTTTTTAGTCTTTTAGGATTCTGCAATTTGTTTCTTAGGCAATTGGTGTTTAGTTTCTGTGGTCTGCTCAGTGTCTGTTTTCCAATTTCCAAAATTTTGCTCAGATTTTTTTTTGTCTGCTGTCCTTTTTTCCCACCTTTTCTTCATTTGTGGAGGTTTTCTACTGAAATCAAAAAAGCATTTGTATTCCATTTTCCAGGAATAAGCAGAAGTTCATGAATAGATTTTTCTAATAGTTCACTGTGCTTTCATTTCTGGAATAAATCCTTTATGATCTCATTTCTTTATAAGATATTGGTTAGTTCAGTTTGGTATTATTTTACTTAGAATTTTTACATCTATAATTATACATGTACTATAATTTCCTTTGCTTATACTCTTTTTCTAATGCTTGGTGTCCAATTTTACTAGAATTACAAGAGAAGATTTTTAAATCTTATTGACTTTAATGATAAATGTTTTCTCATCTGGACTAATTAGTGGATATAAATATATCTGAATAAATAAAAAGAAGAATAGTCTTAACATGTGGAAAGGGACCATTACTATTTCAAAAGCACTGCTCTGTGAAAGGAGGCAAAAAAAAAAAAAAAACACAAACCTCCTCAGTACACGGACTATTACCAATGAAACTGGGATAAAATGTTGCTTTGTTCAGGGGATTTCATTAAACTGGCTTTGTTATTATAAAGTATATCTTGAGGAAATGCCAATAAATTATGTTTTTTATTAGGTATCAGTGTTTTTTAAGTTTTTATCTAAATTCCAGTTAGTTAACATACAGTGTAATATTAGTTTCAAGTGTACAATATAGTGATTCAGAATGGCTAAAATTAACAACACAAGAAACAAGTATTGGTTAGAATGTGGAGAAAGGGGAACCCTCTTGCACTGTTGGTGGGAATGCAAACTGGCACAGTCACTCAGGAAAACAATAAATTATAAGTGAATAGAGTCTTTCCCATTCACTTCCATGGTACTATTGTAAAATAAAAGAAAACCCCTGAATGGATCTTCACAGTGCTCAGCTTTCCTCCCAGGTCAGGCCAGAACAGCCCTTCACAGTGGCAGACTCAGGAGAGAGTCCCAATGTTCTCACTTACCTTTCCTTCCATCCTGACTTGATATCTACTACAATTATTCCTCTGCCTATGTTATCCCTTAAAATGTGCTTCCTTGGTATGACGCATTTAGATTTAGGTGAGAATCATGTTGGTTAATTTTATGTGTCAACTTGACAAGGCTACAGGGTAGCCAGATATTTTGGTAAAATGTTGTTTCTGGGTGTGCCTATGAGGATGTTCCTGGATGAGGTTAGCATTTGAGTTGATAAACTGAGTAAAGCAGATTTCCCTCTTCAGTATGGGTAGGTACCTAATTGGTTGAGTGCTGGAGCTAGAATTCTTCCAAGAGGTAAGCCTACATCATTGGACAGTGTTTCACTTCTAGTTATTTAGATAGTGGAAATGAGTAACCAGAGCAATCTCTTGATGACCCACAGCCCCCAGGCTTTCCCTTTTGACTACTTCTTCCTATTGAGTAAGCTAGATCACTTTCAGAAGCTTCACTTAATCTTTAACTATCTCTCAGGCCACCTATGTAGGATGCTCAAGGAGTGTAGGTAGAAGTATTTCTGAAGAAACAAAGGCCAAGATCTCCAGAATGCCTCTATGAAACTCATCAAGTTAGAGCCAAGCATAGGTTTCCCTTCCATAAATTTATGCTGAATCACTTGGGAGCACTGGCTGCATACCTAGGGTCCTGGTCTACCAGGGGCTATTAACGGTTAAAGGGAAGAACGATACATACCTGGAATATAACTATAATTCATTCATTCATTCATTCATTTATTCATTCATTCATCAAAGCACCTAGTGCATGTCAAGCATAATGATAAGAAGGGAAAATAGGACCATAAAAAATTCAGGCAATGTCCTTGTCTTCCTGAAGCTTCAGACTCTACACAGAGAAAGAAAGGCGTTCTGGGGTAAGGGAAGTGTTTGGGTCCCTGTAGTGTCTAAACCCAGTTTATAAAGTCGACTCTTCCCCTTCTGCATGTCTCATAGACAAAGCTCTGATATGAACTGGAACAGAAAGCTGTTCACCAGGAGCCTGTCCACTGTGTAAATAAAAGGCTGAGGAATTTGATTTCTCAAAATTCCACCCAATAAAACACTTAGCCCTTATTATATGCAGAAATACACTTAAATTTCATTTAATTCTTAAAACAATTTGAGGAGTGTAACTAATTATTTTATCTTTATATCTAATTAGAAAGTTAAGGTTAAGGAAGATTGAGTGTCTTAAAAGAAAATAGAAGGCATATTGATAATAGGAAAGCGTTAAACTTTAAGCTGTGAAATCTTAACTAATACAATATACTGACTCCCATCCTTTAGGTCCAGGTCAGGGTAGTGGCAAAGCAAATTTCTCAGTCCAAAGCTTGGAAGTTACTGGACCTTAGAGAATCATATGAACTGGAGAAGCTATAGTATAATGAAAGCCTAACATGCCTTCCTCCTGCCTGCTCTGTGTAATTGTTCCTATCTCTGTTCTGTTGTCTCATAATTATGCCCTTTTAACATTGGGCTTTATTTTGACTGGATTATTTCTCCCAAAACTCATATGTTGAAGTCCTAATTCCCAGTGCCTCAGATTATGACTACATCTGGAAATGGGATCTTTAAAGACATGATTAAGTTAAAGTGAGGCTGTTATATGCCTTATCCATTCTGACTGGTGTCTTTATACTAAGAGGAGCTTAACAAAATGCAGAATCAGACCCATAAATACAAAGAACAAACAATTGTTGCCAGAGGGGAAGGGAAGCGGGAGATAGGAAAAATGAGAGAAGAGAAGTAGAAGATGCAGACTTTCAGTTATGGATAGAATGTCACGGGAATAAAAGGCACAGCATAGGGAATATAGTCAGTGATATTATAGTAGCACTGTATGGTGACACTTGTGCACATAGTACAACCTATACAGAAGTTGAACCACTATGTTGTACACCTAAAACTAATGTAAAATTGTGTGTCAACTATACTCAAATATAAAAATTTTAAATAAGTAATTCCATTTTGGTTTTTTTTAAAGGAGCTTAAGACACACAGACGCCAGGAGCGTGTGTGCATAGAGACCATCATGTGAAAAAACAGCAAGAGGGCACCCATCTGCAAAACCAGGGAGAAAAGCCTCAGAAGAAACCAAACATATCAATACCTTGATTTTGGACTTCTAGCCTCCGGAACCATAAGAAACAAAATTCTGTTGTTAAACCACCTAGTCTGAAGTATTTTTGTTATGGCAGCCCAAATAGTCTAATACAAGCATTATGAACATGTTGCAAAGTTTTTCAGGTTATAAAGCAGGTATAATAGCCTGTCACAGAAAAGATGAAAACAAAGTGATGATCAATGACCAGTAAAACTAAGAGAAAGATGTTTTATTTATACTAGTGTCAGGCACCCCCCCCCCATGTGTATTAGAGTGTGCTGACAGGCACTCATTGATGTAACTAAACATTTTTTTTAATCCTAAAACATTCCTGGTAATCATCTCAGAGGAAAAAATATTATTATATGACTATCAGGTCTGACAGGAGAAAATCTGACTTTTCTGAAGAAAAGTTATAATTAGAACTTCAGTGTTCATCTTTTGATGAAAGAAGCTGATCTCGATCACCATCAAAATGTGTAAGTATCGCTTGAGCATAAGTGGGATAGGTGTAATTCTGCTGTCTTACACTGTGATCTGTCCATCTATAAGTACTTACAGAGACTAGAGTTGGGCCAGGCATCAGATCTTGATGTCAGACTCCAGTGACTATATACAGAGGCTTCCTAAATCTAATTTGAAGTTTCATAATAAGTTTTTTTTCCATTTTATTTATTTTTTCAGCGTAACAGTATTCATTCTTTTTGCACAACACCCAGTGCTCCATGCAAAACGTGCCCTCCCCATTACCCACCACCTGTTCCCCCAACCTCCCACCCCTGACCCTTCAAAACCCTCAGGTTGTTTTTCAGAGTCCATAGTCTCTTATGGTTTTATTGTAAATGCATGGCTCCATTTTCATAACCTGAATTTACATGTGTTCCATAAATGACTCTTCCAAAATTATCTATAGAACACCAATTTTCACAAATTATAGTCACTTGAATAAAAATCACAACTTCCTTCAGTAGTCTTAGAACTACAAACACACAGTCTGTTGCCATCCTTACTGAAATATTCAAATTTAACCATGGTACAAAATTTACTCTGTTGAATTTTCTTCAGCTTATTTATGTAACTATGTTATTTTGCAGGTACTTGGCAAAATAATATCATTTCTTTTATAACACTTTTTTTCCCATGTCAGCAAACCAGTAAGGCCACATCAAATTTATTGTGGATATACATACTAAAGCTTCAGTTTTCCACACAAATCAGCAAAAGAGGTGTTCATAAAACTGCAATTTAAAAAAACTACATTGTATATTCTTCTTTGTTCTTTCTAGGAAAGTTCATAGTATATCTAATATACACAGTAATACCTAATTCAGATTCTACTCATTTTTAATTTTTGTAATTCCAGCAAGAGCCAGGTATTATGTTTAAATTCTGCAATATTTCTTTTTTTGGTATTTATCTAGGAGATGTTTTCAACTATCATTTAGCATTATATACCACATATTATATAAATGAATATTACATATATTATTACAATTATATTTATACATTAAAATAAATCTAAGGGTCTTAATTACTTTCAATTTTGTTTGATTAGTTCTAATTACTGGTAGTACCTGAAATTATATAAATGGCATTTCAAAGAGGTCCTCCATTATCTCAACTTTTCAGAAACTGAAGATGGCTTTCCAGTTAGGCTGAATAAGGAAGACTGAATTAATATTAATTTTTTTATTAATTTCTTAATTAATTTTAATTAGTGGGTGATCAAAACACAAAGTTTGGATCCAGGGTGTCTGGAAGCAATCCCTGGCTTGACATCTATAAATTCTAACTTCTTAGGCAAGCGACTTAACACATAATGTGTTTCAACTTCCTCGTCTATGAAAACTGGAAAAATATAGTACATACTCCATAGAATTACCACTATTAAATGAGTTAATATTTTTAAGCCCTTGACTCATAGTAATTATTATACTTTTTTTTTTCAAATTAACAGCTAAAATTCACTTTCTTGGTTTACTTTAGTTCCTTTAGACTTCCACAAAATTAAATCAACAATGCTTCTCTATAACCACTCCTTAGGCTTTTGAAGTAATCGCCACAATATGGCAATTGTTATGGTTTTAGGGAGGACCCATTTTATTGTTATGTATTAATTTATGTCTTAAATTTCATGTATTATTAGAAAAATAACAGAATTAGCACATTAAAAAAGGGGTGGGGCAGGCAAAGCCCAACCTTGTGTGCTGAGGAAAGTCACTTGGAGTCACCACCATCACTAGGGAGCTCAGGAATGTGGGAAATCTCAGATCTCCAGATCTCATGAAGAGAATGGTCTCCTAAAACATGCAGATTGGGGGAATCCTACTGTTGTTGTACCCAACTATTACCAAGCTGACACCAGCATTTGAGCACTGTGGGATCCTAAGGCATGAATACTGTCATCATGTAAACACTACAATTATGTGGCAGGCCCACACATACTGGTCATGTCAATACCATGGGCTTCTAAACCCTAAGGTCACCTGGTCTCTCTGAACCGGTTGCCACAATGATCATGTGGTAGATTCAGGGTCAAGTCACTACAGAATCAAGGACTCTTAAATCCTGCCCATCAGGTGATTTTTTTTCCTGTCATGTGGCATGTGGAAACTTCAGCTCTCAACATCACATGGGTGTCCTGTTTCCGAGGTCATAAGGATTTTGCTACGGTCATATATCAGGCTCGGTTGTCTCTATCACTGAAGATTGTGGACTACCAAACTGTAAATCTATGAGTCAGCAACCATGTGGCGCCTACAATTACGTAGCAGTCACGTGAGCACAGCAGCTATCCAATCGCTTTTGCTTACCTATATCCTATGGTCACGCGAGGCTCAGATTTCTCAGTCGCGTGAAAATCGAAGGCTCCTGAACCCTGAAGTCACTTAGATCTTTCTGTCATGTGGACCCTGCCAGTCAAGTCTCTGGAAGTCAGGTAGATACCCCCCATAGCTGTGGGTTCTGGGGATCCTGGAGTCCCGTGATCCCCCTATAGTCGTGTGCGAGTGTTGTTTTTAAGTGTGTGGAGTCTCCTGAAGTGTGGCTCAACTTAGCTTTCTGAAGAGTCAGACCTATACATAAAGACCTTTAAAACTGTGGTCTGCACCTTGGCAAAGGGAGAATTTTCCTGAGACTCCGGTTCAGATCCCTTCCTTTCTACCAACTTTTATATCCTGGCATGGCGAGCTGCACTGGGGGGGGGGGGGGGCACCAGTAAATACTTGATCTTTACTCAGAGAATTGGCTTGAGAGGATGCCCCTGGGGTTCATGTACTTCTCTCAATGACCAGTCTCTAGAAATGCGGTGGGACCCCGTTCCCATTCCTCTTCCCCAGCCCCACACTAAAGCCCTACTTTTTTTTTTTTAAGATTTTATTTATTTGACACAGAGAAAGAGAGAGAGCACGAGCAGGGGGAGCGGCAGGCTCCCGGCTAAGCAGGGAGCGCCATGTGGGGCTCGATCCCAGAACCCTGGGATCATGTCTCAGCCTAAGCCACTTAACTGACTGAGCCACCCAGGCGCCCCTAAACCGTATTCTTGATTATCACCCTGTCGTATTAGCTTGTCTATATTGGACTCCTGTGCCATTGTCTGACTGTGCTGTTATCAGATACCAGAGACCTCCTAGATGCCAATTTGTATAAATGATTCCAAATCTGATTTTAATTTCTTTTCTCCTTTGATGCTGTGGAGAGAGGGAAGAAGAGACTTTCAAAGAATCAGATATTTTTTCAATGAAAGTGTGAAAGTTCAAGTATATTCAACAATATTTTTAAGTGTGACAGTAGCCATTATCTGAAGTTTTAGAATGTTTTTATTAGATTTACTTTGTAGTCCAACAGTTTTTCAAAGTGCACATTGGGTGCATATATTTTTGTACTAGGGATCTCTAAGTAGCTTAAACTAATCCAACCAAACACCATTAGCTTCTGATTTTTCTCCTGATTTTCTAACCATTCCTTCTTAGAATCCTTGAAACTCTTTTCCTTCCTCCTGTTCTTCATGTGGAAAAAGTAGTAAATTTATTTAAGAAAAACATATTAAGTAAAATTATGGGTGATACATAAAAATCACACATGGTGTGTGATGGTAGTGGATGAGTAAAATTCAGCAAATAAAGGACTGTGTTTACATTTGTGAGGTTTTGAAATATCGTTTGATAGGCACTTAAAGAATATTGTCATGTGTAATATTTTTATTTCTCATATTCACTTTACCTTTTCTCTCATTTCAGCACTTCCAGGTTTGATACACAAAATACTATGTCCGAAAGACAGCAACAACAAAAATATGTTCTTCCATCAGATAAATATGAGAAATATAGTAATGAAGGTAAAAGGATTTTTATATTGTCATATTTTTTAAAGATTTTATTTATTTATTTGACAGAGATCACAAATAGGCAGAGAGGCAGGCAGAGAGAGAGGAAGGGAAGCAGGCTCCCTGCCGAGCAGAGAGCCCGATGCAGGGCTTGATCCCAGAACCCTGAGATCATGACCTGAGCCGAAGGCAGAGGCTTTAACCCACTGAGCCACCCAGGCGCCCCTATATTGTCATATTTTTAAGATAACTGTGCTAATATGCAATTTGAATATCAAAGAGAGAGGTAGTGTCTTAGTCATTTCAGGCTGTTTTAACAGAATATCATGAAGTTTATAAGTGAGAGTTGCCAAGTGAGGCAGTTCACAGAATATTTCACAGAAGTATTTTTGCTATTGTAAATGATATATTCACAATGATATATTATTTTCTATTTGTTACAGTTCTTTTGAAAAATTGTATTACATCCAATAAACTGGTCAATCTATAGTCTTATAATTTTCTGTAGATTCTCTGGAATTTTTTTTTAAGATTTTATTTATTTATTTGACAAAGAGAGATCACAAGTAGGCAGAGAGGCAAGTGAGGGGTAGGGGAGCAGGCTCCCTGCTGAGCAGAGAGCCAGATATGGGGCTCGATCCCAGGACCCTGAGATCATGACCAGAGCTGAATGCAGAGGCCTAGCCCACTGAGCCACTCAGGTGCCCCTCTCTGGAATTTTTTAAGAAGAGTTTTGTTTCTTCACTTTTACAGTTATGAATTTATGTATATATGTATGCATTTATTTATTTTGGTTAACTGCACTCACTTGCTGCGTAGGAGACTCAGATGTTGAAGAGAACTGGTTATATGAGGGTGACTGGCTGGCTCAGTAGGTTGAGCGTCAGACTCTTGATTTTGGCTCAGATCATGATCTAAGGGTTGTGAGACTGAGCCCCACATTGGGCATTGTGCTCAGTGCAGGGTCTGCTTGAGATTCTCTCCTTCTCCCCCCTGTTGCTCCCCCCACTTGTGTTCTCTCTCTCTTAAATAAGTAATTTTTTAAAAGAACTGATTATCTGATTTAATATGGAATGCTTTTAATGTTTCACAATTATGTATGGTTTTGTTGTAGTCTTTTTAAAAAAATACATGTTATCAGTTTAAAGAAATAGCTCTCTATTCTTGGTCAGCGGAGAGTTGTTGTTTAATCTTGATTGTTTACTAAATTTTATTTATACCCTTTTTTCTGAAATCCTTGTGATGATTATCCTTTTCCTGCTTTATCTTATTAATGTGATGGATTATATTATGGATCTCTTAATGTTAAGTCACACTGCAAGTTTGGGATAAACACAACTTTGTTATGTTGTGTTATCTGTTTTACCCATTGCTGGATTTGGTTTGCTATTATTTCCAATTTTTTGCATTTTTATAATTAATTAAGATTGAACAGTAATTTTGTCTTTTCATGCATTATTTGTCAGGAATCCTTTTTAAATTAAGAAAGAGAACTCTTTTTTTTTAATCTTATTTATTTTATTTATTTATTTATTTATTTATTTATTTTTATTTGTTTATTTACAGCATAACAGTGTTCATTGTTTTGGCATCACACCCAGTGCTCCATGCAGTACGTGCCCTCCCTATTACCCACCACCTGGTTCCTCAACCTCCCACCCCGCCACCCCTTCATAACCCTCTGGTTGTTTTTCAGAGTCCATAGTCTCTCATGGTTCATCTCCCCTTCCAGTTTCCCTCAACTCCCTCTCCTCTCCATCTCCCCATGTCCTCCATGTTATTTGTTATGCTCCACAAATAAGTGAGACCATATGATACTTGACTCTCTCTGCTTGACTTATTTCGCTCAGCATAATCTCTTCCAGTCCCGTCCATATTGCTACAAAAGTTGGGTATTCATCCTTTCTGATGGAGGCATAATACTCCATTGTGTATGTGTACCACATCTTCCTTATCCATTCATCCATTGAAGGGCATCTTGGTTCTTTCCACAGTTTGGCAACCGTGGCCATTGCTGCAATAAACATTGGGGTACAGATGGCCCTTCTTTTCACTACATCTGTATCTTTGGGGGAAATACCCAGCAGTGCAATTGCAGGGTCATAGGGAAGCTCTATTTTTAATTTCTTCAGGAATATCCACACTGTTCTCCAAAGTGGCTGCACTAACTTGCATTCCCACCAACAGTGTAAGAGGGTTCCCCTTTCTACACATCCTCTCCAACACACGTTGTTTCCTGTCTTGCTAATTTTGGCCATTCTAACTGGTGTCAGGTGGTATCTCAATGTGGTTTTAATTTGAATCTCCCTGATGGCTAGTGATGATGAACATTTTTTCATGTGTCTGATAGCCATTTGTATGTCTTCGTTGGAGAAGTGTCTGTTCATATCTTCTGCCCATTTTTTGATATGATTATCTGTTTTGTGTGTGTTGAGTTTGAGAAGTTCTTTATAGATCCTGGATATCAACCTTTTGTCTGTACTGTCATTTGCAAATATCTTCTCCCATTCCGTGGGTTGCCTCTTTGTTTTGTTGACTGTTTCCTTTGCTGTGCAGAAGCTTTTGATCTTGATGAAGTCCCAAAAGTTCATTTTTGCTTTTGTTTCCTTGGCCTTTGGAGACATATCTTGAAAGAAGTTGCTGTGGCTGATATCGAAGAGGTTACTTGCCTATGTTCTCCTCTAGGATTCTGATAGATTCCTGTCTCACGTTGAGGTCTTTTATCCATTTCGAGTTTATCTTTGTGTACGGTGTAAGAGAATGGTCGAGTTTCATTCTTCTACATATCGCTGTCCAGTTTTCCCAGCACCATTTATTGAAGAGACTGTCTTTTTTCCATTGAATATTTTTTCCTGTTTTGTCGAAGATTATTTGACCATAGAGTTGAGGGTCCATATCTGGGCTCTCCACTCTGTTCCACTGGTCTATGTGTCTGTTTTTATGCCAGTACCACGCTGTCTTGGTGATCACAGCTTTGTAGTAAAGCTTTAAATCGGGTAACGTGATGCCGCCAGTTTTGTTTTTGTTTTTCAACATTTCCTTAGCAATTCGGGGTCTCTTCTGACTCCATACAAATTTTAGGATTATTTGTTCCAGCTCTTTGAAAAATATCGGTGGAATTAAGAAAGAGAACTCTTTATATTATTTTCTATTTCTTCAATTTAAAAGAATATTATTTTATGACACATGAAAATTATTTGAAATTCTCATGTCTGTAGCCATATATAAAGTTTTACTGGAACAGAGCCCATGCTATATGCATGGAAGCCTTTGGCTGAAAACAATAGATTTGAACAGCTCTATAAAAAACTGAAAAGCCTGCAAAGTCTCAAATATTTAGGATTTGACCCTTTCCAGAAATAATTGTTGAACTCTGGCTTAGAGCAATTGTCCTTAAAACAAGTGCACAGTAACTGGTAATTGCTGGAAGTCCCTTTGGCTAAGCCCAGGAAGATTTACTGTAGTCAATTGTGACTTTCTAGGGTTTTTTTTCTCAGTGGTCCATTTGCTTGTGGTATTATGGCTCAGGTGTGGGAATTGATTTTTCAGCCATTCAAATATGTAAAAGCCATTCTTAGCTTGCAGGGCCCACAAAAACAGGCCACAGAAATGGTTTGGTCCATGGGCCGTAGTTTGCCAATTCCCTGCTCCATGCTAATGGAATCACTAGGTCTCCAAAATAGCCCTAAGTGGAAAGTCAGCAAATGAGATGGAAATCATTCCTAGGATCTTCAGGCAAGCTTAAACCAAAAACTGACAGTTTAACATAGTAATTTTCAGTCTTGGTTGCACACTGCAGTCATGTGGAGAGTTTTAAAAATGTAGTTGTCTAGTCTGATTCCAATTGTGCTTTAATTGTTGTAGGTATACCTTGGTGCTAGTATTTTTTCACTTTTTAAAATTTCATTTTCTCAAATTTTTATTTAAATTCTAGTTAGTTAACACATAGTGTAATATTGGTTTCAGGAGTATAATTTATGATTCATCATTTACATACAACTCTCTTATGGTTTGTATTCCCTTCTATTTTTCCCCTATGTTCATCTGTTTTGTATCTTAAATTCCACATAGGAGTAATATCATATCATATTTGTCTTTCTCTGACTGACTTATTTCACTTAGCATAATGCACTCTAGCTCTGTCCACATCATTGCAAATGGCAAGATTTCATTTTTTTTTTGATGGCTAAGAAATACTTCACTGTATGTATATACCACTTCTTCCTTAACCATTCATCAGTTGATGGACTTTGGGCTCTCCATAGTTTGGCTATTGTAGATAATGCTGCTATAAACATAGGGGTTCATGTGCTTATTCAAATCAGTACTTTTGTATCTGTTGGGTAAATACCTAGTGGTGCAATTGCTGTATCTTAGGGTAGTTCTATTTTAACCTTCTGAGAAACCTCGACACTGTTTTCCACAGTGGCTACAGCTCTGTTTGTATTCCACCAACAATGTAAGAGGGTTCCCCTTTCTCCACATACTCACCAATATCTGTTGTTTCCTGTGTTACTAATTTTAGCCATTCTGACAGCTGTGAGGTAGTAACACATCATGGTTTTAATTTGTATTTCCTTGATGATGAGTGATGTTGAGCATATTTTTTCATGTCTGATGGCCATATGGATGTCATCTTTGGAAAAATGTCTATTCATGTCTTCTGCCCGTTTCTAAACTGGATTATTTCTTTTTTAGGCATTGAGTTTAAGAAGTTCTTTATAGATTTTAGATACTAATCTTTGTCAGATATGTCATATTATAAATATCTTTTACCATTCCTTAGGTTGCCTTTTAGTTTTATTGTTTCCTTCATTGTGTAGAAGATTTTTATCATGATGAAGTCCCATTAGTTCATTTTTTGTTTTGTTTCTCTTGCTTCTAGTTCTAGAGTAATCTAGTAGAGTCATGTCTAGTAACAAGTTGCTATGGCCGAGGTAAAAGACATTGTTGTTTGTGTGTTCCTCTAGGATTTTGATGGATTCCTGTCTCACATTTAGGCCTTTCATCTGTTTGGAATTTATTTTTGTGTATAGTATAAGAAAGTGTTCCAGTTTCATGCTTCTGCAAGCTGCTGTCCAGTTTTCCCATCATTATTTGAAGTGTCTTTTTCCATTGGATATTCTTTCCTTCTTTGTCAAAGACTAGTTGACCATATAGTTATAGGTCCATTTCTGGGTTTTCTGTTCTGTTCCATTGATCTCTGTGTCTGGTTTTGTGCCAATATCATACCATCTTGATGTTTACAGCATTGTTTTTTTGTTTTTGTTTTTGTTTCTGTTTTAAACTTTTATTTTTTTTTCAGTGTTCCAAGATTCATTGTTTATGCATCACACCCAGTGCTCCATGCAGTACGTGCCCTCCTTTATACCCACCACCAGGCTCACTCAACCCCCCACTCCCCTCTCCTCCAAAACCCTCAATTTGTCTCCCAGAGTACACAGTCTCTCATGGTTTGTCTCCCCCACTGATTTCCCCCAACTCCCTTCTCCTCTCCTTCTCCCAATATCCTCCATGTTATTCCTTATGCTCCACAAGTAAGTGAAACCATAGGATAACTGACTTCCTTAAGAAATTAAACATAGGAGTACCTGGGTGGCTCAGTGGGTTAAGCTGCTGCCTTTGGCTCAGGTCATGATCTCAGGGTCCTGGGATGGAGCCCCGCATTGGACTTTCTGCTCAGTGGGGAGTCTGCTTCCGCCTTTCCCTCTGCCTGCCTCTCTGACTGCTTGTGATCTCTGTCAGATAAATAAAATCTTAAAAAAAAAGAAATTAAACATAGAGCTACCCTATGACCCTGCAATTGCACTACTGGGTATTTACCCCCAAAATACAGATGTAGTGAAAATAAGGGCCATCTGTACCCCAATGTTCATAGAACCAATGGCCACAGTCGCCAAACTGTGGAAAGAGCCAAGATGCCCTTCAACAGACAAATGGATAAAGAAGATATGGTCCATATATACAATGGAATATTGTGCCTCCATCAGAAAGGAAAGAACGAATACCCAACTTTTGTATCAACATGGATGGGACTGAAGGAGATTATGCTGGATGGATACAGCTTTGTAATACAGGTTAAAGTCCAGAATTATGAGGCCACCAGTTTTGGTTTTCTTTTTCAACATTCCTTTGGCTATTTGGGGTGTTTTGTGGTTCCATACAAATTTTAGGGTTGTTTGTTCCAGCTTTTTGAAAAATGTTGTTGGTTATGTGTAGATTTCTTTGGGTAGTATAGAATTTTTAACAATATTTGTTCTTTCAATCTATGACCATGGAAAGTTTTTCAGTTTCTTTGCTGGTTATGGTTCCTGTTCAAATTTTCTATTTCTTCCTGTTTCAGTTTTGGTAGTTTGTATGTTTCTAGGAATTTGTCCACTTCTTCCACACTGCACACTTTGTTAGCATATAATTTTTTATAATATTCTCTTATAATTATTTGCATTTCTGTGGTCTTGGTTGTGATCTCTCCTCTTTCTCTCATGATTTTATTTATTTGGGTGTTTTCTTTTTGATAAGTCTGGCTAGGAGTTTATCTATTTCTTTCAAAGAACCAGTTCTTAGTTTTGTTTATGTTTTCTACTGTGGGTTTTTTGTTTTGTTTTGTTTATATCATTTCTGCTCCAATCTATTACTTCCCTTCTGCTGGCTTTAGTCTTCATTTGCTGTTCCTTTTCTAGCTCCTTTAGGTGTAAGTTTAGGTTGTATATCTGAGACTATTTTTGCTTCTTGATATAGGCTTGTATTGCAATACACTTCCCTCTTAAGACTGCCTTTGCTGCATCACAAAGGTTTTGGACTGTTGTGTTTTCATTTTCATTTGCTTCCATGTATATTTTTTTATTTATTCTTTAATTTCCTGGTTAATCCATTCATTCTTTACTAAGATGTTCTTTAACCTTCATGCATTTGTAGTGTTCTAATTTTTTTTTTGTGGTTGATTTCAAGTTTCACAGCATTGTAGTCTGAAAATATGCATGATATGTGATCTGTTCTGGAGAATGTTTCATTTAGACTCGAAAAGAATGAGTATTCTGCTGCTTTAGGATGAAACGTTCTGAATACATCTGTTAACTCAATTCAGTCCAGTGTGTCATTCAAAACCATTGTTTCCTTGCTGATTTTCTGCTTAGATGATCTGTCCATTGCTTTAAGTGGGGTGTTAAAGTATTGTATTATTATCAATGAGATTCTTTATGTCTGTGGTTAACTGATTTATATATTTGGCTGCTCCTGAGTACGGAGCATAAATATTTACACTTATTAGATCTTCTTGATGGATGACCCTTTAATTATGATACAATGCCCTTCTTCAACTCTATTTACAGTCTTTGGTTTAAAATATATTTTTTATGGTATAAGTATGGCTACCCGAGCTTTATTTTAATGTCTGTAACCATAAAGGTAGTTCTCCATCCCCTCTCTTACAATCTGCAGTTGTCCTTAGGTATAAAATGAGCCTCTTATAGGCAGCATATAGATGGGTCTTTTTTTATGTATATCCATTCGGAAACCCTATGTCTTTTGGTTGGACCATTTAGTACATTTACATTCAGAATGATTATTGAAAGATATTAATTTAGCACCATTGTGTTACCTAAAACGTTAATGTTTCTGGTGATGGTCTCTGTTCCTTTCTAGTCTTTGTTGCTTTTGGTCTTTTTTTCCCCACTCAGAGAGTCCCCTTTAATATTTTTTGCAGGGCCAGTTTAGTAGTCATGAGTTCCTTCAGTTTTTCTTTATCTGAGAAACTCTTTATGTCTCCTTCTATTCTGAATGACAGCCTTGCCAGATAAAGTATACTTGGTTGCATGTTTTTTTCCACTCAGCACGTTGGATATATCATGCCACTCACTTCTGGAGTACCAAGGTTTCTGTGGACACATCTGCTGCAACCTCATCTATCTTCCATTCTAGGTTAAGGATTTTTTTCCCTTGCTGCTTTCAGGATTCTTTCCTTTTTTGTGTATTTTTTGAGTTTGACTATGATATGTCTTAGTGATGTCCAGCTTTTGTTGAATTTTTTTTTTATTTAGAAGCACGATTTTTTATTTCTTATTTTTTTATAAACATATAATGTATTTTTATCCCCAGGGGTACAGGTCTGTGAATCGCCAGGTTTACACACTTCACAGCACTCACCATAGCACATACCCTCCCCAATGTCCATAACCCTACTCCCACTATCCCAACCCCACCCCCCCAGCAACCCCCAGTTTGTTTTGTGAGATTAAGAGTCACTTATGGTTCTTGTGTTTTGTCTCCCTCCCAATCCCATCTTGTTTCATTTATTCTTCTCCTATCCCCCTAACCCCCCATGTTGCATCTCCACGTCCTCATATCAGGGAGATCATATGATAGTTGTCTTTCTCTGATTGACTTATTTCACTAAGCATGATACCCTCTAGTTCCATCCACGTTGTCACAAATGGCAAGATTTCATTTCTTTTGGTGGCTGTATAGTATTCCATTGTGTATATATACCACTTCTTCTTTATCCATTCATCTGTTGATAGACATCTAGGTTCTTTCCATAGTTTGGGTATTGTAGACATTGCTGCTATAAACATTCGGGTGCATGTGCCCCTTCGGACCACTACGTTTGTATCCTTAGGGTAAATACCCAGTAGTGCAATTGCTGGGTCATAGGGTAACTCTATTTTCAACACTTTGAGGAACCTCCATGCTGTTTTCCAGAGTGGTTGAACCAGCTTGCATTCCCACCAACAGTGTAGGAGGGTTCCCCTTTCTCCGCATCCTCACCAGCATCTGTCATTTCCTGACTTGTTAATTTTAGCCATTCTGACTGGTGTGAGGTGATATCTCATTGTGGTTTTGCTTTGTATTTCCTTGATGCCGAGTGACACTTTTTCATGTGTCTGTTGGCCATCTGGATGTCTTCTTTGAAGAAATGTCTGTTCATGTCCTCTGCCCATTTCTTGATTGGATTGTTTGTTCTTTGGGTGTTCAGTTTGCTAAGTTCCTTATAAATTTTGGATACTAGCCCTTTATCTGATATGTCATTTGCAAATATCTTCTCCCATTCTGTCAGTTGTCTTTTGGTTTTGTTAACTGTTTCCTTTGCTGTGCAAAAGCTTTTGATCTTGATGAAATCCCAATAGTTCATTTTTGCCCTTGCTTCCCTTGCCTTTGGCGATGTTCCTAGGAAGATGTTGCTGCGGCTGAGGTCCAAGAAATTGCTGCTGCATTCTCCTCAAGGATTTTGATGGATTCCTTTCTCACATTGAGATCCTTCATTCATTTTGAGTCTATTTTCATGTGTGGTGTAAGGAAGTGGTCCAATTTCATTTTTCTGCATGTGGTTGTCCAATTTTCCCAGCACCATTTATTGAAGAGGCTGTCTTTTTTCCACTGGACATTCTTTCCTGCTTTGTCAAAGATTAGTTGACCATAGAGTTGAAGGTCTATTTATGGGCTCTCTATTCTGTTCCATTGATCTATGTGTCTGTTTTTGTGCCAGTACCATGCTGTCTTGATGATGACAGCTTTGTAATAGAGCTTGAAGTCCGGAATTGTGATGCCACCAACGTTGGCTTTCTTTTTCAATATTCCTTTGGCTATTCGAGGTCTTTTCTGGTTCCATATAGATTTTAGGGTTATTTGTTCCATTTCTTTGAAAAAAATGGATGGTATTTTGATAGGGATTGCATTAAATGTGTAGATTGCTTTAGGTAGCATAGACATTTTCACAATATTTGTTCTTCCAATCCAGGAGCATGGAACATTTTTCCATTTCTTTGTGTCTTCCTCAATTTCTTTCATGAGTTCTTTATAGTTTTCTGTGTATAGATTCTTAGCCTCTTTAGTTAGGTTTATTCCTAGGTATCTTATAGTTTTGGGTGCAGTTGTAAATGGGATTGACTGCTTAATTTCTCTTTCTTCTGTCTTGTTGTTGGTGTACAGAAAGGCAACTGATTTCTGTGCATTTATTTTATATCCTGACACTTTACTGAATTCCTGTACAAGTTCTAGAAGTTTTGGAGTGGAGTCTTTTGGGTTTTCCACATATAGTATCATATCATCTGCGAAGAGTGATAGTTTGACTTCTTCTTTGCCGATTTGGATGCCTTTAATTTCTGTTTGTTGTCTGATTGCTGAGTCTAGGACTTCTAGTACTATGTTGAATAGCAGTGGTGATAATGGACATCCCTGCCGTGTTCCTGACCTTAGCGGAAAAGCTTTCAGTTTTTCTCCATTGAGAATGATATTTGCGGTGGGTTTTTCATAGATGGCTTTGATAATATTGAGGTATGTGACCTCTATCCCTACACTTTGAAGAGTTTTGATCAGGAAGGGATGCTGTACTTTGTCAAATGTTTTTTCAGCATCTATGGAGAGTATCATATGGTTCTTGTTCTTTCTTTTATTAATGTGTTTTATCACATTGATTGATTTGCGGATGTTGAACCAACCCTGCAGCCCTGGAATAAATCCCACTTGATCGTGGTGATAATCCTTTTAATGTACTGTTGAATCCTACTGGCTAATATTTTGGCGAGAATTTTTGCATCTGTGTTCATCAAGGATATTGGTCTGTAGTTCTCTTTTTTGGTGGGATCCTTGTCTGGTTTTGGGATCAAGGTGATGCTGGCCTCATAAAATGAGTTTGGAAGTTTTCCTTCCATTTCTATATTTTGGAACAGTTTCAGGAGAATAGGAATTAGTTCTTCTTTAAATGTTTGGTAGAATTCCCCTGGGAAGCCATCTGGCCCTGGGCTTTTGTTTGTTTGGAGATTTTTGATGACTGTTTCAATCTCCTTACTGGTTATGGGCCTGTTCAGGTTTTCTATTTCTTCCTGGTTCAGTTGTGGTAGTTTATATGTCCCTAGGAATGCATCCATTTCTTCCAGATTGTCAAATCTGTTGGCGTAGAGTTGCTCATAGTATGTTCTTATAATTGTCTGTATTTCTTCGGTGTTAGTTGTGATCTCTCCTCTTTCATTCATGATTTTATTGATTTGGGTCCTTTCTCTTATCCTTTTGATGAGTCTGGCCAGGGGTTTATCAATCTTATTGATTCTTTCAAAGAACCAGCTCCTAGTTTCATTGATTTTTTCTATTGTTTTTTTGGTTTCTATTTCATTGATTTCTGCTCTGATCTTTATGATTTCTCTTCTCTTGGGTTTAGGGTTTCTTTGTTGTTCTTTCTCCAGCTCCTTTAGGTGTAGGGTTAGGTTGTGTACTTGAGACCTTTCTTGTTTCTTGAGAAAGGCTTGTATCACTACATATTTTCCTCTCAGGACTGCCTTTGCTGTGTCCCACAGATTTTGAACCGTTGTGTTTTCATTATCATTTTTCCATGAATTTTTTTCAATTCTTCTTTAATTTCCTGGTTGACCCATTCATTCTTTAGAAGGATGCTGTTTAGTCTCCATGTATTTGGGTTCTTTCCAGCTTTCCTCTTATGATTGAGTTCTAGCTTCAGAGCATTGTGGTCTGAAAATATGCAGGGAATGATCCTAAACTTTTGATACGGGTTGAGACCTGATTTGTGACCCAGGATGTGATCTATTCTGGAGAATGTTCCATGTGCACTAGAGAAGAATGTGTATTCTGTTGCTTTGGGATGAAATGTTCTGAATATATCTGTGATGTCCATCTGGTCCAGTGTGTCACTTAAGGCCTTTATTTCCTTGTTGATCTTTTGCTTGGATGATCTGTGCGTTTCAGTGAGGGGAGTGTTCAAGTCCCCTACTATTATTGTATTATTATTCTTGTGTTTCTTTGATTTTGTTATTAATTGGTTTATATAGTTGGCTGCTCCCACGTTAGGGGTATAGATATTTAAAATTGTTAGATCTTCTTGTTGGACAGACCCTTTGAGTATGATATAGTGTCCTTCCTCATCTCTTATTATAGTCTTTGGCTTAAAATCTAATTGATCTGATATAAGGATTGCCAACCCAGCTTTCTTCTGATGCCCATTAGCATGGTAAATTGTTTTCCACCCCCTCACTTTCAATCTGGAGGTGTCTTTGCGTCTAAAATGAGTTTCTTGTAGGCAACATACTGATGGGTTTTGGTTTTTTATCCATTCTGATACCCTGTGTCTTTTGATTGGGGCATTTAGCCCATTAACATTCAGGGTAACTATTGAGAGATATGAATTTAGTGCCATTATTAGCCTGTAAGGTGGCTGTTACTGTATATTGTCTCTGTACCTTTCTGATCTACTACTTTTAGGCTCTCTCTTTGCTTAGAGGACCCCTTTCAATATTTCCTGTAGAGCTGGTTTGGTGTTTGCAAATTCTTTCAGTTTTTATTTGTCCTGGAAGCTTTTTATCTCTCCTTCTATTTTCAATGATAGCCTAGCTGGATATAGTATTCTTGGTTGCATGTTTTTCTCATTGAGTGCTCTGAATATATCATGTCAGCTCTTTATGGCCTGCCAGGGCTCTGTGGATAAGTCTGCTGCCAATCTAATATTTGTACCATTGTATGTTACAGACTTCTTTTCCCAGGCTGCTTTCAGGATTTTCTCTTTGTCACTAAGACTTGTGAATTTTACTATTAGATGACGGGGTGTGGACCTATTCTTGTTGACTTTGAGGGGGGTTCTCTGCACCTCCTGGATTTTGATGCTTGTTCCCTTTGTCATATTAGGGAAATTCTCTCCAATAATTCTCTCCAATAGACCTTCTGCTCCCCTCTCTCTTTCTTCTTCTTCTGGAATCCCAATTATTCTAACATTGTTTCATCTTATGGTGTCACTTAACTCTCGAATTCTCCCCTCCTGGTCCAGTAGCTGTTTGTCCCTCTTTTGTTCGGCTTCTTTATTCTCTGTCATTTGGTCTTCTATATCACTAATTCTTTCTTCTGCCTCATTTATCCTAGCAGTGTGCGCCTCCATTTTTTATTGCACCTCATCAGTAGCTTTTTTTATTTCAACCTGGTTAGATTTTAGTTCTTTAATTTCTCCAGAAAGGGCTTTTATATCTCCAGAGAGGGTTTCTCTAATATCTTCCATGCCTTTTTCGAGCCCGGCTAGAACCTTCAGAATCGTCATTCTGAACTCTTGATCTGACATATTACCAACGTCTGTGTTGATTAGGTCCCTAGCCTTTGGTACTGCCTCTTGTTCTTTTGTTTGTGGTGATTTTTTCCGCCTTGTCACTTTGTCCAGATAAGAGGATATGAAGGATCAAATAAAATACTAAAAGGGTGGCAAAGACCCCAGAAAAATGCTCTGTAACCAAATCAGAAGAGACCCCAAATTGTGGGGTGTGAGAAAGGGGATAAAAAGAGGTTCAAAAAAAAAAAGAAAAAATTAAAAAAAATAGTAATAAAGAAAAAATATAAAAAAGAAAGAAAAAATATATATTTAGATAAACTAGTCAAAAAATGTTAATCAAGAAAAGGGTAAAAGTTTTACAAAATTTAGCAGAAGAAGAAAAAAGAAAGAAAAAAAAATTGAATTAACCGCAAGACTAAAGAATCATGGGGAGAAAGCCATGAGTTCCGTGCTTTGCTTTCTCCTCCTCTGGAATTCCGCTGCTGACTTAGGAATTGAACCTGCTTTCCTTGATAGATGAACTTCGTCCTGGCTGGATATTTTGTTGATCTTCTGGGGGAGGGGCCTGTTGTAGTGACTCTCAAGTGTCTTTGCCCGAGGCGGAATTGCACCGCCCTTACCGGGGCTGGACTAAGTAATCCACTCGGGTTCGCTTTTGGGAGCTTCTATTCCCTGAACACTTTTCGTAGAGTTCCGGAGGACGGGAATGAAAATGGCGGCCTCCCAGTCTCCGGCCCGGAGGAACCGAGAGCCCGGGGCCCCACTCCTCAGTGCGTCCCCAGAGGACAGCACCCAATCACTCCAGTATCCCCAGCCTCCAGCCGCGCTCCGAGCTCACCCAGCCTGCGACCGGTTCAAGGTAACCCCGAGCTGAGATCTCAGTCCTCGGCTCTGTCTCTGTAGCCGGCTTCTCTGTTCTAACACCTGTGAGCTCTGCGACACTCCGACACCCCCGATCCTTCTGTGACCCTGCGGAATCTGGGACCACGCTGACCCTGTGTTTGCTTCACCCCGGTTTAGCCTCTGGAGCAATGTCCCTCAGTGGAACAGACTTTTAAAATCCTGATTTTGTGCTCCATTGCTCTGCCGCTTGCCGGTAGCCGGCCCCTCCCCCCGCGGTCTATCTTCCCGTCATTTTGGATTCACTTCTCCGCCAGTCCTACCTTTCAGAAAGTGGTTGATTTTCGTTTCTAGAATTGCTGTTCTTCTTCTCTTTGATCTCCCATTGGATTTGTAGGTGTTTGCCATGTTTAGATAAGCTATCGAGCTGATCTCCTGCTACCTGATGCAGTCTCAGCCTGCTATTTCTCCGCCATCTTGACTCCTCCTTCGCTTTTGTTGAATTTAATGGCTGTTCCCTCTGCTTCTTGGATTTCAATGTCTATGGCCTTACTCAGATTAGGAGTTTTCAGGTGTAATTTGCTCAAATAAACCTGCTGTCCTTTTTTCCTCTCTCCTCTGGGATTCCTATGATATAAATGTTATTAACCTTTAAGGAGTTGCTGAGTTCCTACATCTAGAGTTGTGATCCAGTATCTTTCTTTCCCTATTCTTTTAAGCTTCATTATTTTCTAGAATTTTATCTTCCATATTACTGATTTATTCCACTGCTTCATCCATCATCATTGTCATGACATTTAGTCAGCTTCACATCTCAGTTATAGCATTTTTAATTTCAGCCTGAATAGTTTTTAGTTCTTTTATCTCTGCAGTAAGTGATCCTCTAATGTTGTCTATGTTTTTTCCAAGCCCAGATAATATCCTTATAATTGTTGTTTTAAATTTTGGTTCATACATCTTATATCTGTATTGATTAAATCCCTGGACTTTAACATTTTCCTGTTCTTTCTTTTGGAGAGAATTCTTCTGTCCTGTTATTTAGTTTAGGTCGCTGTTTTTTTGAATGTTTGTTAGAAAAGCCTGATATATTCCTGCTCCTGAGAGTAATGGCTATATTAAGAAAAGGTCCCAAAAAAGGTTCCCCCAAAAAAAGTCCTATATGCACTCTGTCCCTGTATTTTGGCTACTCCTACCCTCAGGTCAGTCCTCTGCAGAACTTCTTTTTGTTTGCTATAGGAGTTGTTTGGACCTTGTCCATTGTATGGCAAGTTTTGACTATGTGTCTTTTGGTCTGCTTGTTAAAAGAAGCTAGATTAAAGAGAAGGAGAAGGAGAAGAAGAAGGAAGAAAGAAGAAGAAAGAAGAAGAAGAAGAAGAAGAAGCAGCAACGGCTAGATCCTATTTCCCCCAGAGCTGAAGCTTTGCAGCACTCTATGATCAGTAAATTTGGTGCCTATAAGGGGTTGTTCTGGTCTTCTAGCGGTGGGGCCTGCTGCACTGATTCCAGGAGAACTCGCCAAGGAAAGATGCTCCTGCAGGGTGCTGGGGGATGGGGATTGCTGTAAGCAGCTTCAGCCTCCACTGGCAGCACTATGTTGCTCACTGAAGTCTTTCAGGGCTGATGGCAGGGATGGGGAATGGCCTCATCCCACTCTTGTCCCTGAAGCAGGGAGTTTACACCTCTCACTGTTCACAGAAGAGCAAACAATCACCCCTATTGTGCCCCTGGCTTCTGTCATATCCATGCCTTCCCCCTGTCTGTGTCTGAGCTATCTGCCTGCCAGATTTCACAGTACACCTGTGTTTTATCTTAGATATGTAGCTGGGTTTCAAAACTCCAAATTTTAGGAACCCACATGGTCTGGACCTGCACTGGTCCTCTGGGGGAGGGTCTAACCGCAATTTTCTCATTTGTGGGTGGCACAACTGCAGTGTGATTCAGACATTATAGTAAAGTGCAGCAAAAAGTCGGCACCAAGGTTTGCTGCCCTCTGCTGATGTCTTTGTTCTTATGCTAGGGAACAGGGCAGCACATTGGCACTGCTAGTTCTTTTGTCCCCAGAGAAGCTATGCCACCATTCCCAAATGCACTCCAAGAAGGCGAATTGTTTCTCCCCATGCGACTTCAGACCACACTGTCCACTCTCAGATCTCTGCCCTCCTTCCCCACAGGAGCACTGCTAAGCCCACCAGGCATGACCCTGGTGATGGCATGGACTTCTAAAACTTCAGACTTTGCACTCTGCTGCTTATAATAACTTGTGGTATTCAGTCCCCCTTCCCTTTCCCAGTCAGTGGTTTTAGGGAAGAATTTTTCTTGTGTAATCTCCTACCTACTGCTTTCTCGCTCTCTCTCCTCTCTGTGGTCAAGGCTCCCTCCACTTAATAGCACCTACAGTCTTTTCCCCTCCAAATCAACTCTCTGCAGCTCCTACCTTCCACGGTAGTCATTTTTCTACTTATAGATGTACAGCTTTGTTCTCTCAATCCTCAGATTGATTTCTTGGGTGTTCAGAATGGTTTGATATTTATCTAGCTGTGTATAAGGGATGAGGCAAGCTTAAGGTCCCCCTACTACTCTGCCATCTTAACTCCTTCCTCTTTTTTCAGTCTCCCCAAGTGGCTCTAGTATGCGAACAATGTTCAGAACTACCTGAATGATTTAAATGGTGACAGTGCAAATATTTAACAATATTTCACTTCAAAATTTTATACTTGTGGTTTTGGAATAATAATATTACATTAATAAATACTTATAATATGCCAATAGTAATAAACAAGGTGTAGATGAAAGCTAAACACCCATGAGAACAGTGCTGACTTGGCGGCAGTGAAGCTTTCTTTGCAGGAGACAATCATGACCCAGGGTAAGGATAGAAGAGACAGAAAGAACTCAGCAAATCAAATGATTTGTAATGAAGGAATATTAAAAAAATAGAAAAAGTAGAATAGGACCCTAAGATAATATTTTCTAGAGGGGCGCCTGGGTGGCTCAGTGGGTTAAGCCTCTGCCTTCAGCTCAGGTCATGATCTCAGGGTCCTGGGATCGAGCCCCGTATCGGGCTCTCTGCTTGGCAGGGAGCCTGCTTCCTCCCCTCTCTGGCTGCTGCTCTGCCTACTTGTAATCTCTCTCTCTCTCTCTCTGTAAAAAAGAAAAAAAATTTTAAAAAAAAGATAATATTTTCTAGAGAGATAAAAGAATGATAAAGGAAGAAATTATATATATTATAAAAGAATAGAAAACTGAACAAGAAATATGGCTAATTTAACATAAAGATCTACTTTCACTTCTTCCTGAAGTCTCATTAAAATAATATCAAAGGTATACAGATACATATGATGGGATATTACTCAGCAATAAAAAAAAGGCAAAAACATGGGTGGATCTCAAAAACATTGTGCTGACTTAAAGAAGCCAGACACAAAGGCATACAGGATATATGATTCCATTTAAATGAGATTCTAGAGCAGGCAAAATGAATATGTAGTGACAGAATGTAGATCGAGGTTTACATGAGAGAAAAAGAGACTAATTTGGTATGGTATATACCCATGTGGTTTATGCTTTATATCTTGATCAAGGTGGTGTGGTATATGCTTTATACATTGATTAAGGCGGTAGTTAGCTTTAATCCCTGATTTTTACATGTAAGTAATTTGAGATCAGGATAAATTGGGTGAATTTTCCAAATTGTTGCAGCTTATTAATCAGAGAGAGAATGGGGGATCTGATTATCAATAATAAATTTTTTCTATTGTGCTGCATAATGAGTCAATAAGAGTAGTACTTCCCCCCCACAAACACCTGACAAAACCTCAACCCAGCCTTGTATAGAAGTGAATCGTGGACATGAAAATATAAATATCTGCATTCCAGCCAACTATTTTAAACATAGTTGACATTCTTATGTTCTTTTACCTTGACTTCTTTATGTTTGTATTTGTAAATCAAAACATAAACTTTATTTATTTTTTTATTCAGTAACATATAATGTATTATTTGTTTAGGGGTATAGGTCTGTGAATCACCAGTCTTACACGTTTCACAGTACTCACCATGGCACATACCCTCCCCAGTGTTCATCACCCAGTCACCCCATCCTTTTCACTCCCCTCCCCTCCAGCAACCCTCAGTCTGTTTCCTGAAATTAAGAGTCTCTTATGGTTTGTCTCCCTCTCAAGTTTTGTCTTGTTTCATTTTTCCCTTCCTTCCCCTATGGTCCTCTGCCTTGTTTCTCAAATTCCTCATATCAGTGAGATCGCATGATAATTGTCTCTGATTGACTTATTTCACTTAGCATAATACCTTCTAGTTCATCCATGTCTTTGCAAATGACAAGATTTTGGGTTTTTTGATGGCTGCATAGTATATACAGACATCGTCTTTATCCATTCATCTGTTGGTGGACATCTAGGCTCTTTCCATAGTTTGGCTATTGTGGACATTGCTGCTATAAACATTTGGGTGCATGTGCCCCTTCGGATCACTACATTTGAATCTTTGGGGTAAATACCCAGTAGTGCAATTGCTGGATCATAGGGTAGCTTTGTCTTCAACTTTTTGAGAAAACTCCATACTACAAAACATAAACTTGCACTAATATTTACTTTTCAGTAATGTATTATAATGTACATTTTTAAAAATTGTGACAAAAAGCACAGAACATAAAATTTATCATCATAACCATTTCTAAGTATATAGTTCAGTACTGTTAAGCATACTCACATATTTGTGAAACCAATCTCCAGAACTTTTTCATCTTGCAAAACTGAAACTATATGAAATAGCAGCTTCTCTCGCCCTTTTCCACCAGACCCTAATAACTACCATTCTACTGTCTGTTTCTATGAGTTTGACTACCTAAGATACACCGTATGAGTGGAATCATACAGTATTTCTCTTATTGTGACCAGCTTATTTCATTAAGCATAATGTTTTCAAGGTTCATCGATCTTGTAGCATGTGACAGGATTTTCTTCCATTTTAAGGTTGAATTATATTCTGTAGTATGCATATACCAATATTTGTTTATCCATTCATCCATCAATGAACATTTTACCATCTACCTCTTGGCTGTTTATGAATAATGTTATGAACATGTATGTGCAAATATCTCTTTGATACTCCACTTTCAATTCCTGTGAATATATAACCGGAATTGCGATTTCTGCATCATATGGTAGTTCTATTTTTAATTTTTTTGAGGATTCTCCATACTATTTTCTATAAAGGCTATATTATTTTGCCTTTCCACCAAAAGTGCATGAGGCCTCCGATTACTTCACGTACTCACAAACACTTAATATGTTTTTTTTTTTGTAGCTATCCTAATAGGTGTAAGTGATATCTCATGGTGGTTTTTATTTGCATCCCTCTGCTGATTAGTGATGTTTCCTTCTATCCCTATTTTGTCAAGTGTTTTTTTTAATTATGAAAGTGTCTTAAATTATGTAAATTGTTTTCCTACATAACTTTGATGATGAGTTTGTTTTTGTCCTTCATTCTGTTAATGTAGCGTATTACAATGATTTATTATCACATGTTGAACTATCCTTGCATCCTAAGGATAACTTTCACTTGGTCATGGTGTGTAAACCTTTTAATGTGGTGTTGAATTTGGTTTGCTCATATTTCTAGAGGGTTTTGAATGAGTATGCACCAGGGATATTGGCCTATAGTTTTCTTGTAGTGTAAGTCTGGCTTGGGTATAAGGGAAATGGTGGTGTCATAGAATAAGCTGGGAAGTGTTCCTTCTTCAATTTTTTGGACAGCTGTTATTTGGCATTCATTCTTCTTTAAATATTTGATAGAATTCGCCAGTGAAAGGCATATGGTCCTGGGATTTACCTTATTGGGAGGTTTTTGATAATTGATTCAGTCTCCTTACTCAAATTGACCTGTTCAGATTTTCTATTTCAGATATGAGTCAGTCCTGGTAGTTGCTGTTTTTCTAGGAATTTATTTCTTCTAGGTTTTCCAATTTGTTGGAATACAATTTTTTATACTATACTCCTACAATACTTTTCATTTCTGTGGTATCAGTTGTAATGTCCCTCTTTCATTTCTGACTTTTGTTATTTGGATCTTTATTTTTTCTTAGTGAATCTAACTAGAGGGTTGTAAATTTTGTTTACCTTTTCTAAAGACTGACTCTAAAGTTTTGTTGATTTTTTCTATTGTTTTTCCTTTCTTTATTCCATTTATCTTTGCTCTTTTTTTTTTTAAAGATTTATTTATTTGACAGATAGAGATTACAAGTAGGCAGAGAGGCAGGCAGAGAGAGAGAGAGGAGGAAGCAGGCTCCCAGCCAAGCAGAGAGCCCGATGCGGGGCTCGATCCCAGGACCCTGGGATCATGACCCGAGCTGAAGGCAGAGGCTTTAACCCGCTGAGCCACCCAGGCGCCCCTATCTTTGCTCTTATTTAATTACTTCCTTCTGCTAGTTTTGGGTTTTGCTTGTCCATTTTCTAATTTCTTGACGTATAAAGGTACATTGTTGATTTGGGATCTTTCATATTTTTAATGTACATGTTTAAAACTATAAACTTCCTTGTTAGTGTTGCTTGTGCTGCATCCCATAAGTTTTGGTATGTTGTATTTTCATTTTAATTTGTCTCAAAGTAGTTTCTAATTTCCTTTGTGACTTCTTTGACCCATTGGTTGTTTATGAGTGTATTGTTTAATTTCGGTACATTCATAGATTTTCCAGTTTTCCTTATACTGCTGATTTCTAGTTTCATTCCATTGTGATTGGAAAAGATACTTCATATTATTTCACTCTTCTTGAGTTTGTTAAGACTTACGGCTCTGGGCACCTGGGTGGCTCAGTTGGTTAAGCGACTGCCTTCGACTCAGGTTATGATCCTGGAGTCCTGCATCGGGCTCCCTGCTCGTCGGGGAGTCTGCTTCTCCCACTGACCTCTCTCCTCTCATGCTCTCTCTCTCTCATTCCCTTTCTCTCTCTCAAATAAATAAATAAAATCTTTTTTTAAAAAAAAAGACTTTGTGGCCTTGCATGCAGTCTATTCTGGAGAATGTCCCAGTGCACTTGAGAAGAATATATGCTATTCTTGGGGGAGTGTTTCATATATATTTTTTTGGCCCAATTAATCTATACTGTTGCTCAGGTCCTCTATTCCCTTACTGATTTTCTCTCTGGTTGTTCTATCTATTATTGAAAGTTAGGCATTATAGTCTCCTACTATTATTGTGTTGCTGTCTATTTTGCCCCTTCAATTTTATCAAAGATTGCTTCATATATTTAGGAACTCTGTAGTTTAGTCCATACATACGTAAATAATTGTCATATCATCTGAATTGATGATTGATCCTTTTGCTATTATATAATGTCCTTCTTTGTCTTTTCTGGCATTTTTTACTTAAGGTATATTTTGTCTGGTATTAGTATAGCCACTGCTGCTCTCTTTTTGTTATTATTTGCATAGAATACCTTTTTCTATGCTTTCAGTTCCAGCTTCTGTATGTCCTTAGATTTAAAGTGAATCTCTTATAGACCGCATATAGTTGGGTCTAGTTTTTTTTAATATTTTATGTATTTATTTGACAGAGAGAGATCACAACTAGGCAGAGAGGCAGGCAGAGAGAGGATGAATCAGGCTCCCCACTGAGCAGAGAGCCTGATGCGGGGCTCGATCCCAGGACCCTGAGATCATGACCTGAGCCGAAGGCAGAGGTTTAACCCACTGAGCCACCCAGGTGCCCCTGGATCTAGTTTTTTTTTTTTAATCCATTTGTCCAATCTATGTCGTTTGACTGAGGAGATGAATCCATTTACATTTAAAGCAATAACTGATGGGAAAGGACTTACTATTGCCATGTTGTTCATTATTTTCTGTATGTCTTGTAGATTTTTTTGTCCCTACTTTCCTATCTCACTGTCTCCCTCTGTATTTAATTGATGTTTTGTAGTGATAGGGTTTTTGATTCCCTTCTCATATATTCTAAAGATTTTTTTCTTTGTGGTTATCATTGTAGTTACATAAAACATCTTAAAGTTATAGCATTTGTTTTAAATTGATAACAATTTAACTTAAATTGCATGCAAAAAATTAACTGCTTTACACCTCCACCTGCCCTACATTATGCTATTGAAGTTGCTCATTACATTTTTATATATTTTATATTCATTAACATAGATTTATAGGCTTTTAAAAATATTTGTCATTTAAATTCTCATTGTCATTTAATGCACCAAAATTACAACAGTACAGGTTACTCTACTGGCCCATATATTTACCTTTATTTCAGAATCTAGTATTTTCACACATGTTTCTGTCTACTATCCTTTTTTTTTTTTTAACTTGGACTCCCTTTAGTATTTCTTGTGGAAGAATTCTAGTGATAATGAGCTCCCTCAGCTTTTGTTTATCTGGAAAAGTTTTAATTTCTCCTTCATTTGTTAAAGGCAATTTGCCAGATACAGTATTCTTGGTTGACAGTTTTTTTTTTTTTTAACTTAAGTACTTAGAATATATCATGTCACTCCCTTCTAGCCTGCAATGTTTTGGCTGGCAAATCAACTGGTAATCTTATAAAAAGTTCCCTTGTACATGATGCTTACAAGATCATCTCTTGTAATGATGCTTTTCTTTCTTGATGCTTACAAGATTCTCTCATTGTCTTTGACTTTAGGCAATTTGATAATGTAGTTTAGTGTGATTCTCTTTGAAGTCATCCTAATTGGAGTTTCTTTAGCTTCTTAAATCATCATGTTCATGTCTTTCCTCAGATGTAGGAAGTTTGGAACCATTATTTTTGCAAAAAAATCTCTGCCCCTTTCTCTTTTCTTTCTGGGATTCCCCTAATGCATATAATGTTCTTCTTTATAATGTCTCATAAGTCCCATAAGTCTCCTTCCTTTTCTTTATTCTTTTATCTTTTTTGCTCCTCTGACTCAGTGATTTCAGACGACCTGTCTTCATGTTCAGTAATTATATCTTATGCCTTACCAATTCTACCTTACAAATTTTCAGTTGTTCTTGTATCATGCAGCTCCAAAATTTTTACTTTTTTTGTAGTTTCTATCATCTTGATGTACTCATTTTGTTCAGACATTGTTTTCTTGTTTCATCCAGTTATCTGTCAGTTTTCACTTTTAGCTTATTGAGCATCTTTAGGATATTTATTTTAAATTATTTGTCAGACTGGGGGTACCTGGGTGGTTCAGTTGGTTAAGCCACTGCCTTTGGCTCAGGTCATGATCCTGGAATCCTGGGACCGAGTCCCACATCAAGCTCCCAGCTCTGCAGGGTGTCCACTTCTCCCTCTGACCTTCTCCACTTTCATGCTCTCTCTCATTCTCTCTCAAATAAATAAATAAAATCTTTTAAAAAAATTATTTGTCAGACTGCTCATATATCTTTTTATTTTATAGTCAGCTTCTGGAGTTTTATTTTATTTATATTATTTATTTATTTTATTAGTGTATTTATATTTACTTATTAATATTTATTAAATATTTATTAATATCATAATATATAAATATATTTATGTGAGTATATGGATGTTCATATTAATATATACTTATTAATATTTAATATTTATTTATTATTTATATTATTTATTTAGTTTTACTTTATCCTTTTAATTGGACCATATTCCACTGTTTCTTTATAGGCCTTGTAATTTTTTTTAAGATTTTTTTTATTTATTTGACAGACAGAAATCACAAGTAGGCAGAGAAGCAGGCAGAGAGAGAGAGGAGGAAGCAGGCTCCTTGCTGAGCATAGAGCCCAATGTGGGGCTCGATCCCAGGACCCTGGGATCATGACCTGAGCCGAAGGCAGAGGCTTTAACCCACTGAGCCACCCAGGCGCCCCAAGCCTTGTAATTTTTTGCTGAGAGTTGGGCGTTTGAAAAAGCAACCAGCTCTGCCAGTTGTTGTGTACAGGTTTCATTCAGGTGATGACCTTCACTAAGGTCAACCTTGCTGGAATTCTAGGACCTTTCATACCTTTCTGGTCTTTTGCTCTCCCTGGTATCTGCCTGTGAAACTGAAGCTCTCATTTACTGCTTGCTTCTGTTTTCAGCACTTTCTAAACTTTGATGCAAGCCCAGTAAGTTTTCTAATTTGCACAAGACAGAAATTCATCCCGAATCAGCCCCCTAACAAGCCAGAATGTTGGATATATGGTCCACTCTTAATTCCATCCCAAGGGAGGAGAAGGAATATAGGCGGCTCCTCCCAGTTGTTCTGTGGTATGTCACAAAGGCAAAGGGGCATGAACAATCCTGCAAAACAACATGAATTTCATTACCTCTTTAGCTAAAATTCCTGGTTTTATAAGGGCTTGAATGCTGTATTTTTTCTGTTGACCTCCAGAGTCCTTAAAGAGATATTCTGGTTCATACATTGTTGTTAACTCAGTGTCTCTGTGGGAGAAGGAAGCCTGGTAACTTCCTAGTCAATCACTTTGTAATATACAGTTCTGTATCCTGACTCTCTTTTCTTTCACATAGTGTCATAAGATATCAGTAGTATTCTATCTTGCTTTTTGAGCCTGCCACTTGAAATTGAATCATTTTTTTAGAAAAAGAGCATGAGTGGGAGGGAAGGGCAGAGGGAGTGGGAGGGAGAGAATCTTAAGCAGCATGGAGCCTGACATGGGACTTGATCTCACAGCTCTGAGATCATGACCTGAGCCAAAATCAAAAGTCAGACACTTAACCAACTGAGCTACCCAGGTGTCCCACCATTTTTTAAATAATAATACATTTTTAGCAAAAATACTGGAACTCAGAATGTAAGCCCCCTTTCAAACTGGTCTGTATGCTTGTATCAGAGTGTAAGCCTTTTATTTTGGTTCTCTTAATTAGATCAATGTCAGACCATTTCCCACCAAGCGTATCCTGTTTTTACTGTTGCTACTTTATAAATACATTAATAGTTGACACCACGATCTTCTCCCATACACTCATTTGTTTTCCTTCTCATTTCCCAGAGGACTAACAACAATGAATGCAAATAACACCCATCCATCCTTTACTAAGCACCAGATGTTGTACTAAGTACTAACCTAATAATAGCTAACTTACGTACAGTGTTTATTTGGTCACAGGTATTTCTCTAGGTGTTTTCCATGTATTTCCATATATTAACTTTATATTCACAATTATGAGGCAAAACTGTTACTATTTTCAATTTAAGGGGAAAAAAATAAGGTGAGTCACCATGAACTCAAAGTTACTTTCCCTGGAACATAGAAGTTAGCACTAGGATTCAAACCCTCATTGATCTGACCTCTAGTCCTGTGCCCCTAACAAATGATGTACGACTCTGTGTTAGAGCTGAAATGAACTATGGTTCATGAGTTATGGTCTCTGGGACCAACACGAACCTTCGTCCAAGAAACTCATCACTGTATGCACTTCCCCTGTATGATCTCTCTTTTCTTAGACCATAGGAACTCTTTCTCTGGTGTTCAGATTGAAGATGAAGTAACAAAGACAGACAACAAAGACAGATGAGTTATACATGGAAAGAAAGAAAGGTTTCCAGAGAGGTGCATGTTGCCAGGATGAATTCAGTTCCTCATAGGCTTTTCCCATTTGTGTTTCATTCTCTTCCCAATGATCACCCTCATCTTTCTGACCCGCATGTCCATCCCTTGGCCTTTTTGTTCTGCATGTCAGGTACCATGCCCCTTCTTTCCTATCCTTGATTCAAGGGACAATCATTTCTACCCCTCTTCTGTCAATATCGGCCACTCCCAGATCCCATTGTCTTTCTGTGTCAATGAGCCTATAAAGCACAGCCATATAATTATAAGTATATATTTCAGCATAGGACATTTTGAGGTGAAATGTCTTGATCAAAGTGTAAGAATGGTTAAGCATACTGTAGGAAATTAGACTTTCTTGCACTCTTAGTGGAGAAATATATTGGTGTAAATATTCTTAGGAAATTGTCTCTTATAATTTAAGATATGATGTGCTTCTTCTGGGAAGCTATAGAGTACAGACTGAAATCTTGGAACTGTCCTAAATCCCAAGCCATACTCCACTGGGTAATTTGGCTTCCCTCATTAGAAATACCTTGTATAGAGAATTCTAATACTTTAAACTTGAAAATCAATTCAAATATTAAAATGCAAAGATGTAAAAAATTAAAGGGCATATTAAAAACAAGAAGCAAAAATTGGATATATATATATATATATAGTATATAATGAATGAAAAGATAATGTACATTAGGTCCTGTTTTGTGTGGCAATGAACTTTCCAACATGATTTGAAATACATGTATCTGTAATCTAACTATTTAAATGTATACAAATGTAATCTAATTATACAAATGTAAAACAGATAATATTAACACATGCCGATGCACACACACATGCTCATGCACACACTCTTGCTTTCCTTTGAGACAAGTACAGTAATGGCTGTCACAAAGCTGTCACAAAGCTGAGCACCCACAGACATGTGTATAGGTCCAGAACATTCTTCTTACACATACCAGCACCAGCTATATCTGCTAGATTTAAGGAAAGCCTCTCTTCATTTCTGCCACCAGTTTGCAAAAGCCTCCTTTCCTCAGATCAGAAAAGCAGTAGTTTCAGCATTAATCAAGAGGGGGGTAATCAGCTCTAGCTCTAACTGTACACTAGTGAAAAATACTAATTTTGCAAAAGACAAATTCAACACATGGTAGTTTTTTTTAAGATTTTATTTATTTATTTGACAGACAGAGATCACAAGTAGGCAGAGAGGCAGGCAGAGAGAGGAGGAAGCAGGCTCCCTGCAGAGCAGAGAGCCTGATGCGGGGCTCCATCTCAGGACCATGGGATCATGACCTGAGCCAAAGGCAGAAGCTTTAACCCACCAAGCCACCCAGGCGCCCCAACACATGGTAGTTTTACAAGCAGTTTATGAAATAGTTCTGCAGCCCAGTTTTTTTTTCTGGAATAAGTAGATGTGGGTGGAAGTGGTTGAGATGTATGGATTCTCAAAAGTGGTTTTGTTTTTCACAAATCTACATTGCCTACATTCATTTAACAAATACTAATTAAGCTCTGTTGTATGCCAGACAATCCCACCTCAAAGTGACTCCTAATTGGCAAACTCTGTGATCCAAACAGATTTATCCATCTAGTTCAAGACCTATATCTCCACTTGGTCCAAGGCACCTCAATCCGCCCAAGCAGGAGTGACTAACTCCTGCTGACATCCTTTGTCTGCTCACAGAAATTGGTCCTTGAGATCTAAAAGTCCACTAATAAAGGAGACGCAGCCCAGTAGCTGGAAGAACACTTAGGATGTGGAGGCAGACCAATCGATGAGGACACAATTTCTGCTCCACCACTGACTTGGCTGAGAAATCCTGGGAAATGTACCTAACCCCTGTGAGCCTAATATTCATGATCTAGAAAGGGACTGTGGATACAATCATTTTTAGACTTCTGTGAGGAGGTCAAAAAACTCTAGTGAGTCTGCCCAACTCTGATCAAGAATTGGTTCCCATTAGGAAAGTGTTGGTTTACTTCTCACCCTGTTTTTTCCCTACCACAGCAGGGATGCCATTGTCATGTACTCAATGGCATAGCAAGGATGTAGACAGAATTCCAAATTAACACAAGAAGTACCATGTGAACACATGATGTCATAAAGGATACTCACAACCATTTCTTGGTGCAAGGATCAGTTAATACTGTAGTAGAGACTGAGGGGAAACCCAGGCAGCCTGGGTGAGAGGCACCAAATGATTTTTTTATTTTATTTTATTTCCTTTCAGCCTAACAGTATTCATTGTTTTTTTTTTGCCTTTTAAATTTATTTATTTTTTTCAGCATAACAGTATTCATTGTTTTTGCACAACACCCAGTGCTCCATGCAATACGTGCCCTCCCTAATACCCACCACCTTGTTCCCCCAACCTCCTACCCCCCCGCCCCTTCAAGACCCTCAGGTTGTTTTTCAGAGTCCAAGTATCTCATGGTTTACCTCCCCTTCCAGTTTCCCTCAACTCCCTTCTCCTCTCCATCTCCCCATGTCCTCCATGTTATTTGTTACACTCCACAAATAAGTGAAACCATATGATAATTGATTCTCTCTGCTTGACTTATTTCACTCAGCATGATCTCTTCCAGTTCCATCCATGTTGCTACAAAAGTTGGGTATGCATCCTTTCTGATAGAGGCATAATACTCCATAGTGTATATGGACCACATCTTCCTTATCCATTCGTCCATTGAAGAGCATCTTGGTTCTTTCCACAGTTTGGCGACCGTGGCCATTGATGCTATAAACATTGGGGTACAGATGGCCCTTCTTTTCACTACATCTGTATCCTTGGAGTAAATACCCAGTAGTGCAATTACAGGGTCATAGGGAAGCTCTATTTTTAATTTCTTCAGGAATCTCCACACTGTTCTCCAAAGTGGCTGCACCAACTTGCTTTCCCACCAACAGTGTAAGAGGGTTCCCCTTTCTCCACAGCCTCTCCAACACACGTTGTTTCCTGTCTTGCTAATTTGGGCCATACTAACTGGTGTTAGGTGGTATCTCAATGTGGTTTTAATTTCAATCTCCCTGATGGCTAGTGATGATGAACATTTTTTCATGTGTCAGATAGCCATTTGTATGTCTTCATTGGAGAAGTGTCTGTTCATATCTTCTGTCCATTTTTTGATATGATTCTCCGTTTTCTGTGTGTTGAGTTTGAGAAGTTCTTTATAGATCCTGGATATCAACCTTTTGTCTGTACTGTCATTTGCAAATATCTTCTCCCATTCTGTTGGCTGCCTCTTTGTTTTGTTGACTGTTTCCTTTGCTGTGCAGAAGCTTTTGATCTTGATGAAGTCCCAAAAATTCATTTTCGCTTTTGTTTCCTTTGCCTTTGGAGACATATGTTGAAAGAAGTTGCTGTGGCTGAAATCGAAGAGGTTACTGCCTATGTTCTCCTCTAGGATTCTGATGGATTCCTGTCTCACGTTGAGGTCTTTTATCCATTTCGAGTTTATCTTTGTGTACAGTGTAAGAGAATGGTCGAGCTTCATTCTTCTACATATAGCTGTCCAATTTTCCCAGCACCATTTATTGAAGAGACTGTCTTTTTTTCCACTGTATATTTTCCCCTGTTTTGTCGAAGATTATTTGACCATAGAGTTGAGGGTCCATATCTGGCTCTCTACTCTGTTCCACTGGTCTATGTGTCTGTTTTTATGCCAGTACCACGCTGTCTTGGTGATCACAGCTTTGTAGTAAAGCTTGAAATCAGGTAATGTGATGTCGCCAGTTTTGTTTTTGTTTTTCAACATTTCCTTAGCAATCCGGGGTCTCTTCTGATTCTATAAAAATTTTAGGATTATTTGCTCCAGCTCTTTGAAAAATACCGGTGGAATTTTGATTGGAATAGCATTAAAAGTATAGATTGCTCTAGGCAGTATAGACATTTTAACAATGTTTATTCTTCCAATCCAAGAGCATGGAACGGTCTTCCATCTTTTTGTGTCTTCTTCAATTTCTTTCATGAGTGTACTGTAGTTCCTCAAGTACAGGTCCTTTACCTCTTTGGTTAGGTTTATTCCCGGGTATCTTATGGTTCTTGGTGCTATAGTAAATGGAACTGATTCTCTAATTTCCCTTTCTGTATTTTCATTGTTAGTGTATAAGAAAGCCACTGATTTCTGTACATTGACTTTGTATCCTGCCACGTTACTGAATTGCTATATGAGTTCTAGTAGTCTTTTGGATTTTCCATATAAAGAATCATGTCATCGGCAAAGAGAGAGAGTTTGACTTCTTCATTGCCAATTTGGATACCTTTTATTTCTCTTTGTTGTCTGATTGTTGTTGCTAGGACTTCTTTTTTTTTTTTTTAAAGATTTTATTTCTTTGACAGATAGAGATCACAAGTAGGCAGAGAGGCAGGCAGAGAGAGAGGAGGAAGCAGGCTCCCTGCGGAGCAGAGAGCCTGATGTGGGGCTCGATCCCAGAACCCTGGAATCATGACCTGAGCTGAAGGCAGAGGCTCTAACCCACTGAGCCACCCAGGCGCCCCTGTTGCTAGGACTTCTAATAGTATGTTAAACAAGAGTGGTGAGAGTGGGCATCCTTGTCGTGTTCCTGATCTCAGCTGGAAGGCTGTGAGCTTTTTCCCATTGAGGATGATATTTGCTGTGGGTCATTCATAGATAGATTTTATGAAGTTCAGGAATGTTCCCTCTATCCTTATACTTTGAAGCGTTTTAATCAGGAATAGATGCTGGATTTTGTCAAATGCTTTTTCTGCATCAATTGAGAGGACCATGTGGTTCTTCTCTCTTCTCTTATTGATTTGTTCTATCACATTGATTGATTTGCGAATGTTGAACCAACCTTGCAACCCAGGGATGAATCTCACCTGGTCATGGTGGATAATCTTTTTAATGTACTGTTGGATCCTGTTTGCTAGGATCTTGTTGAGAATCTTAGCATCCATATTCATCAGTGATATTGGTCTGAAATTCTCCTTTTTTGTAGGATCTTTGCTTGGTTTGGGGATCAAGGTAATGCTTTCTGATGCTCCTGTTGTTATCTTTGATTTTTGTGCAATGACAATGAGACGGGGATTCTGCTGAGATGCAAACCTTTAGTAAGTGGATATGCACGGGCACAAAAGTGTGTGTGTGTGCTCTCTCTGATTTTTTAATCACATGCCCACTCTCCTATAAGATTCCCAAAACAAGGCTGTGATTGTGATTGCTTCTGTTGAATCACCTTCTTTAAGGAGGCCTCTGGTCCTGTTTAGACTTAGCTGGTCCGTCTGGGGATTTCTATAGCTGTTAGGTAGCTCATTTTTAACACTTCCCCCTTGACAACATTATTTCTGAAGTAATGTCAGTTCTCAAAGATGATTCTGATGCTCTGTACACTGTATGTTGACTATGGACCATTATTCCTCTTTCTAATATTTGATTGTTTCATCGGTGGATTTTTATGAAAACACGTTGTTTTCCTGGGATTCTTCAAAGGTCACTAATAAGTTTTCTCTTTGTTGTTCTTGTTGTTTAGTATCATTATGAACTCATGGCTTTTTAACATGTCGGTGGGCTTCAAACCATTGTTTTGAGCAGAATGAAATGATTTATGTTCTACTCTTGGGCTGAAAACAGACGGTAAGGGAGCAAGGATGAAAATAGAAGGACCAGTTGGAAGACAGTATAATCCAGGAGATAGATGTTGGGGTCTTGGCCAGGTGGTAATAATAGCGGTGGTGAGAAATGGCTAGATTATGGATGTACTGGAGAGAGGAGGCAAGAGAATTTCCAGAACAGTTGGATGTGGAGTGAGAGTGAGAGAGCACTCCAGGCCACTTCCAGGTTTTGAGGACTGAGCCATTGGCATTTTGGCATTAAATGCTCTGCCCATGTTTAATTCCACTTCCAGCGCCACACAGGGAAGGTCCCAAAGGTTGTGAGTATCAGGGTGTCATGACAGCAAGGCCACACATTGAAAGCAGTGACTCCGCAGAGGAATTAATGTGAGGCATGGTTGTAATCAGTACATCATGGAGCATTCAGCAGTGAACAGATTTTTAGCCATAAGTGTAAGACAGCATGGAGTAATTAAGCTACAAAATGTACAACACACAAACTGAGAGAGCCTTAAATATTAGAACTCCAAAAGAAGCTGTTTTCTACCAGTCTAGGTACCTTAATCCTCCCCTCACTGCCTACCCAAACCACTAGCATTATTATCTGCTGTTTCACTGTTTCAGTTGAATATGGTAAAAATAAAATACCCTTAGTGAATTCACTGTGGGAAAGAGAATTGGGCCTCTTACTTCTGTAGATACCAGAAAAATTCCAAATCTTTCCATATGTAAGTTATATATGTTGGCAGGGAGTATTTGCAGGGGGAATGGTGAGTATCAGTACAACTCTTGGGAGTGAATATAGGATGAAATAGCACCAAAACACTAAGTGTACTTGTGGTTACAATATCCAAGAAAGTAGAAGTCAGATCAAAGGAAATTGATAAGAGAAAGAGGCACTACATAATAATAAAAGGATCAATACACTGGGGAGTCATAATGATCCTAAATGTGTATGGGCCAAACAACAGAGACTCAAAGTACATGAAACAAAAAAACTAAGAGAGCTGAAAGGAGAAATAACCACATCCATAATTATAGTTGGGGCCTTCAACAGCCCCCTCCCATTTAGCAAGGGATAAAATTACTAGAGACAAAACCAGCAAGGATATAGGAGATCTGAATAACACAATAAACAGGATCTATGTGACATAAATATAGTACTCCAACCAAAGACAGCAAAGCACATCCCCCCCCCAATATCTATCTAATATTCATCAAGCTAGAGCATCTCCTGTATCATCAAACAAACCTCAACAAATTTTAAGAGAATTGAAATCACACAGGGCGTGTTCTATAACCATAATGGACCCATGTTAGAAATCAATAATATAATGAAAAAAGAAAAATCCCTGCACACTTGGAAATGCTAGTTGACATATCATCCCAGTTTGTAATTCAGATCCTTGTTATAGAGAAGCTGAGGTTAGGAAGAGTTGTCCCCTCACCTGAAAGGCATTTCAGGCTGGGCAAAAAGAAAATTCACTCTGGGTATTTCAGACTGAGTATTGTTGACAACAAGGCTAGAGGGAGGGGAACAGCTTAGGAGGCTATTACATCAGTCTCACCTGACATTAAAGCTTGAACTACACCAGCAAAGGAAGTACAGCTTGCTGAGTGTTAGTGGGATCATTTTGGTGAGTGACTGAATTTGGGAAGCATGAGAAAGAATGCTTCCCTGGTATTGGTGTGGTATTTAGACAAGCCTAAAAGAAGGCACAATTCAGATGTCTTCCTAGTGTATGGCTGGTTTCTAGTCTAACCCATGGATGCACACATCTCTGTTTTTTATAAGTCCTGCTTCATTCTTTAAAAGGTTCAGTACAGTTTCCTCCTCCTCCTCTCCCAAGATCCTCCCCTGATAGTGCCATCTGTCAAATAAGGCTCTCCTATCTGGACAAGCAGAGGAGTTTCCTTTCTGGGGTTTGGGGGATTGGACCCCAAATCCAGGGCAGGCTGACACTTTGCTTGCCCTACTATGGTGTTAGCCTAAGATGGGTACATGGTAAGTGGACCACTGACATGTCTTCAATCTTGTATTTTTCCCCTTTTGAGAATACAATGATGGTGATAGCTCACCTCAAGGAAGAAAGAAAGTTTGGAGTTCATTCCAAGGTAATTTTGTCAAGAGGAACCCTCATTATGAATGTGATGGATATGAGCCTCAGCCTTCACACCTCCAGGAGAATGATGGAAATGTGTTGATGAGGGATGTCCAAGAGGACCCCAAAATAAGACAGTAAGTGACCAGGAAGACTGGTTTGCATGTAGCAACCCCTGGGACTAGGTGAATCACTCTCCCTGGTCTTCTTTTTCTTCTCTCACTGGAAAACTGAAGGATGCCAGAAGTGGAATAGTGGTTGAGAAATCCTAACTGTATTCCTGGTGACAGAAAGGGGAGGGTGTATAGAAGAAGACTTTCTTAGCATTTATGGCCCTACCATTGTCTTTCCACTTCTCCTCCACAGCATTCCCTATAGCACCCGGCGCAACAAGAGGAGAGTGAAATGGCAAAAAGAAGGCCATATCCATATTACTGTGTGGAGAGATAGAAAAACTCTGAAGAGAGAAATGGGGGAGAACACACAAGATGGAAACCCAGGGAAATGGTTCAAGATCAATGTGAGTATCTTGGCAAGGTCTGCATTAGATAGACTATCCTGGAACCTTATTAAAAAAAAAAAAAGGAAGACCACATTAAACAACCTTACGTCAATTATTTGGAGGAGAGCTTTCCAATGGAGATTTCTCTTCATCAGAGAGTCTAGGAAATCCATATTTGGCACAAAAATAAGAAATAATGCCAGTGATCGCTTCTTTCGAAGTCCTAGGCAGCTCAATAGAAGCTCAGATAAGAACGCTGTTGGGTCTGTTTCCAGCTTTAATTCTATGTTGTCTCTCCTCACTCCCATCCTTTCTTCTCACCTTTAGATTCCCTATGGGCAAAAGTATGACAAGACATGGCTAATGAATTCAATCCAGAGCCATTGCAGTGTCCCCTTCACTCCAGTGGATGTAAGAGAGGATGGTGAAGCCAGATGAGTGGGCAAAGGGAAGTGTGGGTGGGAGAAGCCAAATGTTCCAGAAGACTCTATCCTCCAAAATTATTGTTGCCTCCCCCTCCTACAGTTTCACTACATGAAAAACCAGGCTCGGTTCTTTGTCCAGGGTGTTGGCACTGCCTCTGCACTGAAGGGTGTCAGCTACAAGATTTATGATGAGGAGAACCGAAAGGTATGTGTTGAGGGCATTACCTCTCCCTAGTCCTGGGGAAGGAAGACAGGGCAGGGCTGGTCATCTTCTCTGGAATGAAAATTCTTGGTGTTTACGCCACCTCTCCTTCCTGCAGATATCTATCTTTGTCAATCCCTCCAATGTACCCTACTCTGTGAGGTATAAGTTGGATGCAGAAGAAATGGAACAGCTAAAGGTAATGCAGATTCAAGGCCCATTGTGTGCCCACACCCAGACCCACCTCTTCTTCCTCCAGCCCCTGATTTCCCTATCCCCACCAGAGCCTTCCAGTGGCTCTCTGCGTCTCTCTCTGCAGATGACCATGAACAAACGCTATGACGTCTCCCAGAAAGCTCTTGACCTCCAGTGTCTCCGCTTTGACCCAGGTACACAACAGCAAAAATTCTAGGGCAGATGAGGGCACGGGATCTTCTTGGGAGGGAGACTGAGGGATGGTGATGTGAGAAGGGATTGGTGCTGGCCCTAGACCCCACTCTCAGCCTTCTGATTGCCTCCTTTCGGTTTCCTGAAGACTTGGTGGGCCATGATATAGATATAACCCTGAACCAAAGAAACTGCATGGCTGCCACCCTGCAGATCATTGAAGAGAATTACCCTGAGGTGAGAACTTGGGCCCAGTGCTGTTATTAATGGTAGGGGGTGGGACACATGGGGTGGAAGACAGAGTTTTCTCTGAGTCCCTGGTAGTAATTGTCACTCTAACTCTTCTTCACCAACAGCTGTTGTCCTTGAACTTGAGCAACAACAAACTGTATGGGCTAGATGGCCTGTCTGACATTATAGAGATGGCCCCCGCTGTCAAGAACCTGAACCTCTCCAAAAATGAGGTGGGAAGAGGGAGCCAAATCAAAGTTGGGGTTGACAATGGGTGGTAGTGCTCATCAGAGTAATGACAGGAGCAACAGAAGGTACCTGTGTGGAAAGATGGGAGCTCGGGTGCAGAGCTTGTGTGTCTCTTTCCCTGGGAATCTTTTCCAGTTTCTTCCCCATATTTCTCAGCTGAACTTGGTGTGGGAGTTAAACAAGATGAAAGGACTGGAGCTTGAAGAGCTTTGGCTAGAAGGAAACCCCTTGTGTGACACCTTTCCAGATGAGTCCACCTACATAAGGTCAGTGTGAACACCTCTCATACTTCTTGGGAACCCTCGGTCCTGGGAGCCTGAACTGTCCCTGAGAATGCATATATGCAGGAAGCTACAACTCTAGTCCTCTAGAAGGACCATAGGTGCAACCTAATCCTCTCTCTGTGTCCTTCAGCTGTAAGGAGTTTCCTTCCTCTGACCTGCTCTCCTGCTCTCCTGGTCTGGAGTCTGTTTTCACCTCTCTGCAGTCAGAGTTCTTTTTCTTTTCTTTTTTCTTTTTTTTTTTAAAAACCATCTTTTAAAAATTTTTTTATTTAAATTCAATTTAGTTAACATTTAGTGCATTATTATCTTCAGGAGAAGAATTTAGTGATTCATCAGTTACATATAACACCCAGTGCTCATTACATCAAGTGCCCTCCTTATGCTTTCAGTGTTCTTTAGAATGCTCTCCAAGAGTGCTCCAGGAAGCAAGTCTCCTCCTCCTCAGCAGGACCAGGAGGGACCAGACTTGAGCCAGATGTTAGTGCTTTGAACTGAGAAGGGTCCTCCAGTCCAGGGCCTCAGTGCTGAGACAGGCTTTCCTACTCCCTGCTGAGATGGAGTTTCCCTCCCTTGTTCTGAGAGGGGACCTCCTTCTCTTACTCCGAAAGGGTTGCCCTCTCTAATTTTGGGCTACTGTGGTGGCTTTCCTCCCACATGCTGAGGCCAAGGTCCTGGACTCCTACCATCACGATATCATTCCTCTGACCCAATGCCAGTGGCAAGGCCCTGCTTGGGAGAAACCAGGGTTCCTGAGTCAATGGGCCAGAAATGGGTGACTGCCAGTGATCAGAGGCCTTTCTGAGGCAGGAATGGAAGGCACAGGGCAGAGGTGCTTGAGAAGACAGAAGGACAAGCCTCTCAGAGGCACTGCCCCCTCCTTTCCCTCCACACATCACATCTCCGCAACTGATCCTTCAGAAAAGCCCTGGGTAGTCCCACACAGATATGATTCCTCAGGCTAGGAATCAACTAAGACAGGCACACGTGCACAGGGTCCATCAGGAAGGAAGGCAGTGATCATGAGAGAGGACCACAGACCCTCAGCCCCATGCTGACCTGGGGGTTGACCCTATACTCCCTCTGGGGAAAATCTCCTGCCCCTGTGGTTGTCTTGTTCCCCAGCTCAGACTGAGCTTACACAGGTGACAAATTTCATCCAGCATGCAGTGGGCCCCCAACCCAACACCTGCATGTTTTCCATTCCTACCTTGGGTGCCAGGGCCTCCCAGGGCAGATGAAGGATAGGACTGCAGCCAGGGAGCCATTTCCCCATTCTTCTCTCTTCTTCCTGATCCCTACCACCATGGTAGAGCTTCTTTCCCTTCGCTTTGCTTTGCTGCTCTTCCTCCTTAGTCTCTGGTTCCATTATGTCTCTCCTACCTCTCCCCTCCTACATTCATTCCCTCTTCTGTCTTCATCCACCCCGCCCCCCTACTCCTGGGCCTTGCCTCACACACCTCCCTGCCCCAGCATCCTGGGACATCCCTGGGGAATATCAGGGTCTTGCAGGATTCTAGACCCCTAGTAATGTAGCAGAGCTCTGGGCTCCCATTCCATTCCCTCTTCTCTCAGGAGTCTTCAGTGGGGATTTGGAGGAAGGAAGGGAAGCAGGGAGGGGAAGTCACCCCTGGAGCCTGAGCTCCAAATGTTGGTTCCGGTGGCACTGAACAAGGGAGTAGGGGCAGTCTAGGTGGAAGCTACCCTCCCTCTCCAGTGGAAAGGAGAGGGAGGGAAGGGAGGGAAAGGATAGGAGGGAAGCTTCGCAACCCTGACCTATCAGTCACTTCTTTCTATTTGGATTTTGGACAGTGCCATCAAGGATTGCTTTCCTAAGTTGTTACGCCTGGTAAGTGACTACACTCATCATTGTCTCTAACATTGATCACTGCCACATCTTTGGGTGTTCTCTAGATTACATGTTTGTGTCAGACCCTTATCCATTTTAGGGTACCAAGACTCCTGAAAATGACATGGATATGCTCTCTGGAAAAATGTGTGTGTGTGCACACACATATACACACACACACGACAGAAAAAAGTTGCATATAATAGTAAATACTTTCCAGACGTCATGTTGAAGACACACACTGTAATCTTGTCCATGTAATTTCCAGTGTGCTTTCATACCTAACCTCTGATCCTCACCCTCTCTTGGGCTCACCTTTTCCCCTGATCATCCAGGGCCGCCACCCTCGTCTCCACTGCTGACTTCTTCTTCCCTTCTCCAGGATGGCCAGGAGTTATCACCACCAGTTATCACTGATACTGACACACCCTGCTTGTTAAAGCCCTGCAAGGTGAGGAAAAATTGATCAAACAACATTTGGGCTATTACAAGGGAGGTTTTATCAGCCACATAGTCTCAAATGTCTTTTGATTCCAGGAAAGCTACAAAGGATCTGATGCACTGAAGAGTCTAGTCCTGCAATTCCTACAGCAGTAAGTACTCCTGGGAATCTGGAGAAGGGGATGGCTAGGATGGGTGAGGCCACCCAACCTCAGAACTGCTGACTAGGTCTAGAAATCTTATTTGGGGTCCAGACCACAGAGATAGACTGTCCTCATTACTCTCCCACAGGTACTATTTCATCTATGATTCTGGAGACCGTCAGGGTCTCCTCAATGCCTACCATGACGAGGCCTGCTTCTCCCTGGTCATTCCCTTAAACCCCAAGGACCCAGGCCCGTAAGTACCAAAGCCCAGTCTCTGTTTCTGGACTCTGTGGCTCCCCAGCAGACACAGGGCAGCTCCTGGAATCACCCACACTGGCCACACCACCACTTTCTGTTCTTCTTTCTCTGCTAGAAGCAGCTCGTGGGAGTACTTCAAGGAAAGCAGGAATATGAAGAAGCCCAAGGACACCTGTGCGTATGTGATGAGGAAGATTGGGCAGGGAAACGGGGTGTGCAGGGGTTAACTATTATGGCCCAGGGTGTGACGACCCCTAAACTTGGCTTGCTTCTCCTCTCCCCATAGCCCTGTGTGTTCAGCCGCTAAAACACACAAAATATAACATTGTGTGCTCCCTCTGTGTGCTGCCCAAAACACAGCACGATCTCAGCTCCTTCTTGGTGGACATGTGGTTCCAGACGGTGAGCACCTTCTTCCTCCCAAGGGCAGCCCCAGAAAGCCATGGGTGGGTAGGAAGTATAGGTGACTTAGCACCTGGGCTCTTCCCTTTCAGGAGAGGATGCTCTGTTTCACTGTCCATGGGGTGTTCAAGGAAGGTGAGTGTGCATAGAGTCCCTCCCCAGATGCCCCACTGCTCCCTCCCCGCTGGCTGAGATCCCTCTCAGAACTGCCCCAGCTTCCCTGATTTTCCTTCTCTTCCTATTCCCACTGTGTTCTGCCTCCACTGTCCCCAAACCATCCTGGTCTGAAGTGGGTCTATGCTAGTCTGCCCCACACAGCTTGGGCATTAAGGACACAGTCTGTGGAGTTTCATGGCTGTCATCCCAGATCCTTATTCTGAGAACTACTTGGGGTGTTTACTTAACCTCTAAGTTTCCTTCTTTGCAAAATGGAGCTAATAATGCCCACGTCTCAGATAACTGAAAAATGAATCAAATGAACTTGTGGAGTGTTTGTCACAGCACCTGCCACCTAGTAGAGGCCCTTTCGCTGGGAGTAGACTGTCCCTACTGTTGGCATCCCCATACCAAACATCCTGACTCCCAGTGAACAATAGTTCCCTTCAGCATGAGTATCAGGTCAGACCCTGACTGGGGAACACTGTGTGGGCATGTGACGTATGTGTGACTCTAAGAGGGTATTGTTGTTTGTTGTTGAAGTGGAGGGAAAGTCTCAGGGTTCTGTTCGTGCCTTCACCAGGACTTTCATCACCATCCCTGCCAGCAATTCCAGGTGAGTGCCTCATTGTAGGTGAGAATGCTCATCCCAGCCTGGGCTCAGGGTTGTGGGAGCATGGTGGTGAAGACATCTTGGTTTTCTCACTTTGTGGAAAGCCAACAGGTAGATCCAAGAAGCAGTCTAGTGTAGTGGTTAAGAATATGGGTTCTGGAGTTAGAGCACTGGGTTCTCTTCTTGACCCCAGCACTCACTGGCGTCACATGACCTCTCTGTGACACTTTGTCTTCCTTGGAAAATGGGGATTAGCTTAGCATTCCCTTAGGCTATTGTAAGGGTTAAATGTGGGTGTAAAATCATTCCTGGGTTGCAGGTAAGTGCACATCTAGTGAGGTTGGTAGATAGTCGCTGCAAAGGTGGGCTCTGTGAAGGGGTGGAGGCACAAGCCACGGAATCTGGGGAGGATGGCAGGCACAGTAGGGGTAAGGAAGGAATCTGGTTGCTGAGTGGCAGTGGAAACAGGATCATTGATCTGGATGTGGAGTTGTACATTCATCTATTTGTCTGAGGGCCCATTTTCTCTCCAGTCTATGCATCGTGAATGATGAGCTGTTTGTGAGAGATGCCACCCCCAGTGAGACTTGGAATGCGTTTTCCTACCAAGATCCTACACCGACTTCCAGCTCCATGCCCACCCTCTCCCAGGAGCAGCAGGAAATGATTCATGCTTTCTCCACTCAGTCTGGGATGAAACTCGAGTGGTCTCAGAAGTGAGTGGTGGATGTACATGGGAAAGGGCAAGTGCGACAGTGACTTGGGTGGAGGAGTGTGAATCAAAGAAACTCACAGGAAATTTGGAAAAATAACATTTTGGATAGTTTGCTTACAAAAAGAAAGAAAGAAGAAAGTGAGCCCATGGAGAAGGTGTCATACTATTATATATGTGAAGGATTAAAAAAATAGTATAATGCTCAATGACATTGTTTTATATATAGAAAATCTGAAAGAATCCACCAAAAAGCTAATAAAACTAATAAATTCAGCACGGTTGTAGGATAAAAGACCAAAATACAAAACTCATTTTTATTTCTATGTACTTGCAATGAGCAGTCCAAAAGTTAAATTAAGAAAACAAGCCCATTTATAATAGCATCAGAGTAGTAAAATATTTGGAAACAAATGTAACAAAAGAAGCACAAATCTTACACTCTGAAATCCATAAAACATTGTGAAAAAAATTTAAAAATGGGAAAGACACTCCATTTCCATTGGTTGGAATATTGCTAAATGGCTTAATATTGTTAAGATGGCAGTAATACCTAGAGCAATCTACAGATTCAACACAATCCCTGTCAAAATCCTTTGTAAAAATTGATGGGGTTATCCTAAATTTCACATATGAGTGCACCAAAACAATCTTGAGAGAAAAGAACAAAGTTAAAGGACTCACACTTCCTAATTTCAAAACTTGCTAAAAAGGTACAGTAATCAGGACTATGTGGTGCTGACATATGGGCAGTGCATGAATCAATGGAGTAGAATTGAGAGTCCACAAATAAACTCTCACATTTACAGTCAATTGATTGTCAGTGAGAGTGCTGAAAAAAATGTGATGGGAAAAAATAGTCTTTTCAGCAAATGGTATGGGACAACTGGATATCCATATGCAAAACAATAAATTTTGACCCTGGATTCACATCATGTACAAACAGACTATAGGTGGATCAAAGATCTAAAGGTAAGAGCTAAAACCATTAAAAAATTGGAAGAAAACATACATGTAAGCCTTCATTAATTAGGTAAGTGTTTCTTATATATGACACCAAAAGCACAAGAAACCAAAGAAAAAACAGATAAACAGGGCTTCATCAAAATTAAAATGTGTTGTGCACCAGTGAGCACTATCAAAAGACTATAATCCCACCAAAGGAATGGGAGAAAATATTTGCAAATCACATATCTGACAAGAATCTCAGGGTCCTGGGATCGAGCCCCGCATTGGGCTCTCTGCTCGGCAGGGAGCCTGCTTCCTCCTCTCTCTCTGCCTACTTGTGATCTCTCTCTCTGTCAAATAAATAAATAAAATCTTAAAAAAAAAAAAAAGAATGTATGAAGAATGCTTGCAGCTCAACAATAAAAGGACAAACGACCCAATTTAAAAAGTAGTAGAATGGTCTGAATAGACAGTTCTCCAAAGAAGATACATAAGGGGCCAAGGAGCCCATGAAAAACTTCTCAACAATTATTTCATTAAGGAAATGTAAATTAAAACCACAATGACTTACTACTTTACACACCACTGGTATGGCTTTGATCAATAAATGTTTAATGAGGTTTTTTTTTTTAGATAAAATTATTTGGGAATTAGATAATGGTGATTATTGTGCAATCTTGTGGCTATACTAAGGAAACACTGAATTGTACACTTTAAAATGGTATGTGCATACAAAAATAATAAAATGGTATGTGCGTTATATCTCAATTAAAATGACTGGAAAATTGTACTTTTAAATTTCCTATTTATTTTCTTGAATATCCTTTTTTTAATCAAAATATATTAAGTTCCGTTGTTCTTTTGGAAAGGTCTATTTTTCTGTTTTGAATTCTAGGGGGCATGAATGCCAGTGATAGACATTTTCACTAGGTCTTTCTTCATCATTTGCACGTAGTGTTCATTCCGGTACATGCATCCCAGCAAAGAAATGGCACAGATTTAGCATCCCACGGTCAGAATGTCTGTACTGTGGTACTAATTAGATCACCTGTTCTTCCACTCCAGGTGCCTTCAGGACAACGAGTGGAACTATACCAGAGCTGGTCAGGTCTTCACTATGCTCAAGGTGAGGTCTGGGAATCATGAAGCGGGCTACTGATGGGCATTTCTGGGCCTTCAGGAAGGCCAAGAAAATGGAGGCTGGGTGGCCTGGGAATGAAACTCCGGATCTGGCTCTTCTGATGTCCCAACTTCTTCCCTCCAGAATGAGGGCAAGATCCCAGAGGAGGCTTTCAAGCAAACCACCTAAAAGAAGCCTTAGATGTCCACAGCATCACTGTTTCTCTTTTCTCCAGCCTAAGGCTATACCCATGACTGGGGATGGAGGCCTGGCTAACCAAGAAATCAAAATTACCTTGCAGGCCAGGTAACATAAGCACCTGAAGGATCAGTTGTTCCATGTACTTTCCTGACACATGATCGCTGTTTATTTTCATAATAAAGAGTTGTGTTGCACACTGTATGTTGTGTGTCCTAGATCACTCTTCTCCTGCCCCAACCGTGAGCCAGTAAGTCCAGGACTGAAAGGCCCTGTCCTCTTCCCGACATTGTTCACCCTGGCACAGCAGGTACAGAGGCTTGACTCCACAGGTAGTATGTCAGTAAATTCTGGTGAGAAGGTACAAACACTACTTGCAGGGATTGGCCTTTGGAAACAGTGTGACTCAGATGCTCTACCTGGAGGCCTGCAGAAGCCGGCATGTGGCCTGGAACAATAGGGGATTTGCAAGGGCTGCCTACCAGCTAGTGAGGACAGTGGAAGGAAGGAAGATGAGGACTCACACGTATTTACTTCTTATTCCTAATCACTTGGATGCATTCAAAGGCATACCATCAACAACTTTATGACTTGCACACCGGTGAATGGGAAATGGGCCTTTTCACACCTCTCACCACACTTGGATTTGTCTTCTCATCTATCCACTGTACTGCCCCCCCCCCTTCTCTGAAAGTGCACTGTGGGAGAGTTCTTACTTTAGCTCCTAATAGTGAGGGAGAGCCAGCCTGTTTGCCCAGTGCATTTGTTAGAGCGGCGACAAGGGTGCTCCATGTCTGTGTGCTTGAGGGGGATCAGACATTTAGTTTCACATCCAGACAAACAACAGTAGCATGGAACCTGACATTATGGTTGGCTCTGTGGGTAATTTCTCAATGATCAGCAACTGGCAGTTCAGTATCACAGGTAGGAGTTGAAAAGGACACTCATGCATTTTATTTTCCACACTTCTGTAACATTTGGACTTTAGACCACAAGCAGTCATAATTCTTGAAATTAAAGTAATAGCAGTACCAAATTTCACATTACCATCCTATAAATGATGGCATAGGTGAGGTATCACCAGTGTACAAATTATGCCCTATTGGCAGGTCTCACGTAAGTCATTTCCTACCACTTGCCACTTTTCAACTCTGTATGTACATTTACAGAAGGAATATAGAGGTGTGTGAATTTAATTAGATATATGAACTAAGGGAATAATTGCATTACATAAGGAATAATTCCATGCTATTCCATGCAGTACCTCAGGGATCAAAGAAATATCTCCACCTCCTTACCCAGAGAACAGAGCCTGCATTGTGAGGAATAGAGGCAGTCTCACATGTTAACAAGCAATTGTTGTGTCTGGCTCAAATTAAGCTCTCTGAGCTGTCTGAGTTCCCTCATGGGCAAGGACTACAGAACCCATTACATGGCACCTTTACTGCTTTTCTCTACATGATTAGGTTTCCACATCCTTGGCCTCCTTCTCTAGCTAGCTCAGATGCCATGGTCTTCCAGTCACTCATTCTTCGGCCAATTCTCCCAATTCCATTGGTCCCATGGTACAAAGGCATCAAGTTTATGGACACCTCCAATGAGATGCCCTTCTCACAAAGGCTACTACTGGGGATGGATGGTGGACCCCTTCCCACACACCCTCAGGCCAGGAACCTCTGTGGGGAAGGAACCCCAGAAGCAGCTGCAGGAACTCTAGGAGGAGTGACCTAAATGATGACTCTATCTCCAACTAACTTCTGTGCCTTTACTAAAAATCCCTCTGACCCTAGTGTGTCACTCTGCTCCCAACACTTTGTCCCAGAGCTTGCTCTGAACTGATACCCTTGTCCCTAAGATTCCTGCCCAGATGCTCTACTCCAGCTCTAGTTTATAACTGTTGCTTATCTTTCTTTTTTTTGACATTTTATTTTAATTTTTTTCAGTGTTCCAAGATTCATTGTTTATGCACCACACCTAGTGCTCCATGGAATACATGTCCTCCTTAATACCCCCCACCAGGCTCACCCATCCCCTCACCCCCTCCCCTCCAAAACCCTCAGTTTGTTTCTCAGAGTCCACAGTCTCTCATGGTTCATCTCCCCTTCCAATTTACCCCAATTTACTTTTCCTTTCCTTCTCCTAATGTCCTCCATGTTATTCCTTATGCTCCACAAGTAAGTGAAACCATATGATACTTGACTTTCTCTGCTTGACTTATTTCTTTCAGCATAATATTCTCCAGTCCCATCCATGTTGATACAAAAGGTGGATATTCATCCTTTCTGATGGAGGCATAATATTCCATTGTATATATGGACCATATCTTCTTTATCCATTTGTCTGCTGAAGGGCATCTTTGCTCTTTCCACAGTTTGGCAACTCTGGCCATTGCTCTATGAACATTGGGGTACAGATGGCCCTTATTTTCACTACATCTGTATCTTTGGGGTAAATACCCAGTAGTGCAATTGCAGGGTCATAGTGTTGCTCTATTTTTAATTTTTTGAGGAATCTCCACACTGTTTTCCAAAATGCCTGCACCAACTTGCATTCCCATCAACAGTGTAAGCAGGTTCTCCTTTCTCTACATCCTCTCCAACACTTGTTGTTTCCTGTGTTGTTAATTTTGGCCATTCTAACTGGTGTAAGGTGAAATCTTGATGTGGTTTTTGATTTGAGTTTCCCTGATAGCTAATGATGATTATTTTTTCCATGTGTTTATTCTGCTTATCTTTCTATATATGGATTCTATTTACCCTATTTGCCTGATCATAAGTCTTTAATGGTACCATTTCTTTAATGACCAGAGAATTTCTCTTCAAGCACTGCTCCTTATCATTCTACCACCCTGTAACCATTGTGCTGGAGAAAAATCAGCCATTGGATGTGAACGCATCACTCCTTCAGTGAGCATAACCAAGGGCGGAAGCCTTGGCCCTAGATCATACAAAGTTGGGCATTGTCTCACACCCCTGCTGAAATAAAATAAAGCAGAGAGAAATGGTGTCTGGTTGTTCTTAGCACCCTAACCTGCATCAAAGAAAGGTAGTAATGTAATGGTAGGATGGCATGATTTCTGGGTGTTAAGGAGGACAGTTGTTTGTGGCAGGGTCTGAAATTTTGCAGTTGTAACAGGATCCCAGTTGTGATGGTTAATTTTATGTGTCAACTTATGTAGACTGTGGTACCCAGATACTTGGTCAAACATTATTATGGATATTTCTGTATGGATTGTTTGGGATTAGATTAATATTTAAATCAATAGATTTAGAGCATAGCGGATTACTCTTCATTATGTGGTTGGGTCACATCCAATCAGTTGACGACCTGAATAGAGAAAAGACTGACCTCCCTGAAGGAAGAGAGAATTCTGCCAGCAAACCACCTTCAAAATTGAATTACACCTCATCCCTAGGTCTCCAACCTATCAGCCTATCCTGCAGATTTGGGGCTTGTCAGGTTCCACAATAGCAGGAGCTAACCCCTCGATTAAGAGGGGAAAAAAGAATGAACCATACAACAAACTACACAAACCAGAATAAATGGAAAAATTCTTGGAAACATACAACCTACTAAGATGGAATCAGGAAGAAATAAAAAAAATTCTGAACAGACCAATTACTTGTAAGAAGATTGGGTGACCATAAAAACAAAAACAAACAAACAAAAAACTTCCAATGAAAAAAACTTCAGGACCATATGGCATCACTGGTGAATCTTACCAACATTTATAGAAAAATTCGTGTCAATCCTTCTCAAACTTTTCCAAAAAATTGAAGAGGAAAGAACACTGCCAAATTCATTTTATGAGGCCAGCATTACCTTTATATCAAAACTAGAAAAGGACACTATTAAAAAAAACTACAGGCCAATATCCTTAATCAATATAGATGCAAAAAATATCAATAAAATACTTGCAAACTAATTCCAGCAGCACACTGAAGGATAATTCACCAAGTGGGATTTATCCCTGGGATGCAAGGATGGTTCAATATATGCAAATCAGTAAGTGTGATACATCATATTAATAGAATGAAAGAAAAAAATGCATGATCATTCAATAGATGCAGAAAAAGCCTTTGACAAATTCCAACAACTGTTCATGATAAAAACTTCTTAACAGATTAGTTATAGAAGGAACATACCTCAACATAACAAAGGCCATATATGACAAGCCCACCAGTAACATCATTTTCAATGGTAAGGGGTTAAAAAGTTTTTTCTCGAAGATGAGGAATAAGACAAAGTTGCCCACTTTGATATCTTCTACTCAATATAGTACCAGAAGTCCTTGCCAAAGAAATTAGATATTAAAAAGAAATAAATGATCAGAATTGAAAGGAAGAAGTGAAATTATCTCTATTTGAAGATGACATGATTTTATATGAGATAATCCTTAAGACTTTACCCAAAATTGTTAGTTCTAATCAGTGAACTCAGTAGTGGTGGGACACAAAATTAATACACAAAAATCAGTAGTATTTCTATTTGCCAACAGTGAATTATCTGCAAAAGACATAAAGAAAACAATCTCATTTACAACAAAAGAATAAATGAACTATTGAGACTTCATCAAGATAAAAACTTCCACACAGGGGCGCCTGGGTGGCTCAGTGGATTAAGCCGCTGCCTTTGGCTCAGGTCATGATCTCAGGGTCCTGGGATCGAGCCCCGCGTCGGGCTCTCTGCTCCACAGGGAGCCTGCTTCCTCCTCTCTCTCTGCCTACTTGTGATCTCTCTCTCTGTCAAATAAATAAATACAAAATCTTTAAAAAAAAAAAAAAACTTCCACACAGTGAAGGAACCAATCAACAGAGCTAAAAGTCAGCCTATGGAATGTGAGAAGATATTTGCAAATTACATATCTGATAAGGGGTTATTATCCAAAGTCTGTAAACATATCAAACTCAACACCCAAAAAATAAATGACCCAGTTAAGAAATGGACAGAAGACATGAATAGACATTTTTCCAAAGATGACATCCAGATGGCAATCAGACACACTAAACGTTACTCAACATCATTATCAGGGAATTACAAATCAAAACCATGATAAGATACAACCTCACACCTGTCTGAATGGCTAAAATTAACAACACAGGAAACAACAGATGTTGGCAAAGATGTGCAGAAATGGGAAACTTCTTATACTGTTGATGGAAATGCAAACTTGTGCAACCACTGCAGAAAACAGTATGGAGGTTCCTCAAAACGTTAAAAATAGAACCACCTTACAACCCAGCAACTGCACTACTAGGTTCAAAGGAGCACATGCACCCCAATGTTTATAGCAGCATTATTAACAATAGTCAAATTATGAAAAGAGCCCAAGTGTCTATCAACTGATAAATGGATAAAGAAGAGATGGAATAGGGGCGCCAAGGTGGCTCAGTTAGTTGAGTGTCCAACTCATGGTTTTGGCTCAGATCATGATCTCATGGCTCTTGAGATCAAGGCCCATGTGGGACTCTTTGCTCAGCGGAGAGTCTGCTTAAAGATTCTCTCCCTCTGCCCCACCTTCCACTCTCTCAAATACATAAATATTAAAAAAAAAAGAAGAGGTGATACTATTATCCAACCATCAAAAAGAATGAAATCTTGCCATTTGCAACAATGTGGATGGAGCTACAGTGTATTTTTTTAAGTGAAAGAAGTCAGTCAGAGAAAGACAAATACCATAGGATTTCACTCGTACGTAGAATTTAGGAAACAAAACAGATGAACATAGAGGAAGGGGAGAAAAAGGGAGAGGGAAGCAAACCATAAGAGACTCTTAACTATAGAGAATGACTGTGGGATGATGGAGGGTAGGTGATCAAGAGTTGGACTAAATCAGTGATGGATATTAGGGAGGGCACTTGTGTTGAGCACTCAGTGTTACAAGTGAGTGAAGAATCACTAAATTCTACTTCTGAAACCAATATTACACTTTATGTACACTCATTAGAATTTAAATGAAGAGCACCTGGGTGGCTCAGTCGTTAAGTATCTGCCTTTGGCTCAGGTCATGATCCCAATGTCCTGGGATCAAGCCCCGCATCGGGCTCCCTGCTCAGCAGGAAGGTTGCTTCTCCCGTTCCCACTCCTCTGGCTTCTGTTCTCTTTTGCTGTGTTTCTCTCTGTCAAAAAAATAAATAAAATCTTTTAAAAAAGTAATTTAAATAAAAATCTGAAAAAAACAAAAAAGAAGCAATCTCACATACACTAGCACCGAAAACAATAAAATACTTAGGAATAAATTTAACCAAGGAGGTGAAAGGTCATTACACTGAAAACCACAAAACACTGATTTAGGAAATTGAAGAACACAAATAATTGGAAAGTATCCTGTTTCATAGATGGAAAAAATTAATATTGTTAAAATGTTCATACTACCCATAGCTATCTATAGATTCAATGCAACCTATCATTTTTTTACAGAAATGGAAAAAAACAATCCTCAAATTTATGTAGAAGCATAAAAGACACTGAATAACCAAAGCAATCCTGAGAAAGAAAAACAATCTGGGAGGCATCACATTTCTTGATTTCAAGCTATATCACAAAGCTAGAGTAATCAAAACTACATGGTACTGGCATAAAAACAGATACAAAGATCACTAGAAAAGAGAGGGGTGCCTGGGTGGTTCCGTGGGTTAAAGCCTCTGCCTTCAGCTCAGGTCATGATCTCAGGGTCCTGGGATTGAGCCCTGCATAGGGCTCTCTGCTCGGCAGGGAGCCTGCTCCCCCCACCCTCGGCTGCCTCTCTGCCTACTTGTGATCTCTAGTCAAATAAATAAACAAAAGAAAAGAAAAGAATTGAGAGCCCAGAAATAAAGCCAAGTATATACTGTCAACTAATATTTGACAAGCAAGCCAAGAACACTCAGTAGAGAATAGACTATCTCTTCAATAAATGGTGTTGGGAAAATTGGATGTTCACATGTAAAAGAATAAAACTAGACTTCTACGTTATACAATTTGTAAGAACTTAAACCATAAAACTCCTAGAAAAAAAAAAAAGAAAGCTCCTTGACATGAATCGCGGCCATGATCTCTTGGAGATGACACCTTAAGTGCAAGCAACAAAATAAAAAATAAGCAAGTAGAATCACATCAAACTAAAAATCTTCTGCACAGGGGAAAAAAAAACAAGATCAACAACAAAATAAAAAGTCAATCTATGGAATGGGAGAAATTTTTGCAAATCATATGTCATAAACCCCATATATCATATAAGGGATTACTATCCAAAATATATAAAGAACTCATACAACCCAATAAGAGCAAGCAATCCAATTAAAAACTGAGCAAAAGCCTGAATGGACATTTCTCCAAAGAAGATATAGAAATGGCTAACAGATACATGAAAAGGTACTCAACATCACTCTTAATCTCACAAAACAAACTGAGGGTTGCCTGGGGATGGGGTGTTTGGGTTATGGATATTGGGGAGGGTGTGGGCTATGGTGAGTGCTGTGAAATGTGTAAGCCTAATGATTCATAGACCTGTACCCCTGGGGCAAGTAATACATTATATATTAATAAAAATAATGTTTAAAAGGCACTCAATATCAATAATCTTTAGGGAAATGCAAAATAAAAGCACAGTGAAATATCATCTCATACCTGTTAGAATGGCTATCATAAAAAAGACAAGAGATACGGGTGCCTGGGTGACTCAGTTGGTTAAGCATCTGCCTTCAGCTCAGCTCATGATCCCAGGGTCCTGGGATGGAGCCCTGTGCTGGGTTCCCTGCTCAGCAGGGAGTCTGCTTCTCCCTCTCCCTCTTCCCCTCCCCCAGCTCCTGCTCCCTCACTCTCAAGTAAATAAATAAATTTTAAAAAAGACAAGAGATACTTAATGCTGGCAAATATGGATGCTGGCAAATATGAAGAAAAAGGAACACTGTGCACTGTTGGTGATGTGTATTTAGTCATAGAAAAGAAGAAATCCTGCCATCTGTGACAACAGGGATGCACCTTAAAGGGATTATGTTAAGTGAAATAAATCAGACAAAGACAAATACTCTGTGACCTCACTTATATGTGGAATCCAAAAACAAAAGAAAAGAAACTCATTTTAAAAACGAGAGATCAGGTTTGTGCTTACCAAAAGCAGGGGATGAGGGGTCCGGGAACTGTATGAAAGTGATCAAAAGGCACAAATTTCCAGTTATAACATTAAAAAGTAGTGGGGATGTGATGTACAATATGATGGCTATAGTTAACATTGCTCTATGGTGTATTTGAATGTTACTAAGAGAGCAAATCCTAAAAGTTCTCAGTACAAGAAAAAAAAATTGGTTTTTGCATTTTAAAATACCAAAAACTAATGTTGTACTATATGTTGGCTAATTGAACTTAAATTTTAAAAAAACTAAAAAAAAAAATAGGGGTGCCTGGGTGGCTCAGTCGTTGTGTCTGCTTTCGGCTCAGGTCATGATCCCAGGGTCCTGGAATCAAGCCCTGCATCAGACTCCCTGCTCAGCAGGAAGCCTGCTTCTCCCTCTCCCACTCCCCCTGCTTGTGTTCCCTCTCTCACTGTGTCTCTCTCTGTCAAATAAATAAATAAAAACTTCTAAGAAATTAAAAATTAAAAATTAGAAAAATAAAATATGTATGAGAGAATAGATGTTAAATAAACCCACTGTCATCATTTTACAATATATGTAAGTCAAACCATTATCCTGTATAACTTAGACTTATACAAGGCTGTACATCAATAATGTCTCAGTGAAACGATAAGAAAAAGAAAATACACGCACACACATGTGCACACGCACACACACACACACACACGCACACACACATAAACTATTGGCTCTGTTTCTCTGGAAAACCCTAACTAATACACCAGGTAATGCTAAAACTGCTATTGCATGGCTCACACTTTGAGCAGTAAGGAACTAGAGAATATCTGGCAAGTGGGCACATGGTTTCATCTATAATAATGCTCATTTCAGCATTGTTTATAAGAGCAAAAGTGTAGGAAAAAACAAAATGTCCCTCAAAAGTGGTCCCCAAAACACACTGTGATTCATTCTTACAGTGTAATATTGTATAGCAATAAAAGTGAGTGTTTTTTTTTGTTTTTAAAGATTTTATTTATTTATTTGACAGAGAGAGATCACAAGTAGGCAGAGAGGCAGGAAGAGAGAGAGAGAGGGAAGCAGGCTCCCTGCCGAGCAGAGAGCCCGATGCGGGACTCGATCCCAGGACCCCGAGATCATGACCTGAGCCGAAGGCAGCGGCTTTAACCCACTGAGTCACCCAGGTGCCCAAGTGAGTGTCTTTGAACTATAGGAATCAGGCCCTATATACATCTGAAAAATGCAATGTTATATTAAGTTATCAAATGGAAGATAAAGGCACCTACAGCATGAACATATATGTATGTGTATGTATTGTGTGTGTGTACAACATTTTACTTTCTTTCACAGTTCAAGTATGAAGCAATTTATGGAGTGTACAAACACCTTATTCTGGTTATTAGTTACATCTCGGGAGGCAAAACCCATTCCCTGAACCACTGTTCCTATGTTATATTTCTTCTGAGTTACGGCTGCAGCCTGCACAGGGGACCGACTCACCCGAGATCTTGAGGTTTGGCTTGGGGACAGGCCTCCTGAAATTACTCTTCTGTCCAGGAGACCTTTTATTGGCTTGTTCCCATATATGCTCTCTTTTTCTGATGCTCAGTTAGAAACTTCTCCACCAGTAACAAACTAGAAGGGAAAAGAAGGGAACAGAAAATCACCTGGAATAAAAGTAATTTATTTTCTTACCTTTCTCAAAATTCCTTGCTTAATTCATCCCACAACACAGGAATGACACCAAAGCTCATGCACCAGGTAAGTGTCTGTACGTTTGTCTCCCTTTGCTACATTTCTGGATACTCTCTATGACAGATATGCTTCTTGGTTTCTCTAAGAGTCAATTCTTTTATGAGAGGGAGGAGGCCAGCTGGGCAGTACTAATGTTTATCCACACCCTACTATGTTCCAGAAGTTTCTATAGGTTTCCTCCATTTCTCCCCACCAGAGTACTGTGAGGAATATATTGTTATTCCTACTTTACAGATGACCAAACTGGGCTCACGAGCATTGTGCTTTTCCAGTCACACATCAACTCAGGAGCAAGAATGGGGTTCTTTCTCTCTCACTTCCCACAATATACCCATCAGCTTCCCTTTGGGAGGTTGGGTTTCCAAAGCTGAAGAACTGATTGTTTTAAACTCTCCTAGAACTATGAACACATGACTACTCAACGTGATACTGATTATAGAGATGAAACCTTGTGCCAGGAGGCCCAGATGTATGAACCACATGTTCCAGCTGGACTCTAAGGTGTTAAGCAAGGTCGATGTGACAGCAGAGCTGTTGCCCTTTCTGGAGAGTGACCTGAGAAAATGTTGACTTTACACAGGGACTTTAACGAATGGGTACATTATACTTTAACTTAATCCTTACAGCTATTCAAGTTACTGTTCATTGTTGACATTATTCGGATTAGGGTACAGGAGTTATGAGAAGTGAGGTAACTTTCCCTGGGGAAAATAACCTTATAAATTAATGTTCAGGAGCTTAAAACCTAGAATTAGACAAAGTGCCAGTGCTTTTCTGCTCTGTGATGTGGGCAAGAAGTTAATGGAGCTAAGTGTATTATTCAGGGTTTTGCTTTAACAATGAGCTTTTACAGCTTTTACATTTGAATATATATATTCATATATATATATATGGTGGTATGTGTCTGTATATATACTACAGATATATATATATATGCACTGTATATACATATACCTGTATATATCTGCTATACAGATGGTACATAGCAAAATTTAAAAGTACAAAGTATATAAAAAGGTGGGAGAAAATTTTTGGAAGACACATTGTAGGTATAGGGTTAACATCTTCAGTCTTTCAATCAACAGAGAAATGAGCCAAAGATTACAACAGAGAATGCTCATTCAAAGCAGCATAAATGCCCCATAAAATCCTTAAAAACATGCCCAACCATATAACTGATGAAATGCCAAATGAGCTCTCATTTGAAGTGAAACAGGTAAATAGCAACACAATATGTAGAGAGGGGGCACAAGTTTGTAAAATATATAATTTATATTTGGATAGATAGCTGTGCATTTTATTAGGATATATACTGGGAAAAAACAACAGAATATGCATCAAATAATTAATAATGAGTATCTTCTAGTTGGTGTGGGAATCCTGGCACAAGATTAATATCCTGATATATTAATTTGGCTAAGAGAATAAAATCCCCCCAATTTTTTAAAAGCTTGTTATGAAACACTCTTCAATAAATTAATAATTACCTTTATTCTGAAATGACTGTTTTCCTTCTTCTTTCTTATTTTAAATTACACAATTCACAGTAAGAGCTGCAATATTTAAATGTCTACAGCCCTGTGCTGAGAAGACCAGTGAACAAAACTGCCTAGGGTCAGAGCAAAGAGACCACAATGTACACAGAAGTTATGCCCCTAGAACAGTGTTCTAGATCTCAGAAGTAAGAACTGGGTGCCAAAATATGTCACCTCCCTAAAGGCAGAAGGGACCAGATGTATTTTATGGTAACTAACATAACACAAATTAAAAAAAAAAAAAAAGAAAGGACCAGTCACAGTTCAGTAGTGTAAGTCCAGGGGGAAAAGAGGCAGATATGGAATTAGTGCAGATGGAGGGTTCTGTATCAGACACAACACATTGGAAACATAACTTACAGACAGAATTAATATACCATTAATTTCCATACAATGAAATCTGACTAGTTGAAAGAGTCATGTTCACATGTACCAACAGATAATTCAAAGAAGAATAATAAATGGCAATCAGATGTGTAAAATTGCTCAACCACACCAAAAGCTAAATGAAAGTAAATGGTAATAGAAACATCAGATATATAAATATGTAAAAAGGGTATTGAACTTAATGTGCAATACGACCTAAGTTTTGAAAAATTTCTATTTTCATAAAAATATACATTATGTCATAATTTAAATGATAAACAATCCCACACAAACATATATGGGGAATATTAACAAATATATTGACTGCTTATTTTGAGGTGGGACATAGAAGTTAAGAGGGGAGTACAAGATAATTCCTCTCACAAATGTATATTTCTTCAGTATTTCCAGGGGCTTCAGGTACGTGTGCACTGATTTTTTTAAAAGTTATATTTATTTATTTTAGAGATAGAGAGGAAGAGAGAGAGAGCGCGCGTGTGCCCACACATGGGGTGAGCGGCAGAAGAAGAGGGAGAGAGAAACTCTAAGCAGACTGAGTACTGAACATGGAGCCCCACACGGGGCTTGATCTTATGACCCCGAGATCACGATCTGAGCCAAAACCAAGAGCCAGATGCTTAACCAACTCTACTACCCAGGTGCCACTGTGCACTGAGTTTTAATTACTAAAATAACTAAGATAAAATTATGACAGCATAAGATAAGCCTAGATGTGCTTTTATTTACAAAATTAATGTTGGGTCGCCTGGGTGGCTTAGTCCGTTAAGCGTCCAACTCTTGATTTCAGCTCAGATCGCTATCTCAGTGTTGTGAGATCAAGCCCCACATCTGGCTCCACACTCAGCTCAGAGTCTGCTTGAGATCCTCTCTCTCTCCCTCTCCCTCTTCCCCTCCCCATCACTCATGTTATAAATAAGTCAGTAAATAAATAAGTAAATAAAATCTTTTTAAAAGGATTTATTAAAATTAGAAGAAAGGGTAAGTAAATAACTTAGAAAAATCTTATTGTTTTGGATATATTTGGTTAAATAAAATGTATTATTAAAGTGAATCTCACCTAAAAAAAGGTAATGCTGAAACATGTATTTCTGGAGATTAAATGTATTAAATATACTATAAAATAAGAGTTATACACAGGGGCACCTGGGTGGTACAGGTGGCTATGTGTCCAACTCATGGTTTCAGTTCAGGATCTCAGGGTCATGGGATAGAGCCCCCGCATTAGATAGCAGAATCTTCTTGAGACTCTCTCTCTCCACTCCTTCTGCCCCCTTCCTGTGCCCCTCTCCACGCTCTTTCTCAAATAAAAAAATAAATCTTTTTTTTTAAGTTTACACACAGCTTTATATTTATAATCACACACATACATGCATTCCTTTGTTTGAAAGAAGGGCCAAAATAAACATCCTGTCACAGGAGCCCCATGGGCTCTGCATCACCGCTTAATACTTGCTGTGCCATATAAACCCCAGAAAGTTTTCTCCAGAGCGCTTCCACAGGGAAGGCCTTTTTTCCTCTCTACCTCCTTTTCAGCCTTCTTGAGACCAAACTGCAATTCTGGATTTGGCCACCAGATGGCAGGAGCCTCCAATTAAATTCTTCTTTTTCAATGGGAAAAATATTCATTTGGCAAGATGAACAAATTCCACTTTGAATGGTGGCTATGAAACAGCATGTAAAATAAAATCATGATTAATTCCTTAATTCAGCAATAAACACTTTTCAAAACACTCCTTTAAAACTTTGATAATAAATTGACAATGTCAAATGAGCTCATCATAAATGTCAATGAGATCACAAATGACATGGAGGACATTGGGAGATGGAGAGAAGGAAGTTGAGGGAAATTGGAAGGGGAGGCGAACCATAAGAAACTATGGACTCTGAAAAACAACCTGAGGGTTTTGAATGGGCGGGGGTGGGAGGTTGGGGGAACCAGGTGGTGGGTATTAGGGAGGGCACATATTGCATGGAGCACTGGGTGTTGTGCAAAAACAATGAATACTGTTATGCTGAAAAATAAATAAATTAATTAATTAATAAAAAAAGTCAATGAGATTTAAAGATTAAAAGATGTATGAAAAATTAGAGGGAACTTATTCACATTTACTGCAACACAAATTTTGTATACCAGGAGCTCTCTTGAATCAGGAAAGACATAAATGAAAACGAAAAATCTCATAGAAAACTATAGGAATGCAAATAAACTTATGAAAAGATAGCCAACAGCAATAAACTGACAAATATAAAAGTCCTGATAATTTTATCTTCAGCTAAAAAGGATACATTGCATGATAAGATTTGCTGGCACCCCATTCTTGCAAAAAAAAAAGTGTATATCTGCTCACACTTATTGTGCATCTGCACATATTTTGCACATATACATTTGAGAAAAGCATCTGCAGAATGCGCTCCACACCATTAACAAATGATGGCTCAGCAGGATGAAAGAAGGTAGATACAAGATCATTTTATTTTCCACATATGCATACCTATATTTGATTCCTTTCAATTACAAACATTCAATTACAAACATTAGCTTTATAATTGAGGAAAATAAATGAGATAAATTTTGGAAAACAATAAACAACTTGTTATGATCTGATCCCTGATTTCATATAAATCTACTGACCTGAAAAGTAGTTCATAGTTAATTGCTAAGTTAAAAAATCAAACATGAGATATATGCAATATAATCCCAATTATTGTTTATAATACACCAAAGTGCAAAAGTATGCGTATATGGGTAAGTGCAAGTGTGTCTAACAGGATATGACTAAAAATACACACACACACACACACACACACACTTCCTCAGAGACACTTACACTGGCAGCTTTCCCTTCATGAGACAGGGGTGGAACTTCCTGTCAGAAGTTCAGAGAGCTAGGTAGCATCTCATTCTGCAGGGAAGCCTGCCTGTGCCATTCAAGCCTCCAGGTTGCCCAGTCAGTGGGTCAGACCAATGGCCCTGACCAGTGGCCCTCCCCAAATTCTTGCATAGCACCTCCAGAGATATTGAGAGATGTAGTTCTGGTTCTAACCAGCAAGTGCTGGTTATCTCAATATGGTACCTTTGTTGCAAAGGAAGATTATCATTTTTTGTAAAAAGAGACCACGAAAATATGAAATAAATAGACTTAAATATTTTTAATTCATATGTATAGGAATTTATACATATACAGAAAACATATATAGGAATATATAGAGAAAGAACACATATATCATATATATATATATATATATGTAGAAAGAGAGAGAGAGAGAGACTCCAACAGTATGTACAGTTTCATTTATAGATAATGACTCCCAAAGCTGAGGACCCCACAACCGTTTATTTATTCAGCACACATATATGGGACACCGGTGGCTCAAGTCCATGTGTTCATCCCACTCTTTCCTCTGAATCCCAGATTCTCATTTCCAAATACCTACAAAACATATTCACTTGGAGACAAATGACTACAATTCCTTTCTATATGTATGGAGTGAGTGTGTGTATGTGTATGTGTTTCTCTGCTGTTGAAATGAAAACTAAAGAATCAGGATAACTTATTAAATAATAAAAAGTAATGGCACAAATACCCTTTCCTCTTTCCAACTTCATATGCTGCAATGAAAAAAAAATAGCACCAAAGCTCATAACTGTGTATACATTTCATGTATTTTGTGTATATTTTGTATGCTCTTTATTACGTTCATCTACATTAAATCCCATTTTTATAGAAAAGAGAACTCTGGGACTAGCATTTTTAACATTTCTTTAAGTCCTAGTATGTGCCAGACACTTTCTACAGTTTAACAGATATTTTCCATTAAAATTCTGTTAGGCAGCAATTTTGCTACTCAGGAATATCTATTTCCTTCACTATTATTTTTCATTTATATATACACATGATAAAATATTGTATGTATATACATGTGATAATAAAGATACATTTAACCATTTATGAAAACTCTGCATTGATTAAAGAGCTGGGGGAAAAACAAAAAAGTTGCAGCCAAAATCTGTCACATCTCAGCAGTCACCAATGCAGGGAGCAACCTAATGCCCAGAATTAAGTAAGCCACCAATGCTTTTTGCCTCCCCAACCCATCTACAACCACTCATAACCAAAACCATGTGATGGAGAATGGTTAGGTGGAGGGCAAGGCTAACCTGAGAGACTGTATTTTCAGGGAAAGAGAAAGTGCTAAAATAAGCAAAGCCAGGTGCAACCGGAGCCAATGAGGACAACTAGAGCAATTATACAGAGTTCTGCTGATCTAAGTGCATTGTGATCAAATTTGGGCACCATTGTGCTAGAAGATAATCAAATTGGAATTCTCAGTTTAATGTTCAATTTATAAGTTATATTTATAAGTTAATATTTTCAGTAGACAGTCTATTGTCTTTTCATTATAGACATTCATTTCTTCACTTTAAACTAATACTGTTCTCATACCTTCTGCCAAACCATTTTTGTTCCCAGTGTATGAAAATGAATTGTGTCAATGGGAGAACAAGGATGCTTTGTATTCAGCCATATTTATTTTGAGAATTTAATAGAGAGCATTCATAGCGAGACTACTTTCTTAGGGGATGGGAGTCAAACATCCTTTAAATAGGAATGAAGGCAACCTTAATTTGTTCTCAGTTTGTATAGTCCTTATTTATATTATCCACGAAAAAATATTGTCATTCAATCTTTTATTAGGGAGTGTATTAACATATTTAATTTTGAGAAAAATTATTCAGTAGGAAATTATGGTTTTGTGTGCTTCCCCCTTAGTTTTGACAGTGAGATTTTTGAACTGATGCGGTTTTTTTTCCCAGAGTCAAATGACTAATAGGTTTCTTTCTCTGCAAACACGGTCCACTTACTAGCTGATAAAACTTTAGAAATGAAGGTAAAAGGTGTCCTGAGTCTTTTACATTAATATGATTTTAAAAATAGTATTCACGGCTCAGCAAAGACTAGTTCTGACTTTCTGTATTCTAGACATCCAATTGACATTTCCGGCTTCACTATGTGAACTTGTAACAGATTTGCATGAATAAAAGGTTACTTATTCCTAGTCCTTTCTCTGTAACATGGTTTATGCCCTCAATTTCCTGGTCTGTGAAATACAGATCATCAGTCCTTGCCAAAAAAAGAGACTGTGGTCATTATACAAGAGCTTATAAATGGAGAAACCCTATACTATACAAGAAAGCCATATTTACACTACTCATGGCATGTCAAAAATGAGACCCATTCTTATTTTAGGAAGACTCTTGAGGGCTGGCTGTAGTGTCCCCATTTTTCTTGTTGAATATTATAGTTTTCCTTGACAGTTTTGAAATTTTGGTAAACATTTTCATTAACCTCCATAATAACCCAAATAATGAAAAATCTTATCTTATGTATCTACTTATATATAGTTACTGTATCAACTATATCTGGATGAAGTATGTAATGCCAGCTTCTTCATGTCTGACTTTAATTTCATTCCTTTCTTTTTCTATTTTTGCTTTTCTAATTGAATTTCATGTATACAAAGATAATTGTGAAATATTAATCAAATCTGTCTTTTGATTTTAGCTTATGTGGTTTTTGATGCCTTATATTCATTCAATTAATATTAATGTACAACAAAGGACCACAATTTTTTCCACATAATATTTAATTATTTAAATATTTAAATTATTTATTTATTTTATATAATTAAATAATTAATATAATTAAATAATATAATTAAATAATTAATTATTTATTAATGATTTATAAATTATTTATTATTTAAATATTTAATTATTTAGTCAACATCTAAAAATTGGGATATTTCACATATAATACAGCTTTCTGGCTTATCTTGAAAAGTGGGGTTTGGCTACATGAGGCCTACATTTTTACATTCCCTCAGGAAAACAACTGGCTGGAGCTGATAGCAGTTTGCTCATCAGGCATTCACCATAATATTTATCACTCCCTATTCTATGACTCCGCACACTGATACAGAATGTTAGTTTCTATTTTGCTGTTAATGCTATTGATCTTCTTACAGTAAAGAGAAAACTGAAATATTTCTTACCTCCATTTAACTAAAAGTGTGGGACCAAAAGACCAAGAGTGCTGTTCAAGAAAACTGTGTTTCAAGAAAAGCGTTTCAGGAAAATTGGAGGGGGAATATTCACCTGTAGAAGCAAAGGTTCTGGGGCACCTGAGTGGTTCAGTGAGTTAAGCTTCTGCCTTCGCCTCAGGTCATGATCTCGGGGTCCTGGGATCCGGCTCTCTGCTCTCTTCTCTCTGCTCCACGGGGAGCCTGCTTCTCCGTCTCTCTCTGCCTGCCTCTCTGCCTACTTGTGATCTCTCTCTCCGTCAAATAAATAAATAACATCTTTAAAAAAAAAAGAAGCAAAGTTCTTCCCTTGATCTTTACATACACCAACTTTCATTATTTATATTACTAGTGTGGCCACCCTAAGCTTTGAGTTTAGTCTTCCTGGAGTTAAAAGTTTTCCGTGTCATATCACTAATATGCCATACAACCTTTCTGAGGAGAATATGATTGATATATATATATATATATATATATATATATATACACATTCTAGAATATTTAAACACTTAAAGGACAAATATATTTAAGTGACTTTTTAATGACAGACTAGAAGAGTATTTGATAGGATATAATGAATTTTCACCTGTTATACTTAGTACTGCCATATTTTCTTATCAGAAAAAGAATTATATTCTTCCTCCTGGCAGGTCACAATGGGGTAATTGAATACGACATGTATTAGATTAATTCAATTCTGTGCCAAATTATCTCTGGCCATCATATTTTCATCTGACCCAATGAGTGAAGTTATACAACAATAGCATTTCAATTGTGCCAGCTGTTTTAGAACTAGACAGTGGTCTGAATTAGGAAACTTAAGACAGGATTCGCCTATTTTCAGAGTGGTTTGCTTTATACCTTTACAAGAATTGTATTGCAAATATTCAACATAAGTTTAAGTGCCTAAAATCAGGGAATGGACTTAATGGAGTTAGATTTTCAGTAATGGAAATAACTCTTGCTGCTTTCTACATGTATAACTTCTGTTTGTGAAGTATGGGAAAGCATTAATTTAACTGCTAAATACCCTCTCTCAAAATTTCAGGTATTTGTCCGCATTCCATGCTGGCTCTTGCTCATATCCAGCTATTTGGTAATGTCATGAAAACAATTTTGTTTATTCACTCGTGCATTTGTTTTGGTCAGTTATGCATAAATAATATCTCTTTGGTTTAAAAATGAACAAGTGGCCTGCAATTCTACTCCTAGATATATACAGAAAACAGTTCAAGAGTTCAAATAAAAACTTACACACTAATTTTAGGAGCAACATTATTTATAATAGCTAAAAGGTGGAAATAACCCAAATGCCCATCAATGGATGAGTGGAGGAATGAAATGTGGTATATGCATATAATGAAATATTATTCGTACATTTAAAAAGTACTGGCGCCTGGGTGGCTCAGTGGGTTAAAGCCTGTGCCTTCAGCTCGGGTCATGATCCCAGGGTCCTGGGATCCAGCCCCACACTGGGCTCTCTGCTCAGCAGGGATCCTGCTTCCTCCTTTCTCTCTGCCTGCCTCTCTGCTTACTTGTGATCTCTGTCTGTCAAATAAATAAACAAAATATTTTTTTAAAAAAAGTACTGAACTACCACATGGATGAACCTTGAAAACATTATGTTAAGTGAAAGAAGCCAGACACAAAAAGTCACATATTATATGATTCAATTTATATGACATGTCCAGAATAAGCATAGCCATATAGATGGAAAGTACATTAGTGGTTTCTTAGGACTAGGAGAAGAATGAGGGGATAAGAGAGTGATAGCCAAAGGGTAAAGAATTCCTATTTATGGTGAGGAAAATGTTTAAATTGTAGTTGCATATATCTGTAAATACACTAAAAACCATTGAATTGTATACTTTAAATGAGAAATTGTATGGTAAGTGATTGCCATCTCAATAAACTGTGACAAAAATGTAAATTTTTAAAATGAACACATGAGCCCACTGGTTTTAGTCAATGAACTTTTAGTTCAAGCAGTACTTGCGTCCACCACGTTTAAGTTTTCAGACTGACTCCCAGTGCAACTGTAGCAAGGATGAAATTTTTGCTTGTTTTGTTTACCATTCTATCTGCTGCATCTAGAACAGTGCCAACAAATTTCTTTTTGAACACCATGGGTAATTTTCCAATATTTAAAATCAGTGTCCACCAGAAAATAAGCTCCAGGATGGCAGGAATCTGTGACTTTTCTTCACTGCTGATTCTCCTGACCTTGAACAATGCCTGGCACAAAGTGGGCACTCCACACATAATTATAAAAGGAATGCTTGCTTCTTCTGTTCCCAGCACAATGGAAAATTGTCCTTAACATCCATACAGACAACAAAATGGTGGGAAAGGAACATAAATGAAAGAAAATGAATTGGCAATGAATAAAAACAGATCACTCAAAGCAGAAATGGTGATCAAATATGTGAAAAGGTTTTCACACCTCCTAAAAATTGAGGGAATTAAAGGACAGCAAAGTGCAAAGTCGAACCTGCTTTTTGCGCTTGCTAACACTTAAGGCTTCTGTCACCACTTCAGTAAGATATTTTGTATACCTCCCATACAGACACACAAACGCAACAGGAGATAAAGACTAGAGAAACAAAGTACTTCAGGCTTGATGAAAGTGGAAGTGCATTAAGGGTGGTCCAGTTGGTTGACTGTCCTGATAGTGGGCCTTCGTTGTCATACATATCACACATCTAGGTCCCCTCCTCTTCTCCTTACACTTGACACCCCTATCGGGATGTGTGTGTGTGTGTGTGTGTGTGTGTGTGTGTGTGTGTGTGTTTATGTGTCTGCTATGGAATGAATCAGATTCAGGTCTTGGAAATCCACTTCAATCAGAACGTCTCATCTCACATCTGTTCATCAGATAAGATTTAATTTAGAAAAGGTCCACACCTGATGTTCTTAAGTGAGTGCCTGTACATTGTTACCTTCATTGCCAAAAGGAGGAGACAGTAAAACATTAAACTGATGCAAAAAGAAGAAGAAGGAGGAGGAGGAGGAGTTGGGGGAGGAGGAAGAGAAGAAGTCAAAGAGGACAAGAAGATCCACCCCAAATCCAGGGCTTTTACACGTAATTCAAGTGGGGAATGAGAGGTCCAAGGAAATGTCCAAGATGATGCAGTTATCTAATCAGAGAGAAAAGACTGGGACATAATTATCAAAAACAGAGTAAGTCAGTATATCTATATCACCTGATTTATAACCACTGGATTTACAGTTGAGGTGCCATGGTAACCTGAAAGGAATATAAGATTGTCAGTTAGGACTTTGGTTCTCATCTCTGATTACCTACTTAGTATCTGTATGATTCTAAACAAGATAATCCACTGAATTGCACTCGAATCTCTTCACCTAGGAAATGGAGGTGATAATTCCTCTTACCACAAGAATATAGAGGATAAAACTGACAGGCCAGACAAGGTAACAGCCACAGTGCCTGGCATGAAATAGGCACTGGGGTATCCCTCAGCTCCCAAGCAGGCAGAAGTCATATGTCTTATGTCTTATCTTTCTGCTTCTTCTCTACACCTCAGGCTTCTGTGATCCTAATTGCCTTCCCCAGCTCAGTGATCAAATGCAGAAAATCTATGATGTCCTCCAGGAGAGAAACTCCCAGGGAAAAAACTAATTTAAGTGTTAATTTTGCTGTTCAATTCTATTGCCAATACTCCTGCTGATTTTAACAATAACTTCCAGATTGGCTACCTCCCTCTGTTCAACCCCCACAGTCTCCATGAATGTCAGCCCCCTGCTTCTGCTAGGCAGCCTCAATGTCAAAATAGGCCATTGCTTCAACAACTCTCCTGACAGCATTCTCCTTTTATCCCAACCACACACTACAAAGTACACAGTGGCATTATTTATCAAGCAAAATCCTGAAAACAAGACAAGGTTAAATTCCCACAAATACTATAAAGTCAGAGGTTCAGTACATTAATTTTTTTTTAATTTATTTATTTTTTCAGCGTAACAGTATTCATTGTTTTTGCACAACACCCAGTGCTCCATGCAGAACGTGCCCTCCCTATTACCCCCCACCTGTTCCCCCAACCTCCCACCCCTGACCCTTCAAAACCCTCAGGTTGTTTTTCAGAGTCCATAGTCTCTTATGGTTCGCCTCCCCCTCCAATTTTTTTTTATAAACATATATTGTATTGACATGGAGAAGCAACATGGGGGGTTAGGGGGATAGGAGAAGAATAAATGAAACAAGATGGGATTGGGAGGGAGACAAACCATAAATGACTCTTAATCTCACAAAACAAACTGGGGGTTGATGGGGGGAGGTGGGGTTGGGAGAGGGGGAGGGGGTTATGGACATTGGGGAGGGTATGTGCTATCGTGAGTGCTGTGAAGTACATTAATTTTTAAGTTTTTATTTAAATTCCAGTTAATTAACATACAGTATAATATTAGTTTTAGGTGTACAATATAGCAATTCAACACTTCCATACAACACCCCATGCTCATCACAACAAATGCATTCTTTAATCCCCATCACCAATTTAACCCATCTCCCCACTCCTCTCCCCTCTGGTAAACATCAATTTGTTCTCTATTGTTAAGAGTCTGTTTCTTGGTTTGCCTCTCTCTCTTTATCCCCCCTGTGTTCATTTGTATTATTTCTTAAATTCCACATATGAGTGAAATTATATGGTATTAGTCTTTCTCTGACTGACTTATTTCACTTAGCATAATACTCTCTAGCTCAATCCATGCCATTGCAAATGGCAAAGTTTCATTCTTTTTGATGGCTGAATAATATTCCATTGTACATATGTTCCACTTCTTTATCCATTCACCAGTCAAGGGATACTTGGGATGTTCCAAAAATTTGGTTATTGTAGATAATTCTGCTCTAAATATCTGGGTATATGTATTCACTTTAAATTATTATTTTTGTATTCTTTGGGTAAATGTTAGTAATGTAATTGCTGGGTCATTGGGTAGTTCTATTTTTAACTTTCTGAGGAACCTCCATACTGTTTTCCAGAGTGGCTGCACCAGTTTTCATTTTCACCAACAGTGCAAGAGGGTCCGATTTCTCCACAACCTCGCCAACACCTGTTGTATCCTGTGCTGTTGATTTTAGTCATTCTGTGAGGTGTAAAGTGATATCTCAGTGTAGTTTTAATTTTTATTTCCCTGATGATGAGTGATGTTGAACATCTTTTCATGTGTCTGCTGGACATCTGGATGTCTTCTTTGGAAAAATGTCTATTCATGTCTTCTGCCCATTTTTTTAAAGATTTTATCTATTTATTTGACAGACAGAGATCACAAGTAGGCAGAGAGGAGGCAGAGAGAGAGGAGGAAGCAGGCTCCCGGCTGAGCAGAGAGCCTGATGTGGGGCTCGATCAGGACACTGGGATCATGACCTGAGCCAAAGGCAGAGGCTTTAACCCACTGAGACACCAGATGCCCAATCTTCTGCCCATTTTTAATTGGATTATGCATTTTGGGGATGTTGAGTTTTATAAGTCTTGTCTTGGAACCAAGATGTCCTTCAACAGCTGAATGGATAAAGAAGATATGGTTCATATACACAATGGAATATTACTCAGCCATCAGAAAGGATGAATACTACCATTTACATCAACATGGATGGAACTGGAGGGTATTATACTAAGTGAATTAAGTAATCAAAGAAAGATAATTATCATATGGTTTCACCCATATGTGGAATATAAGAAATAGCACAGAGGATCGTGGGGAAAGGGAGGGAAACTAAATGGGAAGAAATCATAGAAGGAGCCAAACCATGAGAGATTATTGACTCTGAAAACAAACAGGGTTATGGAAAGGAGAGGTGGTGGGGGGGAATGGGGTAACTGGGTGATGGGCATTAAGGAGGGCCCATGATGTAATGAACACTGGGTGTTATATGCAACTAATGAATCATTGAGCACTATACCAACAACTAATGTTGTATTATATGTTGGCTAATTGAATTTAAATTTTAAAAAAGACAGATACTATTAGTCTTATTTTACATATAAACCAACTGAAGCACACAAGGACATCCATCCTGTAAGAGACAGAAGAAGGGTTCTGGATCTTGACCCCCAGAAATCTCCCACTGGAAGCCTTGTGGTCTTCCAGTCTTGAGGATTGCTTGTCTTAACTTGCTGGGTTGCCTTCATACATTGTATCATGCAGACAAGGAGTAAGTGGCCTTTGCGTGGTGGCCTCGTGATTCAGTCAGCCCTCAAGTTACTAAGATAGTTTTATAAAATCACAGTCTTTACAATATGGAGAGAAGACCTATGGGAAGTGTGATAAATTAACTATTTAAGAGTCTCACCTCATGCCTGCATCGTATAGACCCTTTAATTCTAAGTACAACCAATGGAGGCCAGTCTACAATTCCCATAATACAAATGAGGAAAGTAAAGCAAGGACAAAGAGGATAAGGTTCTTGAAAGCTGAATCAAGCCTAAAACATAAGCTCCATTTACATCATCCTGATGCTTTTCCAATATGAAAATAACTCTGAATTTTGTAAGAATGTAATTTACACCTGAGGGATTATGTTATAGCTTCTTGGTGGTATCCTGGAGGGAATATGGGGTTGGCAGTCCGAAAGTCATTGGTTACTATCTTTGTCTTTTTCTCCAGGGGTTGTGTGACCCTAGATAATATTCCTCTTGTTTTCAAACTTTAGTTCCCTTAACTGGAGAATGGAGATGATAATTATCTTCCTCACAGGAATAAATAAAATGACATATGTGGAACAAATGTTCATAATTCCCCGAGTTCCCTACAGGGCAAGAACCAGAGAACCCATCTGCAATGGAGCCATGTACCAGTGGACATTTAAATGGCAGTAATAATAGTAGCAAATTACTGGAGTACAATCAAGTATAAAGGTAGTAATAACCAGCAATCCAAATACCCACTGATAAACAAAGTTATTATTTGGATACAGTTTCCTTATATATAGAGATGGGTAGGTAGATTTATAATTTATGTAACTATATTAATACATAACATAGATGGAAGCAAAGGAAAATATAAGATAATAACATGTTTTGAGCAAACATATCAATTTTGTAATCAGTGAAATTGAACAAAATGAAAATTTTAAAATATAGGATAAAACTATGAATTAAACCACAAAAATTATTTTAGAAATGTATTCAATTACTTGGAAAATATGTTGTTATCTGAAAAAGACATGTTACAAACATATGATATGGTAAGATTGCATTTTCCTTTGAAAATAGATTTATCTTTATATTTCTATTATATATATTAATATCTCACACATGAATGTCTATGTGTGTGCTCACATATATGCAGAATTCTCTTTAGGTAAGAGTATAGATGAAAGGAACTTCCTATCACTTGCCGTGGTTTAAGACAGTGTACATTGTGGAGGAAAGAGAAGTCCAGTGATTTATTATAAAAGCTCATGCATTTCCAATTCAAGGTATTCTGGTAAAAATAATTCATTTTAATTTATGTTTCACTTTTCCAAGTATAGGGATCTATATATGAAACCTATATATTTTTTATTCACACTAACTGAAGAATTCATCTCGATTTGTGTTCTCCATCTCTACTTAAGTAGGCAGTCCTCACTTAAACAATTAAACTGCTCCCAAACTCTTCAGGCAAGAAATCCAATGATTCATTTTTTCCATAATTAAAAGCACAGTATATGTTTCAAGTCCAGTAATGGCAGAGTAACTCATGTTGGACCAATCCTCCCATAGCTCACAATTACTAACTCTGGAAAAAAATAATGTAACTATCTGAAAACACTTGAAATAGACTGAAACCAAGCAGAGATTAGAGGGAAGTTAACATTTGGAAGAGGGAATAGAATCTGACTTCCTGTATTTATGACATTTTTGCCTGGTTATATGTGGAATGTCTAAAACTCAGATACACATCTCTAGTTTTACTAGTTTAGGACTCAAATGTACAGATTTTGGAACAATCACAGCAGCTGGAAAATGAGGAAGGAACTCATGGAAAGGTGAAAGCCACAAAGAAGGTACCACAGATTCTGTGTAAAATCTTGGCCCAAACCTCTGGTTGACCCCTGAACTGCATACACATGGTGAGGAAAATGCTAAGTTTCCATTCTTTTAGACTGAGCTGAAATATTTCAGCTAGTGCTAATTTCAGGAGAGACAGAGTTTGGATTCAAAATTAAGCCAAGTTAACTGCTTGCTGAAACAAAAAAAAAATAGTTTTTAGAGAAACAAAATACAGAATCTACATGGTAACATTCACAATACTGATGATATAAACCAAATTACTTGACATTTGAAAAAACAAAACAATATAACCCATACCAAAGTGGATAGGTAATCAATAGAACTGACCCCCAAATGAACTAGATGTTGGAAACAGCAGAAAATCTATTATAGCTGTGCTCAAAAACACAAAGAAAAATATTCTCATAATGCATGAAAACAAGAAATTTCAACTGAGAAAAAAAAAGTACTTATAAATGATAATGTGAGATCTGGAAAATATATCTAAAAGAAAAAAAAATCCTGATGAGCTTCACAGAAAACCGAAGGTAATGGACGAAAGAGTCTATAAACTTAAAGTGAGATCAATAGAAATTATATAGTTTGAATAATAGGAGAAGTGTTTGGGAAAAAATTGAGTCACAGTGACCTGGGGACAATTCCAAAGGTCTAACATAATGTGTGCCTGGAATGCCAGGAGAAGACAAGGGTGACAATGGGGAATAAAAGTATTTGAAGAAATAATGAGGGAAATTTCCTGAATTTGGTGAAAGACATATATTTACAGATACAAGAAGCTGAGAAAATCCCATACAAGACAAAGACCAAGAATACCACACCTAAGCACATCAAGGACAAATTGGTGAATGCTTAAGACAAAGAAAAAATTCTTAAAAGCAGTTTCAGGTCGGGGCGCCTGGGTGGCTCAGTGGGTTAAAGCCTCTGCCTTTCGCTCAGGTCATGATCCCAGGGTCCTGGGATCGAGCCCCACATTGGGCTCTCTGCTTGGCGGGGAGCCTGCTTCCACCTCTCTCTCTCTCTCTCTCTGCCTGCCTCTCTCCCTACTTGTGATCTCTATCTGTCAAATAAATAAATAAAATCTTTAAAAAAAAAAAAGCAGTTTCAGGTCAAGATAACCCATTATATACAGAGTAGCAACAATACAGATGATAACTGACTTCTCTTCAGAAAAAAAATGGAGGCCAGAAGACAGTGGGGAAACATCTTTAAAGAACTGAAAGGAGAAAAAAAAACCTGTCAGTCCATAAACTTCTATTCAGCAAAAATATATGTCACTAATCAAAGTAAAAAAAGTATCATATAAAGAAAAAACTAAAAAAAGTCATTGTCAGTACATCTACAATAAAAACTAAATGATACCAAATATCTAATCTAATTTATCTGAGTAAAATCTAATCTACTGGAGGGAATAAAAAAGCAGAAGAAATGGTAAATATGTGGGTACTATCTTTTTATTTCCCTCTTAATTTCTTTAAAATACAAATGACTGTTTAAAGCAACAATTATAACGTGTTATAGAAATATAATTTATGTGGATGCAATACATATGACAGGTATAGCACAAAAAAGAGATGTGGTGAAAGGAAATATATGACAACATGATTCTTTCATCTTCTGTGAAGTGGTACAACATGGATTCTAAAAACACTTTAAAAGGTTAGTGATTTATATTGTAATCCTTAAAGCAACCACTTAGAAATGCAAGAAGTATCATTAAAAAAATCAAGTAGAATGGAATTCTAAAATATATCATTTAATCTAAAAGAAGACAAGAAATAATGGAGACAAATTTAAAGGATATACATTAAAAATAACAAATATTACAATTAAATCTAATTTTATTGATATTTATTTTAAGTGTAAATAGACTAAACACTTCAGTTAAAATATAAGAATGGATTTAAAATGTAAGATCTAAATATATATGCTATCTATGGAGATACAGTTTAAAAATAAAGGTTAAATAGGCTGAAAATAAAAGGAAAGGAAAAGATATACCAGGTAAACAGCAGGTAGCTATATTACTATCAGATTTTTTATGTGGTGGCTACAGGACTCTGTGCCTCTGCTTCAGGATATAACCATGAACAAAATGAACAAAGTCTTTGCCTTTATGGAGCTTATGATATAGTAGAGTTGATAATAGACAGTAAACAAAATATAGAGTATATGAGACAGCATAGGTGCTTTGGAGAGGAGCAAGAAGGTAATAATTAAGGTCAGGGACTTTGGAGGCACTATGATGTGTTTCAGTCATAGCTGTGCACATGTAACAGCTGTGTGGACTTAGGGAAGGTACTTAAACCTCTCAGTGCCTAACTTTCCTCATCTCATAGATGGATATAATAATAGTAACAATACTAATAATGGTAATGATAATAGTGCTTCCCTTGATGTGAGAAATAAATGTGTTAGTACACATGAACACATAAGTAAGCACTACCTAAGTTTTTCCTATCATTTTTATTTTGGAAAAATTAATTCAGGGAAAGGGGAGAGGGAGTGCCTGGAATGGAGTGGGGGTTGAATTCTTTTTTTTAAGTAGTGCAGTCATAAAAGTTCTCTGAAGAAGGTGACATTTGAGTAAAGACACATCTCTATATAGAGGATAACTGTGTGTTAGAGCAGAGGCCAGCACAAGGGCAAATGACTCACCACGAGTCTAATGATCAGTGATGGGTCTGGAATATGTGGCCGAGATACCTTGATTCCAGTCCTCTGTTCATCATGACTATCACTTCTCTCTCAAATTTAATGGGAAATTGTTTCTTTAATATTCAACTAAACTATGAAATAACAAAGAAAATCACACAGACTAAAAAGAAGTTTCAAGGATGAATTTTGTTCCTCAGAGGTTTTTGCTGGTTCATTCTTATTACCAATGCTCTTCCTCACATTAACATCTTAACTTTCTCATTGTTATCACTTTCATAAATACTTTCTTTACCATCCAAACTTATTTCCAGAATCCATCATTTCACATACTCTCCTGACAAAATCCTCAACTCCTTCAGTATCAGTAAAGTCACAAATTTTCTTTTTAGCAATCATTAAGAATCGTCAATAAATACAAATGGACATTAACTGGTTCCAATATTTTACAGTGAACTATACTATGAATTTATTTAGAAAAAATAATGAAAGATTTAAAAAAACTTTGTTGACCCAGAAACCAAAAGAAGTAACATTAAGGAAGTGTGAATTATGGCAAAAGATTTCCAGCATATTTCACAGACAGATATTAAATAATCTCAATATAAAAATAAATTTGAATACCTAGAAAGGTGCTGTTCAAAACCTACTATGAAATAATTTAAATAAAGGTTCTGCATCACAAACATATAAAATTAAATAAATAATTTACATACATAAGTAAAAGGCATATTATAAAATAGAATATATATAAACACTCATATATATGTAGTGATTAAAATTTAGAAGAACAATACATATGTTCATGTGAACCTACCTATACAGTACTATGCACATAGAGATATATTTGGAGAATATAAACTAAATTACCAAGTATAGCCATCTTGCTATGTAATAGGATCAAAAAAATATAACAAAAAATTTTTTCAATAGCAATACATATTTTTCCATTGTATTTAATTATGAAACAAATACATATAATTTTGAAATCATAAGAAAAAGTGAGATAAAGTTTTACAACATTGTAGTTTATTCCTGATTGGGAATTTGATCATGAAAATATTGCCAAAATGCAATATATCTTTATATTATATACATACATGCACATTTAATATACATACACACATAATTTAAAAAGAGAGATTATGCAAAGTTTAATTAAATTTATATTTGTATAATAGGTACATTTTTAACATTATCTCTTGCTCTCTCGCACACACACACAGAGCTTTTTTTTTTAAGATTTTATTTATTTATTTGAGAGAGAGAGCGTGCACACAGGGGTAGAGTGTGAGGGAGAAGCAGGCTCCCTGCTAAGTGGAAAGCTCAATGTGGGGCTCCATCCCAAGACCCCAAGATCATGACCTGAGCTGAAGGCAGACGCTTAACTGACTGAGCCACCCAGGTGCCCACACACAGCCTTTTATATCCTGGAAGAAGGTGAAGAAAACTTCCTGTCGCATGGTTTAATGTGATTTAATGTCTGGGGGTTCTGTCTAGATTGCTTCATTTTCAAGTAAACATCCAGAGGCTCCTTCTTATGGAGCCCCTCCTTTCGTGGTAAATGATGTCCAAGCCACCATTCTGGATTTTACTAATCTCAAATTTTTAATTTTCTCCAATGGAAAATATTATTTGGAAAAAGTAAGTATCTATAAAAAGTTATTTTGCATAGTGAGTTGTAAAAGAGTATATAAAACGAAAGTGTAACTAAATCACTTTACTCAGCAATTTTCTTCTTTTCTATGGTTCCACGGATGAAAATTATATTACAGACCTAGGGTCAGATCACAGAGAGAAGGGATTCAGGTACCTCTACAATTACGCTGTGAAGGTACCCACAATTTTCCAGAGATGCTCAGCTGCCGGGTAGTGGTTTTCAACACAGGATTTCCTCAGGAACAAACCAAGTCCTAGAGTACTTCCTGACAATGATACCTGGTTGGGGTCTCAGATTAGCTCTCTTCTCCCCTCTTTCCCTGTTTGGTTTCCCTGGGTAGCCTCCCTCATGTCTCAGTTTAAACTTCACTTACTGTGGGAAGTTTCCTCAGACACAGATAATGGCTTGATTATCCTGAATCATCTAGTCACTCCACGAGGTCACCATTTCCAGATACACTTTTTCATTTGCATGGAGTCTGATGAGAGTGAGTTCCAAAAGTCTCACAGGCTGTGTGGCTTCATGCAATGCACTGAAGACTCTAGAGCTTTTAAGTGTCCTATCTGAAGCTTTGTCCCAGGATTCAATTTTTGTACTTTTTAAAAGAGATTTTATTTATTTATTTGTCAGAAAGAGAGAGAGTGAAGGTGAGTACAAGCAGGGGAAGTGGCAGGCAGAGGGAGAAGCAGGCTCCCTTCTGAGCAAGGAGCCCAAAGCAGGACTTGAACCCAAGACCCTGGGATCATGACCAGAGCTGAAGGCAGATGTTTAACTGATTGAGCCACTCCTAGGTCCCAACCTCTTACACTTTTGAGAGGGATGTCCAGGACATGGGCCAGTTGAGCAATGGAAATGCAGAGTTGTTCCAAGGAGAACAACAGGGGCGGGTGCTGTAGAGAAGCTGTGGAGGCTGTGGGTGGATGCTCCTTCCTCTAAAAGATCCCATGAGAACTCCTAAATGAATCTATTCTTTTTACCAGACATGGTACTCCATGGCAAAGACCACAGGAAACTTCTAGAGGTAGAATTGCGGGATTGAAAGTTTTAAACCATTTACTCTGTGGAATACTGTTGAAAATATATTCCCAAAATACATAAATGGACTCAGAAAAGAGGGAAAATTAAAGAAGCAAGCAAAAGTCTCTATTAAACTCTGGTGACTTACAATCAATCTCTATATTCTTATTAACTGTGGGCATAATAGGACACTGACAGCTTCTAATCTACATAATAATATAGAACCTCTTGGCAGAACTGTAGGGTCCACATGGTGTTTCCCTCTTTACAGATGAGAAAGCTGAGCCTCACATCCTAGGCGTGGCTGAGGCCATAACACCTGTGTGACCTACACTGCCCTTGTGATTTCATCAAATGCCCACAAGGACCCCATGAGGGAAGGTCCTGTACTCAGTCCCTGGATGGGAGGCCTGAGACTTGGGGAACTTAGTGCCCCATCCTATCATCTTTCCATTTCCTGGAACCCTCTTCAAAATAACCTAACACAAGCCCAAACCCCTAATAGTTTACTCCTAATGCCCTCTTATTGAGACACCCCATGAGTCTCTGTGGTGTGCATTTTCCCCAATTATAATGAAAGAAATGCCCAGGGGAAGCTGCTCCATTCATTTCCCTGGGTCCTGGCATGCTCTGCTTATAGAGAGATGAGGCTGTGGAATTCATGTAGGCTTAAGTCCACGAAAAGGCATTATTTCCTGTACATTGCTTCTTTTCCTGATCATTATGAACAAACGCATCAAGTTCACTGGACACCTCCAAAAAGGTGCACATCTTACAAAGGTTGCTGGTGGGGTGGGTGGTGGACCCCATTTCAAGTCCCCTTTCAGGGCCCAGTGGCCTCTGTGGGGAAGGAGTCCCAGAAGCAGCTGCAAGTCAATAGGGGGAGTGGCCATGATGAAGCCCTTTTCCATTCCTTATCTCCAACTAGCTTGTGTGCCTTCACTCAGAATACCTCTATATCCTGTGTGTTACTCTCTCCTCCCAATATTTTGTTCTGGAATTTATCTCTGACTGGGATCCCTGCCTGTGGTCCCTAGTCCCAAAATACTGCATAACTGCTGATCTTCCTAAATATGGATTCCTTTGATCCTGTTTGACTGCTCATCAAGCCCTAAAGGCATCATGCCCTTAATGATCCCAGAATTCCCCTCCATTGGCAGTGCCTTAACATCCCACTACCCTGAAATTCCTGTGCTGGAAAAAAACAGAGGTTAGGTGTGAACACTTCACTCCCTCAGGGGCCATATCCAAAAGCAGAAACCTCAGACCTAGAGCAGACAAGGTTAGACACAGTCCCCACCCCTCCAAAATAAAATACGGTGGGAAGAAGTGATGCCTGGCTATTCATAGTACTCTAGCCTGCATCAGAAAAGGTAGTGGTGGAGTAGTGGTAGGAGGACAGGCCCCTAATCAACTATCCCCTAGGTCAGGCAAGACTTTGATCTCACCCAGACTTCCTAGAAGATTGTGTAGTATCTTAAAGAGGCAAATATGTAATAATCCTGCAATTACTCCTAAGCCAGCATGGTCTCAGCCCCCCTGTAGTGTCCAATCAGTTACCTCTGAGCTCCTGACCCGAATTCCAGTGTCCCTCCCAGTAGATCCCCAGTCACCTCTTCTTGGGCATCAAGATCTTCCCAGACACCCAGATCATGTGCACTCCTGATACAAACATAGAGGGTACCACCTGAGGAGAGGAAAAGCAGAATCATTCCATGGAAAGGGTAAGAACTTTGCTCCAGCGCAGCTCCACAACACTGCATGTCAAGAGATGGCACTGGAATACTTATGTTAAATAGATAAGTACGTGTGGTTCTCTTCTTACACTCACAAATGCTCACTAAAATGTGATAATGCTATTGAAGTTGAGAAACACCTTTGTTAAAGATTGGAGCATTAGGGATGGGAAGGAAGCAAACATTGGCATTGTGGGTGATGCACCAAATAACATGTTGGAATATTTTTTTGTATCTTTTTTTGTGTGTGTGTTACGTTAGTCATCATACAGTACATCATTAGTTTTTGATGTAGTGTTCCATTATTCATTGTTTGCATATAACACCCAGTGCTCCATGCAATCCATGCCCTCCTTAATACCCATCACCAGGCTCACCCATCCTCCACCACTTCTCCCTTCTAAAACCCTCAGTTTGTTTCCTGGAGTCCATGGTTCATCTCTCACTCCAATTTCTTCCCCTTCACTTTCCCTTCCTTCTCCTAATGTCCCCCATACTATTCCTTATGTTCCACAAATAAATGAAATCATATGATAATTGGCATGTTGGAATCTTTACAAAGATTTCTTCTTGAACTCTTCACAGTGCTCCCTTGTGTTAGGAGTCAGAATTTCTTTTTAAACCTCAAGAAGGTGAGGCTGAGGGAAGTTAAGTAGATTCCTTCGGCTCACTGTTTGCCTAACTCCAGAACCCAAGTTTGGAACCAGAAATGCAACCTCCCCTTTAGATGCATGATTTGGGCAAATGGAAATGCCAGGTACTTCTGGTGAATGTGCAGACACTCTAGAGAGCAATCTGGTAGCTGTTGGTAAGTATGTAGTAACGATCCTACATAATGATCCAGCAATTGCACAACCTTGGTACACAATGCAAAAAAAAAAAAAATAATTGACAGGTGAACATAAGGGAAAAAATAATAAAAATATTCTTTGATACATTATGATAATAAATCTTTAGGGGGAAATACCTATTAATAGAACACCAAAAATACATTGTGGTGTAGTCATTGGAATCATGCATAGTGATGAAGCATCAGTGAAATATAACCACAGGAATCAGCACATAGAACATCTTAGAAATATAAAGTGGCGTAAAAATAGTAAGGAGTGCAAGGACACCGACATTATGAGATCCATTCTGATTAAAGATGCAGTCATTGGTAATGAAAGCATAAAGAAAACCATGAGAATTTAAAAAAAAACTCAATAGTGTGTTTGCCTCTGAGGAATGGGAAAGTACAATAAGAGGAGTAGACAGTGGGATTCCAATGTAAGAGAAGTTACAAATTTCCCTCTTACAGTATTTTAGCTGCATTGCATATGTCCTGGTATGTTTTGCTTTTATTTTGTCATTCTTCTCAAAGTGCACATGGAACACTCTCCAAAATAGATTACATGTCACAATATGAGCCTCAAAATCTTTTAAAAGATCAAAAACATACAAAGTATCTTTTCTGACCACAATGGCACGACTCGAGAAATGAATAACACAATGAAAGCTAGAAAATTCACAAATATGTGAAAATTAAACAATGCCCTTTTAAACTATCAATGGGTAAAAAAGTTACAAAATAAATTAGAAAATATTTTGAAATAAATGAACATGAAAACACAACAAACCACAACACCTTATGGGATGAAGTGAAAACAGTACCCAGAGGGAAATTTATAGCTATAAATGTTTACATTAAAAACGAAAAATATTTCAAATCAGTAACATACTTTTACACCTTAAGGAAATTTTATAATAGTAAAAATTAGAAGTGAATAAAGGATAGAAAAAGAATACAATTGACAAAACCAAAAGTTGATTCTTTGAAAAGATCAGTAAATTGACAAATCTTTAGCTAGAATGACAAGAGAGAGAAGATTTGAACAACTGAAATCAATAATTAGAATAGGGGCATTACCACTGACATTCCAGAATTTTAAAAAAATGTTATAAAAGAATACTATGAACAAAACAAACTGGGGGTTGCTGCGGGGAGGTGGGGTTGAGAGAGGGGAGGGGGGTTATGGACATTGGGAAGGGTATGTGCTATGGTGAGTGCTGTGAAGTGTGTAAACCTGGCGATTCACAGACCTGTACCCCTGGGGATAAAAATACATTATATGTTTATAAAAAAATAAGAAATAAAAATGCCAATCTGTGACTTTTAAAAAAATACTATGAACAATGATATACCAACAAGTTATATAACCTAGGTGAAATGGACAAATTCCTAGAAAAACATGAATGACCACAACTGACTCGAAAAGAAAATCTCAACAGATCTCTAACAAGTAAATAAATTAAATTGGTAATTAAAAACTTCCCAACAAAGAAAAGCCTCAGACCAGATAACTTATTTGGTGATTATTACCAAACATTTAAAAAATAATCGATGTCCACACTTCTCAAACTCTTCCAAAAAAAAGAGGGAAAGGGAATGCTTCCTAAGTTATTCTAAAAGGCCAGTATTCCTCTGACACCACAAAAAATATATAGACCAATATCCCTTACTAATAAAGATGCAAAAATCCTGAATGAAACAGTAGCAAACTAAATCCAACAGCATGGTGAAAGAATTACACACCATGCCCAACTGAGATTTATCCCATGAATGAAGGATAGTTCAACATAAGAAAATCAATAAATGTACTATACCACATTAATAGAAAAAAGGGGAAAAAAGCACACAATCATCTCAATTGAGGCAGAAAAAAGCATTTGACAAAATGGAACACCCATTCAAGATAAAAGCACTAAAATAACTCGGAATAGAAGGGCACTTCCCCAACATCATAAAGGACATTTTTAGAAAACTCAGAGCTAACATCATACTCAGTGGTGAGCAACAGAAAATTTTCTGCCTAAGATCAATGACCTGACAAAAATGCCTGCTTTCACCACTGCTATTCAACATAGTACTGAAAGTTCTAGTCAGAGCAGTTAGGCAAATAGAGAATGAAAAGACATCTAAATTGGAAAGGAAGACTTAAAACTATTTCTAAAAAAAAAAAAAAATCTCATGGCATAGAAATCATGCCCAAGATTTAAGAGATGATCAATTAAGCAGCTACCATCCCCTAATCTGAGGTCCATATTTGTTCATCAAGGTTCACGGTTGTTTGTTTCCATCCTGGCTTTATGGAAAATAAACCGATGTAACATAAAATAAAGTAAAATAAAATAAGAAAAAAAAAAACAAAAAACAAACAAAACAAAACAAAACAAAAAACTATTTCTACTAACAGGTGACGTGGTCATATATACAGAATCCCTAAGAATCCACAAAAAACCTACTATACCTAATAAACTAATTCAACAAAGTTTCAGAGTATAAGATCAATACACAAAAATCAGTTGTATTTTTATACTCAAGCAATGAGCAATTTGAAGAGGAAATTAAGAAAACAATTTCATTTACAATAGCACTCAAAGAAATAGAGTAACCAGAAATAAATTTAACCAGGGAGGTGAAAGATATGTACAATGAAAACTACAAAACATTGCTGAAAAATATTATAGAAGACCTAAATAAATGGAAAGACGTTTCTTCCTTGTTTATGGTTAGTAAACATAATATTGTTAAGATAGCAATATTACTCAAAGCAGTCTTCAGATTTGACAAAATCCACAAAGATATAAAAACACAAGCTCACACAAAAACTTGTACACAAATGTTCATTGCAGCATTATTTATGATAGAAAAAAGTGGGGGAATGCAAATGGATAAAAAAATTGTAGTATATTCATTCAATAGGATATTATTTGGCAATTACAAAATGAAGTACTGTTGTAAGGTACAGCATGGGTGAATTTCAAAATAATTATGTTTAGTGAAATAAGCCAGACCACTGCCCCAAAAAGAATATTTACTATATGATCCTTTTCTATGACATCCTGGGAAAGATTAAACTATGGGGAAAAAAATAAAATCAGAGATTGTCAGAGACAGGTGGAAGGGGTGAGGAAATTGAACTTTACCCAATGATAATAAATGTTTATATCTCCATTGTGGTGGAGGATGCCAACCAATTATATGCTTTGTCAAACTTATAGAACTGAACGCCTAAGAAGAGCCAGAGTGACTATATGTAAAGTATATTTCAATAACTTGAGCTGAAAAAACAGACCACATTTAAAATCAGTTCTGAGTTGAAGAGGCTGGTAGAACACTTACAGAAAAATACTTGTCAGAAACCACAGGAAACATTGTTTACATTTACATTAAATTGTTAACATTCAGTTATTTTCCTTCCCCTCTATGCAAACTTTCTGATTTTAAAATAAAGTGAGCAAATTACTTTAAAAATGTAATGATAATAGTAAGTTATTTACAAGTAACTTATAAGTAAGTAAGTAAGAAAATAATAGTAAGTTAATGTGTAATTTCAAAGAAATAGAATTAAGCCAAGGATTTTAAAGGGTAAAAAGCCTAAAAGAATGCATAAGATTCCAAGAAACTAGAAAAAAGAGGAGCATAGAAAAAGCAGGAAAATAGAAAGGACAAAATCAAATGGCATAAATAACTCCAAATACATAAGAAGTCATAATAAATATAAATAAACTAACCCAGCCACTTGTTAAAAGACAATATTTGATTGATTTGCAAGAGATGTCTAAAATATAATAGCACAGAAAGGAAAATAAATAATTCCAGATATATGGAGTTAACAAGATTTACTACTGAAAAATAACAGCATCAAAATGTTGAAAGTTGAAGGGCAGAAAAAGATATGTCAGACAAATACTGAACAAAGAAACCTGATGTAGCTATATTATTGCCAGAAAAACAGTCTTTAAGGCAAAAAGCATTATTAAAGATAATGAGGGTCAGTACATAATAATGAAAGGTATAATTCTCCTAGAAGTTATCACAGTTATATGCTTTTATGCTTCCTAATAACATAGCTCCAAAGCCTACAAAGCAGAAATCGACAAATTACAAAGAAAATTGACAAATCTACCATTATAGTGAGAGTTCTTAACATTCCTCTCCCAGTAATTTATATCTCAAGCAGGTAAAAAATCAGTAAAGATATAGAAGACTTGAAAAATGAAATTAACATCTTGATCTAACAGACATAGGATTCTACACCAACATTTAGAGAAATCAAATTCTTTTCAAGCATTTTGTAAATGAAACATTTACAAAAATTGACACACTAGCTCATAAAATAAATGTAAAAAATTTTACAAGCTGATTCTGAAGTGTATTAGAAAGAGCAAAAGTGCCAGGAATAGCCAAGATAATTCTGAAGCCAGAAACAAGATAGGGAAACTTGTCCTACCAGACACCATGACCCACTGGAAATCTACAGTAATTAAGACAGTGTGATATAGACACAGGGACAAATAGTTTTGCCAGATAAAATACAGAAAGTCTAATTAAACTGGAATTTCAGATAAACAATGGTATGCATTTTATATGCTAAACCTGGCAACCCTATATATATTTAAGCTATTGGAACACCAGAGAGAGATTAGAAGCAGAGCCATACACATGGGGATTCAACATTTTACAGAGGTAGCAGATCAGGTCAGTGGAAGGAGATAAGTTATTCAATATGTATTCGACAATTGTTTACTTATATGCAAAAAAATACAGTAAAATTGCTTCTGTATCTCACGCCAATAAAAATTCAGTCCCAGATGGATTAAAGACTCAATCTAAAAAAATCTTGAAACACATAGAGGTAAATATAGGAATTAAATTTTGACACTGGGGTAGGATAACTTTCTAAAACAAGACACAAAAAGTACAAACCATAAAGCAAATGAATGATAATTAAATTACAATGAAATATAAAACTTGTGTATCAAAACGTGCATTTTTTTCCAAAACATGCATTTTAAAATGCATGAAAAAGCAAGCCCAAGTAGAAAAATATATTTCGCAACAATATAATGAACAAAGGATTCATATCCAGAATTCATGAAGAATAGGTAATCTATTATATAAATCAATAAGAAAAAGACACCATGCAGCCTATGAAAGTTTCTAGAAGATTCAAATATCTTGACTGTTTTCAGTTTTGGGTGGCCTCTGCTCTTCAACCTGTAGGTCTGGTCAGGGATGGACTTCTAGAAGCCCCTTAGACTGAAAAGGGATGGAATGTTAAGTAGTGTGAAGTTTCTTTTTCTGAATGGCTGCTATGAGTGATAGAAATGCGTTCACATGGGTCAGAGGCAACATGATGTCCCACTTTTGTAAGCAAGAAATAGTTTTTCAGAGTCCTTGTAAAAACAGTACCAGCCAGATGCTGGTACACAGAAGGGGATGCATAGCATTATACAACAAGGTCTTGGTAAGTGATGGATATTTTCAGATTTTACTTTATATGCTCACTTACTTTTTGAATTGCACACAATATAAACATTAAAAAACGGCCTATTTTGTATTTTGTAGCTCTCTCATTTGTCTTTCTCCTGGAATATTCTGCACCCTACTCCTTTATGAAAGTGCAATTTGTGACATGTCTCACTTTAACACATTTAACCGCTTGGTCCCTACACTTTTTTTTAAATTTCTTTTCAGCTTAACAGTATTCATTGTTTTTGCACCACACCCAGTGCTCCATGCAATATGTGCCCTCCCTAATACCCACCACCTGGTTCCTCCAACCTCCCACCCCCAGCCCCTTCAAAACCCTCAGGTTGTTTTGCAAAGTCCATAGTCTCTTATGGTTCACCTCCCCTTCCAATTTCCCTCAACTCCATTCTCCTCTCCATATCCCCATGTCCTCCATGTTATTTGTTATGCTCCACAAAAGGTTTCACAAAGTGAAACCATATGATAATTGACTCTCTCTGCTTGATTTATTTCACTCAGCATAATCTCTTCCAGTCCCGTCCATGTTAATACAAAAGTTGGGTATTCATCCTTTCTGATAGAGGGATAATACTCCATCGTGTATATGGACCACATCTTCCTTATCCATTCGTCTGTTGAAGGGCATCTTGGTTCTTTCCACAGTTTGGCGACCGTGGCCACTGCTGCTTTAAGCATTGGGGTACAGAAGGCCCTTCTTAGTGCAATTGCAGGGTCATAGGGAATCTCTATTTTTAATTTCTTGAGGGATCGCTACACTGGTCCCTACACTTTTAAGAGGAGAAAACCAGTGTTCCATGTCCATGCACATACGGAATTTTAAATTTTATTTACAAACAGTAACAAACAATCTTATGCAAGGATCATTTCTGTAAGGATAGTATTTAGCAATCCAGAGTGATCTGGAAATACAGAGACAGGGAAACAATAATCTGTAATTTTACTTTACACATGTCTGTATTGTCAACATTAAAAGGATAATTGTTATTAAAATATAAATGTTTAAAATATAAATTTAATAAATCATTTACTAAATTTATAAATAACTTATAAATTTATAAACAAATATATTTATAATTTATAAATAAATGAATTTAATGAATTAATTTAATATAAATATAAATTGTAAAGTATAAATTTTAAGTAAAATAATGGCATTAAAAGGAAATGAATAAAAATTCTAAATTTTTGAATGACCTTGCTTGCATCTTCCCTCAGCTTTCTTTTTTTAACTAGAATTTTAAAACTTAACCAAAACCACTTATTTTTTACCTTTTAGTAATCTTTCCACATATTTTATACAAAAGCCCTTACCAGGTTTTGCTTGACTTGCTACCAACCTTCTGGCACTTTCCACTTGTTTCTGTATATAGGAGATCTGCATTAAGAAAGCTCCATATATGGTAATGTAGAATCCATTAAGTAGGAGAATGAAGGAGTAAATCCCATTACTTAGCTATGTGACTGTAGACATCTTTCAAAGAAAACACCCTCCACTGTTCACCATTTCACCCCACCCCAAGCAATCCTGGACCCTAATCAGAAGGTATTAAGTGATTCTTTTTAAACTGTTCTGTAAATAACAGATTGGAGGGAGGCAGAGTAATGTATGGCTGAGTGTCAGGAAAGTCAGATTTTTAAATAATAAAATGTGAATGGGTTAAAGTGATCCGGATGACAGAATCCCTCTTTTTAATACCCACAGCTGAGGAAAATATGGCACACAGATATGCAGTGACTTGTCCTAGGTCATAGGAGGCAAGGGACTAACACCTGGCTATCAGAAAGGAATACAAAGATTTCTACTGTACCACACGATAAGGCAAGAAGAGGAGAAAACAATACCTGATTTGTCTTATTTGTATTATGTCAAGAACATGGAGTCTGACTGATATCAAAAAGATAGCCTCCAATCACAATTTTTCCACAGAATGAATAACAATCCTACACAGGCTGTTGCATTTCATCCATTCTAAAAAACACATTTGTTTCACTTTTTAACACTTCAGTCACTGGTATCTTAGCATTACTACAGCAAGCATTTTATCTTTCTTGGTATTATCTAAAATAGCATGTCTCTTAAAAAAAGATTTTATTTATTTATTTGAGAAACAGAGTGAGTGACACAGAGAGAGTACAAGCTGAAGGAGGTACATAGGGAGAGGGAGAAGCAGGCTCCCCGCTGAGCAGGGAGCCCGATGCAGGGCTTGATTCCAGGACCCTGGGACAATGACCCCAGCTGAAGGCAGACCCTTAACTGACTGAGCCACCCAGGCATCCCTAAAATAACATGTGTCTTTAAAGTGATGGCATCTTATATTCAATGAAATACAGCTCTTCACCTGTTGGAGCTTCAGTTTTCTCATCTAGAATTACGGAGTTGAAAAATCAAACTGTCATGAGGATTAAGGGAGGTAAAACTGTACAGCAACAATCCCAGCTCCAGACACAGAGTACATACCCAGAGTTCCTTGCATTCCCCAGTGTGTGGGGAGGTGGGAAGTGGCGGAATGGCCCATGGAATCCATCATCTCACCCTTCTACTTTCTCCTAGTGACTTAGCTCCTTAAATCTGTACCCTCCTTTCCAATCCAGCTTAAAATGCATGGCCCATCACTTCAACAGTTTCACTTCAGTGATCCTCCACTCTCTTGTCTCTTGGTCCTTCTGCCTCAACCATGGGGTAAGCCCCTGCAATATATAACAGTGATGATTGTCCTGCAGGAAGAATATCTTGCAAAAGGAATTGCTGGGTCAACATGCACAAAGCCCTTTTTAACCTACTGGATGGCTATGGGGAAAGAGAAGCTTTCACCCATTGTTGGTGGGAGTGGAAATCAGTACTGAACATTTTAAATCTACATTTGACAATGGCATATGATTTGGTTGAAAATTTTTACTGTCAGGAGTTTATCCTATAGAAAATCTTACACAAGTTCTAAAAATATATGCACAATCACCATGATTGTACCATTGTTTCAAATAAGAAATTCTTGAACCAAGTTTGCTGTAAGATAAATTCTTAAGGACAGAATGGCTAAATCAAGGCTTCTCAATATTTCTCAAAAAATATTTAATTTGGGGCACCTGAGTGACTCAGTCAGTTAGGCATAGGACTCTTGATTTCAACTCAGGTCATGGTCTTAGGGTTGTGAGCTTGAGGCCCAAGCTGGGTTCCATGCTCAGCAGGGAATCCCCTCAGGATTCTCTCTTCCTCTGCCCCTCCCCCACCGTGCACACTCTCTCATTCTTTCGCTCTCAAATAAATAAATCTTTAAAAATACTTAATAAAGAATAAAGTAAGAATCGCTTGAAAAAATAATAATTACCATTAATTCTTCTACCACTAGTCAGAAATAACCATCTCTTCCTTTTCTATTACTAGTATATATAATATTCATGGAAATAGTTACCGAGGGAGAGTGCCTACTATGACACTGCTTGACAGCTAACATATATAATTTTTCAAGGTCAATATTATCACTACATTTAAAGATATGAAAGCTGAGGTTCAGAGGGGTGAAGAAACTTGCAGAAGTATGTAACAGAGTTGGAATGGGATCCCAGGTGTACTTCAGAATAAAACACAGCACTTTAATCTATATTCTGATATTCCATCAAATTACTTCAATAACCCTGAAGAAAGGGTTACTTTCCTCCTTTTCAGAATAAGGAAACTGAAGCACAGAGGGGTTAAGTATCTTACCTTTGGGTCACTCCTTAGTAATGTGCAGAACTCAGATAACACAAAGCCTTCTTCTCTTTTCAACTCATCACACTGCCTTGTATTCTTTATAATGTGTATAATATTATGTAATAATAGCATACATGAGCTTTGTTTCTGACTATGAAAGTAATTCATGTTCATTTAAGATATTATCAAAAGCAAGGCAACTATATAAATACACAAATAACGTTCAATTTCACTCTCATTAACAGTTTTAATGGTTTGCTGCATTCCCTTGCAGTTAGAAACATCCACATATATTCATATACAAGTCAGCTACACATATCTTTTATGTGATTAGAGTCACATCAGATGGATATATGGCATTGTGCACTAATTTTTGACCTTCACATTATATTATTTGGTGTGAGGATAAGATTTCCATTTCCTTTGCAGGAATTTACCAATGATCCAGCACCAATTCTTAGTGACTATGAATTCTGAAGCAATTGGAAATAGCGCATTTATCAAATACTCAGTGTTTCCAAGCACTTGGTTCTACTGATTATTTTTCTATTCTGTCTCATTAACATATATGTCAATTCTTTTCTTTTTTTTTTTAAGATTTTATTTATTTATTTGACAGAGAAAGAGAGATCACAAGTAGGCAGAGAGGCAGGCAGAGAGAGAGGAGGAAGCAGGCTCCCCGCGGAGCAGAGAGCCCGATGCGGGGCTCGATCCCAGGACGCTGAGATCATGACCTGAGCCGAAGGCAGTGGCTTAATCCACTGAGCCACCCAGGCGCCCCCATATATGTCAATTCTTGCAGCAGGATTGAGCTGTTTTAATACTGCATCTTTATAGAACCTTGTCATCCCTTTAAAGACACAAGCTCTTTATTCTTCTTCTGATCAGCTTGAGAAAGCTAATAATAAAGGAACATAAAGATAACATTTATGGAGCACTTAGTGCCAGACATTTCACCACATGTTTTACATGTGTTTTTTCATTTAATTTTCACTGCAACTTAATTTGTAGGTTATTGCTGTTTATAACGCCATTTGAAAGATTTTTTTAATGGGGTTCGAATAAATTAAGGAATTTGCCAAAGATCATGTAACTAGAAAATGGTAACACCCAAGCCCAAACCCCTAACCATAGTCATATTGCATGTGACTCCATATTAGAGGTGAGGCATAGGGGAAATGACTCATCCAAGGTCCTGAGGTTCATTACCGTTCTTGATTAGCCTGTACTGTCTCCTTTCAGGGAAAACTGTTTCTTCGGATGTTCAAATAGAAAGTGAAGTAACAGGGACAGGAAATCACATGGAAGAAAACGAAATAAGGCAATGGCTGTCTTCTCCTTCCCTAATTTCCTCAGACAACTTATTCCACAGCACAAAAATGGAACCCAACTTCATACATTATGTATTTAAACATTTCATTCATTCTTGCCACATTTCCCAATAATCTCTGACAGTTCTGCTCTTTGCTTTATGTCAGTTTCTTTTATTGTACAGAAAAGTCAAGGCGAGCAGGACAAACTTTTTTTAAGTTGCATACTATATGCCAAACACTTCCTTAAGTCTTCTCATTTTCCCCACACAATTCCATGGGAAAGCTATCAAATTCTTCTCATTTTACAGCAGAGGAATTCAGTTTTACAGAGAGTAAATAAATTTTCCAGAGTCACACATAGATATTGTAAAAGGCAGGAATAGAGAGGTTCCAGCTCTTGCCCTCCCCCAACAAAAGACATAGAGCAGCCTCCCTTCTGAAAGCTGGGCTTCTGAGGCTGGAGAAATGGTTGGATCACACTCCCCTGCCATTGTGGCCCCTTGAGTACTCACTCAACAACTCCTCTGGGTGGCCCCTTGAGTACTCACTCAACAACCCCTCTGGGTGGCCCCTTGAGTACTCACTCAACAACCCCTCTGGGTGATGAAGATGACAGAAGAGGTGAAATCCCACTCCTATGTTAAGGAATCTGGATATGGGACCAAATTTGTTGGCTGATCCCTGAGGCAATGAGTGGAGCTAGTACAGAAGCTCAGCCTTTTAAACAACTAGGAAGGTGACCTGGGTGATGAAAATAAACATTCACCAAACTCATTCTCTATCATAGTAATTTCATATCTTATTTCATTTAATACTGAAAACCAACATTCAAGATAGAGATTGCTATACTCTTCATAACCTAGAGCTCAAGCCAATAGAGTCAGGTTAGTAATATTATAAATTACAGACCAGGAACTCTAAACCTGGACTTGCTCTAAAACCTGACCTTTTCCCTCCGCTTCCTGTGGCCCCATGGGCTTTGAATGCTTTCTCTGTCTAACCTCCCAGTAGACTGGCAATTACTCCACCCCAGTGTATTCTTCAAACAGTTATAATTAACCATGTTGTCTTTTAATAATAAAAATCAATAAGATTTTAGGACACTTGCATTGCAAGAAAATAAAACAAAATATAAAATAGGAAGAAAATTGTTCACATATACTATAGACATTTTGTCGGTATTTATGATACAATATTCTCATGATACATGAGAAAGTGACCATATGGTTTAAGATGCTCCCAATTTATGTCTGTTGTTTAACAGTGCATCCTTTACTCTCAAAATTGCTCAATTCAAACAAATTATACAGGCATCTTCAATATAAATAATTCTTTTTGAATAGTAAGAGATGGGCAAAGGGTAACTTGTAATTTTCATAAAAAGGGATGTAAGTGCCCAACAAATCAATGAAAAGATAACCTAAACACAATAATGAAAGAAATACAAATAAAAATCTTAGATTTCATAAGAAGAAAAAAGGAAAAATGTAGATTAGCATGTTGTCTTTTTTCTTCTTGCTGAAAAATAAATATGTATAGCTGTATATTTATATTGTGCATATATATAGTGCATGTATTTGCACAAAAGTATTTATATATGCTAGTACCATTGTATTGGGATAAAAACATTTGTAGAATATATTAACACTCTATTAAGAACTTTTATCTTAGGAGGAGGGCAAACAGCAGTTTCACCTCTGTTTATACATTTCTCTATGATTTGATGTCCTTAATGTACATATGTTTCAATTTTATAATTCAGAAAAGTAATTGGAATACAATTTCCAAAGCACCAGAAACATTTTGATATGATATAGCTCATACAAATAATGTTATAGATCTATTAGAACAGTATTCACTATTAGGCAATAATAAAGAGCAGATTATACCCAATGTACAATATGATTCTATTTATTGTTGATAATACAGTTATGTGTATGAGTAAGTACATATAATAAAGCAAATGTGTCTAAAAGATGTGACCCAAAATCAAAATATGCACAAACATGCACACACCACACACCCACCCCTACACACACAGATACACACTCCCTCAGGAAAACTCACACTGGTAGTGTTCTCTTCATCTGAGACAGGGGTGGAACTTCCTGTCAAGAGTTCAGAGAGCTAAACAGCATCTGATTCTGCGGGAAGGCCTGACTGCGCCATTCAAGCCTCCAGCAAGCCCTGTTTGGTGGGTCAGAACAAAGGCTCCTCCCTCCCCAAATCCTTGTAAAGCCTCCTCCCTTAGATATCGAGAGATGTAGTTCTGACTCTGACCAGCAGGCGGTGATTATCTCAATATATAACCTTTGCTGCAATAGAAAAGCCTTGATTTCTGTAATCCTAGTAATCATTGTACTTTTTAATAACAGATTATGAAACAGTATGTACACTAGGATACAAAGTATTTGAAAACTTTTATATGGATAGGAAAAAATTGAAATAGTGTATTCTTTTCATTTCCTGATGACGACTCCCAAATCTGTACCTCTCTTGTTAATTCATTCATTCAGGAAATACCTATTCAAAGAAATTTTTCTTTTTTTTCCCAAAAAGGTGATTTTATTAAAACACGGGAACAGGACGCGTAGGCAGAAAGAGCTGCTTCCCAAAGAAACACATCTGAGCTGTGTTACATTTCTACACAAAATTTTCTCACAGATAAAGGAGTGACTTGGTGGATTATCTGGCTAAGTTTCAAGTTTAACTCCTCCCTCTGCTTTTTGTCTATCTACTTGTCCCATCTTGTCAAGCTGGGTTTTTGATCCATGGGTTTGTGGAACTTTGTGGTCACCTTATTAAAAGGGTTTCCATTGAATATAGCTGACTAAGACCTACAAAACCTCACTGAAGAGTCAGTTCAATGCAACTAAATTGGACAAATGTTTGTTGAGATTTCATCATGATCTGAACAGAGTGAATTCTCGTAAAAGAAAGGGTTTCTATGTAGCTGTTTCTGACATACCACAGTGGTAGGTTTCTGGGAGATATTTGGGTTTACCTCACCCCTGGAAGGGTGACCTATGCAACTTAGAATTCCTGTTGTTCTTTATGTCCAATGTGCTCTCCTTAAAGAGAAATATTTTTCTGCTTCAAGTCAGAATTCCCTTCCCAAGGGCACAGGAAATTCTAGAGGGTAGTGGAGGGAGGTAAAAATAAATAACATTATGCATGAACTTCTTATACTCCATGTGCTTTCCTGCCGTCTTATTTTACTTTCTAAATGTTAATATCAGAGAATCACTTTCCTTTGTCCCTTAAAAGGCTAGGCACTCATAGGGGGAAAAAAGCCTTCTTTGGCATGGCTTCTGGAGAGTCCAACTAAATTGGGAGAACTTTGAGGGTCCTAACAGACCAAACTCAGTATTTTTGTGACAACTTTGGGTAAATTCCTTCACCTCTTTTGACCTCACTTATCTGAATTCTACTTGTCCTGCTTTTCAATCATCCAGGATTGTGAAGGTTAAAAATGAGCTGTACATTATAATCAAGTGTCCCCAACTGTAGGGAACAAATATATGGTATCTTGGAACTAATTGCTGCCTAAGGCACAGGACTTAGAGTCTACCATGAGTGCCATTCCAGCTTTAGGAGAAGAATGTGAAAATACTTTAAATCCCCGTGAATTAAACTTTTTGATTATCATTTTACTGCAAATTAGGACCCAGTTAAGCATTCAGAGTTCATTCAAGTCCCCACCAAACTGAAGTATGTCCTTTTCTTTAAGAGATACAATCTAGCTGCCCTCTCATTGTATCTATGGTGGTCGCCTCTTCTAAATTGGAGGCCCCCTTTCTGTATTCAAGTGATAACGGAGTAATGAGGTACACATCTGTCCCTTCTCACCACCAGAATTTAAAGTTCAGATCAGGTTTGTTCTTCAAAATAGACCTCCATTACCATGAAACTACACACTTGTGCAATGAGATTATCATTGATCAAGACTTTGGCAACTGGCTTCACAACCAGTTTATAATCCTCAAAAAAAATAATCAGGGTTTTTATTTTGAGTCACAGCCAATACACTCAGGTTTTGTTTGATTTATTTCTTAACTTTTTGTCTAGTATAATCCCAACTCAAAGCCAAAAAATATTTTCTATATCCTGAACATTTCCAAATAAATATACCTTGTATTACTCTATATCCATATATGATATTCTGTTACATAAAACAGACGATTTATAGTCTCATTTTTAAATATTTTCCTTTGTAGAGGCTTGTTTCAGAAAGTTCCACTCCCAAAGTTTTTAAGGACATCTTTGCACATTGTTGCCATGTAACAAGAGAAAGAAGGCAGAAAAACACAAAGCTAAAGGATAGGTACTGTAAAATAATAAATTATAAGAGGTAAAATAGGGAATTCTTGGCCATGACATCTAACTCATTTACTTTTACAGGTGACAAAATGGAGCCTAGAGAAGTTCCATGACTTGACTAAAATAAGATAATTGGTGAATGAAAGAGAAAGGACTAGGACCTACATATCAGAAAAAAAAAACATAGCATTTCAATTTTGTTACACATGAACACAATAAGAAAATATCTCCTGGTTTATAAATGTGGAATTTATAATTGAGGCTCTGCCATATATTGGAAGAAACATGGAGCTGACAGTCAGAAGGACATTTCTCATCTCTATTTATCCACTTAGTAAATGTGTGGCCCCAAAAATGTATTTTATTTTTCTGGGTCTTAGTCTCCTAATCTGTGGAATGGAGGAGACAGTTACCCACATCAGAGTTATGAGTGATGAATAAATTAGGTAAAATACATAAGGGACAAATTGCAGTGCCATGCACACTGCAGATGCTCAGAGTTTTCTGGTTTCTCTAGTAGGCAAAAAACTAAAAAAAAAAAAAAAAAAAAAAAAAAAAAAGCATACACCTGAAATCCTATTATGGACCAGGGTGGGGCCTGCCTGAAAGAAGCCCTCCCTCTCAAAAAGACACTCCGTATTCTCCAGGTGTGGAATCAGCATTTGTACTATCCTGAGAGTGAGTGCCCCCCTAAGTTGTGTGCTCTAGGTGCCTCACTTAACTCACCTACCTCATCTTCGTCCTGGCCTGGTTGAGAGGAACATTAATAGTAATTAATAGCAATAACGGCTAAAATTAACTGAGCACTCACCATGTGCTAGTCATTATGCTAAGACTGTTACATGTGTTATCTATTTAATTCTTCCCTACCACCATGTTGAATAGGTAGTACTATTAAGTTCTGTTTAGAGATAAAACAGTTATTGGCAGAGTTAAGGTGATGGACTATGTGTATTTAAAATCCATGTTATTAACAATTTATGGATAGCATCATTTTGTTATGAAAATGAAGTTGAAAGAAGATAAGTGACTTAAATATAACTGCAACTCAGTGACCTGAATCTCAATGCAAATATCTCTCAAACAGACTGGCTCTTTATGCTTTGTTCTGTAACATCTTGTCTTTCCAGGACTCAATGGGAAACCTCTGAAATTAACTGGAGAGTGAAACAACAGGAAGGGCCTTGATTATTTTCTTAGTGTGTCGTCTGTATAATGTACATATGATAAATAATGCAGCAATCTTTTGTATTGATGACTGTAGGCTGAAATGTGCACCCTATGCTAAGACAACTAAGCAAGGAGTCACATGAATTAGCTGATTCCTGAGATGGTGTAGGGTTCAGGCAGAAGTATTGTGTTGCAATTTGGGAAGGTGAAATAAGAACAAACATAGCATTTATGTAATTTCTACTATATGGGATAAACATTATATTTAATCTCCTGTATTCTTAATAACCACCATTCCAGGTAGCTAGAATTATTGCCATTAAACAGATGAAGACTATAAGATTCATAGGTTAAGTAACTTGCTGCAAATCTCCAGGCTTGTAAGTGACAGAGGAGAGACTCAAAATCTATATTGTCCCTTAGACCCAGATCTTACCAAATAATCTGCAGGCTCCTATGCTTTGAATCTAATTATTCAGGGCACTGGAATTTACCTAGAGATGGTCAGGACAGAAGAAGTGAAGAACGCCCACCAGTGCATTCTCTCTCTCTTTTTTTTTTAAGATTTCATTTATTTATTTGAGAGAGAGAGGGAGAGAGATCACAAGTAGGGGTAGCAGCACAGGGAGAGGGAGAAGCAGGCTCCCTGCTGAGCTGGGAGTCCATCCTATGAAGAATCCCTTTATCATGACCTGAGCTGAAACAGATGCTTAATCAACTGAGCCACCCAGGTGTCCCCATCAGTGGATTTTGAACACTTGCTGTATTGCCTTATAAGTCAAAAATTTATAAATAATAATGGAGATAAATGGAAATTTGTAAGTACCAAGAGGCAGAAATCTCACAGAGGAATACTACTGGCAATAAAATGTGAAAAAATTTAACTACAGTTAATTATAGAAATGAAAATAAAACAGACTATTTCAGAATATTATAGATATAATTTCAGATATGAATATATGATCCCATTTCAGCAAAGGAATATAAAATTATATGTGTATCTGTATAACCTGTTGATATATTTAAGTTAAGTAATTAGCAAGGAAAAAATTCCGGAAGGATACATAACCTACTAGCAATAGTGGTTTTTTTTTTATATTTATTTTTATTTGTTTATTTACAGCATAACAGTGTTCATTGTTTTGGCATCACACCCAGTGCTCCATGCAGTACGTGCCCTCCCTATTACCCACCACCTGGTTCCTCAACCTCCCACCCCCACCCCCCCGCCGCCCCTTCATAACCCTCTGGTTGTTTTTCAGAGTCCATAGTCTCTCATGGTTCATCTCCCCTTCCAGTTTCCCTCAACTCCCTCTCCTCTCCATCTCCCCATGTCCTCCATGTTATTTGTTATGCTCCACAAATAAGTGAGACCATATGATACTTGACTCTCTCTGCTTGACTTATTTCGCTCAGCATAATTTCTTCCAGTCCCGTCCATGTTGCTACAAAAGTTGGGTATTCGTCCTTTCTGATGGAGGCATAATACTCCATTGTGTATATGGACCACATCTTCCTTATCCATTCATACATTGAAGGGCATCTTGGTTCTTTCCACAGTTTGGCGACCGTAGCCATTGCTGCAATAAACATTGGGGTACAAATGGCCCTTCTTTTCACTACATCTGTATCTTTGGGGTAAATACCCAGCAGTGCAATTGCAGGGTCATAGGGAAGCTCTATTTTTAATTTCTTCAGGAATCTCCACACTGTTCTCCAAAGTGGCTGCACTAACTTGCATTCCCACCAACAGTGTAAGAGGGTTCCCCTTTCTCCACATCCTCTCCAACACACGTTGTTTCCTGTCTTGCTAATTTTGGCCATTCTAACTGGTGTTAGGTGGTATCTCAATGTTGTTTTAATTTGAATCTCCCTGATGGCTAGTGATAATGAACATTTTTTCATGTGTCTGATAGCCATTTGTATGTCTTCATTAGAGAAGTGTCTGTTCATATCTTCTGCCCATTTTTTGATATGATTATCTGTTTTGTGTGTGTTGAGTTTGAGAAGTTCTTTATAGATCCTGGATATAAACCTTTTGTCTGTACTGTCATTTGCAAATATCTTCTCCCATTCCGTGGGTTGCCTCTTTGTTTTGCTGACTGTTTCCTTTGCTGTGCAGAAGCTTTTGATCTTGATGAAGTCCCAAAAGTTCATTTTTGCTTTTGTTTCCTTGGCCTTTGGAGACATATCTTGAAAGAAGTTGCTGTGGCTGATATCGAAGAGGTTACTGCCTATGTTCTCCTCTAGGCTTCTGATAGATTCCTGTCTCACGTTGAGGTCTTTTATCCATTTCGAGTTTATCTTTGTGTACGGTGTAAGAGAATGGTCGAGTTTCATTCTTCTACATATCGCTGTCCAGTTTTCCCAGCACCATTTATTGAAGAGACTGTCTTTTTTCCATTGAATATTTTTTCCTGTTTTGTCGAAGATTATTTGACCATAGAGTTGAGGGTCCATATCTGGGCTCTCCACTCTGTTCCACTGGTCTATGTGTCTGTTTTTATGCCAGTACCACGCTGTCTTGGTGATCACAGCTTTGTAGTAAAGCTTGAAATCGGGTAACGTGATGCCGCCAGATTTATTTTTGTTTTTCAACATTTCCTTAGCAATGCGGGGTCTCTTCTGGCTCCATACAAATTTTAGGATTATTTGCTCCAGCTCTTTGAAAAATATCAGTGGAATTTTGATCGGAATGGCATTAAAAGTATAGATTGCTCTAGGCAGTATAGATATTTTAACAATGTTTATTCTTCCAATCCAAGAGCATGGAACAGTCTTCCATCTTTTTGTGTCTTCTTCAATTTCTTTCATGAGTGTTCTGTAGTTCCTCGAGTACAGGTCCTTTACTTCTTTGGTTAGGTTTATGCCCAGGTATCTTATGGTTCTTGGTGCTATAGTAAATGGAATCGATTCTCTAATTTCCCTTTCTGTATTTTCATTGTTGGTGTATAAGAAAGCCACTGATTTCTGTACATTGACTTTGTATCCTGCCACGTTACTGAATTGCTGTATGAATTCTAGTAGTTTGGGGGTGGAGTCTTTGGGGTTTTCCATATAAAGAATCATGTCATCTGCGAAGAGAGAGAGTTTGACTTCTTCCTTGCCAATTTGGATACCTTTTATTTCTCTTTGTTGTCTGATTGCCGTTGCTAGAACTTCGAATACTATGTTGAACAAGAGTGGTGAGAGTGGGCATCCTTGTCGTGTTCCTGATCTCAATGGGAAGGCTGCGAGCTTTTTCCCATTGAGGATGATATTTGCTGTGGGTCTTTCATAGATAGCTTTTAGAAGTTCAGGAATGTTCCCTCCATCCCTATACTTTGAAGCGTTTTCATCAGGAACTGATGCTGGATTTTGTCAAATGCTTTTTCTGCATCAATTGAGAGGACCATGTGGTTCTTCTCTCTTCTCTTATTGATGTGTTCTATCACACTGATTGATTTGCGAATGTTGAACCAACCTTGCAACCCAGGGATGAATCCCACCTGGTCATGGTGGATAATCTTTTTAATGTGCTGCTGGATCCTGTTTGCTAGGATCTTGTTGAGAATCTTTGCATCCATATTCATCAGTGATATTGGTCTGAAATTCTCCTTTTTGGTAGGGTCTTTGCCTGGTTTGGGGATCAGGGTAATGCTGGCTTCATAAAAAGAGTCTGGAAGTTTTCCTTCTGCTTCAATTTTTTGGAACAGCTTCAGGAGAATTGGTGTTATTTCTTCTTTGAAAGTTTGGTAGAATTCCCCAGGGAATCCGTCAGGTCCTGGGCTCTTGTTTTTGGGGAGGTTTTTGATCACTGCTTCAATCTCATTACTAGATATCGGTCTATTCAGGTTGTCAATTTCTTCCTGGTTCAATTTTGGGCGTTTGTAGTTTTCCAGGAATGCATCCATTTCATCTAGGTTGCTTAGCTTATTGGCATATAACTGTTGGTAATAATTTCTGATGATTGTTTCTATTTCCTTGGTGTTAGTTGTGATCTCTCTCTTTTCATTCATCATTTTATTAATTTGGGCTTTCTCTCTTTTCTTTTGGATTAGTGTGGCCAATGGTTTATCGATCTTATTGATTCTTTCAAAAAACCAGCTTCTAGTTTCATTGATACGTTCTACTGTATCTCTCGTTTCTACCTCATTGATCTCTGCTCTAATCTTGATTATTTCCCTTCTTGCATGTGGAGTTGGTTTGATTTGTTGTTGATTCTCCAGTTCTTTAAGGTGTAGAGACAGCTGGTGTATTCTGGATTTTTCAATGTTTTTGAGGGAGGCTTGGATGGCTATGTATTTCCCCCTTAGAACCGCCTTTGCTGTATCCCATAGGTTTTGGACCGAGGTGTCTTCATTCTCATTGGTTTCCATGAATTGTTTAAGTTCGTCTTTGATCTCCTGGTTGATCCAAGCATTCTTAAGCAAGGTGGTCTTTAGCTTCCAGGTGTTTGAGTTCCTTCTGAACTTTTCCTTGTGATTGAGCTCCAGTTTCAAAGCATTGTGATCGGAGAATATGCAGGGAATAATGTCAGTCTTTTGGTATCGGTTGAGTCCTGCTTTGTGACCCAGTATGTGGTCTATTCTGGAGAAGGTTCCATGTGCACTTGAGAAGAATGAATATTCTGTTGTTTTAGGGTGGAATGTTCTGTATACGTCGATGAGGTCCATCTGGTCCAATGTTTCATTCAATGCTCTTATTTCTTTATTAATTTTCTGCTTCGATGATCTGTCTATTTCTGAGAGAGGTGTATTAAGATCTCCTACTATTATTGTATTCATATCAATATGACTCTTTATCTTGATTAATAGTTTTCTTATGTAATTGGGTGCTCCCATATTGGGGGCATAGATATTCACAATTGTTAGATCATCTTGGCAGATAGTCCCTTTAAGAATTATATAGTGTCCTTCTGTATCTCTGACTACAGTCTTTAGTTTAAAATCTAATTTATCTGATATGAGAATTGCTACTCCGGCCTTCTTTTGAGGCCCATTGGCATGAAAGATACTTCTCCATCCCTTCACTTTCAGTCTGGGTGTATCCTTAGGTTCAAAATGGGTCTCTTGTAGACAACATATGGATGGGTCCTGTCGTTTTATCCAATCTGCAACCCTGTGTCATTTTATGGGCGCATTTAGGCCATTCACATTGAGAGTGATTATTGAGAGATAGGTTTTTATTGACATCGTGTTGCCTTTGAAGTCTTTCTGTCTGTAGATTGTTTCTGTATTTCTGTTCAATGATATTCTTAGGATTTTTCCTCTCTTATAGGACCCCCCTTAATATTTCCTGCAGTGTCGGCTTGGTGGTTGCATAGTCTTTTAAGCCTTGCTGGTCTTGGAAACTCTTTATCTCTCCATCCATTTTAAATGTCAGTCTTGCTGGATAGAGTATTCTTGGTTGCATGTTCTTCTCATTTAGTACTCTGAATATATTTTGCCAGCCCTTCCTGGCTTTCCAGGTCTCTGTGGAAAGGTCTGACGTTATTCTAATGGGCTTTCCTCTGTATGTAAGAAGCTTCTTTGTCCTAGCTGCTTTTAAGAGGGTCTCTCTTGAAACAAAATTCCCCATTCTAACAATAAGGTGCCGTGAGGACTTTCAAGAATCTAAAATCTTGGGAGGAAATCTTTCTGCCTCTAGTACATGAACGTTGTTTCCATTCGTGAGATTGGGAAAATTTTCATAGACAACTTCTTCCCCTATATCTTCTAGACTTCTTTCTTTTTCCTCCCCTTCAGGGATTCCAATAATTCTGACGTTGGAACGTTTCATGGCATCGTTTATTTCCCTGATTCTGTTTTCGTGGCTTCTGAGCTGTTTGTTCCAGGCTTCCTCCTGATCCTTTCTCTCTATCTGTTTGTCCTCCAGATCACTAATTCTATCTTCTGTCTCAGTTACCCTAGCTTTTAGAGAATTTAGATTGGATTGGAACTCATTGAGAGCATTTTGGACATCATCCCTGGTGGCTTTCAGTTCTGCCCTAACATTGTGAACATCATCCCTGGTGGCTTTCAGTTCTGCCCGAATCAATTCTGTTTGGTCATCCATGGCTTTCTCCAACCTAGCTATTGCCTGGATAATTGTTAGTCTGAATTCCTTTTCTGACATATTGTCTATGTCGATAGCCATTAGCTCTGTTGCAGAAGGCCCATCCTCTGTATTTTTCTTCTGTTGGGTATTCCTCCTCCTAGTCATTTTGGTAAGAGATGACTAAACAGATGCAGCTGGACTTATCGATTGTGGTGCAGTCAATGTGCACCCTGGAACGCTTCTGTGCAATCAGGATTCCCCACCCAAATGAGAGAAAAACGAGAAGAAAAAGAAATAGAGAAGAAGAAAGAAAAAAAAGGGGGGGGGGAGAAAAAAGGAAAAAAAGAGAGAGAGAGAGATAGGAAAAAAAGGGAAGATAAAAGAGAAGGCTCAGCCCAAATGGGCCACAAGGGAAGATTTGTGGAGTATACAAACAAAAACAGACAGACAAAAAGAGTGATAAAAGTATATGACAAGAGAAAAAAATATGTATATATAAACAAAAAAAAAAAGGGAAGAACCTCATCAGAAAGAACCCCAAGTATAAGGTTTATATATTATCAGGACAAACACAAATTCACAGAAACACTGACAGAAGGAAAAATTGGGAGAATGGTTATAGATTCTCAGTGTGGGTGAGGAAGGTTATTTTGATTCTTCCTGAAGGTATCTTGATGTTTTTGTTAAGGGACTCAACTTTCCTAAGTTACAGGGGGATTAGAAACTCGTTTGCCTATGGGGGTAGCATTGATTGGGGAAAGGGGATTACCTTGAAGTTTAACTCTATATGTATAGTAGAAAATAAATATTAAAAAAGAATAAACTAGACTAAACTAAGTTAAAATTAAAAAAGAATTAAAAAAATAGAAAAACAAAAGAAAAACACAGGTGTATGTATCAAAAAGTTCAGGTTAGAAGGTTATTAAAGAATTTGATGTACTGGACATCAGCAATAGTGGTTTTATGGAGTAAAGGGTTGTGAGATAAGAGACAGAAGTTAAATTTTACCTTCAAATAATATATTGCTATATTGTTTCATTTTATTTCAAGAAACACATATTGATCTCGTAATGTGAAAAATAATTGTATTGATATGTTGAACACAGAGAAAACAGCTGACTTTAAAATGAATCAAAAAACTGATCATGAAAAATATATGTATTGATATTGAAAGGTGTTCACAGTATACTTTACAATGGGAAAAATTCTGATTATAAACTCTACAGTAACGTCCTATTACTTGAAAATAAACCAGTATATGTTTAAAGTAAGTTAAAATATATAACCCCAAATATTTATACACAAACACACACATCTACTTTTTATGTTTTAATTTCAGTTAGTTAACATACAGTGTTAAATTATTTTCAGGTGTACAATATAGTGATTCAGTTCCATACAACTCCCAGTGCTCATCACAACAAGTGAACTCCTTGATCCCCATCACCTATTTCACCCACTCCACAAAACACCCTCCCTCTGGTAAACATCAGATTGTTCTCTGTAACTAGGAGTCTGTGTCCCAATTAGCCTCTCTCTTTCTTCTCTTTGCTCATTTGTTTTATTTCTTAAATTCCATGTATGAATGAAATCATATGGTATGTCTTTCTCCGACTGACTTACTTCACTTAGCATAGTACTCTCAAGCTCCACCCACATGATTACAAATGGCGAGATTTCATTTTTTATGACTCATCTTTTTCTTGCATATGTGTATATATATATATATATATATATATATATATATATATAGGCTTGATCCCATAACTCTTGGATCATGACCTGAGCTAAAAGCAGTCGCTTAACAAACTGAGCCACCCAGGTGCCCCTGTTGGGATTTTTTTTTTTTTTTTTTTGGTTACAGATTTAATCTCCTTGCTGGTAATTGGTCTGTTCAAATTTTCTATTTCTTCCTACTTCAGTTTTTGTAGGTTATATATTTCTAAGAATTTATCCATTTCTTCTAGGTTGTCTAACTAGTTGGCAATAGCTTTTCATAATGTTCTCTTGTAATTCTATTTCTGTGGTGTTGTTTGTTACCTCTCTTTCTTTTTTTTTATTTCTTTTCAGCATAACAGAATTCATTGTTTTTGCACAACACAAAGTGCTCCATGCAATACGTGCCCTCTTTAATACCCACCACCTGGCTCCCCCAACCTCCCACCCCCCCGCCCCTTCAAAACCCTCTGGTTGTTTTTCAGAATCCATAGTCTCATGGTTAACCTCCCCTTCCAATTTCCCTCAACTCCCATCTCCTCTCCATCTCCCTATGTCCTCCATGTTATTTGTTACGCTCCACAAATAAGTGAAACCATATGATACTTGACTCTCTCTGCTTGACTTATTTCACTCAGCATAATCTCTTCCAGTCCCATCCATGTTGCTACAAAAGTTGGGTATTCATCTTTTCTGATGGAGGCATAATACTCCATCGTGTATATGTACCACATCTTCCTTACCCATTCATGCGTTGAAGGGCATCTTGGTTCTTTCCACAGTTTGGCGACTGTGTCCCTTGCTGCTATGAACATTGGGGTACAGATGGCCCTTCTTTTCACTACATCTGTATCTTTGGAGTAAATACCCAGTAGTGTAATTGCAGGGTCATAGGGAAGCTCTATTTTTAATTTCTTGAGGTCTCCACACTGTTCTCCAAAGTGGCTGCACCAACTTGCATTCCTACCAACAGTGGAAGAGGGTTCCCCTTTCTCCACAACCTCTCCAACACACGTTGTTTCCATTCTAACTGGTGTAGGGTGGTATCTCAATGTGGTTTTAATTTGAATCTCCCTGATGGCTAGTGATGATGAACATTTTTTCATGTGTCAGATAGCTATTTGTATGTCTTCGTTGGAGAAGTGTCTGTTCATATCTTCTGTCCATTTTTTGATATGATTATCTGTTTTGTGTGTGTTGAGTTTGAGAAGTTCTTTATAGATCCTGGATATCAATCTTTTATCTATACTGTCATTTGCAAATATCTTCTCCCATTCCGTGGGTTGCCTCTTTGTTTTGTTGACTGTTTCCTTTGCTGTGCAGAAGCTTTTGATCTTGATGAAGTCCCAAAAGTTCACTTTCGCTTTTGTTTCCTTTGCCTTTGGAGACATATCTTGAAAGAAGTTGCTGTGGCTGATATCGAAGAGGTTACTGCCTATGTTCTCCTCTAGGATTCTGATGGATTCCTGTCTCACGTTGAGGTCTTTTATCCATTTCGAGTTTATCTTTCTGTACGGTGTAAGAGAATGGTCGAGCTTCATTCTTCTACATATAGCTATCTAATTTTCCCAGCACCATTTATTGAAGAGACTGTCTTTTTTCCACTGGATATTTTTCCCTGCTTTGTCGAAGATTATTTCACCATAGAGTTGAGGATCCATATCCGGGCTCTCTACTCTATTCCACTGGTCTATGTGTCTGTTTTTATGCCAGTACCATGCTGTCTTGTTGATCACAGCTTTGTAGTAAAGCTTGAAATCAGGTAATGTGATGCCGCCAGATTTATTTTTGTTTTTCAACATTTCCTTAGAAATTCGGTGTCTCTTCTGATTCCATACCAATTTTAGGATTATTTGCTCCAGCTCTTTGAAAAATACTGGTGGAATTTTGATTGGAATGGCATTAAAAGTATAGATTGCTCTAGGCGGTATAGACATTTTAACAATGTTTATTCTTCTGATCCAAGAGCATGGAATGGTCTTCCATCTTTTTTTTGTCTTCTTCAATTTCTTTCATGAGTGTTCTGTAATTCTTCGAGTACACATCCTTACCTCTTTGGTTAGGTTTATTCCCAGGTATCTTATGGTTCTTGGTGCTATAGTAAATGGAATCGATTCTCTAATTTCCCTTTCTGTATTTTCATTGTTAGTGTATAAGAAAGCCACTGATTTCTGTACATTGACTTTTTATCCTGCCACATTACTGAGTTGCTGTATGAGTTCTAGTAGTTTGGGGTGGATTCTTTTGGGTTTTCCATATAAAGAATCATGTCATTTGAGATTATTCCCTGCATATTCTCAGATCACAATGCTTTGAAACTGGAGCTCAATCACAAGGAAAAGTTTGGAAGGAATTCAAACACCTGGAAGCTAAAGACACCTTGCTTAAGAATGCGTGGATCAACCAGGAGATCAAAGAAGAACTTAAACAATTCATGGAAACCAATGAGAATGAAGACACTCCAGGCCAAAACCTAAGGGATACAGCAAAGGCAGTCCTAAGGGGGAAATGCATAGCCATCCAAGCCTCCCTAAAAAAAATTGAAAAATTCAGAGTACACCAGCTGTCTCTACACTTTAAAGAAATGGAGAATCAACAACGAATTAAACCAACTCCTCACATAAGAAGGGAAATAATCAAGATTAGAACAGAGATCAATACAGTAGAACGTATCAATGAAACTAGAAGCTGTTTTTTTGAAAGAATTAATAAGATAAATCAATAAGATAAACCATTGGCCACACTAATCCAAAAGAAAAGAGAGAAAGCTCAAATTAATAAAATTATGAATGAAAAGGGAGAGATCACAACTAACACCAAGGATATAGAAACAATCATCAGAAGTTATTATCAACAGTTATATGCCAATAAGTTAAGCAACCTAGATGAAATGGATGCATTCCTGGAAAACTATAAACTCCCAAAATTGAACCAGGAAGAAATTGACAACCTGAATAGACCGATATCTAGTAACGAGATTGAAGCAGTGATCAAAAACCTCCCAAAAAACAAGAGCCCAGGACCTGACAGATTTCCTGGGGAATTCTACCAAACTTTCAAAGAAGAAATAATGCCTATTCTCCTGAAGCTGTTCCAAAAAATTGAAGCAGAAGGAAAACTTCTAGACTCTTTTTATGAAGCCAGCATTACTCTGATCCCCAAACCAGGCAAAGACCACACCAAAAAGGAGAATTTCAGACCATTATCACTGATGACTATGGATGCTAAGATTCTCAAAAAGATCCTAGCAAACAGGATCCAACAGCACATTAATAAGATTATCCACCATGACCAGGTGGGATTCATCCCTGGGTTACAGGGATGGGTTACAGGATGGTTCAACATTCGCAAGTCAATCAATGTGATAGAACAAATCACTAAGAGAAGAGAGAAGAACCACATGGTCCTCTCAATGGATGCAGAAAAAAACATTTGACAAAATCCAGTATCCATTCCTGGTTAAAACGCTTCAAAGTATAGGGATAGAGGGAACATTCCTCAACTCCATAAAATCTATCTATGAAAGACCCACAGCATATATCATCCTCAATGGGAAACAGCTTGCAGCCTTCCCGTTGAGATCAGGAACACGACAAGGATGCCCACTCTCACCACTCTTGTTCAACATAGTATTAGAAGTCCTAGCAAAAGCAATCAGACAACAAAGAGAAATAAAATGTATCCAAATTGGCAATGAAGAAGTCAAACTCTCTCTTTCTTTCTTTTTTTTAAAATATTTTATTTATTTGACAGAGAGAGACACAGCAAGAGAGGGAACACAAGCAGAGGGAGTGGGGAGAAGGAGACTTCCTGCTGAGCAGAGAGCCAGATGTGGGGCTTGATTGCCAACGCTGGGATCATGAGGTGAGCTGAAGGCCAACGCTTAACTCTTAACCAGGGAGCCACCCAAGCACCCTGTTACCTCTCATTTGTGATTTTGCTTAAGTCCTTTCTCTCTTTTTTTGTTTTGATGAGTCTTGCTAGACTTTATCAGTTTTGTTGATCTTTACAAAGAGCCAGCTCCTGGTTTCCTTGCTCTGTTCTATTGTTTTGTTTTGTTTTGTTTTTTAGTTTCCATATCTTTATTTCTGCTTTAATCTTTATGGTTTCCTTCCTTCTTCTGGTTTTGACTTTTGTTTGTTCTTCTTTTTCTAGCTCCTTTAAGTATAAGATTAGGTTGTTTATTTGATATTTTTCTTGCTTCTCAAGGTAGGTTTGTATTGCTGTAAACTTCCCTCTTAGAACCACTTTTCCAGCTTCCCAAAAGTTTCAGACCATTGTGTTTTCATTTTTGTTTGTATCAGTATAATTTTTTATTTCTTCTTTGATTTCATGGTTAACCCATTTACTGTTAAGGAACATGTTATTTAACCTCCCTGTATTTATGGTCTTTCTGGATTTTTTCTTGTGGTTGATTTCTAGTTTCATATCATTGTAGTCAGAAAAGATGCATGGTATGACTTCTATCTCTTCTAATTTGTTGAAGCTTGTTTTATGGTCTAATATGTGATCCATTCTGGAGAATGTTCCATACACACGTCTTCTTCTAAGATGGGTTCAGGTTGCCTATTCCTTCTCTCTCAAGTCGTAGGCAGTTCCTAAGTTCCTTAGCAATATCTTGCTCTAGAATACTTCCAGAAAGCTCTTTCTGGTTGACAGAGCACAAACAGCTTCCTCATTCCCCAAATTCCTGCCCTGTGATATTCAAACTACAACCCACATTAATGAAAATGGGTATTTTTTGAAAAGAAAAAAATGACTTTCTAATAATAAAAATCAACAATATTTTTAAAAATCAGATTAGAAAGCAGATATATAATATAATTAATTGTAATCCATCTCAAAAGATAAGTATGGAGGGAAACTCCCTGAAGAGATAAACACACAGTTTCATTTTCTGCTTTCTCCAAAATCTTTCATTCATTCATTCACCCTTCCATTCATCAGGTAGTGTTTTGAGTGTCTCCTGTTTGCCTCCCATGGCCATCCTGAATCTTGGCTTCCTGACCTCATCTTTACTGAGTTCTGGAAGTATAATAGTCTACACTCCACCAGATATGCCCAGTGTTAGTGTTCACTTGTACACATGTAACCAGGATCAGACATTGCATCCCACTAGCATAAACCAGAGTCCAGGAATCCTGGAAGACAGACTTCTAAAGGGAGGGGGCAGTAGTAGAGTAGAATCATCCTGGTGTTTTGAGCATTTGAGCTACCTTCTCACTTATGCATTCACTTTTTTTTTTACTTTGAATACAGTTGACACACAATGTTACATTAGTTTCATGAGTACAACATAATAACCAACAACTCTATATGTTATGCTATGTTCATAATTGTGGCTACCTTCTGTGATTTGTGTCCTCCTGACAAGAGCTCACTGCAAAGATGGTGTAGAAAGAGTTAAAGATGAGACAGATCTTGGGAAGTCTTTGTGGTTTCTCTCATGGGCATGAACTGCAGAGTTCAGGCACTTTCTACAATTGTGCTGTTAAGTTTCACGCACTTTTCCGGACATGCCCAACGGCTGGGAGTGGATTCCACACAGGATTTCCCTGGGGATGAAGCAGGTCATAGAGTATTTCCTGACTGTTATATCTGGCTCGGGTCTCAGATTAGCCCTACCCTCTCTTTACTCAGCTAATGCCTTGTTATCCCTCAGGTCCTAGATTAAACATCACTTCCGTGGGAAGCCTCCCCAACACACCCAAGCCCAGTTGGGTAATTTTGCTATCTATTCTGCTCCCACAGCACACTGACTTCCCCTGTCATAGCAGCTACAATCCTTCATCATTACTGCTGGCTTCACTATCTTACCCTTTAGACTACAAGCTTGAGGAGAGTGAGAGTGATATCTATGGGTTTTTGTTTCTTTACCATTGTAATGTGTTGTACTTCTAAGTCTTCATTTCTGTATTTTTATTAATGTTCAAAAGTGATGTGGTTTTTTTAGTGCTGATTTTTGCTATCCCAAAGAATATCCTCACCCTTTCATAATTTCATTATAATTTAATTTGATTTAGGTCATACCAAATGAGTTTCCACATGCTATTAAAATTACAGAAGATTGTGTACTTATATTAATGAGAAATTCACAATTTTTGACTGATAGGTCTCCATTCTTACGTTTTATCTCATAACACCTACCCATAAGGAAAAAAACAATTAAAATATCAAAAGAACACAAATCTTTCCTAATCCTACCACACAACTAATGCATTTTTCTTATAATAAATAATGGTGAGATGAATGACATTGTCAGTTTCTATCTCTAAAGAAGACATTTCACATTTGTGTTTAGAATAGATCTAGCTTATTAAAAATAGAGCTACAGGGGTGCCTGGGTGGCTCAGTGGTTTAAAGCCACTGCCTTCAGCCCAGGTCATGATTCCAGCATCCTGGGCTCGAGCCCTGCATCGGGCTCTCAGCTCAGTGGGGAGCTTGCTTCCTCCTCTCTCTCTCTGCCTCTCTGCCTGCTTGTGATTTCTGTCTGCCATATAAATATATAAAATCTTTAAAAAAAATAGAGCTATGCTATGACCCTGCAATTGAACTACTGGGTATTTACCCCAAAGATACAGATGTAGTGAAAAGAAAGTCCATATGTACCCCAATGTTCATAGCAGCAATGGCCACAACTGCCAAACTGAGGAAAGAGCCAAGATGCCCTTTAGCAGACAAATGGATAAAGAAAATAAGATCCATATATACAATGGAATATTATGCCTCTACCAGAAAGGATTAATACCCAACTTTTGTATCAACTTGGACAGGAGTGGAGGAAATTATGCTGAGTGAAATAAGTCAAGCAGAGTCAATTATCATACAGTTTCACTTACTTGTGGATCATAAGGAATAACACGGAGGACATTGGAGATGGAGAGGAGAAGTGAGTTGGGGGAAATCGGAGGGGGAGACAAACCATGAGAGACTGTGGACTCTGAGAAGGGAAGGGGGTGGGGGGTTAGGTGAGCCTGGTGGTGGGTATTAAGTAGGGCACATATTGCATGGAGCACTGGGTGTGGTGCATAAACAATGAATCTAGGAACACTAAAAAAATTAAATTAACTAAAAATACAAAAACAACAATAGATATAGCTCATTTATGAGTTTGTCCTTCTTGTGCGCCTGAAACCCATATAGATACTTTTTACCTTTTTGTGAGCAAAACTTGGTGACTAATTTGATGTGTGTACAAAAAAGTGTTCATGTGTGTTTGTGTGTTTCTAGAATACTTATCTGTGTTTCCATATATCCCTTCATTGATAGATATCCTTTGTTTTCTTTTTATATTTCAATAAATATACATTTGTGGTAAAGACAAAAATTAGGAATTTAAGTTGATGAATTTTATTGTTTCCATGCTCTTGTGCACATCCTTAACTATTTCCTTAGGGTACATTTCAAGACATGGAATTGCTGCCTCAAATGGTATACACATACTTAATTTAATTCCCAACCTGCCACCCAGAAAAGTTGTACCAATTTAAAGTCCATAAACTGGAATTAAGTGAAAAAAAGCCTCGGGGAAGTAAGGAGCATGGCTCTCCTGATGTTCTGTTAGAAAATGCAGGTCTTAGATTCCACTGAACGGCAGCTTTAAGGTCACAATAGCAGTAAATACACCTCAAAGTGATCAGTAGTGAATAGCAATATTAAACATAAGCACATCGTGTAACAACATGGGGTTAAATTATGGAAAGAGCACAAGATTTGAAGTCAGTCATCTTGGATTACAGTGGCAATTTGATGAAGAATATATAAAACTGTTTTTAAAATCCTTGTATTATAGTTAGTGTGAGACAAATTGTACCCTCAGGCCAGAGTTAATTCAAGTTCTCATTGAACCAATGTGTGGGTCAAATGCTCTCCTACTTTATCTCCTCAGCAGGAGACTGTTCTGTCCATTGATCACAAGGATCTTCTGAAAGAAGCATATGGCTTTGTTTTATTATCTGAACATTCATTGTCAAAGACTCCTTGATAAAGAGAAAGATGCTTAGATTTTGAAAGATATTTCAGATGCCTGTTCTGAAGGATTAGCACCTGTTTTGAAATGTAAAAATTGGTACTTTCATTTTTGATGTCTAAGAAATAGAAGGGCTCAAACAAATGACTGGGACAGAGATTGTTGATTTTGGCACTGGACTGGTCTGGCTTGGTCCCCAAGTGAAACTTCTGAATAGTAAAAAGTTTATATAAGGGCCAGATGACTGAGGCAGAAATCAATTAAGCAACTCCAGACATTCTTCTTTAGACCCTGGAAAGAGGGAGCCTACTTTTCCTACTTGAACATAAGCTCTTCTTTCTTTTTCAGCAGATATAGTCTGGCACAGCAGAGTCCCTCTGAACATAGTACTACTCAGCCAGATGCTATAGAAAGAGGCCTGAAAAATCAAGTTTGTTTCATTGTATTACGTGACAATTTGCAAGAGGTAGACAAAGACATTACATAATACTGTTCGCTTATGAGGGCTAGACTTTCACATTTTACTTCAGACACTCCTAAAATAATTGAAATTTTTACAATTACCATCAACATTTTTTTCATACTTTACCATATATTTCTTTTTGTGATTTGGAATTAAAAATAAGGTTTTTACACTCTGGAAAACAGCATGGAGGTTCCTCAAAATGTTGAAAATAGAACTACCCTATGACCCAGCAATTGCACTACTGGGTATTTACCCTAAAGATACAAACGCAGTGATCCGAAGGGGCACGTGTACCCGAATGTTTATAGCAGCAATGTCTACAATAGCCAAACTATGGAAAGAACCAGATGTCCATCAACAGATGAATGGATAAAGAAGATGTGGTATATATACACAATGGAATACTATGCAGCCATCAAAAGAAATGAAATCTTGCCATTTGCGATGACGTGGATGGAACTAGAGGGTATCATGCTTAGTGAAATAAGTCAATCAGAGAAAGACAACTATCATATGATCTCCCTGATATGAGGACGTGGAGATGCAACATGGGGGGTTAGGAGGATAGGAGAAGAATAAATGAAACAAGATGGGATTGGGAGGGAAACAAACCATAAATGACTCTTAATCTCACAAAACAAACTGGGGGTTGCTGGGGGGAGGTGGGGTTGGGAGAGGGGGAGAGAGTTATGGACATTGGGGAGGGTACGTGCTATGGTGAGTGCTGTGAAGTGTGTAAACCTGGCGATTCACAGACCTGTACCCCTGGGGATAAAAATACATTATATGTTTATAAAAAAAAAATTGGAAGGGGAGGCAAACCATAAGAGAATATGGACTCTGAAAAACAACCTGAGGGTTTTGAAGGGGCGGGGGTGGGAGGTTGGGGGAACCAGGTGGTGGGTAATAGGGAGGGCACATATTACATGGAGCACTGGGTGTTGTGCAAAAACAATGAATACTGTTACGCTGAAAAAAAATAAATAAATTTATTAAAAAAATAAGGTTTTTAAATGGCCAAGTTATAAAATAAGAGGGAAAATAAGGGGAAAAAAGGATTGTCATGATAAACTGGGTTTTACACCAGGCTTCTCTGACCTTTTTTCAAGTAAAATTTCAGTACTCGACAAAACGCCATTTTCCACTCTTTCACGTTTTATGTTTTTCCATAGACACTCACTATAAGGCTATCTATATAGTGTTCTGAATAAGTGAATTACAAACTGGTTATTCTTATTACATAAAGATCTTACAGTAGAGATTCCTTTGAAAGAGAAACAAACTCCTAATGTTTAAACTACTATTCAGAGTTATTGCCGATTATTCTCATGTTAAAAAGGCAGAAGCATGAAAACATAAAGGTTTATGGAATGTCCATTGAAATAATACATCAGAGGATGTAAAAAGGATAAGACATCTTAATAAATCCACTTTCCTTATTTTTGGTTGAGGAAAAAGGAACTCGAAGGGGTTCAGTGTCTTGTTGATGACAGAATTGATTTATGGATGAAAAAGGACTACATATCAGAAACAGAAATCAGCAACGATTCTGAAAAACAGACATTTATTTTCCACCATCCCTGTGATAGACATACAACTTGCCTTCAATTTCCCACCACCATAAATATACCCTTATACATATTCTCTTTTTTAGCTATATAAAAAATGGACTCTGAGATATATATCCAGGAGCAGAATTGGTGGGTCATTGAGCACGCATACCTTTGCTATAACTAAACACTTCAATATTGATCTCCAGAATGAATGCACTAGTATGAACTTCTTCCAGCAGTGTGGCAGGTCCCCATAACCCCCAGAAACACTTGGCATTATCCACCATTCTAATTTTTGCTTGTCTATGAGATAAAAGATATTTCATTTTTGTTTAATTAGAAATTACTAATGAATTTGAGTGCCAAATACTTAAAATACACACTGTGTAATTTGATTAAACCTCTGGGTTTTTAAAAATACTTTTTTTAATTATTGCTTTTTTATTATGTTATGTTAGTCACCATATAGTACATCATTAGTTTTTTTCCCCCTTTTTATTTATTTTTTTCAGCATAACAGTATTCATTGTTTTTGCACAACACCCAGTGCTCCATGCAAAACGTGCCCTCCCTATTACCCACCACCTGTTCCCCCAACCTCCCACCCCTGACCCTTCAAAACCCTCAGGTTGTTTTTCAGAGTCCATAGTCTCTTATGGTTCGCCTCCCCTCCCCAATGTCCATAGCCCCCTCCCCCTCTCCCAATCCCACCTCCCCCCAGCAACCCCCAGTTTGTTTTGTGAGATTAAGAGTCATTTATGGTTTGTCTCCCTCCCATTAGTTTTTGATGTACTGTTCCTTGATTCATTGTTTGCATATAACACCCAGTGCTCCATGCAATCTGTGCCCTCCTTAAACCGTATATTAGTTTTTGTTCAAGTGCCATGGTGGTGTTTTTTTTTTTTTACTTCGTATTTTATGGTGTGAGAAGAGGATCAAAGTTACATTTTTTAATGAAAAATTTACCAACTGACCCAACTCCACTTCCTGAATAATACATGTTACCATTGGTTAGAAAAATACATGTTACCTGCTGATTAGAAATGCCAAGTTTATCACATTTTAAAATCTTTTGGGGACTGAGTTTTATTCTGTTCTATTTCATTATATCTCATATTTTCCACCAGTCTTATCCTGTTTTAATATTATTGCTTCATAGAACATTCTAATAGCTAAAAAGTAACATTTCTCCCATTACTTGCTCTCTGGAAAGTCAAGCGTAACAACACCACCACCACAACAATAAATGTAACTAATATTTATTGACCATTTGCAATGTATCTAACACTTTACATACGTTATTACACTTCTCAACTACACATAGTGGTGTAGAGTTCTTATCCCCATTTGAAAGGTGAGAAACTGGGGCACCTGGGTGGCTCAGTGGGTTAAAGCCTCTGCCTTCAGCTCAGGTCATGATCCCAGGGTCCTGGGATCAAGCCCTGCGTCTGGCTCTCTGCTCAGTGGGGAGCCTGCTTCTCTTTCTCTCTCTGCCTGCCTCTCTGCCTACTGGTGATCTCTGTCTGTCAAATAAATAAATAAAATCTTTAAAAAAAAAGAAAGGTGAGAAACTTGAGGTACAGAAGATTCAACTAGTTTGATGTTGAATCAAACTAGTTTGAATGTTGAACTAGTTTGATGTTAAACACAAGTTTAACCTTGTGTTAAACCCAGGTCTTATCATAGCAAGCCCATACTCCTACTCACTGTTATATTAAAATGAATTGTATGAAATTTTCAATATTAGAGCATTTCTGACCAAAATAATATCAATTTCTTATTGCCCAATATAATATACAGCATTTCATATTTTGGAAATGAGGCCATCCCAGAGGAAAAAACATGCCCATCTAAAAAATAGTTGGTAAGAGGTCTGCTATCTGGATCCCTGATCTTCTATCTCTGGTCTTCTAATGAGCAGAGTCATTATCGTCATTTATTTCTTGGACTCAGTAGGAAACTATTTCTCTAATGATCCACTAGAAGGTAATAGAAGAGAAAGGAAAGCACACAAAATTAAAGGAAACAGCATAATGGTTATTTTTCCCTTCTCCCATATTTATCAGGTGATCCATCCTACAACTCAGAAATAACACTGAAGCTCACAGATTATTAAAAATGTATTTACATTTTCATATGCTGCTGTCAACATCTTTAAATATTCTCTATAATAATTTTATTATTTAATTTATATTAAAATTGTATCTTTAATGGGAAAAACAAGGCAAGGAGACAGAAGTAATAGTTGTTCAAAATTTACTGTGTTTTAGACAATACTAAAGGTGTTATAGTTTTTACCTTGCATTAGCTTTGTGAGTATGTAATGTATTACATCTACTAAAAATACCAGTTTTCACAACAAAATGTGAAACAAAACAAAAGAAATACACTTTCTTTTTTTAAGATTTTATTTATTTACTTTAGAGAGAGAGGGAAAGAGATAGAGAATGAGCAGGGGGAGATGCAGAGGGAGAGGGAGAGAGAGAATCTGAAGGAGACTCCACACTGAGCCCAATGCAGGGCTTGGTCCCTGGACCCTGATATCATGACCTGAGCTGAAACTAAGAGTCAGACATTCAACCAACTGAGCCACTCAGGCACCCCCAATTTCCTTTATTTATAAAAAGCATTTTATTAAATAGCTTGTATGGAATTATCCCAATTCTGTTTTCAATCACATAATTTTTAAAAGGAGATATTTTTAAAGTTTTATTCTCTGATGACTAACAAATACAAATTTCTTTCTTTCTCTCTTTCTTTTACTCATTCAACAAATACTTACTGTACACACAGTAAGTGCAAGGCACTACCAGACCAAATCATATCTTCATCACAGGCCTTTTCTTCAGAGTTCCAAGCCCTATTATCCAACTGCAGCATAATATGTATTTATATGTATGACCAAGCATGGATGCTTTATCAAACTAATTCAAATTATACAATCCTTGAACTCCAAAATCTTACTATCTAAATAGAAGTCTATCTGGTATTACCATCTAAATAGAAGTCTATATGGTATTAACATGGGGAGAGCATAGGGTTTAAATAGGCAAACATGGGTTAAAATCCTGTTCTGCCACTCATTTAAGGTGTGTAAACTTAGAAAGTTTACTTAGCATCTCCAAGACGTAACTTCCTGATCTATACAAAGGGATTTTTATCCAGGTTTCAAAGGAACCATATGGAATGTAGTGCACTCAACCATTCTGTCTGAAAATTTAACACATTATTTTTCCCACTCCATATCTTCTCTTTTTTAGCAAATATAACTCTGCCATGAACTCAATAACATAACTATATCATAGAGAACATTCAGAAATGTGACAACAAAAAGAAAATTAAACATCTATTTATACCATGAATGTGATCCAACATCATTTCTGTATACTGGAACACGGTGGGTGGCTGATAAAGTTCAATCATTGTGCTTTTCCTAACCCATTTGCACCTTTTAGATTGACATGATAAATACATATGGCTTGGAAGATTCTATATTCCTTGAGCCTCAGAATATTAAGATATAGTAGAAACGGCATGCATAATGATGAATCTGCAGGCAGGAGACAAGAACGAGAGTCAGGAATGCTGTCTGGGTCCCAGTTCCTAAGTGATACATGATAAAAAGACAAAGCATCCACAAGCATTCAGAAATGCTGTGGAGATCAATGGAGATCAATTCCCATTTTTGCGAGCACTCTAATTTCTCAGAAGGGAAGTAAGAAGCTCTTTCATGTACAAGGAACCAATTTGACAAGAATTATATGTAGGAAAATTAGGCCTCTAGAGAATTGTCACCCAATATATGTCTTTTACTAATTATTTATCTTCTACAATTATCTTTTAAAGATCTGATTTATTTAAGTGATTTCTACACCCAACGTGGGGCTCAAATCCACGACCACGAGATCAAGAATCACATGTTCTACCTACTGAGCCAGTCAGGTGCCCCTAATTTTATTTTTTAAATGCCCAAGGTACCTGGTAGAATTCAGAGGCCACCCCAAAACACATGAAGACTGCCCATCAGGGAACAAGCTGAGGGAACTCTCACTATGATTACTTCTTTATATTGTCTGTTCATTTAATTATTCCAGCTGGCCTCGAGATAGAGATTGTTCCGAAAGAGGGATTGTTCTGAGACAGCAGTGTTCTATAAATAAACACACACCCACACCCACACCCCCCCCACACACACACATATGTTGTTTGTGTCTCTGCCCCTGCCTACAATTTTCTGCATGCCTTTCTGCAGTTTCATTGCTGTCCTCTTGTTGGGGATTCTTTTTTATCTCTAAATCTGGGCCTTTATCAAATAATTTAAGCTCACTTTTATGTGATTATAATAAAATCATACCTGAACTGAGTTCAGGGTATGCTGACCTTGACACCACCACCTCTGCTAATGGGGAATGGATGTACTGAATGTTAATGAATGTTATTTTGACTATCTGGAACAACTGTACATCCCACTCTAGAGATGCAATCATGACAACAAGGTGTCCAAACAGCTAATATTCAGAATCCTTTCTATTAAAATATGGTACTTTTTTTTCTTATTCTAAGGTTTTTTTTCTTCTCTTCTCCCTCACTTCTGCTGTGTAACAAATTGAATTTTAGCAGGAGCATGTACAGTCTTTTTCATTGGATTCTATAGTAAGGGTCTGTTGGTGATTATGGAATACTGCAGCACCCCCGGATGTTGATCAAATTCTTTCTTTCAAAATGAAAGAAGTCAGTCCAGGATAGGGAATTATCAGAGAGAAGGAGGCCATTTCTTTCCTTTCTTTATGTTTCAAAACCATGGGACCATTCTTACCATGCTCCAAAGGAAAAAAAAAAGTCACAAGGTATTATCTGCAGACATTAGGCTCTTAAACTCATTAACCATGTAGTAGCATCTGTAAGCAACTCCCTCTCTTTTAGAATTTTGAAATATAATCTGAAGCTTGTGTCTCTTTTTTGAGAGGTCCCCATATATGAGATACACTTTCATGAGGTGGTTCAGGGAGTCACAGTTTGTCAGATCTTGAGAGAATAATATGTATTTACATGTATGACCAAGCATGGATGCTTTATCAAGCTAATTCAAATTATACAATCCTTGAACTCCAACATCTTACCATCTAAATAGAAGTCTATATGGTATTCACAAATATATACATAGTCTTTTGCTCATTCAACCAATTCAAATGTAGGGAGTATTTGCTTATCTACTGATCCATAACAAGTCACCCCAAAGATAGAGGCTTAAAACATCAATTTATTATTATTGTTTGTAATGATGCTATGGTTTGGCTAGGGGGTTCTTTGGTTTTAGATGGTCTCAACTGGAGTTCTGGGATGGTCAAAAGTTCAAAAAGAGCCTCAGTTGTTCATACTAAAGTTTGATGCATGCTACTGACTGGAAGCTCAGTTGGAGCTGGCAGCAAGGAGATGTTCAGATTTATATAATTAAGAGAGTGGCTTATACATTTAGTAGTCAAGCACTGTTTCTGATCCAAATTTATTTATGCTGAACTTTGTACATAAGCAAAATATCAACATATTCTATATGACAAAAATCATCATGAATACATTTAAAAGCCATAAAAAATCTTGAAAGATTTGTGAAGTTTATTATAAAAGTGGTCAATATTCTTAATATATAAAAAGCACTTACACACCAACAGAAAAATAGGATAAGTATATGAACAATTTTGTGTGTGTGCATATATACATAGATGTAAGTATAATAAAAGCAAAGAAATTATTAAAGAATTTTTTAATCAAAGGATATCTTCAGAAGAAAGGAAATATAAAAAAATTCACCTTATGCATGTCTGCATCATTTAAATTTTATTACAACTATGTAGTTATTTCACATGTCTTAAAGAGTTCTGAAAAAGACTGGGGATTCTAGCAATATTTCCTTTACTGAAAAAACTTCCAGATATGTCTTCATACAGACTAGAGCAATGATCCTTCCCCTCACCCCTTCTTTCCGTCTTTTGTCTAAGATATTTAAGCTTCATTTCTGGCTCTGATCAAGAGCTGAAATTCTGCTATGTTTTATAAAATTCCTCCAATAAATAAATACAATTTTTACAAGTAGGAAAAATATGGCAGGTATGAATTTTCAAGACATAGCAAAGCACAGAAGTACAAGAAGTGTTATTTGGTATACTTTTCTACATTGTAACTGAATCTAATCTCTATTTTGAGCCCCAATTCTTTTGTAAGAAGTATACAGTCTCTAATTCAGTGTAAATTCAGTTATTCTCATCTTTGTTTGTGAATATATGATAAATCCAATTAATTTTTGTCTCCACTTCCCATCATATGATATTTAAATTTTCAGAGCTTATGCAGTGTCTTTTTTTTTTTTTTTTTGCAGTGTCTTGATCTTTACTGTCCTTGGTGACATCCCCTAAGATATTTGAATTCCCATCTAAACCTATATGGTTCATGTTGTGATTCTGCAACATCTCATCCTGACCTTGAGACTGGCTCAGGACCACAACCACTCTTGCTCAGCTGGCTTTTTTCCCTTGCTGTGAACACAGAAAGACTGGACTGTGTGGCACACCTCTGAGGGGTATGGTAAACTGAGTGGATCTACCTTGGGCTTTCTCTGACCCTCATATGAAAGGAAGCCATTCCTATTAAACTATAACCCACATTATGGTGACACCTAGAATTCCTGTGATGCTATAGTTTCTCAGATATCCAAATAGGGAGAGGGAAATATCACAAAGTAAAAGATATATTGGACTATATTTCATCTTGCCACACTTACCACCTCTAGGAAATCTTTTTCCCTTACAAAGAAAATATATTTCTGTAGGTATCACCCTCAAAGAAAGTAAGAATGAAGTTGCTGTACGAAATTTGTCTACAATAGTAATTTGCATATGCAAACCAACAAATAGGTATTATCATCTTCAGGGTCCCCTTTTGTTAAGTGGATAAAGATAGATACTGGTTATATCCCCCCCCCATCATCATTTAAGGGTGGTTACTTGTTCTTCCATGCCTTGCTGGCTGCCAGACAAATTATTCTTACTTACTCACACCCATTCATGATTCAGTGATGTAGTATAAGTCCCCCACCTATGGGACTTAAATTCTAGCCTCAATTGATTTATCTCACACTGAATTGATTGAGAAAACCCTAAGATGACTGAGGTCATGACCTTCAGCTGGCAAGATGGGTTTTTTTTTTGCAATAGGTAGAGTGGGATTCAAAATGCATACTAAGATTAGTTATATAAAAACAGAGGTTTCTTTACCTGCTGAGTTTTAGATCCTGGAAATTTGTACCCACTAAAAATCAAATAGAAGTTATTTCTAAAAAGATGATGAAACAGTTTGTATAGTATGATCTCAAACAGTTTAAAAACGGATATACACAGAAAAAAATTAGATTGACACACATTTGATTTTACTTGCTGGTGACTCTCAAAATCTATAATTCATCCAATAATTCATTAACTCAAGAAATACCTATTGGATATTATTATTTGCCAGGCAGGGGGAATCCAATTCCATAACTTCATCCCATAACTTATTTCTCCTAAATTCCAAACTCATATAGCAAACTCCCTACTACACAGGCCCATTTGAAGAAGATAAATATTATTAACCAATTGAATGTCCATGACTCCATTTGAACTATACCAAACAAGTTTAGATCAACTTTGGCCCTGCATTTGGAGCACTGGGTTTTGTACATAAACAGTGAATCTTGGAGCACTGCATCAAAAACTAATGATGTATTTTATGGTGACTAACATAACACAATAAAAATAACAAAAATAAAAGTTTACCCTAAAGGGAAAGCCATATGGCAGTGTGAAGAGAGCTTAGGCCTTTAAGTCAGGCACAACTGGATTAAAACACCTCCTCTGCTTTTTATTCACTGTGTAAACTTGGAAAATGTAACTAACTTATCTGAGCTTCACAGCACATACTTAATGACAAGGTGAATAATTAAAGAGATACTAGTGTCTACTGTGCATTTTTGAGCATAGAGAAAAAGTGGATAAAATGCTTAACAGAGTTTCTGGTCCATACTAGGCACTCAGCAGAAGTTTACTTCTCATCCCATCCCCTCCGTTTTATAGCAGAGATAGCATTTCCATAAATGCAGTTGAACAACTATATGTCTAAAAGCATTTGGAATGGCTACAAAAGGAAAACCACAGACATTTACATTATGTAGGAAACAGTACATTATTTGTTATATTTAACCAGACCACATAAAATTGCTGATGCTCAGTCATTTTTGACCTACAAAAACAGTAATTTCATATATTTCAATCTAATAGAATTATTTGTGTGTTGAGTTTAATTAGGAGAAGAATATTCATTCTTTTTCCTTTGAATTTCCCACTTCTCCCTTTTCTATATCTAAGGTAAACATTGGGAAAGTCCATAATATGGATGACACTATTATCCTTTTAGCCCCAGAAAGACTATAGGAGCACAAAGCTACAGTGATAAATCTGCTAGGCAGGATGCTAGAGAGAGGGTCAGAAGAGCTGCCTGGTTTCCAGGACTGGAAATACCCTGAGGATAGGACCCTCTGTGAGTCACTTCTCTTCTTTTAGCCTGGATTGATCACCAAGATGAAATTGGGAAGCCTATCTAACGATCCTGGAGTGCTGTGGAAATCCTTAGGACCCAAGCTGGACAAACTCTCTGGGTTTTCAGCTGGGAAGATCTGTTAAGGCCAAGGAAATATTTTAACAGAAATGAATTTGTATGAATAGCAAAACACTTCATACTGGGTACTCAAATGGAAATTATTTATGAAATGTCAACAAACATTTATAAAACACAAATGAGACTCAGATGGACATGGATCCTGCTCTCTACAGAACTAAGAAAACTCATATGAACTGTACTTGTTAGTGTGTTAGCAGATTTCCATGTGCCATCTTCTCTAATACTTAAAGTAAGCCTAAGGGGCAACATTTATTATCGCAATTCTTCAGATGAGCATTCTTACATTGCATTAATTGAATATTATAGTAGTATATAAGTAACAGAACCTAGAATTCATATCTGGCCTTTCTATTTCCCCAGTCGGTGCTCTTTCCATTCCAAAACGTTGGCATGAGGCTAATTCAAGTTCCTGGAGTGTCTAGCCCCAGCTTCTTAGCCCAATGACAAGCATGACATTCCTATTATCAACACCACCAAGAAATAAAAAACACTGAGTGAGTACTGGTGGGTATAAGACAAAGCGTGCCGAGGTAACAATGTGAGCAAAGGTATGGAATTTAAGAGAACATCTGGCCTGCTCGAGAACTGGAAGTGGACTGCTGGGGCAGACACTGCAGAAAGGAGTTCTTTGGACTAAGACGGTCCTAATCAGTCAAAAGACAGTTATATATCTCAGGCAACAGTTTAGCACAACTGCAAAGCCAGATGAGTTGTAAAATACATTTCAGACTTAATGTTGTTCACTATCCATTCTACAATCATAAATTAGTTCAAATTTTAAAAGCAAATTTTAACAGAAATAGAGCTAAGTGTGGGTCAGATACTTCAATGGGTCTTCATAAATCTACCTAGAACAGATGGCAAAATTTGGAGGAAATAGCTCTCTCTTTATTACTACCCTGTAGCTTACATTGAAAGTTGAATTTTCTCATAGGAATTGTGGAACATGTCGTCCTTGTTCCTCTTCTAATGCCCCTGGGTTAATAATGGGCTGGGGGATGATAGCCCCACAGCAGTAAGGTATAGGGAGTGGATATCCAAAACAAGTTTTTCTGTTTATATCTATGTTTGTGTGAATACGTGTACATGTGTGTGGATTTCTATACAGAGCAGTACTGTATCTTCCTCTTTCTTTGTTTTTTGCCAGTCTTGCCAAGTTTCTCTTTTGTTCTATAATTCAGAACTTTGTCAAGAGTTAAGGCAAAATTTAATGGATACAGCAAATTATATTTGGCCTGACTTCCTTGTAAGTTATGTATAATATGTCCTTGATATCAATCTTGCTGAGTGAGGAATGGACCCACAAAATGTAGATAGATATTATGGTGACAAGCTAAGACATCTGTCAGATGGCACATAACATTTTAGAGATATAAATCCAGGAATAAAAGAGAGAGCTTTAAGGACAAGATAATGAAGTTTCCAAGCAGTTAATTTGAATTCGGATACTCTATTCAAAAAAAAATAGAGTGTTTACTTTCCGTTTTTCCTTATCAAGAATAGCCCCCATCATTCATTCATTCATTCATTTATTCACTCTCATATTATTCCCAATGCTGGTACTATCTAGCATTTAGTTCTTTTTACTGGAGTTTCTGCTCATATTTTGTTGATGAATTTAAGTTGCTACAACAGCCCTTTTATATTGGTATCATTTTTTCTTAACAAATTCAAGGAAAGAAACCAGTATTTAAAGTGGTCACTGAGAGAAAGAATCCTTTTCATTTCCACATTTCTTTTCCAAACTCACTCCTACAAACAAACTCCTCTGAACAATCTTGGCAGTCAGAGACATCATTTGCAGATATTAAGCTCCAGACCCACCACCTGTCCCTGCTGTGACTCATAATATAAACACAGACCCTCTGTGTAGCCTGTTTTCTAGCACTTTAAAATATAACTCACAGCTGGTGTCTCCCCTTCTGAGAGGCCCCTGTGTATAAGAGGCCCTTTCATGGAGTGAGCCAGAAAGCTCAAGGTCCAGCAAAGCCTTGCATAAATTTTCAATCTTAAGAGCCTTCACAAACTTATGTTTTTCTCTAAATGTACTAGTATAATCTAAAACACCATCTCTCCCAGATCAGTACGAAGTCCTAAGGTACATCCCCATCATTCACTTCAAGCTTCTGCCACAAAGATCCTGTCCCTTATCATCCTCATCAAGAGGCAGTTTTGCTTGTTTCTTTCCTAGATATTTGTATTCTGTTAGAGTCCTCAGGTCTCAGTCATCCATATCTGTGACTTAGATGCTGCTTGCCACAATGACAGAATGTCCACGTCCAATTGCTTCTCATCCAGATTTGATATGATGTATTTTTGTTTGCTTACTTTTAAAAATATTCTTTAGAGCTCTTTACTCAGGCCTGTGATGCTGGCAGGATGGGCAAGAGTCCTGGTCTTAGTACTTCCAGAAAGCTCCATAGCTACTGACGAGATCAGAAATGACATCATAAACAATACAAGAAAGCCCTTTTTGAGCACAGTTCTGAAGATCAACACTTTTGGAGGTGCTGCCCATGCAAAGGGAATTGTGCTGGGAAAAATAGGGGTTGAAGCCAAAAAGCCAAATTCTGCCATCAAGAAGTGTGTCAGGGTCTACATGATCAATAATGGCAAAAAAAAAAAATCACAGCCTTTGTACTCAATGATGGTTGTTTGAATTTTATTGGGGAAAAGGATGAGGTTCTGATCGCTGGATTTGGTCACAAAGATCATACTGTTGGTGACATTCCTGGAGTTCATTTAGGGTAATTAAGGTAGCTAATGTCTCTCTTTTGCCCTTATGCAACAGCCAAAAGGAAAGGCCATGATCATAAATTTTGCTGATGACAACATGACAATAATAAATTTTCACATGCCAAAAAACAATTAATAAATAAATAAACAAATAAATAAAATATTATTCAGAAAGAAATAAGGGTTATATTAATCTCTTAAACCTATTGTCCTTAAGATGACTAATTCATTGAGAATGAAGATACTAGTCCCCAGGCTTGTATAAACAATTCCAGAAAAACAGAGGATAGGCAAAAAGAACAGAAGTCCTAATACAGAATTTCAGCAGGAGTGGACCTGCTGAAAGAATTATATTGGTTGGTTTCTATCTACTTTGACCATCTAGCCTGAGGAATGGCAAACTTCCTTTTTTAGTAAAAGGCCAGATAGTGAATATTTTAGTCTTTTGGGGCTATGTCATTTCTGCCTCAACTATTTAACTATGTTATTGTAGTGCTAAAATATTGTTGGTGTGTTCCAATAAAACTATTTATAAAAACAGAGGGTGGGCTGAATTTGATCCATAGGCCATACATACAAACCCTGATCTAGCAGATCGTATAGTCCATAAAAACATGTAACTGTATATCCAAGCAATCAATGCTCAAATCCTAAATAAGAGTTGAGAAATGTGGCTCTTATTCAATTCAGTGCCTATCATCTCACTGATTCATGTTATAAATGGGTCCTTACTATTGGTTAGTAAGTTGATGCTGAGTTTCCATTGGGGTACTCGTAAATCACTACAGTATCTCTTGGAATCTGAAGTTATTATCTTTTCACAAGTGAAGGAAAGGGTTCAGGATACTAAACACCAACAGGGAAAAACAGAAATTTTCATTTCCTAATGCTTGGCACCACTTCTATAAACAACTCTTCAGTGTAGTAACAACACTCAAGTAATATTCCAGATCAGCCACCTGTTTCTGTTGCTACTCTGTAATGCAAACACAAATAACCTTTAGATTCGCTTTCTAGTTGACAGTATTCTTGCCTCCTTTTAAACTGTAAATGTGGCTAATATTACGTTAATGTTAGAAAGAACCTCAAATTTTGAATGTCAAAAGAAGAATAAGATAAAATTAAGAGATAATAATGATAATAATGATATAATTTTTTGTTCCTTTATTATGCCAAGATTTACCTAATCACACCACTATAATTTTTGCTCTCAAGTTAGGGAATCCTACCTTTAACATTTAAACTGACTAGGCACTATTTACATCATATTGTATAGCTTTCGATTGCTTGTCTTTCTGAAATTGATTTTAATTCAGATTTAGAGGGAGAGGGTTTGCTTTCACAGTCTCCCAAAGAGATGTTACACCTTCTTTATTTTATTCTTAAGCAAACCTTATTTTCATCTTGTGTATTCATTGTCAGTCTGATCATATCGCCCATGTTGGGCGAGATGGATATACAGTTCTCTTATATCACTTTCCTCTAATTTCCTGGAGCTGTGCCAAAGTTCTGGAATGTGGAGTCTTATATAGTATGAGAACATTGTTAATGGAGAACCTTCTGGTCTCTGAATCTCCTGCCAAGAAGGTATCTGCAGATACATCTCTATCCCATCTGTTGCTTGGTCATCTGTTAGTTATCAGTGGCCCCACGAGTACTGGAGTTTATCAACCTGAATATATAGTCCTTCGCAATAAAGTTTTGCTTACTGTCTCTGTACCAGGCTTCCTCTGATTACCTAGTAGGCTTTCTCACTAAAGGCCTGTGTTGATCCACAAGGATGTTGTATAGTATGGGGCTTATTACAGTCATCTTCCCTTTCAGACGCCCTCTCCTTAAAGGCCAGAGATCCACAATATCTTAAATATGTTTGGGTCATTCTACCTCTCCTTTCCATATTGAATATTTTTGAAGTTCTACCATCTCATGAGTCAAACTTATGCCATCCATTCCTTCATTTTCTTCCAAAAATTTCTACATTTTCTGTATGATTTCTGATGTCTGCCACTTATTACTGCTCTTATTGTGTCTCCTGGACACAGTATGGATTTGCATTTTTCTCAGTAAATGCAAGTGCATTTCAGCTCTGCCACCATAAGATTACTGCTGGTTCCTTTTGGTTGTAGAACTGAAACACAGATCCTTCAGTAATACATGTAGAGATTATCTCCATCTTTAGTCCAGGAGTTAGATAACAATCAACACTGCCAGTAGATAATTCTTATTCTTATTCTTATTCTTATTGTCATTCTCACTCTCATTCTTCTCCTTCTCCTTCTCCTTTGGTGGAGAGAGAGAGAGAGTGCACATGAGTGAGGAAGGGAGGGACAGAGAGAGAGGGAGAGAGAGTCCTCAGCAGCTGCTGCTGCTGCTTCTCCTCCTCCTCCTCCTCCTCCTCCTCCTTGTTCTTCTTCTTGTTCTTCTTCTTCTTGTTCTTCTTCTTCTTGTTCTTCTTCTTGTTCTTCTTCTTCTTCTTCTTCTTCCTCTTCTCTTTCTTCAGTAGAGAGAGAGAGAGAGTGCACACTAGTGGGGAATGGAGGGACATAGACAGAGGGAGAGAGAATCCTCAGCAGTCTCCATGATCATCATGGAGACCAGTGTGGGTCTCAATCTCACAACCTGAGATGAAATCAGGAGTCAGATGTTTAACCGACTAAGCCACCCAGGTGCCCCAGTAGATTATTATTCTTAAACTCTCAGGTTGTATGCTTATTTCCAAATTATTTTGGGATTTGGGAAAGCACTCCACTGTAGCTTCCAGGTATTTATATTATTGTTCTTATTTTTTATCTTTAAAAAAAAATAACTGATGATAAGCATATAACCAGTTCCATCAAACTGGTTAAGGAAATGGTTGTACTTTCCTAGTCACAAGAGGCAGAATTTGGGCAAATATTACTCTAATTACTGGGTAGGTTTTCTTATTATAGGTCTCTGTTCAATCCCAAGTCTCTCAAGGCATGCTCATTGTCATCCTTAATGCTAGTTTCCCTTGCAGAAGCCCTTTTTCTCAGAGGAAAGCAGGACGTTTTGACAAGGCTGATTTAATGCAGCTGTTATGTCAAGGCTGCTTCAAAATGTCAATGTTGAATGTCAAAAGAGTACTTTTGATTACCAAGCTATGTATGCAACAGCCATCCCTGACCCTCACCCTATCCTTGACCCTTCCTTCCAGAGAACAGACCAGCTTTTCTCTTAACATTTTCCACTTCCATTTTCAACGTCTGTGGTCAGTAGGTCTCTGTGGGATTGGGGTTATTTTCCAAACCCTCTTTATTCAATCAACTTCTCACTGGAAAGTCTTACATGATATTTTACCATCATCCACATCTTAATAAGACTGTTGGCATTTCTCCTACATTGGATGTACATAGTCTAGGGGATTTATACTTCCCCCTTTTTACATGTTATTATTTCCTGAAATCCATATTTTATTCAGATTTTACCTAATGCTTCTCTGTTCCAGGATTTCATTCAGTATTCCACACTACTTTCAATTGATGTGTTTCCTGCTAGGCTTCTCTAGATTATGACAGTTTCTCAGACTTGCCCTGTTTTTGATGATTTTAAAGATTTTTGAGGAGTACTGGAGAAACATTTTGTAAAACAAATCTGCATTGGGATTTCTTTTTTTTTTTTTAAGATTTTATGTATTTACTTATTTGTCAGAAAGAGAGAGAGAGAAAGAACACAAGCAGGCAGAGAGGCAGGCAGCAACGGACAGAGAGGCAGGCTCCCTGCCGAGCAAGGAGCCCGATCCGGGATTAGATCCCAAGACCCTGGGATCATGACCCAAGCCAAAGGCAGCGGCTTAACCCACTGAGCCACCCAGGCATCCCGGGATTTCTTCTTTTTATGATTAAGCTGGAGTTATGGGTTTTGGGGAGAAAAGCCATGAAGGTAAGATGATATTCTTGTCACATCATAACAAGAGTTCATGCTACCAACATGATATCACTGTGGATATAAATTGTGATCACCTGCCAGAGGCAGTGTTTGTCAGATTTATTCACTATAAAATTACTCTTTTCCTCCATTCTATAATGTGCTATTTGGAAGGAAGTCACTATACACAGGTCCCACTTAAGGAGTGGAGAATTATGCCCATTCCCCACACCTTGAGGAGGGAGTATCTATATAAATTATTTGGAATTATTCTGTAAAGGAAACTTGGCTATTCTTCTCTGTTTGTTTATTTATTTATTTAATCACTTATTTACCTTAATATGGGTTTATGGATATTTATCTTATACTTTGTTATAATCCAATACTATATTACTTATTTGGCCCCTCCAATTGTTGTCTATAGGAAGCTCTTTCAGTTTCTTCTGTGTCTTTTGACATTCTCCCACAGTTGTGTATGGCATTTTGCTTCATTTTGTTTTTAGTTCTTCTCTGTGGCACTACAATATGCTCCAGGTTTATATTGTATGTACCTACCACCCCAGTTCTAGAATTAGGCTTTTCTTCAGAGAGACTTGGCTCCTTTTATTTGAAGAATACTGCTAGAAACCAAGAGCTTCTATAAGTTCATCTGTGTCTTTCACAGAATGAAAGATTTTAATTTTAGCAAAGTTTAATTTATCATCTTTTTTCTTTAACAGATTGTATTTTTTGGTGTTTTATTTAAAAGGTCATCACAAACCCAAGTTCACGTGGATTTTCTTCTACGTTTTCTTGTAGAATTTTTATAGTATTTTTACATTTTACAATTTTACAATTTACCTGAATTTTACATTTAGGTATATAACACACTTTAAATTAATTCTGTACAAGGTGTAATATCTGTGATTAAGTTCATATTTTCATATGGATTTCCAATTGTTCCAGCACCACTGGTTGAAAAGTCTACTCTTTCTCTATTTTAAGAATCATGTCATCTGCGAAGAGAGAGAGTTTGACTTCTTCCTTGCCAATTTGGATACCTTTTATTTCTCTTTGTTGTCTGATTGCCATTGCTAGGACTTCTAATACTGTGTTGAACAAGAGTGGTGAGAGTGGGCATCCTTGTCGTGTTCCTGATCTCAACGGGAAGGCTGCAAGCTTTTTCCCATTGAGGATGATATTTGCTGTGGGTCTTTCATAGATAGATTTTATGAAGTTCAGGAATGTTCCCTCTATCCCTATACTTTGAAGCGTTTTCATCAGGAACGGATGCTGGATTTTGTCAAATGCTTTTTCTGCATCAATTGAGAGGACCATGTGGTTCTTCTCTCTTCTCTTATTGATTTGTTCTATCACACTGATTGATTTGCGAATGTTGAACCAACCTTGCAACCCAGGGATGAATCCCACCTGGTCATGGTGGATAATCTTTTTAATGTGCTGCTGGATCCTGTTTGCTAGGATCTTGTTAAAAAAATGTATTCACTCAATTTAAAGTAAAAATAAAATGAAACTTGAACAGTTCACTCATTTCGCCCATCCCCATCCTCTGCCTCTGGCAGTCACAATGTATGTGCTTCAAAAAAATAGATGATAGATAGAAATATATATAATATAAATATAATGCACACCTATACATACATACATATATGTACAATATAAATATATATATAATACACATATAAAAGAAATCATAAGGTATTTTTCTTTGTCTGACTTATTGCACTTAGCATAATGCCTTGAGTTCAATCCATGTTATCATAAATGGCAAAACTTCATTCTTGTTTATTGCTAAATAATATTCCATTGTACATATATATTACACAATTTCTTTACCTATTATTTCATTGTTGAACACTTAGGCTGTTTCCATATCTGGGCTATTGTAAATAATGGCACAGTGAATGGAGGTTCATGTATCTTTTCAAGTCAGTATTTTTGTTTTCTTCAGAAGAGTACCCAGAAGCGGAATTGCTAGATCACATGGTAGTTCCATTTTTAATTTTCTGAGGAAACTCCATACTGTTTTTTGTAGTGACTACACCAATTTACATTCTCACCAACAGTACACATTTTTACTGGGTGCATTTAGTTCCCCTTTTTGCCACATCCTTGCCAACATTAATTATTTCTATTCTTTTTGGTAATAGCTATTCTAACATATGTAAGATGATTTTGATTTGCATTTCCCTGATGATGAATAATGCAGAACATCTTTTCATATGTTGTTGTTCATCCATATGTCTTCCTTAGAAAATTGTCTACTCAAATATTCTGTCCATTTTTTGATCAGATTGTTTGGCTTTTGTTATTGAGTTGTATGAGTTTTTTATGTATGTTGGATATTAGCTCTTTATCAGATGCATGATTTGCAAATAAATTTTCCAACTTAGTAGGTTGCCTTTTTATTTTGTTGATGGTTTCCTTTTCTGTGCAAAAGATTTTTAGTTTTATGCAGTCCCACTTATTTATTTTTGTTTTTGTTACTTTTGCTTTTGGTGTCAAATTCTAAAAAAATAATAATTACCAAGACCTATGTCAAGGAGTTATCACCTATGTTTTCTTCTAGGAGTTTTATGGTTTCAGATGTTTTTTTAATTATTTTTTTTATTTAAACTTTATTTTATTTTTTCAGTGTTCCAAGATTCATTGTTATGGTTTCAGATGTTATGTTTGAGTCCTTAACCCATTTTGAGTTAATTCTTGCATGTGGTGTAAGAAAGTGGTCCAGTTTCATTATTTTGTGTATATGGCTGTGCAGCTTTCCCAACACCACTAATTGAAAAAAAAGTTCTTTCCCTATTATATATCTTTGTCATAAATTAATTGACCGTACATATGTGGCTTTATTTCTGAGCCCTCTATTCTGCTCCACTGACAAATGTATCTGTTCCTATGCTCATATCATACTGTTTGAATTACTATAGACTTGCAATGTAGTCTATTGTACAGGGAGACTACATTGAAATCAGGGAGAATGATGCATCCAGATATGCTCTAAGATTGCTTTGGTTATTCAAGGTCTTTTATGGATTTATACTTTCCTATTTATTTTTCTTTTATTTTCTGAAGTAATGTCAATTCTTGAAAGTGGTTTTGGATACACTTTCCACTGCCACCAAAGTGTGGCCTCACGCATTTAAAATGTCACATATAATTTCCCTGAAGTTATACTCTCATCTATACTGCATGAAGCTAAAAAAGAATTTACAGCATCCTGAATGTATTGGATATTATATAACCTAGACTTCCACTGAGAGACCCTAATAATTTCTGATGAAAATACATTCTCAATCTTTAACTTTTTATTGCACAAATAGTACATTTTCATTATAGAAAATTTAGAAACACATAAAAGCAAAAGGGGAAAGTCACTCTCTTCTACTTCCCAGTTAAAAATATTATTAATATTTTATGTATTTTTCATTAATTTGACAGTGCATATATACACTTAAACATATATTTTTTACAAAACAATTACAACTTTGTTGCAAGCTACTTTCTCTCTTAATGTATCTTGGATGTATTACTGTTGATGCAAAGAAAGCTTCTTTATTTCTCTTTAAATCTGTGGAATATTTTATTGTTTGAAAGTGCTATACTCAAATATATCTATCTTTTCTTCCATTGGTAGAGATTTGGTCATTTTCAGGTTTCCAATATTTTTTGATGTTTCACTTATAATTTTTTTCTGTTGTAACTATTGCCACAATTAATTTTTAAGCATGCATATTTGTATATTTAAAAGAGGATTTTTGTAGGATAAATTCCTAAAAGTGGACTTTCTGAACCAAATCATATGAATACACTAACGGGTAGTGCCATATGATCTTCTCAAAAAATCCAGCAATTTACATGTCTTCCATAGAATGTGGAAATATCTGTTTTGCCAATCCTGAATAGTTCTGGCTGTTATTTACATTTTTCATCTTTGTTATCCTGATAGGTACAAAAAGTACTTTCATTTTTATTCAAAATTTTTAAATGATTAATACTATAGAGCATCTCTTTAAATTGCTTTTTTTCTCTAAATCTCTTGTTACTTTCCTTTGATAATCTCTCTGGTGTAAAATGCATGAAATATTTACATATTAAATATGTTAGCCCTCTGCCTGTAATATATGATGCAAATGTCTTATTACTGTTTCTCATATGCCTTTCAATGGTGGTTTAGGCCATATAGAAAACATTTTTTATTTATTTTTTGATTATAAAACACATCTTATTATGAAATATTTAATAATAGGTTGATATAAATTTAAAAAAATCGTATCAGTCTAAAGATTTTTTAGTGCTTTAACAATTGTTACATAATTGAGACTGGATCCAAAACTGGTAGTAACCAGGATGAGGACTGCATTAAACTTCTGACAGTCTGTTGGTGAATATTAGCCAACTGTGCTTCAGACTCTATTTGATATTAATTCCTTACTCAGTCACTTCCTAGCTGGGTGACCTAAGTCAAGGAACTTAACTTAAAGACTTAATGTTCTCAGCTGCATAATGGAGATAATACCTACCTCAAAATATTGTTATGAGATAAAATTTAAGTACCTTATGCATATTAGCTTTTTTCTCTCATGCTTTTCTCCTTCTGAAAGCCATTTGGCCATGCTGACCATCCAATCCATGTGGCCCACAGATCCAGGTTTCTTAGTCTTAAGAGGCAGGATCACTAATCCACCACTAATATCAAGAGATGCTTATTCATTCATTCAACAGATATTTATTGAGCACCTACTATGTGCCAAACATCATTCTATGTGCTGGGGTACAACAATTAACAAAATGGAAGAAGATCCTACAGCTTATATTCTAACTGGAGAAAATATACAATAAACAAATACCTATTTAAAATATTTTAGAGAGTGTAGCACTTGAATGTAGTAAAGAGAGCAAATTATGATTTGAGGGTTCAAAATTTCAGAGGGATAAGCATAGCCCAAAAAAACATGATTCAATAAGCAAACAGAGAGTTATGTAGTATCTGGACAGCTGAACCATCAGAGAATATCTGTATAGTTCTCTTACTTTTGCTTTTGTTCTATGAGTATTCATCAGTTTAGGGATTCGAAACATTTATTGATTGCATACCATGTAGCATGCACTGTTTCAGGCACGAAAGATATACAGAAGAGAACAAGATATACATAGTCCTTAACCATCTGTATGTTACTGTCTAGCCTCTGGGATAGATACACAAAATAAAACAAAGTTTTAAAAATAAGTAAAAAGCAACAGGTACTATGAAGAATATAAAACAGGGTAAGGGCTAGAAAGTAATTTTGGACTCCTTTAGGTTGGATGGTCAGGAAAGCACTCTCTGAAAAATGACATTTAAACTTAGCCTTGAATGACAAGAAATCAGCCAAATGAAGATTTGGAAGAAGAGTTTAAACAAAAGGAACAAATGTGCAAATACAAGAAGGCAGGAAAGGAAAGGCCTACAGATATAGAAAATAATGGAAAAAAATATACCAAAATAGTAGTTGGTAGTGGGTGGTGAGATAACTTGTTATGTACATTTTCTTATCTAAACTTGATCGTGGTTTCTGCAATTTCATAAGTGAGAGGAAGTTACTTTCGTAATCATAAAAATCCATAAAATATTAATAGTAAGAAGACATGGAAAATGTAATCTAGAGGAAAACACATTGGCTTTGAAGTCAGACCCAGGCTGGAAACTCAGCTTTGTCAGCTGCTCATTGTTGACCCAGGGCAAGGCATTTAACTCTCTCAAAGTCTCAGTTTTCCAATCTAGAGAATGGAGATAATAGTTCCATGTATATTGCACATGTAGGGACACTAGCACAGTGCTTTGATCAGAATGCAAACTCTTAAACTTACTAGTCATGTGATTGTCAGTAAGTTTCCTCATCCTCTCATAAACTCAGTTTCTTAAGCTATAAAATTGTATATAATAATGTTGATCCTTCAGGACTGTCATAGAGGTTAAATGAGTCAATGTATTACAAAATGACAGCATTATACCACTTTAGACACGTACTAAGTGATAAATAATATTAGTTATCTATGGATGGGAGAGTGGTGGTGATTTTTATTTTCTTTAAACTTGATGTATTACCCAAACTTTTTGAATAACCATATGTTTCTACTAAAATAAAAATTACCTCCTTATATCAGTTACATGGTTTAATTCTAGCTCTACAGTTTTGTCTCACAGAAACATTTACACAAGTTACAAGGATGTTTATTGCAGCATTGTCCGTAATTGCAAGTATTTGTAAACAAATACCCATCAACATAGAAGAGTTCCATAAATTACAAAAAATCTTTGCCTTGAAAAAATGATTAATCAATTCTAAAAAGAATGAGGCAAACTATAATATGGTCCAACATGGGAAATGGTCCAAGATATAAGAAGTTACAAATGAGGTTGCAAGACAATTATGAATAATATAAGCCCTTTTCACTGAAGATTATTATTATATACAGTATATTAGTTTGGGCATAGGGGAAAAGAGGCTTGAATAATAAACACTGATCTGTTAACAATCCTGATTACAGGGCTTTTCCATTTCTGTACTCTATATTTCTAAAGTGTTTAGATTGTTTAAAAAGATACAGAGTTGCCTTGTACATAGAAAAAGAAAATGTATAAAGGAAGAGGTGACTAAATTCTAGCAAGAGATCACTTAGATGTAAAGACTGAGTTATCCATTTGATTCTGCAACAATGAAGCTATTTATGGCCTTAGTGAGAGCAGTTTCATAAAAGCAGCAGTGATACAAACAGGGTGGAAAAGGGGAAGGTAAGAAATTGGAAACAGAAAACGTATATGATTCTTTCTGGTAGTTTGGCTAGGAAGGGCAGGAAGAGAGGACAATAGCTGGAGATGGGCGTAGGGACAAGGAAAGGCTTTGATTTATTTTTTCATTTTTTTTCTGAACAATCTGAGTATATATTAAAATCAATGGGGACAGGAGGTGAAAGAGAGATTGAAACTACAGAAGAAATTGAGAATAATTGATGGAGTAAGGTCACAGAAGAGGCAGTAGGGGAAAAGATCCAAAACAAAGATGAAGGGTTTAGACCTAAACAGAAAGTAGAATGAGATAGGGGGTTGGGGGAGTTCAGAAGTTCAAGAACACTGGAGAAAGTCTGACATAGTCACTATAAAAATTCACTGAAAGACAACAGCAATGAAACATTGAAGAAACACTGGGCACATCTAGATTCTGAGACCAAATCTTGAGATTATGTGATTTTTTTTCTCAGCAGCACTCACAAATAATATTAAGAACACAAAAAATGGAAAGTGGATTGATTCTTTCATGGATTGAATTTTTCCAGGTAGTTTTAAATCAGGATAAAGAGATAAAGGAATTGAAGAAATTGGCTTGTCCCACCCCCCCCCAAAAAAGGGTGGCATGTGTATAGGGCTTGTGGAAGGACAGAACATGGTGCATTTTAGATCCTACAAATGATTCATGTAGCTATTGTGCAGAGAGTTTTTAAAAAGTAAAATGAGATAAGGCTGGAGAAAAATAGCATAGAGGGCCATGAAAAATAATTTGGAATTTATTCTAAGTACGACTGGAATCCATTGGAGTATTTAAGAAAGGTAATGAAATGGTATAATTTAACTTTTTAAATAGATAGACGATGAATCAAAAGCAAAATTAGATAAATACACTAAGATCAAGAACAAGACAAGGATCCTTGCTTTGACATATCTATTCAACATTGTACTACATGTTCTTACCAGAGAACTTAGGAGAGAGGAAAAGAAATAAAAGTCATCCAAATTGGAAGATAAGTAAAACTATCTCTATTTCCAGATGACATGATCTTGTGTATTGAAAATTCTAAGGTATCAGCAAATAAACTATTAGAATTAATAAACAAGTTCAGCATGGTTCCAGGCTACAAAATCAATATGCAAAAATCATTTGTATTTTAATATGCCACTTATGGACAATCCATAAATGAAATTTAAAATATATTTAAGAATTTAAGAAAATATTTGCAAGTCACATATCTGCAAATGGTTTGGTATCCAGAATATACAAAGAACTCTTAAAATTCAACTGCAAGAAAAACTCAAGAAAATAACTCAATGTAAAATGAGAGAAGATTGGGGGCGAGTTTGCATATTCCTTGATCATAATAATGCTCTGTTCGAATGGTTTATCTCGCCAATTAGAATGCATTTCCAAGGGAGAAATAATGAATGGCTGCTGTGAACTTCCACTGAACCTGCGCTTACTCCAAAAAGAACTACTGCATTTATGTTAGTGGTTTGTATTAGGCATCTGTTACTGCACTTTGAATAGATGCCATTCCCAATATTAATATGTATGACAAAGCACTTTATATAGGTAAATTCAATTGAACATACAAGGTATTATTTATCCCTGAAATTCAATGAGTTAAAAATTAAAAAAATCTGTGGAATAATTAGATATGTCAATAGATTAAAGGCAAAAAATATGGTCATCTCAATAAATGCAGAAAAGAGGAAAAAATGTCAACAATAATCTTGACTATTAATACTCAATAAACTAAAACCCCCAAATACTAGTAATATAAAATTACCATTTATCATGTTAATAAAAAACTACAGAATTTCAGTTTTTGTTTTTGTTTTTGTTTTATGAGAAAAGGACTTGAGGGCAGCTGGATGGCTTAGTCGTTAAGTGGCTGCCTTCAGCTCAGGTCATGATCCCAGAAAGTCCTGGGATCGAGGCCCACATTGGGATCCTTGTCTGGCAGGAAGCCTGCTTCTCCCTCTTCCACTCCCCCTTCTTGTGTTCCCTCTCTCTGTGTCTCTCTCTTTCAAAAAAATAAATAAAATCTTTAAAAAAAATAAAAATAAAAATGAGAAAATACGTGAATAGATATTTCTCCAAAAAAGATACACAAATGAACAATAAGCACATGAGAAGATATTCAAAATCATTAGTCATTAGGAATATGCATATTAAAACCACAATGAGTTATCACTCAACACCACTAGGTTGGCTATAATTTAAAAATGGACAATAATATGTATTGACAAAGATGTGGATAAATTGGAACCCTCTTACTTTGCTGATGGGAAAGTAAAATGGTACAGCCACTTTGGAAAACAGTTTGGCCATTCCCCAAAATTTAATCGGAGAGATACTATATGACTTGCCATTCTACTCCTAGGTATATAGACCCCCAAAATTGAAAATATATGTCCACACACAAATTTGTATATGAATGTTCATAGAACTCTTCATAACAGTTCAAAAGAGGAAATAGCCCAAATGTCCATCAATTGATAAATGGATTTAAAAAATGGTATATCTATGCAGTGAAATATTATTCAACCTTAAAAAGGAATGAAGTATTGATATATGCTACAATGTGGATGAACTTCAAAAACATTATGCTGGGGCACGTGGGAGGCTCAGTGGGTTAAAGCCTCTGCCTTCGGCTCAGGTCATGATCCCAGGGTCCTGGGATCGAGCCCCGCATCGAGATCTCTGCTCCGCGGGGAGCCTGCTTCCTCCTCTCTCTCTGCCTGCCTCTCTGCCTAGTTGTGATTTCTCTCTGTCAAATAAATAAAATATTAAAAAAAAACTTTAATAAAAAAAAGAGTCTCTCATGGTTTGTCTCCCTCTCTGATGACTTCCCATCAGTTTTCCCTCCCTTCCCCTATGATCTTCTGTGCTGTTTCTTATATTCCACATATGAGTGAAACCATGTGATCATTGTGTTTCTCTGATTGGCTTATTTTATTTAATATAATACCCTCCAATTCCATCCATGTCGATGTAAATGGTACATATTCCTCCTTTTGTTGGCTGAGTAATAGTCCATTGTATATATGAACCACATCTTCTTTATCCAATCATCCGTTGAAGGACATCTCGTAAGCCACCAACTCTTGACCTCAGCTCGGCTCTTGGTCTCAGGGTAATAAGTTCAAGGCCCGCATGGGGTTCCATGCTTGTGGAGCCTACTTAAAAAAAAAAAAAAAAGCTCAGAATATGCACAAGGATAAAGTTACAATAATGCTCATCTCTATAAATCCCTGGTTTCAGTATTTAGGCATAGACATGAATTTAAAGAAGAAGTAATTACCACCCAGGAAGAGCAGCAAAGAAAATCCAAAAGAAAAAAGAGTTCTAGGCAGTTGCATAAATAAGCAGAAACACAAGTACACCACTACTATCAGCAATACTATCAATAAGAAAAATTGTCAGTTTCTACTCTTAAAAACCTAGGATTTACATGTGTGACTTTGGCGGGGTTAGGAGACAAACATTTCTTTAAATATATTGATGAGATACGGTGTTGCAGAGTGTGGAAAATTGTCATTCTCATACACCCTTGGTAGAATAATAAATTGCTTCAAACTTTTGAAGGCAAATTTAAAATGTGCATGCTCCTTCGAAATACAAGGAAAATGGATGGCATAAATATTGACAAATTAAAATTTTAAGTAATATATATTAGACATGAGATTATTTCTATAGCAAGAGTTCAACTGTTGCTAAAATAAAAAATACATAGTTAAAAATAAAGACTTCAAACTGTATTCACATATTAATTCTTAACCTTGGTGAGATCCTTCAGAGGAAAAAATTAAGATATAATGATATATATCTAAAGTTCAATATAGTTTATAGGTTCATTTCAATTAAACTTTAGCTAAATCAGATAAAATTCCAATATTTTGTTTAAAAATCCGCACACAGTAATAACCAATATTTATAAAATTATTACCTAGACTGTATCTCTCCTCCTTCTGTATATGGATAGACTGATGAATGCTATATAGTAAGTGTTAATGATGGTTATTTTTGAATGATAGGTTAAATTATCACTTCCAATTTTGCACTTACTTAATGGTTATAATATTTAAATAAGTATATATGTGTGTCTATATAAATAAACAGATTATTCAAAAAATCTGAAAATTTGTGTAATCATTAAAATTATTGATTCGAAAACACATTGATTATGAATAAAAAAATATAATGTGCATGTTCTTTGAGACACCAATTTCACTCATAAAAATTTATCACACAAAAGTAATGGGCACACTTAAGTAAAGGTAGTGTGAAAAATATACACTTCAGCACAATTTGAAACAGTGAACAATTTTTTGAAGGACCTAAAACACATATATAGCTGATTGGTTAAATTAAAAATTGTACATTCAAACAATGGAATCCTCTAAATGGATTAAAGGAAATTAGGTGGAACTATATGTACGGTCGTGGAAAGATGTCTAATATATATTGTTAAGAAAAAAAAGCAATTTGCTACACAATATACCATGTAGGATCCCATTTTTTATGCATACACACACACACACACACACACACACAGAATGAGAGAGAGAGAGAGAATGAGAGATTGGCATTTTGCAAAGAAAATATCAGGAAGAATAGACACCAAGACCTATCTTGATAAGGGAGGGAAGAGATACGGGAAAATTCCACTTTCTAATTTATGTAATTTTGTGTCATTTGAATTTTTACAGCAAGCATATATAGTTTATAACAAGAAAAAAAGCTTTGTTAAAAATTTTAACTAAGGAGGAAATCTTATTAAATAGTGAGAGATTCATAAAAGGATTAAAAATGTATTTATTGACCTGAAATACATTCACAATTCATTGCTAAGTAAAAAGAGCAACCTGCAAACATTGTAAGCATGTGATAGAATTAGAAAGATATATGTAGAATAATATATTTTAGTATGGTCTCATTTATGTGGTAGAATATATGTGTGTATCCCTAAAAAAAAAAAAAAAACCTCTTCTGAAGGAACGTTTTTCAAGCTATAAATAAAGAATATTTCTACAGACTTGACAGGTGAAGGAGATGCAAAGACTATGTTATACGTTCCTATTTCGTTTGACTTTTATAAGGATGTTTTATCTTTGAAATCAGAAAAACAGAGATTAAAATTTGAAACATGAAAAGAATTTGTTTTACAAATTTTTACAAAATGAGGTACAAATATATTTACTGACATTGAAAGACATTCACTACACATGGCTAAATATAAAATGTAAATGTAAAATTTCATGTACATATATATTTGTACATAGAATCTTTTAAAGTAGGGAGTGCTAATTAATAATCCTGCCAAATAGTAAAGCTGCTTTTGAACTGCAAAAGTAAATTCTTAATACTTTGTAAAAAAAATTTTTTTAAACTATGAACAAACTTGCAGAAACACAACTGAACATTTAAGTTATAGGTTTCTAGGTAACTTATATTTTCTTTATCGTTTCTGAATCCTACAGGTTTTTCTCAATGAACAAGTATAATTTCTATAATTAGAAAAAAGCTGCAAACGTAATCCTATTTTATCTTTAGTGAATCCTACATGTTTTTCTCAATAAGCAAGTATACCTTTTACAATAAAAAAGCTGCAAACAAGATCTTATTTTTTCTTTAAACCCTAAATGTGTGCCTGTGCCTGCGCGTGCACGCGCGCTCGCACACACACATTCTTTTTAGTTGGGAATGTTAGATTCCATAAGACTGAGATGGCTCCCAGGCTTCTCTGAATGGTAGTTGCTCCCACTCAGCTTTGTGTATGTTGTGGGAGGAGTAAACTGGTGAGGAAGAGAGGAGGAGAACGAAGGGGGAGGAGAGTGGGGAAAAGAAGAAGGGAGGGGGAAGAGGAGGATGGGAAAGAGGAGAAGCGTCCACCATAGACTAGAGGAAATAGGAGAAACCGACACCATAGACTATACGCAAGTCAGCTGAGAAAATCTCAGTGGAGGCTGCCAGTCCCTGATGTATTTCTTATGCTATACAAACTTCTGAAAAGCTGGGTCTGGAGGTTAAAGTAGCAGTCCCTCTTCCCTTTATTCCTTCCTTCCTACCTTCCTTCCCAACATTCCCATTCTCTGATGTTCAAGCTGCAGTTCTGACTCTAGACTCCAAGCAGCACTCATTTGTATTTTCCAAATATTTCCCAATTCACATGTATCATTAGTACAGGGTGACTTCCTGTTTCCTTTAGGAGATACGCATGAACTAGATGTCAGTGTTGTCATTAAACCCCAGAATATTAAGACACTATAGGTCCACAAAGCACAATCTTGGTCTGATGAGCAAGACATTGAAATGAGAGTCAGATATAATCAGGTCCTTGAGTCCCTGGGAATGTCGCTACTATCTTATTGTCAAAATTATTTTATATTGAAATTTATTCCTATAATTCATTTTACATTTTTCTCTTTATGAAGCATCTTTTTTATTATTAAAAGGCATAATTCAGTGCTTGAAAGGATAAAATGACTTACACTAATTACAGAAAATCAATTGAGTCTATAAAGCTGTGGACTAAAGAAGGATTCCCAAGACACTGGCAATGGCCTCCTTCTCAAGAATTTCCTATTAGCCATGTTAATGACTGGGTAACCATAACAACCATCAGGACTCTGACACCAAACCCACACTCTTCCCCACTAGATTATGCTGCATCTTAAGGTACATGTCTAGGAAGGCCCCACCAGCAGGCTCTGGCAGACAGAATCGCATAAACAGCCTGAAGCCCGAAAAAGGGAGGAAAAAAGGAAAAGGAAATTGCCTTCCTCAAGAGAAGAAGAACACCAAGAGCCCTCGAAGTTCCCAAGGATACAAGGAGTGTAAAACTACAACACACCTCCACCCCAACCCAGCCCACCCGGCCTCCAGAAACACAGACCCACAGTAACTAGGAAACCAAAGTAGTAAGGAAAGAAACGATATTGACTTGGGATGTCACAAAAGTTCTCCTTTTCCACGCCATGTGATACACATTTGGCCTCTGCTGTCTGAGCCTCTGGTTTTCTCCTCTTTCCCATTTCCCTTCTCCATTTCCATGATCTGGCTTCCTATAGCCAGCTGATTCACCCTCGGGGTCTGTAAGCTGATGATACCCATGTCTTTTATCTTGCACCCAAAGTCCAGATCCAGGTGATCAACGGGTCAGTGAAGAGCTCCATTTGGACAACTCACCGACTCCTAAAATTCAACTTTTCTCAGCCTGAGCTCCTCCTCCTCCTCCCACTGTTCCTCTTCTTCCCCTTCCTCCTGCTCTCCTCTTCCAAGGGGTCTCACTCAACAACCCACCCCATTGCCCAAGCCAGACTCCTTCCTCCACTTCATGCCCACATCCCATCCATTTACCTCTGCACTGTCTCTCATCAGTCCACACTTCCCGGTTGTCAGTTCTGCCAACCTTGCCCAATCATCTCTCTCCTGGATGATGATAACAGCCTCCTAAACTGGTCTACCCACACTAGAGGGTGGGGGTGAGAGTGGCTCCAACACACTCTGCAGCCAATGTGATCTCCCTCAAATCTGAGTTCCTTCACATCTGACTTAAAATGCCTCAATGCCTGGCTTCCCACTGCACTGGGGATAAGGTCCAGAAAACCTTAGGGGCAGGCAAGGCCTTCCATAGCCCCATCCCTGCCTACTTCTCCTTCACTGTTTTGGCCATACTGAACTTATTCATGTTCTCTGAATGTGTCATTCTCTCTCTCGCCTCCTAGCTTTGGTACATGTTGTCCCTTCTGCCTGGAACACACTCTTTCTTCCCCTCCATCTGGCTGGTCCCCAGGGCTGGTCCCTCAACCTTGACTAGCAATGTTGGCTGTGTACATATTCTGCTGTCATACCTGAGCAGGCAAGTCCTTTAATTGTGTTCTATAGGGTACTCGTCACATCCATTATGGCTGGCTTTTACTTGTTTAGCTTTTACCTTGTTCCCAAGCCCTTTGATTATGTATGTGTTTACCTCAATGAAGCTTCCATCTACCAAAATAATTCCCCTCCTTTAAGATCTTTTTAAAAATTATCTATAGTTGCATGATTTATCTCATCAAACCAGGTGAAAGAATGATTACATAATTTACTGCCAAAGTCAGATTTTACCTCATTTTCTCAGTCAAGTATTTTTTTTTAATTATCCAGTTTGCTTTCTCATTACTGGTCATTACTGATAATCAAGGAACTGTTATGGTCTAATAAGTCATATCTGTATTGTATCAATGTTGTCAGCCTGAATGCCACATTCTCAAACTGAAGTGAATTTTCTTCAAGATACCATAGTTGTTCTTGCAGAAATATCTACCTTTAGAATCCTTAGCCATCACATCTCTGAGCAGCTTTTTGTTTCATTTTTATGTCTGAATCTCCTTTTTGCTTTCCAATAGATAAACAAGAGTGTCTCCTTTCTAAGTTTAAGAATCTGATTTTCTTTGTGTTGGGAATGCCATTTGGCACAAATTAATTTATATGTTTCTTTTTTTACTCTTAGATTTTAACATTTATAAAGCAAGTTTAACACTATCTTGCCCTGGCTAACAGTTAAATTATTCCTCTTTCAAATTCTTTTTCAATCAAATCCAGTTAATTTATTCTTTTTCTGAGATTATATTTTCATCTCTTTTTAAAAATTCTTTATTTAAATTCAGTGTAGTTAATATATGCTGTATTATTAGTTGCAGGGGTAGAATTTAGTGATTCATCAATTGCATATAACATCCAGTGCTCATTACATCGAGTGCCCTCCTTAATGCCCATCACCCAATTACCCCATCCCCTCATCCACCTCCCTCCAGCAACCTTCAGTTTGCTCCTAGAGTTCAGCATTTCTTATGATTTGCTTCCCTCTCTATTTTCATCTCATTTTATTTTTTCTTTCCTTCCCCTATGTTCATCAGTTTTGTTTCTTAAATTTGACATATGAGTGAAATCATATGGTCTTTTCCTTCATCTCTTTTAGATTGTGCTAAGCAGATTATTTGGTTTCACAAGCTACTAAAACAATGTTCTCATTAATATAAGAACCCTCTTATTTCTAATTAAAGGGTATAATTTCTTTAGTGATTACTCACTTTAAATCTATGATTTCAATTTTCCTTGTTTTCCAAATTTGACATTAATTCCAGTGTTGCCCTTTCCACACAGACTAATACCTGTATCTTGCTCCCAATCAAGGATAACTCTATGTACTTCTCTTATTTAGAAACGCTGGTCTTCCAAGAAGAGTGGGTAGGCCATAATAGATATGTAAGGTGCTTTTTATTTTTTATCATGCCCTTTTAAATGATTAAGTTTTCTGTTTTATAATGTACATAACGGTGAAATATTTTACACTTATGATTTATGAATAGAGAAATATACATACACTGATGTACATGCTAACATTTTTTGCCAATAGAGACCCATAATAAAAAACTTTTGGAACCCACTGACTTACAGTACAAACCAACAGACTTGCACATTCTAAGATACAGAAATATAGAGTGCTCTCAGACACCAAGGTCTAGAAAACGCTGAAATTTCTCTGAGTAAAATGTACAATGCATTCACCAAATGTTCCAGTACAACTTTTGTAAATTCTGGAGTTTTCAGAGCCCAAAACACACCATATCAAATCTTACATGATGAACCGAATACATAATTCAGCAGCACATGATTAGTATTACAACCCTACATTAATTAAATTCCTAATAAAATTGTTTCATTAATTCTGTGGGCCTAATATTAAAACTTGCAATTAAAAATTTTCATTGCTTATAACAAATAATTATTCTAATCTACAGGATAATAAGATCCTGAGCATATTAAAAGTTATTAATAATGAGTTTATTTTGAAAATCAAACTAACAAAGCTAGGTGTACTCAAGCTAATGATTATCAGACATACTCCAATAGAAGGTCTTATCCTATTCGCCTCCAGCTGTAATAAGAGATTTGTTCTAAGGGTTTTTGCTTACTCACCCTTCAAGCAAATCTAGCCATTACTAGTATCACCAGCAGTTATTAAATTCCAAGACCATATTTATCTAAATTTGAATTCTAATTTCTCTAAATTCTAATTCAAAGCGTATATTTCCAATTACAATGACATTCCAAAACATTATATTGAACCATATGAAACTACCATTTATACAGTTTGAAATGATAACACCATATTTGTAAGAAGATAACTTTTATTTAGTCAAAATATGAATCAATAGTATTCATAGATTTTCTTATTGGGAGAGTATAAGTAGTTCAAATCCTCCATTTACTGATTCTTGAATGAAAAATGTTTTCTTAGAAAGAATGCCAAATTATGAAAAATGTGGTGAACCTTTAAGAAAAGTTCCAGTGGGTACAGTGAATGTGAAAAAAATTTTGTAGCCCAATTCAGTTAATTCTCAAAAGGTGGTTTATAACAGATATAGTCAAGAGTTGTCATGCAAAAGTATGGATCCTTGTTATTAATCGATGTAGGTTAAGTTTGAATCATTTTTCTAAAATAATACGCTTTATTGAAGTATAATTTGCATACAATGGAATCAACTATCCTTAAACGTACAGTTTGATAAACGTTGACAAATATATCCAGTCGTGTAAAAATTGCCACAATTAAAATATAACGTATTTCCATAACCCCTAAAGGAATTCATTAGCAGTTACTCACCATTTTCCTCCTACTTCCACCCTCCAGCCCTAGGCAAACACAAATCTACTTTCTATCTCTATAGATTGGACTATTGTGTATATTTCATATAAATGAACCATACAAAAATGTAGCCTTTTGTATCTGGCTTCTTTCACTTACCCTAATCTTGACAAAATTCACCTATGTTTACCATGTACCTCATTCAAGCAAATATTCTACTGTATGTGTATACATACACACTTATTTATCCACTCATCAATTGATGAACATTTGGGTTGTTTCTACTTTTTGGCTGTTGTGAATAATGCTGCTGTGAACATTTGTATATGTGTTTTTATTCTCATTCATCTTGGGCATATAACTTGGAGTGGAATTATTGGGTCATGTGGTAACTCTATGTTGAAAATTTGGGGGAAGTACCAAATTGTTTTTCTACAGTGACTGCACCATTCTACATTCTCACCAGAAATATGTAAGGGTTCAAGTTGCTCTATATCCTCTCCAGCATCTCATATTGGCAGCCCTCTAAGTATAGCCATCCTTGGGGGAATTGTGTGATTTCACTGACTTGACTTTGTATTTTCATCATGATCAATGATGTTGAGCATCTTTTCATTTGTTTAATCTACCTTTTGAATATGTTATTTGGTGAAGTGCCTGGTACATGTATTTTGCCCATATTAACGTTGGGCTGTTTGTTTTCTTACCATAAAATTTTGAGAATTCTTTATGTATTCTGGATTAAGTCCTTTATTAGATATATGGTTTTAAATATTTTCTACCAACATTTGTCTTATCTTTTCATCTTTTAACAGTGTGTCTCACAGAGCAATAATGTTTAATTTTGATAAGACCCACTTCATCAACTCTTTAATGGATTGTGCTTTGGTGTCATGTCTAAGAATGTTTTGTCTAACACAAAGTCACAAAGAATTTCTTTCTGTGTTTTCTTCCAAGAATTTTTGAGTTTATATTTTACATTTAGGTCTATGGTCCATTTTCAGTTGAATTTTTCATATGGTATGAAGAGAAGGTCTAGAGTTTTGTTTTGTTTTTGTATTTTGCATGTGGATATCCCATTGTCCTAGCACCACTTGCTGAAAAAACTCTTTCCCTCATGAAATTACTTCGAAATTTTTGTGGAAATGCAATTCAGTTGACTGTGTAAATGTAAGTCTATTTCTGGATTCTCTATTATTTTTCATTTGTTTATATGTCCATACTTACACCAAAACCACACTATCTGGCTTACTGTAGCTATACAGTTAAATTTTAAAATCAAGTTCAGCTGTACTTAAATAAGATAACTTTCCTTCCTTTAGAACCAGACAGATTCCAAATCAATCACTATTTTTATCCTTAGGCAGCAACATTTTAGGCCTGGGGCCAACCCAATCAGGCATGATAGTATGGGACTAGACCAAATTATCTGTTCATGAAAGGAGAATACATTCTAGCTTCTATTAGACAAAGTCACTAGCAATTTTTCACTGTGTCTTTGTCTCACTAATTCCACAGTATAACAAACTACTTATCACATTGTAGCTGTTGAGTACATTAGTAAATAAATAAATGAAATAATGAATGAATTTTAGCAATTTTTCTCTATTACTTTTTCTCTTATTCCCATGGCAACACTGAGCCTGAGATGATGTATTTTTCTTTCTTTGCTCTTCCTTGCCATTTCCAGACTATGTCTCTCCTCACCTTTTACACATTCCAGTTCTTTTGAAACCTAAGCTGTTAGACCAAACCACTCATTATCTTCTTTGTTACAGTCATCTAAAATCCTGCATGTTGTTATCTCTCCCTCACTGAAGGCTTTACCATCTAGTTCATTGTCTTCATTTCTCTCCCCTACAAACCTTGTTTTTCTTGGTGGGTTCAATCCCATATTAACAATTCATCAACATTTCTCATCTCCATGGATCTTATCCTCCACCTTTCAGCTAACTACTCCCATTCATCATTCTCTGGACCTTATCACCACCAATAATGGCACCATCTCTAAAATACTGATTTCAAGCATCCCACTCTTCAATGATCGCTTCAGTCATTCCAGGTCACTTGCTCTAGTATCCTTACTTCAAAAATTCTTCAGTTCCCCCGGAATCTTCAGACCATTGGCCCTACCATGTTTCATTGTTCATCACCCTCTTTCTATTCTTACTTCACCAGCTCATAACTATGTTTTAATTTCATTTGCTTACACCCTTAATTCCCTTGCAACTAGTTAAACCCATTCACCTCCAACTCTTCTTCTGCTCCTGACCAGCTAAAATAAATCATCTCTGCCAACTCTTGGCCCTTTAAATTTTGACAAGTGGGCACTGAACATTGCCTGGCAATCTTACTACATTTCCCTAATAATCTTTCTAATCTCTAAGGCACCATATACCATCTTCTTGCTCTTCAAGTCTCCAACACCAAGTGCGAAGTTTTTAACATACATTTGTATGTATTTCCACATCAGATTTTATTATTATTCTTGGGAGATATTGTAACTGACAAGAGAAAACTGCTATTCAGACAAGTTCCTGCATTTTCTTTCTGCAGTTTCACTGTTGCACTTCTCTTGTGGTTTCTCTACTAGTCTATAAATTCTAGTTCATGTCAAAATATGATAAATGAGGGAGTCCTCTTCCCAATCTTTCAGACCACTAGCTCTCACCAAAAAATATTGGATAAAATATTTTAAAACTCTTCTTAAAAGCATCAAAGAGTTGACAAGATTTTAAGACATTGCCAGGCCAAAATCTATATGAAAGCAAAAACTCAACTGTTGGGATGCTTGGGTGGCTCAGTCAGGCTCAGTCAGTTAAGTGGCTGCCTCCTGCTCAGGTCATGATCCCAAGGTCCTGGGATGAGTCCTGCATAGGACTCCTTGCTCAACAGGGAGCCCGTTTTTCCCTCTGACTGCTCTGCCTGCTCTGCCTGCTATTCTCCCCTGCTTGTGCTCTCTCTCTCTGACAAATAAATAAAATATTTTAATTTTAAAAAACTCAATTGTTAAGCAAAGCACCAAAACTCTTTTTACTCTAAGGGCATTTACCAAGCTACTAAACTTGAGCTAAAATTTCATGAGCTAGTGAGATTTGTGAAATAGAAAACAAAGTCCAGAATCTGCTTATGATGATCAACCTAATAAGCTAAAAGGCGACATCCCCTGATAAAGCTGTTAATGCTGAAAGTATACAGGTGATCTTCTCCAGTACACAGTAAGTTTCTTTGGCACTGAGCAAATAAGAGGCTGTTATGATGTTACAGACTCCTGTGGTACTCTCATGTAATTTGCAAACAAAATTTCTAATACCTAGAAATCAAAAAACTTCATATTACTATCAGCAAAGAAGACTTTGAAGCAAATAGCAAAGAAAAACAACAACAAACAAACAAAAAATTACCAGGGATAAAAGGAAACATTTATAGGAATAGTAGTTCAATTCATCAGGTCTCAATAACAATTTAAGTTTGTTTGCACCTGATAACATAGCCATGGAAAGTATAAGCAAAACATGAGAGAAGTACTTGAAAAATAGAAAAAACTATAATAATAGTGAAAGATTTTAATATACTTCTTAGTAATTGATAATACAAGACCAAAAATGAAATCAATAAAGACATAGAGGACTTGAACATCACTTTAATTTATGGGTTTATTTTTTTTCCTTGTTACCTGTTCTGCATGAAATATTTACTCTGAGATTGAGAATAGGGAGTTAATAATAGATATATTGATTTATATATTGATAGAGGTCAACAAAACCACATTCATCCAGTGACATATTTTGAGTGTTTTTTGGGTACTTTGTTTCTTCTAAATTGTTAATTTTTATTTTTAGTATAAATTCTTAGATCATTGACTAATTTATTCAGCATTTATTAATGAGTACCTATTATGTGTCAGGCACTGTTGTAGATATTGAAGAAGTACAGGGAACAAAACAAAAACCTGTGACCTCATGAGGCTTATATTGTAGTGGGGGAAGGCAAACATTAAATAGTAAATATAATAAATAAGTACACTATAGAATATGTGAGAAAGTGATAAGAACTATGGAATGCAAATGAAATGTTTTAAAAGCGATTGGAAAGTCAGGAGAGGGATTGCAAATTTAAAAGAATGAAGTAAATAGACCTCATTGAGAAGGTGACATTTAGGCAAAGATTTGGAGGAGAGGGGTTGAGCCATGCAGATATCTGGGTAAGAAAATATTTCAGGTGAAAGCAAAAACAGGTCAAAAACTCTGAAGTGTGTAGGAGAAATTGGCTTTGTTACACCCAGATCTCTTTTTTTCATTTTAATTTTTTTACATGTTATGTTAGTCAACATTTACAACAACATGGAAGGGACTGGAGGAGATTATACTGAGTGAAATAAGTCAAGCAGAGAAAGTCAATTATCATACGGTTTTGCTTATTTGTGGAACATAAAGAATAGCATGGAGGACAACAGGAGAAGGAAGGGAAAAATGAAGCCGGGTGGAGGGCGGGGCACCGAAGGGGAGGCGAACCATGAGAAACTATGGACTCCCAGATCTCCTTTTATCCCTTCTGCTGTTTTTCTGCATCTATCCCCAGCTTCTGTGCAATTTGCCTCTAATGGCTGACATCTGTGACTTTTCTGCTCTTGGGTCATGAAGTTGCTTTACTTATGCAAAAAGCAGGAAATCCTGGGAATTTATGTTTCCCTAGGTGGCCTGATAGGCATGACTGACTTAGACATAGCAAAGCCCAGCTAGCTCTCTTGCCTGGAGGCATGGCAAACCGAGGCACAAGTTACACTTTAGAGCTCCCTTCAGGATCAAGCTGAAGCTTGCTTCCACTTTGTCTGAATTCCACCCTTGCTTGAATTCTTCCCCTTTCCTGTCCTGCCTCAACTATTCCCTTACTAGTTCGCTTCCCTTGGAGATTTTCAAATCACTTGCACATGAATTCTTATCTCAGGTCTGCTTCTGGGAAACATGAGCTGAGACCGGTACTAAGTTGTGAAGTTATTTGTGAAACTCAGGGCTTTGTCACTTTTAGGTTAATGATCTTGGATAATATGCATAGTTAACTGCCTTAAACCATACAGAAAAAAAGACCAACACACATATACATGTAGAGAATAAATTAGAGAAAGGTATAAGAATGATATTGCTAAACATGATTTTCTGTATATTGTGAATATATGACTTGAAAAGTATTTAATTATCTATCCATTACAGAAAAACTAGAAAATAAAGTTAAGGAAACTGGAAAGCATAATAACATCCATAATCTCATTACCTGGAGATAGCCAATATTAACATTTTGGTGTTTAACCTTCCAGAACTATTTTGTTTATATGTACATGTGTAGCTGGTATGAATCTTACTTCATAAACTTTTGTGTGTAAGAAATGCATTGGGAGCACCTGGGTGGCTCAGTCGTTAAGCATCTGCCTTTGGCTCAGGTCATGATCCCAGGGTCCTGGGATGGAGCCCTGCTTCAGACTCCCTGCTGGGTGGGAAGCCTGCTTCTCCCTGTCCTACGCTCCCTGCTTCTGTTCCCTCTCTCACTGTGTCTCTCCCTGTCAAGCAAATAAATACAATCTTTAGAAAAAAAAGAAATGCCATTTGTTATTTTTAAAATGTCAAATTAATCTGACTTCAAGATTCCATCCCATTTGACCAGTGGAAACTGCAATCACAGTTGATTATTTTTTGTTGTTGTTGGGTGGAGTTTTCTCTCCCCAAGGTTTCTTCAGAAAATTGGGTGCTATGGTTGTTGCTGATATGTTCATCGTTTAAGCCTGAATTCTTTCTAGAGAGCAGGGAACCATACTGTCTCTGCCACGACTGGTCCCAAAAGAGGCTAGAAGTTTTGGTCTAGGGTCCAACCCTCTTAACTGTTATCAGTGGACATGTTCTTTCTGAACTCCTGCAATCCATCTCTTTGGGAAAGTACTTGGGAGTGGAGTTGCCACTGGACAAAAGATCTGTCGTCTTCGAGCTCTCTTCCCAGTCTTGGAAAACTGACTGCTTGTATTCTCTCAATCACCTCTCCCTAATCACCCCACCCCACAACAGCACAATCCTCCTTAGGAACACAGACTTTCAGAAAACAAAAGCCAGGAAGGGAGGTTGTTGGCAGACATCTGTTTTCAGCCTTATAGCATCAGCTTCCCCACGGGTAAAAGAGTACAATGGACCTGATTCTCTTTTTGGAATTGGGGGTGGGAGTTGAAAGAGAAGAAAAATACAGTGAGCCAAACACAAAATAATGAATTGATATCTCGATACATTCTCCTGCCACACACACTTTTCTTTTTTTAACTTAAAAAAAAATGTTGTTAGGATGCCTGGGTGGCTCAGTAAGTTAAGCGGCTGCCTTTGGTTCAAGTCATGATTCCAGGGTCCTGAAATCTAGTCACACATCAGGCTCCTTGTTCAGCAGGGAGCTGCTTCTCCCTCTGTCTGCTGCTCCCCCTGCTTGTTCTATCTCTCTCTCTCTCTCTCTCCCCCTATCTCTCTGACAAATAAATAAACTCTTAAAAATTTTTTAATGTTAGGGGCACCTGGGTGGCTCAGTGGATTAAGCCACTGCCTTCGGCTCAGGTCATGATCTCAGGGTCCTGGGATCGAGCCCCACGTCAGGCTCTCTGCTCCGCAGGGAGCCTGCTTCCTCCTCTCTCTCTGCCTGCCTCTCTGCCTAGTTGTGATTTCTCTCTGTTAAATAAATAAAATATTAAAAAAAATTTTTAATGTTATTATTTTTAATAGCTTTATGAAGATAAAATTAACATACCATGTAATTCATCCACTTAAAGCATATAATTCAATGCTTTTAGAATATTCACATTCCCTTTTATTCTCCTCAATTAATTTTTAAATCAATTTACCAACTTCTAAAAAAAATTTACCAACTTCTATAGTCCCTCCTTCAGAGACTTTGGTTAATAATGAATGAATTCTGCATATCAAATCTTTTCAACCAGCAGGAGCATGGTATAATATTTCATTGATTCTTATCTCCTTTTATTTCTTTCATAGTTTTTAAATAATGTCCTTCAAGTAAATAAAGCTTTTTTTTCAACTTTGACTTTCAATAGTACATTTTCTTTTCTTTCCTTTTTTAAATTTTTAGTTGTTATATAGTTGACATATTATACTTAGTTTCAGGTGTACGATATAGTGACTCAGCAATTATATGCATTACAAAATGCTCAACCTGACAAGTATATTACAGTATTATTGACTATATTCCCTATGCTATACTTTTCATCCCTGTGACTTACTTATTTTAAAAACTGGAGTTTTTTACTTCTTACTCCACTTCACCCATTTCACCCAACTCCTTAGCTCCATTCCTTTCAGCACCCACTGCTTTGTTCTCTATATGTATGTGTTTGTTTCTCTCTTTGTTGCTTTGGTTGGTTGGATGTTTTTTTCTTTTCCACATATGGCATTTGTCTTTCTCTGTATGGCTTGTTTCACTTAGCATAATAGTTTCTAGGTCCACCTACCTTGTCACAAATGGTAAGATTTCATTCTTTTTTATGGCTGAGTAATATTTCGCATCTGAATTTTATATCTCTATCTATAGATATAGAGATCACATTATGTTTTTCCATCCCTCCATCAATGGACACTCAAGTTGCTTCCAAATCTTAGTTATTATAAATAATGTTGCAATAAACATAGGAGTGCATGTATCTTTCTAGGTTAGTGTTTTCATTTTCTCTGGGTAAATACCCAGAAGTGGAATTACTGGATCATATGGTACTTCTATTTTTAGTTTTTTTTTAAAGACTTTATTTATTTATTTCAGAGAGAGAGAGAGCACAGAGGGAGAGTGAGAGGGAGAAGCAGACTCCCCACTGAGCAGACAGCCTGACAACATGGGGTTTGATCCCAGGACCCCAAGACCGTAATATGAGACAAAGACAGACGCTCAACTGACTGAACCACCCAGGTCCCTCTATTTTTAGTTTTTTTAAGGAGGCTCCATACTGTTTTCCAAAGTGAATGCACCAATCAATATATATCCCCACCAACAGTGCACAAGTTTTCCCTTTTCTTTACATCCTTGGCCATACTTGTTATTTCTTGTCTTTTTGAAATAAGCCCTTCTGACCAGTGTGAGGTGATATCGCATTGTGGTTTTGATTTGCATTTCCCCTGATGATAAATGTTGTTGAACATCTTTTCATGTATCTGTTCTGCCACACATATTTTTTTTACCAAACTGAGAACACATTGAAAATATAGTATTTTTGCTTGATTTCTAAAAACAATATGCCACATCAACAATATGCTTGAAAATATTATTGTCAGCAATACCCCATTGTTTGTAATAACCCAATCTACACTTGTTGGTCTTTAAGGTTGTATTCAGTCTTTTTGTCCTTATAAATTCTGCTGCAGTAAGCAACCTTGTAACATCTTTTCTTTCTTTCATTTTTAAAAGATTTTATTTTTATTTATTTGAGAGAGAGAAAAAGTGAGAGAGAGCATGAGAAGGGAGAAGTTCAGAGGGAGAAGCAGACTCTCCGTGCAGCTGGCAGCCTGATGTGGGACTGGAGCCTGATGTGGGAATTGATCTTGGGACCCTGGGATCATGACCCGAGCCAAAGGCAGTGGCTCAACCAAATGAGCCACCCAGGCGCCCTTGTAACATCTTTTCATATTTACATAATCTAATTTTTTCATATTGGCAATAGGTTTACTATTTTTGCTCAGAAATTATTTCAACTAATATAAATTTTTCAAATATAGAAGTATAAAGTGAAATATCCCCAAAATCCCTACAGCCAGATATAGTTTGATGTATAATTTTCAAGACTTTTTCTGTGCTTATTTAGCATTACTAATATTTAAATTTTTAATTGAAAGAAAATTACAGTGTATCATTCATAGCTTTGTAATCCTCCTTTTGTCACATAATTTAATATTGTAGGCACCTTTCATGTGTATAAATATATAGGTTAAAACTGTCATTTTACATGGTTTCATAACATTCCGATGTATGAATATACCATAATATTTCTAACCACTACCTAAAGTTATTTAGATTTTTTTCTATTTTTCCCTACTACGAGAAACTTCAATAAGCATCCCGTACATACACTGAGGTGCACACTTAATTGTTTCCTAGCAAAAGAACTGCTATATCAATGTGTAAGTACATTTATCATTTTGATACATGATATCAAATTACCTTCAGAAAAGCTGTATGCATTGACACTCAAATCAACAGAAATTAAGAGAAACTATTTTTCATACTTTTATCAACATGGAGTATTATCATTCTTTTCATCTTAGTTAATCCATATGCAAAAAATATTATTTTGTTAGTTGATTATTAGAGAACCTGAGCATCTTTTCCTGTGTTTATTTGCTATTTGTATTTCCACTTCTTTGAATTTCCCATGGAATATTATTTTCTTTTTCTTTTTGTAAGTTTTTTTTAATACTAAAGATATTAACTCTGATATTTTTGTCACACATATTTTCCCTGTTGGGTTTTTGGGGTTTTATCCTTTTACTTTGCCTATCAGCTAGAAAGCTGATATCACATTGTATTAATATGTATTTATGTTTACTGGTAAATTTGAGCATATTTTCATTGACATGTTTAGTACAATGTTTTTAATTGAAGTATTATAAGTCACATATGAATTTGTTTTAAAATGTATGCCATCAAAAATGAATATCTTTTCAATCAAATAAAACATGTAAAAAACTGTTTCAAGCAGTAATAAAATCTGGTTAGAGGTAATATGTTTGTACAAAATAAAAGGATAAATCTTAAAATTTTCATATACTTAACTAATAAGATCTTTATTTTTGTAATTCTAGGGTTTTTTTCCCCCTTTCTGGAATAAATGTCTTTTCATTGCATAGGTTATAAAACACCATACAACGCAGAACAGCATAAAAGAAATTTAGCAAATTCCTAGTATTATAACAAATATTTTGGAACACTTTCATAATAAAAATCAAGTGTCTCCCTGAGTTACCTGATCTTATCCTCTGGAGTTGACAAGTTGCTTTTTATACTTTTTCCATGCATGAATTTTGTTCTATAAGTTTTTTAAATTGGATTACATTACACACATTCAACCTCAAAATATGACAGGTGAAGGAAGGGAGAATTTTCCTTGAAAGCAAGTGTACAGGGAAGTTCAGGGGTTCCTGCTTATTCTATTTCAGAGCTGTTAGACAACCTAGTTAGGGTAGGAAGAAGCTATCTTTGTGGTAATATTATATTCTTAGATTTGGTTCCATGAACCACCTCTCTTACCTAGTCTTACATTTCTAGTTTAGGATCCATTGCTCCTCCCACCGGCCCCCAGTGGCTTTTTTGTGGTATGGACTTGGATCTCACTCTTCAGAAGCTCAGAGGAAAAACTCTAATGTAAAACAAAGGGGTAAGGTAAGGGACCAGGAAAACACAAGAATGGTGTGGATGGTGACTTCATGCCCTTATCCTAAATTCCATGTATGGGGTACATGACTCAGTTGAACAAGTTATAATTATCTTATTCCCTTCCCCCAGCCCCACCAGGGCACTCATTCCACCACATAGAAATGACATTGATTCATGGTCAAAATAGAAATACACATGTATTTTTCTTCTTCTCTCCACATGTTCCCCAGATCATGTTGTCCCTCAAATATATTCATACCTGTAGGTCACAGTCTCCTGCCTCCTCCACTGCCAGTAGGGTAAGGCTCTGCCAGACTCTTAACTCTCCACAGATCCACCCTCAAAAATTATGAGTCCCCCTTCCTTTTCCCTTCCAATGTACCGCTCAGCTTCTGTTTTCCCAGGCCCACTGAGTCTGGAAGGAAAAGGGGCCAAGGCCCCAAGTCAGAAAGTGACTACACTATCCCCACTGGACCATGGGGAGGCACTGGATGCCTTCTGAGGAGCATTTTTTCTGAGCCCAGTGGATCAATCCAAAAGAGCTGGGAGGTGGCAGAATCCACCTTTGGGAGAAGGCTGTTTCTGGGCAAGAACTGGAAATCACAGGTTCTGTTCAGTCCAGAAGTTTTAGACGTGGAAAGAGTCATAGAGTAAGGTGGTTCATGGGGTAGATAGTTTTTCTAAAAGAATTAATTTAAGGACTTTAAGATTCTAAAGGAATTCATTTAAGGCCTCCTGGCAAAATGAAGGGAATTGCCTCCATTGAGGGCTGGGCAAAGGGCTTCTGAGAAATTACGCCTGTTCCCTGTGAATGTTGGGGAAAAGGATAGAAAGACAGTCCTTGGAACAGAGACATGAAAAAAAATGTTCCACATTACTTGTCATCAGGAAAATACCAATCAAAACCACAATGAGATACCACCTCACACCAATCAGAATGACTAAAATTAACAAGACCAGAAACAACAAATGTTGGCAAGGATGTGGACCTCTTACACTGTTTTGGGAATACAAGCTGGTACAGCCACTCTGGAAAACAGTATGGAGCTTCCTCAAGAAGTTAATAATAGAGCTACCCTACAACCCAGTGATTATACTACTAGGTAATTACCCAAAGGATACGAACATGATTCGAGGAGGCACCTGTACCTCACTCAATGTTTATACAATGTTCATGATAGCCAAACTGTGTAAAGAGTCCAGACATGTCCATGTTCATGGACAGATGAGTGGATAAAGAAGATGTGGTGTATATATATATACATATATACAATGGAATATTACTCAGTCATCAGAAAGGATGGACACCCACCATTCACATCAACATTGATGGAACTGGAGGGTATTATGTTAAGTGAAATAAGTCAATTAGAGAAAGACAATTATATGGTTTCAGTCATAGGTGGAATATAAGAAATAACACAGAGGATCACAGGGGAAGGGAGGGAAAGAGAGTGGGAAGAAATCAGAGAGGGAGACAAACCATGAGCAACTCATGACTCTGGGAAACAAATTGAGGGTTATGGAAAGGGAGGTGGGTGAGGGGATGAAGTAACGGGGTGATGGGCATTAAGGAGGGCACATGATATGATGAACACTAGGAGTCATACACAACTAATGAATCATTGGACACTACACCAAAAACTAATGATGTACTATATGTTGGCTAATTGAATTTATTTTAAAAAAAGAGAGAAGAGGGCCCTTGGATGAAGTCTCTCCTCAAGGGCCCTGAGGCAAGGGGAACCTATGTTCAGCATAATCCACCCAAAGCAAGAGTAAGGCTCTGTGGTAAAGCCCAGAAGGAGATAACCGCATGTGGTAAGGCAGTGGTTGGACACTTCTGGTGAAAGCTGCAGCACTCCTGATGTGCTGGCAGAAAAGAATCACAACTCACTCTTCAGTACAAAATGAGGAACACTAAATAAGTCAGCCAGTGAACAAGGTTGTTGTCAAATTAGCAGTAGCTCCTCCACCCAAGGCTGAACTGAAAAGCTCTGAGTCAGAGGAGCAGGTCTGAGTGCTAGGGTAATAAGGGAGGTTTCAGGGTGAACACAACAGGCAGGTAATAATGAAGCCACCCCGTTGCCAGGCCAACAGACACTGAACTCCTCTGGTCACACACCCTTTAAACCTCTGGCCCAAATCACCCATCACTGTGAATTTAGACTGAGTGAAGAGGGGACAACAACCTGAAGGGTTTGTGGCTGTGGGAAGACTCCTCTTCTAACACAAAATGATGAACTCCCTGATGCTGGCGAAGTAAAGAGAGCATCTTCTTTGAGTGAACTACCCATCCATCACAATGGGCGGTTGGTCAGATATGATTCCCTATCACTGTTTCATGTTGCAGCTGATTCTTTCTCTTCTGCTCCTCATCACCTTAGCGTCACGCATGGCCTTTCATGTTTGGAAACAACTTTGGACAACTTAACTCCAGGAGAGGCAGCCTCTTTAAGATGAAAGATTCTAACTCAGTTGTCATCTGAGAAGAACAAAGAACACGCGAAGGGGAGAAGATTATGTAGTTCCTTAACATCACCTTTTGGTACTGAATAGCTGGCTCTGGTTTTGCTCACAAAACCATGGATGATCTCACCATCTGACATAAGAGCAGAAAACATAAAGAAACAGCAGATTTATTTGTCTCTGCCTCTGCGTATTTTTTCATTATCTACTTAAAAGTTTCTCATTTTGTACAGGTGTCGTAAGTAACTTTTACTGTAAATACTCTTTACTGTGTGACAGGGATTGTGTTAAGTGCTCTTCTTCTATCATCTAATCTTCACCACAAGCCTATGAGGTAGGTACCACTTTTATGCCTGCTTTACCCAAGAGGAAATGGAGCCTGGAGGGTTTGTCCACAGCACAGCTATGGACACAGCAAGGATGGGACTCATACCCAGACCATATGACCCCCAGACACACACTCCCAATCCTTAGGACATTCCCTGGTGGTCAGAGTGTGTGACAGTCTTCTGTAACCCTTGGGTGTACAAACTGGGGACATGGAATGATTTCTCTGGCTCCCTCAACTTTCCCTTAGCTTAACATGAACTCCTTTGGGGCTGTAGCCTGGTGCAGACTCAACACAACCAAGCCTTTTAGCATTTCATAAGTAGTCTCATGACACTTGTATAGAGCAGAGGAATCCTTTACACATCAGCAAATAATGTTTTATTTTATTCATTTTATTTTTTAAGATGTTCTCTGTAACATATTCATTTGCAAATTCATGTGGGAGTTATTTAAAAGATAACAAAATATAAGTTCCTTGAGATTTTCTGCATAGGCACTCATGTCATCTGCAAAAAGGTAGTTTTCTTTCTGATCAGCATGCTTTTATTTCCTTTTCTTGCCTTATCACAATGGCTCCAGCACTATGTCGAAAAAGATCAGAAACAGTGTAAAACCTTGCCTTGCTCCTGATTGTAGGACGATAAGCAGTCTGTCTCTCACCATTGAGTACAATGTTAGTTGTAATCTTTTGCAAGTGTTCTGTATCAAGCTGAAGAACTTCCCCTTCTACTCTTGTTGAGAGTTTTTTCATGAATGGGTATTGGATTTTGCCAGATTTTTCTTACCTCTGTCAATGATACAATAACATTTTTCTCCTTTAGACTCTCCACACAGTAGATTACACTGTTTGAGGATTTTTACTGTCATTATCTCCCTAAAAGTTTTTCATTTTGTACAGGCTTTGTACAGGTTTTTTTTTTTTTAAGATTTTATTTATTTATTTGACAGAGAGAGATACAAGTAGGCAGAGAGGCAGGCAGAGAGAGTGAGAGGGAAGCAGGCTCCCTGCCAAGCAGAGAGCCCGATGCGGGACTCGATCCCAGGACCCTGAGATCATGACCTGAGCCGAAGGCAGCGGCTTAAACCACTGAGCCACCCAGGCGCCCTGTACAGGTTTTTGAACCAGGCTTGCATCCCTAGAATAAACCACACTTGATCCTGGTATATAATTCTTTTTGTATGTTGCTGTATAATTCTTTTTATATATTGCTGAATTCTACTCACTAATATTTTGTTAAAGGTTTTCATCCTTCTATTCATAAGGGATATTGGTTTGGTTTGTAGTTTCTTGGTTTTTTCCTTTTTCTTTCTTTCTTTCTTTTCCCTTTATTTTTTTTTCCTTTTTTTGGGGGGGGGTACTGTTTCTGTATTGGTCTTGTACCAGAGTAATATTAGCTTCATAAAATGAAAGCTTCTATTTTCTGGAATTGGTATTAATTCTTCTTTAAAATTTTGGCAGAATTCTCTTACAGGGGCTTCTGGACAAATTAGTGTGATTCAGCCCAGTTTTGTTTTTAATTATTTATGTTTGTCTCTGTCACTGAGGTTTCTTCTTCCATTTTTTTTTTCATTCTTAAAATGGGTGTTTCATTGTAATTTTACATCCACCCCAAAACTTAAGGTGTTTCATTTAGTGGGACTGTTAATCTGGCACCTTCCTCTTCAGAACTGTTGGGGAGCTATATCTATAACCCCGTGTCCTTTGAGAGGAGTCACAGGGACAGGTAAAGCTGAGAGTTTCTCTGGGATGCTCTATGGGCTCAATTCTTCTCCCGGTCCACTCTCTTATGGCTGCCTGGAGAGCGATGGATTTTGGACTCCTTTTCTCAGGCTGGCTTACACAATAAAACAGACACTACAGTAAAGGTAAATCAATCTTCAACTTAGAAGCACAAGACTGGGGAGTAAGGGTGGTGCAGGGAACCAAACTCAGGAATATAAAGTTGCCATGGGACAACTTCCTCCTGGCCTTACCAAGTACCAAGCTAAATTCAGAATGTAAAACATACTGTTTGGTTGGACATTGGTATCATAGTTGAGAAAAGTCAGGGGAAGATCCAAGAGAAATGTAATTTATACTGGCAATCTCTATAATGTTTTTTAAAAATTCTCCCTTTAAAAACATTGTCAATTTTTCCTTTGTTATTGTTTCATTTATTTTTTTTCCCATTTTATTTATTTTTTTCAGCGTAACAGTATTCATTGTTTTTGCACAACACCCAGTGCTCCATGCAAAACGTGCCCTCCCCATCACCCACCACCTGTTCCCCCAACTTCCCACCCCTGACCCTTCAAAACCCTCAGGTTGTTTTTCAGAGTCCATAGTCTCTTATGGTTCGCCTCCCCTCCCCAATGTCCATAGCCCCCTCCCCTCTCCCAATCCCAACCCCAACTCCCCCCAGCACCTTTGTTATTGTTTCAAATTCAAAAGTATTCATTGTGGGGAAGCCTGAGTGGCTCAGCGGGTTAAGCTGCTGCCTTCGGGTCAGGTCGTGATCCTAGGGTCCTGGGATCGAGTCCCGCATCAGGCTCCTTGCTCAGTTGGGAGCCTGCTTTTCTCTGCCTCTGCCTGCCATTCTGCCATCTGTCTCTCTGACAAATAAATAAGAAAAAAAAAGTATTCATTGTGGTAAGAATTCAACAGTGTGAAAACATAGAATATAAAAAGTGAATTTCTTCCCTCCTCCTTTTTCTGCCCATTCTCTTCTTTTTTCCAGCCTCTCTCTTCCTACTTCATGCTGAGCTTGCCCACATTCCCATTCCCTTGCTCTTCTTCCCCATCTCTTTCCATAAGAGCTCTAAACAATTTTCAAAGTAAGCCCAGGCTTTCAAAAAAGTAAGCTCTATTAACATGTACTCATAGCATCTGGCTGAGCCACACCATTTTCACACTAACTTAACCACATAAAACTATTCTGGCAAACTTTCTAACATCTTAGATGAAAAATATATTCTTAGCACTTGTTGAGTTGTAATTTGAAGTGGAATGCTATTATGTAGAAAACTGCTAATAAGATGGTTTTGGCAGTAAACTTTGAGGAAGAAAACTTCTAACTTTACTGCTTCCCCCATTAGCTGGAATTTAAAGCAAGATAATCTGAATGGTCAATCATCTACACAAGGAATTCCTTTGTTCCTTTACTTCTCAGTTAAAGGAGTTAGAATATTTCTGTTAAACAAACATGCCTCAGGCTTCGGAGTCAGTTATAGCTCTCCTGTTACTCAAGTACAGAAGTAGCAAAGGTGAAGTGTTCAGCTTATGGATTCATGAGCCATACTTTCTGCCTGTCTGCCTGCCTATTTGTCTACTTGCTTACCTTTCAAATTCCAGAACTACCATTTACTAGCTGGTGTAATTTTGGGTAAGGCAGCTAACTTCAGTGTTCATCAACTTGTTCTTCACTGAAATAGTGACGATTGTGGCATATGTATCTCAGGGGTTTGTTGTGAGGGTTACATGCATTAATATATGGAAAACACTTTAAACAGGGCCTGTCACACAGTAAGTGCCATACAAGTATCAGCTATTGTAGTGACTAAATAGAAGATATCTTAGGGCTCCTGGGTGGCTCAGTGGGTTAAGCCTCTGCCTTCGGCTCAGGTCACGATCTCAGGATCCTGGGATTGAGCCACCCATCGGGCTCCCTGCTCAGTGGTGAGCCTCCTTCTCCTTCTACCTCTGCCTGATGCTCTGCCTACTTGTGCTCTCTGTCAAATAAATAAATAAATTTTTTAAAAATATAAATAAATAAATAAATAAATAAAAATTTTTTTAAAAAGAAGATACCTGGTATCTTATATTTGGCAGAAAGACCAGAGAGTCTTTTAGATGGTCATGGCTTATATGGAATATACAAGTATAAGATAGACATTCACTAGGCAAAAGGATCAGACTGTCATCCCCACACAGCCACGGAAAGGGTCAAAGTTGTAGCAATTATTTATTTATTTGGTGTCTCCTGATAATCGTGCATTCATTCTTCCCATTCTCAGTCCACTTGATGATTTGCAAGGGTGTAGTGAAGACAGAATTCCTGGCAATGGAACTGATGAAATAGGCCTAACAATATTTATGATACTTCCTCTGAGGCAACTTGGATTGGGAGTGGACCTCACTTCTGCAGCATGGAAGCATGCTATACTGACAGCAAAAAGAATTGACCTGCCAGTAGTCTCTCTCAATTTATATTATCTCAAGGCCTTAGAAGCCACAGCTATTCATTAGGGAAGAATACTTCAATCCATCCCCCACTTGAATCTCAACACCTTCTCCCTAGTTATATTCCGCCATTAAACTATCATGCCTGCCTATTCTCTTAGATTGACAGGTACTTCCTATCTTGCTTTAACCTTTACTCAGTCTGGACTCATTCATTGTGGCCCTTTCAATAGTACCTTTAATTCCCTGAGCTTATTGCCATTTTAATTCACATATGTCTGTCACTCCCCAGATCAATTTTCTCTGTTGCTGTTCCATGGGGCTCCCAAACTCTACCACCACAGTTACTGCCACGGGAGAAAATCCTGATGACAGGGTGCTTGGGGGCTTCATTTACACATTCAATATTCAGCTGGGCTCTGTCCCATTCTATAACCATTTTCCTTTGTTCTAATAATTTCTATGTACTGTAGTCTCTGGAAGAACAAAGCACTTGGGATTTCACAAATGAAAACCCCTCCCTATTATAATGGCATTGTAATGATTTGCATAACTTGATCCAAGCGGTATGCTGCTGAATTAGATGCCTTCTCACTGATGTTAACACATGCATAATTTTGCATCCATTCTTCTACCTTTGCTGTGTGTAAAATAATATTTTTGAAATATTGACCTGTATTCTTATAGCTTTTCTGGGTATTTCAGTCTTGGGCTTTCCTGCCATTCATGTAGATATCCGTACTTTAGTGAACGTTTGTAGCAGGGTTTCCTGGTTTTTGTGTTTCCATAAAAACCTGATCCCATTATTCTGGGAGGCTCTGAGGCAAACAACAAGAATAATAAGGAGAAGGATTGTCCAAGATTAGAGAGAAACCCTCCCCCAGCCCAGTGGAGAGGAGAGAAGGAAAGGAAGTAGTAAGTGCAGAGATTCCAGAAAGGAAATGAATGCAGGTTGTGTCGAGGTGGATGGGGCCCTAGACAATCCTACAGAGTTCCTGTACTTTGGCATGGAAAAGAAGCATCGGACAGAAGTTTTAGAGTTGAAGGGGCAATCAAACAGGAATGAAAGGACTTTCAGTAGCAATCTCCAAAGGACCAATGACCCAAATCTGTGGGACCTATGACTCAAGGACCAGATTTCCATCCACTTCCAACCAAGATTTTTGCTCCTTTTAGAACTGAAATTTAAACACAACCTTGATAGAAGGAAAGAACCCAAACTCTAGGATTAAATTTTTGTCACTCCATGGGGGCGCCTGGGTGGCTCAGTGGGTTAAGCCGCTGCCTTTGGCTCAGGTCATGATCTCAGGGTCCTGGGATCGAGTCCTGCATCGGGCTCTCTGCTCGGCGGCGAGCCTGCTTCCCTCTCTCTCTCTCTGCCTGCCTCTCTGTCTACTTGTGATCTCTCTCTGTCAAATAAATAAATAAAATCTTAAAAAAAATTTTGTCACTCCAGAAAAGTCATAGGCTCAAAATAGAAACTAAGTTGAATAAGTAGAAAGGTTTTTATTTATTGCTCATTAAATTGCATTCTTAAAAGGAAAAGTAACTGCCCAATTGAGCATGTAAATGGCTTGCACACTCAAGTTTGTGAACACTGCTTCTTTGTAGAGCTCTCTCTCCTCTCTTACTAACATTTTAAATACAATATAGACAGCCATATAAAACAGTGGTTTTCAAACTGTGTTCCATAGAGCTCTAAGTTCCAAGCAAGTTTCTTATAAACCTTGGAAGAGATTGATAGTATATAGCAAGTTAGCAGGAGTTTGGGCATCTCCCAGCACAACTTTCTTAAGAGTACTTTCCCTTTTATCTGTTTATTATGAAGATTATTATAATACTCCCTTTAAGTAGAAGATTCAGCAGTTCAGAAAATTTGAGATTTTATTTTTTTATTTGAGAGAGAGAGAGCACAAGCAGGGGGAAGAGCAGAGGGATAGGAACAATCAGACTCTGCAATGAGCGTGGAGCCTGACATGGGGTTCCATCCCAGGATCCTGAGATCATGACCTGAGCCAAAATCAAGAGTTGGATGCTCAGCTGACTGAGCCACCCAAGTGACCTTAGCAGCTCAGAAAATTCGAAAGTCATTTATGTAAAGTATAAAATAATTTATAACTATAATCTGAGAAATACCTAAACAAGCATAACACTGATTTCCATTTTTGTGTTGATTTGTTTTGTTTTGCCTGTATAATTTTGGAACAAGTTCTGAAAGCAATTTTTAATGTATTTTAAAGAACGACAGGGGTGCCTGGGTGGCTCAGTGGGTTAAGCCTCTGCCTTCAGCTTGGGTCATGATCTCAGGGTCCTGGGATTGAGCCCTGCATTCGGCTCTCTGCTCGGCAGGGAGCCTACTTCCTCCTCTCTCTCTGCCTGCCTCTATGCCCACTTGTGATCTCTGTCTGTCAAATAAATAAATAAAATCTTAAAAAATGATAACAGAAACAAATGCTTTCTTTCAAATGCAACTCTTTTGAAGGCCAATACTTGTTTGTATTTTAAGTTCTCATGTTTGTTAAAGAAGAAAGTCAGTCTCTTGACTTCAGCATCACAAGTCACATTTTCACTGTCAGTATAGTTCCAGCAAAACAGGAATATTTCTATTCCTTAAAAGGCAAGAGCTGAGCTATGAATAAGTTATATTTTAAATTTTTTTTTTAAATTTATTTGACAGAGAGAAATCACAACTAGGCAGAGAGGCAGGCAGACAGAGAGGAGGAAGCAGGCTCTCTGCGGAGCAGAGAGCCCGATGTGGGGCTCGATCCCAGGACCCTGGGATCATGACCTGAGCCGAAGGCAGAGGCTTTAACCCACTGAGCCACCCAGGCTCCCCGAATAATTTATATTTTAGTAGGGAAACTGAATGGACTATTCTTTACTAGTTGAGTTTATTAGCTTGACTGCAATAACCTTTTCCATTTCACAAGCAAATGACGGTCCATCCTCCAAAAATATAAGAAATTGTTTTCTCTTTCCAGTGTTTAAGGAGAAGTACTTGGAAGTTAATAATCATTTTCATTATCAGCCTTCACTCCCCGAATCCAGTGCTAACATACTGCGTATTTCTTCCTTCCTAAGGCTATTCAGAACTTTACCTAGGAGACCTCTCTGGATTCTGGACTGTAGCAGGGAATAGTTGCTGGAGAAAAAACAATTTCTGTCTAGATGATTGGTCTGTATTCTGCTCCCTTGGACACCACAGTCTGAGAGCATCTGGTTTTGGTTTGCTGCTAAGGAGTTCAGTACACACAACAGGTAGCTGCTGCATCTTGGAAGATTCCAAAGTCTTATTTTACTTCATAAAGCCTTTGGTATCGACTATTCTGGTAAAGAAGAGAGTCAGAAATCTTCTAGGGAAGGAAATGGGGAACTTCCATTCAGAATGCCCTGTTGCCAGTTAGTGGACAAGGGCACTAGAGTTCATTTAGGAGAGCAGTTAGTTACTTTTAAATAGAGCAGGATGCATGTGTTTTAATGAAGAGCAGTGCCATCTCTGGTCTATCGCTCTCTTTTCTCTGCAAATTAGGGTCTCTAAATATCTGTCATGTGGGATTTTATTTTCCAAATGGTTTTGAAATTTAATTGATTTCCAAAGAAACACTCTTTTCAGTCTTTTCTGAATGAAACTTGAGACAATAATAAAAAGTACATGGAAAACATTTGAGCTTTTTGGTTTCGGTGAATCAAGTATAAAATCCCAAGAGGACAAAATATTCAACATACTTGGACTATTAGAAACTCATTACAGTTTATGTGAACCCACATTTTTATCTTTGATAGGAATAACAAAAAACCTACAAAAAAACAAAAGGTCAGTCAGAAGTTGTGGGTAAATACCTCCAACTCTGCAATGAGATGCAGCTATTAATATGTATTAAACTATTTCTTTTACAAACACTCAAAATTTTTATTTAGAAGTTTATAATTATACTTACAGAGTATTTTTCATTTTCCCTATCAGTGCAAAATAAGTTATTTTAAAACATTATTTAATATTATAAAAATAATCTGTGGCTCAAAACATACCTTCAATCTCTAAAAAATTATTTGGTTCCAGAATACAGAGTATACTACTCATTAACATTTCAATCATTCTTCAAACAGTCACAAAGTTGGGAGGACAACATTTTAACATTTTCATATCAAATATCTCCTTCTATAAAGAAATCCTTCTTTTGCGTAATCTAAATCACTCCAAAAAATTATTTCAGCTGCTTTGAATCATGTTCATACATTCTACTTTCTTACCATCCTGTCATTACTTCAGTTCTGCAGAAAAGGAAGAAAGGAGGGTACATTTTTCCTTAAATAAACTCAGTGGTGTCAGAAAAAGGTCTTACCATTGTCCCTGTTCTAAAAGAAAACAGACATAAACTTCTAACCTCATAAAACAAATCATGTGTGAATACTAAAGGTTATTCCTTCCACCACTGCTCTTTCCTCATTATTCAAAATGGTAATTTTTCCAGTTACACAATCACTGGAGTTGCCCAAGAGAAAAAGCATTTACCTATCAAAATGGGGATTGGATCACACAATCTTCCCACTTTGTCACTCAACTAATGTTTGGTATCCTGTTTTTTATTTGGCAACCCTATTGGTTACCTAATTCTCTCCTTCCTTTTATTGAAGTGTCTTTTGTTTCCATAACCACTGCTGCAATCCCAGTATTCTCACCACTTTCTCTTTTTATCAGGTTTCATTCATCTCATGCTTGTACCATTACAATAACTCCCAGACTGTTTTCCTCTGTCAATCTTTCTCCTCTACACATTACTGCCAGTATGGATTTTTATCTTGCCACTTCTTAGATTAAAATGTTAGACAGTTCTTTAATAAACAGATAATTTCCATGTTATTTAAACTATTCCAGAGCATAAAGAAATAATAAAGCTTCCAGATTCTTTTTTATAAAGCCAGTAACAATTATAGAAGTTATAAATATGTTTTCCCAGCAAATATCCCAAAATTAAACACTTGACTTCCTTAGGAATAGCAATGCAAAAGTATCAAATAAGTTATTAGCAAATAGGCATGCCTGAATGGCTCAGTCGTTAAGCATCTGCCTTTGGCTCATGTCATGATCCCAGGGTCCTGGGATCAAGCCCCACATTCGGTTCCCTGCTCTGCAGGAAGCCTGCTTCTCCCTCTCCTACTCCTTCTGTCTGTGTTCCCTCTCTCACTCTCTCTTTCCCTGTCAAACAAGTAACTAAAATATTTTTTAAAATATTAGAAAATAATACCCAACATTATATTAGAGGTAATACTCCTCGTTAGGTTTTATTTCAGTAATGGAGAAATGTGGGAATATTAAGAAATTTATTGTTATGATTAATCAAAACAGTACTTAAAGAAAGAAAATCATACCACCATCCTTATAGATATAGACGAAGAATTTGCTAGTATTTATCACATAATCATTACTTTTAAGAAGACTTTATAAAATTGATAAATATATCTTTAGTCAAAGCCAGAGTCACTAATGAGGAAACACTACAGGAGCATTTTCTGCAAAATCAAGAATAAAATAACAGTGCTGTCATCATTATATTTTAACATGGTTTTTGCTGTCCCAACCCGGTGCAATTGGGTAGGAGAAAAAAAAAAGGAGGTATAAATATTAGAAGGGAAGAAGCAAATTTTATCTTTATTTGTAGATTATATGATTTAATACCTGGAAAATTTTTAAAAAAAGAACTGGAAAGGCATTCGAAGCAATAAGCCAGTTCAGTAAATGGCCAGTTACAAGATTAATGTATAAAACTTAATTGCTCTCCTGTGACTAAAGAAAAACTACCTAGAAAACAAGGGTGAGGAGATTTTGCTCTATCACTACATTTCCTGAGGAACTCACTAAGGCTCTATTGTCTGAATATGTGAAAATCAGTAAAATCCTGGGGATTAAGAAGCAATAATGCATCCTGATGTGGTGAACTAGCATACAGCTAAGGCTCAGTAAAAGTTATTTCCTTCCTTCTTGAAGCTCTGATTTCACCCTCCATGCCCTTAAATTGGAACTCAGCCTTGAGCTAACTAAGGCTTCAGTAAGATCTGCTTCAGTTTTCTTATAGAATAGGAGCTTTCCTTGGTGCCTGTGGATGAATGAACTGTTACAGGCATGGCTGGAGTTGGGACTTTTTATACCTGTACCTTCTAAGTAACTCACTGATAGCAATCCCTTAAAGTAGAGTCTCCATGTCCAAACCAGAAGCAGTGAAAGGATCAGCCCTGAACAAGGACCTCAATAGTCATCGCTCCTGATTCTGGTTAGTGGTCTTCAAATGTTCATTACCTCGTCATTACCACTCTTGTAACTTCTCCTATATTCTCCCTTTCAAATACATACTTATACACACAAACTGATAAAGTTGTGAATGGTCTGAGGGGTAATATCCGCTCTCCACTATTCTCAACCAGAAGCCCACAAAGTTTTCAGTAAAAGAGAAACTGAGGTCATTTATGCAGAATGTTTTCAACTACATAAAAAGGTCCCTGGATTGTAGCAAACTAATGTGGAATTAATTTCTCCTCTTCATACTTAGCTATACTTGCTAAATTGCCTTGTTATCCTATTGCCTAATCACTGCATTGAGTCACTGAGGTTGGTTTCTAAACAAATGATAACCAGAATAAGTCTAAATAATCAAATTCAAAGCTGTAGGTAAAAAGAAAAACAAAATTAAGTCCATAATCAGTAAGACCGTATCAGTAAGAATTTTCTTAAAGCAGGATGGCAGAGTGGTAGGGAGCCTCAGATGGAGAAGCAAACCTAGTGCTTCTGGCTGGAGATAAAGGTGTTGAGAACCCAACTAGACTACTATCTGGGGCTGTGAACCAAGAATCTTCTTTTTTTTTTTTTAAGATTTTATTTATTTATTTGACAGAGAGAGATCACAAGTAGACAGAGAGGCAGGCAGAGAGAGAGAGAGAGGGAAGCAGGCTCGCTGCTGAGCAGAGAGCCCGATGCGGGACTCGATCCCAGGACCCTGAGATCATGACCTGAGCCAAAGGCAGCGGCTTAACCCACTGAGCCACCCAGGCGCCCCTTCTTTTTTTTTTTTTTAAAGATTTTATTTATTTATTTGACAAAGAGAGATCACAAGTAGATGGAGAGGCAGGCAGAGAGAGAGAGAGAGAGAGAGAGAGAGAGAGAAGCAGGCTCCCTGCTGAGCAGAGAGCCCGATGCAGGACTCGATCCCAGGACCCTGAGATCATGACCTGAGCCGAAGTCAGCGGCTTAACCCACTGAGCCACCCAGGCGCCCCCCAAGAATCTTCTTGAAGGTTATGAACATTTTTAGTGTCCTGATGGGACAGGATCTAGTAGAGGACTAGGAACCCAGAAAAAAATGTATTTGTACTCCGCTCCTCTTGAATCTCTGTCTCCTTCCCCTTCTCCTTAGTCCTTAGGGTTCAATTCTCATTTAAGGCCCTGGTGAGACTTTAAGTCAGCTAGAGTCATGGTTTTATTTTCTTATGTACAAATGACTCTCCCAAACACTTGCTGAAACTAAGTAGTGTTGTCCAGATTGTTCTTCATCTAAAAATGTGCAGAGTAGGAGACACTGGAGATTGTTTTATGGACTGATCCTTTCCCAGATATTGGTGCACCTGTCATTCTTGACGCAGTGCCCTAGTTTTTTAGCTGGTTCTTACTTTGTGGTCTTGCTCTTAGGAAATTGTATGACACTTATTCTTATACACATCTGTCCTCTCTCCACAGAACAGCATAAGGTTGGAAGCCATAACAGTAAAAGAGGATAGAAAAAGGAGTGGAAGAGGCTAGAAAAGATCCTTCCCTTAAGGACAACTAGACAAATATTGAGTATTAAATGTTTGTGGAAGGACACATACTTGGCAGTTATTTATTCATGACCATGCTTGTCAAACTGCTCCCTTAGAAGACCATTCCTCTCATGGCTCCCTAGCATGTTCCCACTGACCAGAAACACCAACCCAGTAGAGTCACAATTAGGGGGGTGTGGAAGTGACTGGTTGAGAATAGGAAAATAGGGAGTGGGAGGCAAGAGTGGGAGGTCAGACTTCCAGTAGGTCTTCACCCCCTGGGCAAATGGACAAACAGAGAGTAAGGCAGCAAAGATTGCAGAGGTATTCAGAAGAAGATGTAAAATAGGCAGTACAAAGTGGAAGAGAAGTGGCTGTCCCAGGACCCCAGTAAGTTGCAGCCCACCTCACTTCACAGACAAATGCATATGAAGGTGAAGATTTGGTACTCAATGAATATCCAAGTACTCAATCAGCTCCTGGATACAAATCTATTTTTTTAAATATATTTTATTTATTTGACAGAGAGAAATCACAACTAGGCAGAGAGGCAGGCAGAGAGAGAGGAGGAAGCAGGCTCCCTGCGGAGTAGAGAGCCCGATGTGGGGCTCGATCCCAGGACCCTGGGATCACGACCTGAGCCGAAGGCAGAGGCTTTAACCCACTGAGCCACCCAGGCGCCCCTGGATACAAATCTTTAATACCACTCTTCCCTGATTGAAACATCCCACTTCAAGGTCTACCCACTGTATGCCCAAACCCCTCACTCAAGATTCCTCTGCTGCCAACCCCTTCCCTAGAAATTCTTTAAAATATTCCCATTCAGGAGTGCCTGGGTGGTTCAGTCAGTTATGCGTCTACCTTTGGCTCAAGTCATGATCCCAGGGTCCTAAGATCGAGCCCCACATAGGGCTCCCTGCTCAGCGTGGAGTCTATTTCTCGCTCTGCCTCTGCCACTCACCCTGCTTCTGCTCTTTCTCTCAAATAAATAAATTAAATCTTTAAATAAAATAAAATAAAATATTCCCATTCAGATTAAAGAAGTTGTAACATACACACACCACATACACACATATGCACATACACACACAGGAATATTTCTCAACCAACAAAAAGATTGAAATCTTGCCATTTGCAACAACATGGGTGGAGCCAGAGTGTGTTATGCTAAGCAAATTAAGTCAGTCAGATAAAGACTTAACCATTTGATTTCAATTATATGTGGAATTTAAGAAACAAAACAGATGAACATAGGCGAAGGGGGAAAAAAGAGAGGGAAGCAAACCAATAAGAAACTCAACTATAGAGAACAAACTGAGGATTAACAGAGGGGAGTTGGGTGGGGTGATGGGCTATATGGGTGATAGGTAAAAAGGAGAAGACTTGTGATAAGCACTGGGTGTTATTTGTAACTTATGAATCACTAAATTCTACTCAAGAAACCAAAATGTTTTTGGGAAGGTGTTTGTGAAATAAAGTAAATAAATAATGCTGTTAAATTTTTAAAATTCCCTTTCATAATTTTTAAAGGTAATCAGGATATTTTGCTAGATATTGACAGGCATAGGTCCAAATTTTAGGATGAAGTATACACCATGAACTTAATAACTATTCTTGCTCTTGCTCTCTCTCTTTTCTTTCTACTCTTTTTCTTTCCCTCTTTTAAAATCAAGAGATTATTCTTGATAAATATGACCCTGGGCCATTCATAAACCTGAAAGAGTCAGTACAGTTGGTGGACTAAGGGGCATTCTGAAGTGAGGGCTCTTGGTTTCCAGAGGTTGGTTTCCAAGGTTGACACTGGGATACACTGAGTCACAAGATAAGGGGAGTAGTTTAAATGTCCATGCTTCCAACAACTTTTCCTGTAGCCCACTTTCATTCACCCTTCCTATAGTTTGGGTGACCAGAGAAGCTTCTTAATGATGTTATTTATTCTAACTCCATTAACAGAGAATGAAAGAAACAAAGGAAATCTACTTTGCAGTTGGGTGGTCATCAAAACAACCCTACCGGGGCACCTGGGTGGCTCAGCGGGTTAAAGCCTCTGCCTTCAGCTCAGGTCATGATCCCAGGGTCTCGGGATCGAGCCCACATCGGACTCTCTGCTTGGCTGGGAGCCTGCTTCCTCCTCTCTCTCTCTCTCTCTCTCTCTCTGCCTGCCTCTCTGCCTGCCTCTCTGCCTACTTGTGATCTCTATCTGTCAAATAAATAAATCTTTAAAAAAAAAAAAAAAACCCTACCTTAAAATGTCAGCTAATTAGGAGATAGTGGGTGAGGGAGTTTTTCCTTGTGTACTTAGACCTTACTATTGGGATCTTATGGTGATTTTTAATATTATACTTCAACAAAATAAGCCAAAATTATGTCATACACTTAATTTTATTTGAAGGCTGAATTTCTATTGCTCTCACTCTAGCCAGGAATTAGATTCATAATGTTCAAAATCACAGGGAACCATTGCCAAATTAGTGTTTTCTCAATTAAATGCTGACCAGTTCTTTTTAATTCTTCTGTGGTCTTTGAAGCTGGATTAATCTTTGAATATATTTAACTCTCAACTTACAAATGAGCAGAAAGCTGAGACAATAAGATATGTTTTAAAAAAATACAATTGGAAGAGACCCAGTGGCTACAGACTAAAATGCAGAGAAAATAGCTTCTCTGTTCTTTGGAGAAAAAAGCATATGCAAAGGGAAACAGCATTCAGGATGACAACTTTGGTTAAAATTTACTGAGTACTTATTATGTGCCAGGCACTGCTCTAAACATTCTACACACTGTACCATAGTTATCTCACAAATACTGTATGAGAAAGGATGTTTTTCACATAAGAAAAATGTATAAAGAGGTTAGGTGACAAAGGCACCTGGGTGGCTCAGTTGGTTAGGCCACTGACACTTGTGACTCAGGTCTTGATCTCAGGATCCTGGGATCCAGCCCCTTAGGGCTTCTAACTCAAGATCCTTTCCCTCTCTCCCCCCCCCTTCTGCCCTCTACCCCTTTGCCCTCTTATGTCCTCACTCTTTCTCTCTGTCTCTCTCTCAATAAATAAATAAACAAAAATAAATAAATAAAATATTTTTAAAAAGAGAGAATAAGTGACTTCCTCAAAGTCATACACAAATCAATAAAACCAAGGTTTGTACCTCTGCAGTCTGACTAGAGAGCCATTCTTACAAGAAATATAAAATCACAAATATTCTTGTGCCACAATAAAGACCACTAATGAGAAAATACACTGGATGATTAATGGAGTACATGACTAGAGACAAAGGGCTAAACTAAGTCTCTGGTAATAAATTATTAAATCATCCTTTAGCCAAATTTTCTTTAAGGAAAGAAATACAGACACACACACACACATATACACACACATCCTAGAGTTTGGAAATAAGGTTTCCTTCTGAAAGCTAAACAAGTAAAAGCCAGCCATAATGGATGTGACGAGTACCCTATAGAACACAATTAAAGGACTTGCCTGCTCAGGTATGACAGCAGAATATGTACACAGCCAACATTGCTAGTCAAGGTTGAGGGACCAGCCCTGGGGACCAGCCAGATGGAGGGGAAGAAAGAGTGTGTTCCAGGCAGAAGGGACAACATGTACCAAAGCTAGGAGGCGAGAGAGAGAATGACACATTCAGAGAACATGAATAAGTTCAGTATGGCCAAAACAGTGAAGGAGAAGTAGGCAGGGATGGGGCTATGGAAGGCCTTGCCTGCCCCTAAGGTTTTCTGGACCTTATCCCCAGTGCAGTGGGAAGCCAGGCATTGAGGCATTTTAAGTCAGATGTGAAGGAACTCAGATTTGAGGGAGATCACATTGGCTGCAGAGTGTGTTGGAGCCACTCTCACCCCCACCCTCTAGTGTGGGTAGACCAGTTTAGGAGGCTGTTATCATCATCCAGGAGAGAGATGATTGGGCAAGGTTGGCAGAACTGACAACCGGGAAGTGTGGACTGATGAGAGACAGTGCAGAGGTAAATGGATGGGATGTGGGCATGAAGTGGAGGAAGGAGTCTGGCTTGGGCAATGGGGTGGGTTGTTGAGTGAGACCCCTTGGAAGAGGAGAGCAGGAGGAAGGGGAAGAAGAGGAACAGTGGGAGGAGGAGGAGGAGCTCAGGCTGAGAAAAGTTGAATTTTAGGAGTCGGTGAGTTGTCCAAATGGAGCTCTTCACTGACCCGTTGATCACCTGGATCTGGACTTTGGGTGCAAGATAAAAGACATGGGTATCATCAGCTTACAGACCCCGAGGGTGAATCAGCTGGCTATAGGAAGCCAGATCATGGAAATGGAGAAGGGAAATGGGAAAGAGGAGAAAACCAGAGGCTCAGACAGCAGAGGCCAAATGTGTATCACATGGCGTGGAAAAGGAGAACTTTTGTGACATCCCAAGTCAATATCGTTTCTTTCCTTACTACTTTGGTTTCCTAGTTACTGTGGGTCTGTGTTTCTGGAGGCCGGGTGGGCTGGGTTGGGGTGGAGGTGTGTTGTAGTTTTACACTCCTTGTATCCTTGGGAACTTCGAGGGCTCTTGGTGTTCTTCTTCTCTTGAGGAAGGCAATTTCCTTTTCCTTTTTTCCTCCCTTTTTCGGGCTTCAGGCTGTTTATGCGATTCTGTCTGCCAGAGCCTGCTGGTGGGGCCTTCCTAGACATGTACCTTAAGATGCAGCATAATCTAGTGGCGAAGTGCATGAGTTTTGGAGACAGTTAAAACTAACTCCACTAATTTCTAGCTGGGTGCACCTTAACAAATTTGCTTAACTATTTTGAGTCTCTATTTCTTCATCAGTAAATTGATACCTATCTCCAATGAGACCTTGTAAAAACTGAAAAAGATAACACATAGACAGCTTTCATCACATTCACTGCTGTTATTATTATTGTCATTTCTATTTTTATCAGTTCCGGTCCAGGGCAATCTGAAGCATGCCATCCTAGGATTTTTATGCCAGGTATCAGGAGAAAGAAAGAGTACCCGAAAAGCATGTTGTATTCATGATCTATAATAAACTTTGTACTTTCTATATGAGGAGAAAGTCACAGGACTAGTTTGAGCCCAATGGGGCAGTTCAGGGTATTGAATCTCAGAGCCCAAGGTAAGGGTTCTCTTTCCCAAGATATCATTAATCTACTGCAACATCTGAAATGGAAATTTCTCACATTCTAGCAGATTGGTTTGGAGTCTCAGAATCCTTATTGATGGGATTTTGATTGCATAGTCAATCAGTAAACCAGTTCTATATTCACCCTCTAAAATAAAACTCAAATAGGTAAAACACATTTCTTTGGGTTTCAGATCCCTGGGGGCCCTGAGATCCGGATAACAGAAAAGCACTTCTTCACTTTGTTGTCAGGATTGTCATGGTTACCTAATGGTTCACTCAAATTCACAAGTACATTCTGCTCTTCTATAAAGCAGTATTTGCATTTCAAAGAAACCCGCATTTTTCAAAATTCCCTTCTAAAAATATTTGCTTCAATGGGGAAAATAGAATTAAGGACAAGCAAAATGAAGACTTACAATACCAAAGTCATATTTGCTGCAAGAATTTCAATAATAAAGGTTTTTTAGAACTACAGATATGTAGCTGTAAAACACAGGCTTCAGTGAACAAATTCAGGGTTTGATTACAAGAAGCATTTGCTCAGGAGTAATGGCTTTTCTTTTCCTTATCCACCAGAAGCTTCATCATTAGCACAAAGTTTCTTACACATTCTTATTAATTTTTATCACCCACTGTTTATTTGGATTTAAAAAAAAAAGCTTAAAGCCATCCCAACCCTGTTGGTGTGCTCTTAAGCTTAAAAGAAAAATACAGGAGCACCTGGGTGGCTCAGATGGTTAAGCGTCTGCCTTCAGCTCAGGTCATGGTCCCAGGGTCCTGGGATCCAGTCCCTTATCAAGCCCCACATTGAGCCCTGCTTCCGGCTCCCTGCTCAGCAAGGAGCCTGCTTCTCCCTCTCCCTCTGCTTGTGCTCTTTCACTCTCTCTCTCTCAAATAAATAAAATCTATAAATTTTTTTAAAGATTTTATGTATTTATTTGACAGAGAGAGATCATAAGTAGGCAGAGAGGCAGGCAGAGAGAGTGAGAGGGAAGCAGGCTCCCTGCCGAGCAGAGAGCCCGATGTGGGACTCGATCCCAGGACCCTGAGATCATGACCTGAGCCGAAGGCAGCGGCTTAAACCACTGAGCCACCCAGGCGCCCTATAAATGTTTTTTAAAAAAGAAAAATACAGGTATTAATGACTCCTGATTTTGTTGGCACGAATACCAACCACTCTTTAAATAATGCAAAATAGGCTTCCTAATTGATCAATCACCTTATATCCGACTTAAATTATGAAAATATGGTTGTGAGAGAAATACTTGCACTATATAAAAATAGGCCATTAGCTGGTACCTGGCAATCCTTGGTATATATATCTTTATATACTCTCCAATAATATCCTATAACCTCCTACAATACTTAATTATGTCACAACACTAAAAGGTGTAAATCTTAATTATAAATGAAACTGGTTGAGGAGAAAAGAGGCAAATAAATTAAATTATAGTACAATTTCTCAAATTTTGATTTATATCATTTTTATTTATATTATTTTATTATTTAATTTAACTTGATACATTTTTTTCCGGCTTTAGATTTTAATTTATTTATTTTTTCAGCGTAACAGTATTCATTGTTTTTGCACAACACCCAGTGCTCCATGCAAAACGTGCCCTCCCTATTCCCACCACCTGTTCCCCCAACCTCCCACCCCTTACCCTTCAAAGCCCTCGGGTTGTTTTTCAGAGTCCATAGTCTCTTATGGTTCGCCTCCCCTTCCAATTTTTTTTTAATAAACATATAATGTATTTTTATCGAATAAATGAAACAAGATGGGATTGGGAGGGAGACAAACCATAAATAACTCTTAATCTCACTTAACTTGATACATTTTTTTAATGAGAAAGGGTTTGCCTAATGACCTATTACTATCTATAGCATACTGGTTAATTTTCTTACCCTCTCTGGCATCTGTCAAATTGAGCAAGATAACTGGCTCAAGATAACTTAGTCACATTTAAAGACACAAGAACCCGGGTGCCTGGGTGGCTCAGTCATTGAGCCTCTGACTTTGGCTCAGGTCATGATCCCAGGGTCCTGGAATTAAGCCCTGCATCAAGCTGCCTGCTCAGTGGGAAACCTGCTTCTCCCTCTCCCACTCCTCCTGCTTGTGTTCCCTCTCTCACTGTGTCTCTCTCTGTCAAATAAATAAAATCTTAAAAATAAAATAGACACAAGAATTTGCCAAAAAAAAAAATCCTCTGTTTTGGGAAGGTGTTAGTGAAGATGAAAAAATTGGGGCGGTTCCTGAACAGGGAGGTACCAATGCCTTACTCCAACAGTGTCTCAAAGTTGCAGCAAGCCTCAGAAGAACCATTGTCAAAGCAGCTCCAGTTTTGTTTTGAAGATTTTATTTATTTATTTATTTATTTATTTATTTGACAGAGAGAGACAGCAAAAGAGGGAACACAAGTAGAGGGAGTGGGAGAGGGAGAAGCAGTCTCCCCACCAAGCAGGGAGTCTGACATGGGACTCATTCCAGAACTCAGGAATCATGACCTCAGCAGAAAGCAGATGCCTTAACGACTGAGCCACCCAGGTGCCTGCAGCTCCAGTTTTGACAAAGATTTCTGTTCCTTTAGCATAGAGCAGAAGCACCAGAGCCATGAAAGCCTGAAATGAGTTTGTGCTCTAGAACAATATATGTCTCAGCAGACTATGGGACTGGACCTGCCTTTCTGAAACTCCGGCTCCCAAATTTTGACAACACTCAAGGAATAAGGGAACCACAAAAATAAATGAGGCTGATTTTTCTTCCGTTTTAGCAAGGTGAGGACCCAAAACTTAAATTCCTCCAAGGTAACTTCCGGCTCCCAAATTTTGACAACACTCAAGGAATAAGGGAACCACAAAAATAAATGAGGCTCACTTTTCTTCCGTTTTAGCAAGGTGAGGACCCAAAACTTAAATTCCTCCAAGGTAACTTCTATCCCCAAGAGCCTTGGCCCACATGAATATTAGATTAATGAGAAACCGATTTGTCAGAATAGCAAGGTCCCCTTGCCTTAACAACTTCCCATCTCTGCTTGGGTCATCTTTGATTGTCTAGGTGATTAACACCTGACCTGCACTTAGCAGCTTCTTCACTACTTTCAAGGAATTTGGAAGTGGGTTGTAAGGCAGTAATTTTAATACCCACCAAAGCCTACACATACCTATATCTAAACATCCCTTAAACTTTGTATTAGTATCTAATCTCATTACAGGCAGAATATATTTTTTTAAACTTTATTTTATTTTTTCAGTGTTCCAAGATTCATTAATTATGCAGCACACCCAGTGCTCCATGCAATTAAGTGCCCTCCTTAATACCCACCACCAGGCTCATCCAACTCCCTACCCCCTCCCCTCCAAAATCCTTAGTTTGTTTCTCAGAGTCCACAGTCTCTCAAATCCCCCTCCGATTTCCCCCAGCTCCCTTCTCCTCTCCTTCTCCCAATGTCCTCTATGTTATTCCTTATGCTCCACAAGTAACTGAAACCATATGATAATTGACTCTGCTTGACTTATTTCATGCAGCATAATCCCCTCCAGTGCCGTCCATGTTGATACAAAAGTTGGGTATTCATCCTTTCTGATGGAGGCATAATATTCCATTGTATATATGGACCATATCTTCCTTATTCATTTGTCCGTTGAAGGGCATCTTGGCTCTTTCCACAGTTTGGCGATTGTGGCCATTGCTGCTATGAACATTGGTGTAGAGATGGCCCTTCTTTTCACTACATCTGTATCTTTGGGTAAATACCCAGTAGGGCAATTGCAGGGTCGTACAGTAGCTCTATTTTTAATTTCTTTTTTTTTTACATTTTTTAATTTCTTTTCAGCATAACAGTATTCCTTGTTTTTGCACCACACCCAGTCAGGCAGAATATATTTTTATAAGGAGCTAAACTGTGTGCCATACAGCCCTCCTCCAAAATTCGTACATTGAATGAGAAGATTTGATTCTTAGGTTAGAGAGAGAAAACTGGTCTCTGAGAGAAAGGGAGAGCCTCTGAGACAACCACTAGGAGATTAGAGCAGAACAAGCACTCTCCTCTTTTTGTTCCATTTATGGAAAAGCTGGACATTATCTGATAGAGTGCAACACAGCTGGTAATGCCAAAGTGAAAGCCTTCCAGTGGGAGGAGCACACGGATAGGAAGCCCCTTTGTATTGCAAGAATGCTGATTGGCTAGTTATAGTAAAGGTGGTAAACATGATTGATAATCTATCTAGATTCCATTTGCTGGACTAGTACATCCATCTCTTATCTCTTCTGAAGATAAAAGATAAGGATTCATAGTTGTACCCTCATCAGAGGATGCCCAGGAGCTAAAAACCCTCTCCCCTCATGCTACCTCACCCATACGCTCTGGCTTGCAGTCAGTGGATATAAAAGCCTGCTCTTTTGTCCCAAGGTGGATCAATTCCATGGTGCCCTTTATGTTCCAGAGCCATCTGGAGCTCAGGCTGAGGCTACACTTCAGCTGAACTACATCTATGCCTAGTTTCTTCCCCTTTTCGGTGCTGCTTTCCTCATCTCCATACAGATTTCATCTGAGAACACTCCCTGAGTAAACTCCTTTCACAAGAATCCCCATCTCAGGCTCTGCTCCTATGGAACCCCACTTAAAACACAGGGTATTAATATGTTTCATCTCTATGTCTGTCTTTGTTCTCCACTTTCCCTTTCTTAGTCAAGTCAACTCTACTGCCTTGCCTCAGAGTAACTTTGTGGCAGGACTTTCCAGATTTTATTTCCCCCATATCCCAAGTCCACTGTAACAGGGTTTGGAGAGTGAGAAATTTCCCTCACACTAAAGAGAAATCCCCACTCCCACTGGAGGGGGAAATAGAGAGGACTTCGGTCCCCTGAGGAAATGGGACTTCTAACCTCCTCCCTGGCAACCCCAAGAAGGGTAGAAACTCAAGACTGATGACCTGGATCTTACCCAGGGCTTCCAGGCTCATCAAATTCCTGGGTCCTCTATGCCAAGCATGGCATAGAAGCTGCCTAGCTCGCCCACGTGGAAACTTGGATAATAGGCATCACTTCTATAACTAATGTGGAAAGATATCCCATAGTAGATAGAGTTTAGTCTATATATGTTTTTAGAAAATGAAAACATCTAATATTTTTTTATACATGAGTCTGAGAACTAAGTTTCATACCTGCTACATGAAAGGTCAGCAAAAGAGGAAGAGGTATGATTATTATATTTTGTTATTATGAAAAAATCTATTGCCAGAATGTTTGTGAGGCATTTTCATTAACTAATAAAAGACATCCCCTGAACTCTGACCTAAAAGAATTAATTTCTGGATAACATATACAATATGATGCAGTATTAAATACACACATCTGCATTCTTATACAGAGAGAAAGACAAGGAATGGTAACTTGATGGCTTATTTTTATTTTCTTCCTTACAGTTTTCTGTACTTTCTAAACTTTTTGTAGGCAGGATTAATGTCTTCTCAATCAGCTGGTTTCTTGTTCTGCTCTCCACCACAGGTCACTTGGTATATATATGTAGTACCAGATGCCAGCCCCAATCACCAGTCCCAAGGTCATCAAGCCCAAATTCTGGGCCCAGACCACGCTACTGCGAATATCTCAGGGGTCTCTCCCAGGCTAGTGGGAACGCATTGGAGCGGGGAATCTGGAACAACAGTCAAGTGGAATCAATCTAAGGGGCATGGTTGTTTGAGGAGGAGGGAAAAAAGAAATGAGGTGCTGGGCTTCTTCTGTTGCATCCCCACTCCACCACTAATGGATGGACCAACAGACACAGACAGACCAAAGTCACAAGCAGACAGGAACAGGAGATGTGGGGACTCAAGGCTCCAGTGGATGCATCAACACCGGAATGTGGGTCCACGCCTGGACCTTCCCATTCCAGATCCAGGCTGTCAGACCTGTCTCCCACCTCACATTTCCCCCATCTCTCTGCTCCCTGAAAACAGCTTCCTCCCTTCTGCCTCTCCAGTCACCTAAGCCAACCATTTCGGCTGCTGATATGGCCCTGCCTTTTACAAAGCTGAAAAAAGACGCTGAGTTGGGGTGTCCCCATGGGGAAACACAGAAGCGCCTCCAAAGTCAGCGATTGTTCTGCTACCCTCCACCCTCACTCCAGGAGTCTTCAATCAACACCCATACGACATACAGGAATCAGGAACGGTTTCCTCTCCTCTTCCTCCCCCGTGCTTGCCCACAATCATGGCACCTCCAGGGAAATAGGGACCTGGTTACCTGAACGGAACCGCTGTCTGGACCAAGACTTCAGTACGTAGGCTTCTGGTCACGTGAGGCCACGTCACTGATGAGTTCGGGTCCCAAATTTCCCCTCTTATTATTAGGAAAGAGGCGGGCGACCCGCCCCTTCCCCACCACCACCGCGCTGTCAGCAACGGTCGAAACGGTCGCTTTTTTCGGTCTTTGCACAGCCAAAAAAATATGTTGTCTTTCTAATTACTCTAAGGGGCAGCATCTTCTCCTCTGCTACTGGACAATTCTACTGCTTCTCTGGAGGAATGGTCCCACCCTTTTCTCTGCTCCCTCCACCTTGTTTCTTTGGAATCCCTAAGGTTCTTGTCTGTAATCCTGAAAATACTTGGAAATGGGAATGGGGGAAGGGATGTCAGGAAAGGGAGCAGAAAGAAAAAGTGAATTTTGTTATTTTCTTGTTAGCAATATTCTGTTCCTTTTTTTAAACACTAAGTATGCATCTTTTTTATTATCAGAAAATATGATAGAACTTTATTAATTTAAGAAACAAAGATTCACTTAAAGATGACATTTATCATAAACAATCACACTTACTGCATAATGAGTTTTGTACATGCCACTCAAATCAATCTTAATTTCTTCTACATCTTCTACATTTTGTCACATGTCAAGATCCTGTTTAGCAAATCAATTATCAGGGTTTACAAATCTACTAATATGGTAGAACCAAGTAGGCTTTATTTCTGGAATGCAAGAGAGTTGTTCAATATTGGAAAGCCATTCATTCATTTATTCAACACATTTACTGAGCACCTACTACATGCCATGCATTGTTCTTGATGATGTGGTTACAGCAGTGAATAAAACAGACCTCAGTCTCTAATCTCATGGCTCTTACATTGTAGTCAGAGAGACAAACAACAAACAAGATAAATAAACAAAATATATAGTATATTGTTAATCATACTTACTAAAAAGAGAAAAATTAAAGGCAAGAAAGAAAGATATGAAAAGTTCAGATGGGTTGAACGTTTAGATAGTGTGACTCAAGAAGGAATCACTAGGAAGATAACCTTTGAGTAAAGACCTGAATTCAATGAGTAATCTAAGTATGGTGATATTTTGGGTAAGAATATCCTAGGCAGGAGAGCAAGGAAAAGAAAATGCTCTGTGAAGGCAACAAGCCCTGTATATTCCAAGAACATCAAGGAAATAAGGATGGCTGAGCTAGAGAGAGAATAACAGAAGATGAAGCAAAGAGTTAATAAGGCTGAAGAGAGTAAGATTCTACAAGTTAGAGTAAGCACACTTGCATTTAAACATCTGGGGAGGTGGAGGTGGGGGAAGAGTGGAGTTTGAACTTGAGGGATCTGTTGAGAATAGACTATACAGAGACTAGAGTGGCAGGGAACCCAGTCAATCTAAATCATTCATTGCAACAGCAACAAGGGAGAAAAGAAACCTTTCAATTAAAGTATTTGAAAAACTTAGCCATTTCTGAATATTTAAAAAGTGTTACCAAAATAGGAACAGGAGGAAACTAAGTTTATGCAGTAAAGAATTGTGTATAATTTAAAAAATCATTCTTGGTTATATTAAATCAGATATAAAAGAAAATACCCTTATCCTGATAAAGAATATATCAGAGGAACTTCTGACCTGGCGGATTCTTCATTCCTTATGGGCTACCAAGACCACAGAACTCATGACTTGGCTCCACTCAGTGACATTATTTCTTTGTATTGCCTTTTTTTTTTCAGTACTTGTAAACATAAGTGAAAATAACCTTGAAAAAGGGAGAGAATGACCCTGGTAAATACAACTCCTTATTGACAATGTATCCTATTTCCTGTCTTTCCAGCTATGTCCTTTTCTCCCTAACCAGTACCACTTTTTGCTTTTTGCCATTGAGAACCCTGTTGGAGGCACTTCGGGTAGTAAGGCCATAAGTAATTTGTCTTTTCCTAATCTATCTTTTTCTGCATGTTTACAATGAGCAAGTATTTTCATAATCAGAAACTATCAGAAACTTGGAACTCAATGATGCAATTATTTAATGCATGGAGAAAAGCTTGGATATGAAAACATCAATATGTGGCAATCTCTACATGGAAGTTTTATGGGGAATATTAATTTCTGTCTCTATTTTTTTGTATTTTTCAAATGTTCTATGAGGCTTTAGTAATTTAATTTTATGCAAATTTGTCAACCTGAAAAATTTTGTAAGAGCTCTCCTCACTCATTAAAACATTTCTTCATACATGTTAAAAAAAAGAAAAATTTAAAAAGAGAGTCTATGTCAGAAACAGCAAAAGTTACACTAAATGATGAAACAAAAAAGGCATTCCCATTTTCTTCAAGAATAAGATCAGGAGGCTCTCAGGCACCGCATTACTCAACACAGTTCTGGAGGTTCTGATCAATGTAACACATGCAGAAAAGAAAAGAAAAAGGGTATAAGCATTGGAAAGGGAGAAATGGGGGGAAAATCATCATTTGCAGATGATCATGTATAAATACCTGGAAAAACCAAAGTATCACGTGAAAACTATTGGAATTAATAAGATAGAACACAAAAATTAGCAGATACAAAATAAATATATATAATAGTAGAACATGTTCCTTAAGCAGAAAATTCTCTATCAGAAATTATAACTGGAGAAAGAACAGCATTTCAGGAACAAAGACTACTAAACACCTAGGAAAAACCTAACAAGTAATAGGAATTATTTAGGTGAAGAAAATTATGAAATTTGATTAACAAACATAAAAATAGATCTGAACAAAATGGAGACATACCATATTCCTGGAGGGGAAGTCTCAATTTTAAGATGTTAATGTTCTTCAAAGTAATTTGCAGACTTACTACAATTACAATACAAATTCCAAATGCTTATTATGTTTTTACTGTTGCTCAATCTGGAACTTGATTAATAACCACAAATGCATCTACTTATATGTGCATAAAAAGGACAATGGAAATTGTTAGCAGTGGCTGAGAACAGAAACGATATTTTATACTTCATATATTTCTTTATTATTCTGAATATTTTTAACCATTAATATGTTACCTTTTTTCACCAGAAAAGAAAAAAACAAGTTTCCGAATCTGGATTATTATATGTAACACTCTCTAGGCCATTGTACCAGTTCTTAATATTTAGGGGAGCAAAGCCCCTCTTAGAAATTGATGAGGTCAGTGACCTGTATCCCCCCAAAAAAATGCACTTAACCACACATACATTCACAAACAAAACCTTGTGTTCAATTTCAGGTAAAGCACAGAAGTGGTCAGTTGACAAAGCCCACTCTAGGTTAATTGGTATGGTCAGTGGGGAGACTCCCTGCGGTCCAGGCACACATTTGGCTGAGGGGGCAGCAAAGTGGGTGTGGGCTGCAGACAGTGACCCTGCAGCAAGACCAGGTTCTCCCTGGGTGCTCTGTGGCAAGGAGGCCAGAGGTAAAAGGCCCAGCTGGCTGCACCCCTCCAGCCAGGTGGTAGCAGCAGTGTTAAGGAGCCCTGTTAACTAAGGCACCATGAGAGAGGGCAAAGCAGGCCGATCTGGGTGTGTCTGCCAGCCACAATCACTTCTTCTTCATGGGAACCCACAGCTGCAGGGCTCTGTGGGAGCAGCAGTCCCTCCTAGGCATCCCTGAGTTACAACTGTGGGAATTTGGGGGAGGGAGGGAGAAAGGGAAGAAGCCAAAGATAGTTACTCAAGTTGGTCCCCTGAGTAAAGGTGGTATTTACCACCTTGGTCACCAGTCCCTGTGTACTTTTAGAGCCAGAGATAGAATCAAGTGGCTGAATGCAGGGAACAAGAGGCTCAGGGATATGAGAGGAGGTATAGGGTCAGCACCTTCCCCACCCTTGACAAAATAGGGGGAATTTGGCCATCTCTGCATCCCTCACTTTTTCCTTTCCTCAGCCTAACAGCTCTTCCTTTTGCCCAGAGCTGAATGAAAGTGGAACCTAATCCTGGGACAGGTGTTCAAAACTGTCGTGGTTACAGCCATCAAATTACAGGAGGTTCACACAGCAGTCAGCAATGGTTTAGGAACATCAAATAAATGTTTCTCTAACAGAACAAGACAGGATCATTTATTTATCCAACTGAAAAGCTGTCCCAGAAGGAGAAAAAGTAGGATATTATTTGTCCAAAATATAAGACTGGACAACCTAACATCTCTCCATGGATCGATTTACAGATCACATTAAAACATGCTTATCTAGTTGAGGAAAATTCCATTTTTAGACGTTCAAATACCTTAACATGTTTTGAAAACTATTTCCTATGTGGTCAATAGAATTCATTTTCTGTGTCGTAAAAATTAACTAAAATTAATGGTGCCTTCAAATATTAGTGGGAAATCTCTATAAATCATGCAGCTCTTTTTTGTTGCTGCTTCCCGCGCTGTGGTATTTTCTTACTGTATTAATAAAGAGTGGTGATCGCTTTAAAAACAAATCAGAAGAATGTTACAAAAATACAGAACCCATTCCCACTCCTTGTCTCCTTTCTGACACTCTGCCTCTTACTTATGCTGGAACAGGGGCCCGACTGCAAGGGAAACGGTGGCACCAGTGGATGGGGGATCGAAAGTGGAACGAGGAGGGAGTGTCCAGTTGCCTACGAAGGAATGAAATAATTCCCCAACACAACACACACAAGTAAATCTTGCCAGTAGCCCTCCAAGAAGATGCATCCCATCCCCGGAATCTAGAAAAAGGCAAATTCTAACACAGGGAGAAGAGGCTACTTTTGGCCCCTGGGACTACAAAGACAAAAAAAAAAAAAAGAGTGACAGGACCTGATGTGGTGGGGTGAGGTAGGAGTGGGGCTAAAAGAGGGGGCTCATGCTCTCGGCAGGAGTGGAAATTGGGGACCCACGCTTACTGGCGATGCAGCCCTCACGTGACCAGGAGCTGACGTGGGCAAAGGTACTTAAGGCCCTGACTGCCGTCCTCCGTCCTCCTCTGGGTACCAACTCTCTTGCGCCGCGCACTGCCGTGCGTTTAACCCAGGCGAGGAGGAGGAGGAGAAAATTCCCCCAGATCCGGGCAGGTGGGTGTGAGGGTGGACATAGCCTGGCACTCCTGAAAGGGGTAGCTCAGAGAGGCGGGCGTCTGAGGCCGCGGGTGCCTCTGCCTCGCCTGCTCCTGGCCAGCTTTCCCGATCCCCGCGCTCAGTCGCAGCTCATTTTGGTAGGCGGCGGGAAGAGGGGGAGGGGGGAACCTAAAGACTGATATACTTGCGGAGAATCTGCTTACTTCCTCTCCCACTGTTTTCTGGTTTTGTGTTTGACACTTCGGCCCCGCACCCCACATCCCGTCCTGTTTTGAGAGGAGGGGGGAGAGAAATAAACGTGGCAGCGCATATAAGGCCAGCGGGGTGATTGGGCAAGGGTGACCGGAGGGGACGCAATTGGAAACAAGCCGGCCTGGCCCGTTCACTCTCACCCTCACTTTGCAGATACCTCCCCCGACTACGCCCTCCACTTTCCCCTCCCCCGCCCCTCCCCCCGGCCTGTCCCCGGTCCTTTGGGGGTGCTGGAAAATGGGTGTGCCAGCCTCTGTAGGGGAGATGGCGGGTTTGGCGCTGTCTTGACTTCACAGGAAGGGGGGACCCTGAGAGAATCTGGTATTAAACCTCTGTGCTAACTCCCAGACTGCTTTCCAGACACCCCCAACCCACACAGCCCTTCACCCCCGTTTATTGAGTCCTGGAAAGGGAGTTCCGGTACGCAGGAGGGAGGCAGGGCGGTTATTAGAGGATGGGGGGGGGGGGCGGGTGGGAGGCGGAGCCCAGAACGGAGAAACAGTGGAAAATCACGACCCTCAAATCGAAAGGTCAGACATCGGGGCCCCTGATCTGCAGGCTTATGCTACGTCGGGGGGCTGGGGACTGAAGGACAGGTGATCATGAGAGGAAGACACCAGATTGTTTGGCAGTGAGCCCTCATCCCGCGTCCCATCCAGTTTTTGCTGCACCCTCGCCCCGCCCCCTCCCGCCTGGGTGCAGTAGAAGGGGTGTGGCTGTATGTCCCGGAGAAATGGCGGACGGGTGGGGCGGGGCAAAAGGAAGGAGTGGTTGTGTGCCTGGGGAGTCTGCGCAGGAGGGGGGAGATTGGTGTGGGATGGGAGGGGTAAGAAGAGTTGAGGGAATTGAGAGGTTGTCGTTCTACGCTACGCGAATGCCAGAAGGCAATTATGGGGACTTGTGGCCTGGGTCTCCAAACACTGGGCTCAGTCTCCAACCTCTGGTGTCTGTATTTCTGCCCTTCAGTCTGTCCTTAGGATGAAGCTTTCATTGAACTGAACGAAGAGGAAACAGCCCTGAATCCCTGGAGGTCAGTGTGGAGAGTGGGAATTGTCTGGGAACCCCTGGTGTGGGTATGGCAGAAACCAGAGCAGAGCCTGGGGCCAGAGGCTTCTCTTCCCCCATCTCCCTCTGTGGGGAGACACCCTTGCCTTGGGCCTGTCCTTTTTGGTGCAGAGAAAGGGGTGTGGCATCTGCCTTCTTAATTAATGGTTTGAGGAGGAAGGGTTAAGGAGGGGAAGAGGATCCCTGAGACAGAAAACTTCACCCACAAGGATTCAAATCAGCGCAGGAAATGGAATCCATCTATCAACGACCCCAAAACACCCTTCTGGGCTCTCTCTGCAGGTCTGCCTCAATGTGAGGCCCTGCACAAGTACAAGCTTGGTGGAAAAAAGTAAGCTGCCCGTGTTCCCAGCAGGTCGGTATATGCATGAGCACCATCTGGGAATCCTTGGGCATGACTGAGGGGGGATCAGAGCAGCATCTGGGGTCTTTACTGTTTTTCCTGCTCTCCACCAGCTTTCCTAGTGTCCATACTGCCTCTCATCCCCCATTTAGGTGCTGGGAAATTGTGTGTTGGCATTGGGTAGGGCCAGCTAGGGATGAAGGTGTAGGAAAGCTTAGACAACCTGGGTCCTGTGTCTGGGTACTAGCCCATGCACCAAGCATTATGTTTCCAAGCTCTCCTCTGTGTAGGCTTGGTTAAGCACAAAGTGAGCCAGAGCCTTAGGTTTCATTTCTGTCCTTTGTCCCAGGTCCTGCTCTGCTTGCAGCCTGGGGAAAACCTGTGAGCCTGAGCAGAAGTGCCTCGCCGAGACGTGCACACATCCCATTTAGGAAAGCCAGTTCCACACCCTGGATCAGAGAACTACTCCAGCTGCACCATGAGCCGAGTTCGAGATGCTGGCTGTGTCGCCGCCGGGATAGTGATTGGGGCTAGTGCCTGGTACTGTGTCTACAGATATGCCAGAGGAAGAAACCAGACAAAGAAGAGAATGGCCAAGCCCAAGACAAGGGCTGTGGCTGGGAATGGAGCCAGGGCTAGAGCCGGACCAAGGGCCGGATTCACAATTGACCTCGGGCCTGGATTCGGTCCTCCAACCCCAGTCCGCACTCGGACAGAGGACAGGGCCCAGGATGAAGCTTCTGCTCTGGAAGCAGCTGGAGATGAGACAGTGGCCCCAGCTGCAGCCAGCGCTGAGGCTCAGAGTGGGGCAGGAAATCAGGTCCAGGAGGCAGAAGGGGCAGGGTTTGGGTCTAAGGCTGAACCAGTTGCAGGGGCCACAGCGCCTTCCTCAATGGCACCACCCCCCGGGGAGGCAGAGGCTTCCGTGGCTGCAGAGTCCCCCACAGTGGCAAGGGCTCCCAAGTCGCCAGAAGCCCCTGGCACAGTAGAGGCTCCCGGGGTGCCCATGGTGCCTCCCAGGGTACCAGCGCCTACCGAGGAGGCAGCACCTACAGAGGCTGCGGAGGCTTCTGTACCCACAATGCCTCCTGCCGCACCAGTGCCTTCTGGGGCAACAGTGCCTACTGAGGCTGCAGAGGCTCCTGGGACTTCAGGATCCCCCAGAACAGCAGCACCCTCCAAGAAAGCAACGCCTGGGGCTCATACCGGCGCTATACCAAAGGCCGGGTTAGCAGCTGGAGCTGTACCCAAAGGTGGAGCCAAGGGTACCAGGTCTCGGACTGGGGGCAAGGGGAAGGGCAAGAAAAACAAGGTGGAAGTAGATGAACTGGGGCTGGGCTTCCGCCCTGGGGATGGGGCTGCGGCAGCTGCTGCAGCCTCTGCTAATGGGGGACAGGCTTTCCTGGCAGAGGTCCCTGATTCTGAGGAAGGGGAGTCCGGGTGGACTGACACAGAGTCCGAGTCAGACTCTGAGCCTGAAACCCAGCAGAGAGGGAGAGGGGGGAGGAGACCTGTTCCCATGCAGAAGCGGCCCTTTCCTTATGAAATAGATGAGATTCTCGGTGTCCGAGACCTCAGGAAGGTCCTTGCTTTGCTTCAGAAATCTGATGATCCTTTCATCCAACAGGTAGCTTTGCTCACTCTGAGCAACAATGCCAATTATTCATGCAACCAAGACACAATTCGCAAATTGGGAGGCCTCCCAATTATTGCAAACATGATCAACAAAACCGATCCCCACATTAAGGAAAAAGCCTTAATGGCCATGAATAACCTGAGTGAGAACTATGAAAATCAGGGCCGACTTCAGGTATACATGAATAAAGTAATGGATGATATCATGGCCTCTAACTTGAACTCAGCAGTACAGGTAGTCGGACTAAAATTTTTAACAAACATGACAATTACCAATGACTACCAGCACCTGCTTGTCAACTCCATTGCAAACTTTTTCCGTTTGTTATCTCAGGGAGGTGGAAAAATCAAGGTTGAGATTTTGAAAATACTTTCAAATTTTGCTGAAAATCCAGATATGTTAAAAAAACTGCTTAGCACCCAAGTGCCATCATCCTTTAGTTCCCTTTATAATTCTTATGTGGAATCAGAAATTCTTATTAATGCCCTTACTCTGTTTGAGATCATCTATGACAATCTCAGAGCAGAAGTATTCAACTACAGAGAATTCAATAAAGGTTCCCTTTTTTACTTATGCACTACATCTGGAGTGTGCGTTAAGAAAATTCGAGCCTTAGCCGATCACCATGACCTCTTGGTGAAAGTAAAAGTTATAAAACTAGTGGACAAATTCTGATTGGCTATGTGTTCTCAAAAGACTTGAAGAAATTTCTTGATTTTCCAATCTGGAAGCAATGAAAATTGAAAGTTACTGCTTTTCCACTTGTCCATGTACTAAAGGGATTCTTTCAGCTGCCAGTTTTGAATAATGTATCATCCAGAATGATGTTATCTGTGACAGTCTCCAGCTTGAAGCTGAACCATTTTATGAATACCAAATAAATAGTCCTCTTGTACTGAAAACGCGTTTGTGACTTTAATCGTGCTGCTTGAATGGAAATATTTTTACTGGTTCCTCTATGTGAATTGACAGTGAACCTGTCCATCATAAATAGCCTACACTTCTGTCCTTTGTTTTGACTTGAATTTATCCACCAAAGACTTCATTTGTGTATCATCAATAAAGTTGTATGTTTTGACTGACAAAAAAAAAATGTTCTCATGTTTTTAAATCTAGCTGGTGAGATAAGGTACATAAATGCAAAAGGATGACTAATAGCACCTGGGCAATGTTCACAGTCAAATATGTGCTGTCTGATTAAATGACGAAGTTGCTAGAAAGCTTTAAGCTGGGCTCTGAAAGGACAGCATGAGAAAACACAGAAGAGCATTTCAGGTGAGGAAAATAGTTTGAAGATAGTCATGAGGTGGGAAATCTGTTCCTATGATAAGAAGGTAACCAATTTGCCTGAAATTGAAGCTGTGGGAAGAGAAGTGATGAGAGAAAAGGATGGAAATCAAAGGTGAGGAAATTTGGGGGGAGATCCCAAACCCCTAGCTGAGATTGAAATACCCTGTCATATCCTGAGAGTTACTAGACATTTTTGACAAAGGGAAAAATAATCTGGTGGCAGTGTGCAAAATGGATTGGAGCTGGGATGGGGTTAGGCATCAAGACTGGAAATGAGGGGCACCTGGTTGACTCGGTCATGACATCAGCTCAGGTCATGATCCCAGGGTCCTGGGATTGAGCCTCTAATTGAATTGGGCTCCCTGCTCAGTGGGGAGCCTGCTTATCCCACAACCCGCCCCCTACCCTCCACTCATGCTCTCTATCATAAATAAATAAAACCTTTTTTAAAAAGACTGGAATGAGAATGTTGTTAAAAGTTATGATAAACCAAAAATGAGATGGTAAAGGGTGAAATAAGATGGTAGTCACCACCTTATAAGAATTGTCAAGGAATGGTGGGCAAAACAGATGTTTACCAAAAAAAGAAAAAGACCTAGCTCTACTGCCTGACTTGGCAGTAGGTTGACAAAGATGGAGAATTGTACGAGCTGATGCAGTTCCTAACAAAGAAAGCCCTCTTTCTTGGGCAGTTCTGGTGACCATGAAATGCCAAAGTGAGTTATCATTTCTAATGATGAGACAAAGCATTGTGACAGAAAGAATAATTCAGTGCAAAGAGTGGTTTTTTCCCCTAGGGTTAGATATCTAGCTCTGTCTTCTCTTAGAAGAGGAGGAGTGGTGAAGCCTTTATGGGAAGCCCACCCCCACCCTTAAATTCATTTAAGAGCCGATGCATCTTCTTTGTTCTCCTCCCTGACCCACCAAAGCAATGAAAGTAGAAAATGGGGAAGGTCCCAGAGATTCTTCAAACCCAGCCTGCTTTCCTGACACCTCTCACAGAACAATCATTTTTATGCAAGTGTATGGTGACATGAGGCAAGGATAGAGATAAGGACTCCTGGGAGGGGGTTACATAGAAAAGGGAAAGATGGGTATTATATATTGGTACAATTTCTCTGGAAGGCAATTTGATAATCTGCATAAGAAGCTATAAAGATGTTAGGAGAAAATAGGCAGCAACCTCTTTTACCTGGGCCACAGCAACTCCTTACTAGGCATATCTCAGGAGGCAAGGGAAACAAAAGCAAAAATGAACTACTGGGACTTTGTCAAAATAAGGAAACAATCAACAAAACTGAAGGACAACCTATGGAATGGGAGAAGATATTAGCAAACGACATACCTGATAAAGGGTTAGTAAAGCACTTATCAAACTTAACACCCCCAAAATAAATAGCCCAATTAAGAAATAGACAGAAGACATGAATAGACATTTTTTTCAAAGAAGACATCCAGATGGCCAACACACATATGAAAATATGCTCAACATCATTTATCATCAAGGCAATACAAATAAAAACCACAATAAGATACCACTTCACACCTGTCAGAATGGTTAAAATTAACAACACAGGAAACAACAGATGTTGGAGAGGATGAAGAGAAAGGGGAGCCCTCTTCCACTGTTGGTGGGAAAGCAACCTGGAGCAGCCACTCTGGAAAAACAGTATGGAAGTTCCTTAAAAAGTTAAAAATAAAGCCACCCTATGACCCAGCAATTGCAGTACTAGGTACTTACTGAAAGAATACAAAAATACTGATCTAAGGATTATATGAACCCTGATGTTTGTAGCAGCATTATCTACAATAGCTAACTATGGAAAGAGCCCAAATGTCCATCGACACTGATGAATGGATAAAGAAGAAAGTATATGTGTGTGTGTATATGTATATATACACATATATATTGTATATATACACACACGCATACAATATTACTTAACCATCAAAAAGCATGAAATCTTGTCATTTGCAATGATGTGGATGGAGCTAGACCATATTATGCTAAATGAAATAGGTCAGTCAGAGAAAGACAAATACCATATGATTTCATTCATATGTGGAATTTAAGAAACAAACCAGATGAACATATGGGGAGAAAAAGAGGCAAACCATAAAACAGGTTCTTAATGATAAAGAACAAACTTGAGGGTTGATAGAGGGAGGTGGCAGGGAATGGGCTAAATGGGGACAGGTATTAAGGAGAGCATGTTTTGTGTTTAGCACTGGGTGTTATGTATAAGTGATGAATCACTAAATCCTACACCTAAAACCAATTTTACCATATATGCTAACTAACTAGAATCTAAATAAAAACTTGAAATCAAACCAAAAAAAAAAAAAAAGGAAAAAGAAGCTATAAAGATGTACTTACTTTCAGACAAGTATTCCACCTGTAGGATTTTTTTCCTAAGGAAATAATCAAATAATTTTACACAGAGATATACACAAGGGATGTTCATTTCAGCACTGTTTCTAAGGGGAAGAGGGAATTAGAAGCAACTTCAATGTCTAACACTGTGGAACTGGCTAACCAATAGACAGTATGTCCATACAGTAAAATGTTATGCAACTATTAAAATCTGCAATGTGCTTCTATTCTGTTGGCATGACAAAACTTTCACCATATATAAGAGTGTGGCATCAGTCTAAAAAAGGCTCCCGCAACTGAAAGTTAAGTAAATTCTTTCAGATGTTCATATCCTCTCTGTGTATTCCTTACACAGAATCAGAATCATATCATACATCAGAAGTTCTCAGCATATTCACAGACCATTGCAGATCCCTGGAAAGGTAAGGTCAAAATTATTTTCAAAACAATTTAACATGGTATTTACTATTTTTCACTAGGTTGACATTTACATTAATGCTGCAAAAGTCATGGTGGGTAAAACTGCTGGAGCCTTAGCTTAGCCAAACTGTACTAGAGGTGATTGACTTTTTTTTACAGCCACACATGCAAAAAGAAATTTAAATCTAGATTCATTTAAAAATGTCATGAAAAGAGTCCTTATTTATAATAAAATTATTATTTTTATTAAATAATAAAAATTTAATTAAAAAATAAAAATTTGAGTGCATGCTTTTTTTTTTCAAAGATTTTTATTTATTAGAAAGAGAGGCAGCGAGAGAGGGAACACAATCAGGGGGAGTGGAAGAGGGAGAAGCAGGCTTCCAGCTGAGCAGGGAGCCTGATGTGGGGCTCCGTTCTGGGATCCTGGGATCATGACCTGATGCTTAACGACTGAGCCACCCAGGTGCCCCACTGCATGCTTTTTTAATATTCTGTGTGACAAAATGGGAAGTGTGCACAAAGAACTTCTGCTACACAACTTAAAAACAACGGCTTGAAAAATATATTTGCATGATCATTTGATTTATGCCCTGAATGAGCTGCTTTTTTATATGGAGCACCATTTTTACTTGGAAGAGTGACTGGCAGAAAAACTCTGGTTTTTCAGACTTGGATATTGGGCACACGTTTTCTTAAAATTGAATGTGTGAGGGGCACCTGAGGGGCTCAGTTGGTTAAGCTTCTGACTCTTGATTTTGGCTCAGGTCATAATCTCAGGGTTGTGGGATCAAGGTCTGCATGGGGATCTGCACTCGTAAGGAGTCTGCTTGAGATTCTCTCTCTCCCTCTCCCTCTGCTCCTCTCCCTCTGCTCCTCTCCCTTCTCTCTCTCTCTCACTCTCTCTCTCAAATAAATAAATAAATAAATAAATAAATCTTTTTAAAAATGTGTGGACCCTCAAGGAAAACAGCTGACTGTATTTGTCACCAACAATAAAACTTTCAAACAAAATCAGAATTTTCAAGGAGTTTCTGAAGAAATCAGTAGTGATACTGATAATGGGGGAAAGGCTTTTTTTTCTCCCTCTAGAAGAGAAATGATGGAGGACTCCAGGTTTCAATTGGTTGATTTTCCTTGGTTTTACTATGACCAGTGTAATCCATATGACATCAAACCCATGGCCATTTAATAAAGAATATCATTGCTGTTAGTAACAAGGTGACCCTGTGTAAGGATAGACCCAAGATTGTTTGAACCCTTAGTAAGGAGAATCTGAAAAAGATGGACGTTGGGGAGGGTGTGTGCTATGGTGAGAAAATAAATATCCTTTAAAAATTTTAAAAAGGGGTGCCTGGGTGGCTCAGTGGGTTGATCCTCTGCCTTCGGCTCAGGTCATGATCCCTGGTTCCTGGGATCGAGCCCCACATTGGGCTCTCTGCTCAGCAGAGAGAGGGGAGCCTGCTCCCCCCCCCCCGCCTGCCTCTCTGCCTACTTGTGATCCCTCTCTCTCTCTCTGTCAAATAAGTAAATGAAATCTTTTTAAAAAATTGAAAAACAGATGTCAATCCTGGAACAGTAATGTATTCTTCTGGGTGAGTTATAGGTGGTATCTGACCTCATATACTGAAGATAGGCGCATTAGCATCTCTTGGCTCGGTTCTGGCTATTAGGGTAAACCACCCACCTTCATTTGCTCTGATTAACAGTGGAAACTTCCATCCACTCCAGATGAAACCTATTCCTGCACAGAGACATGAAAATCTGGCCTTACAAATAAGCTAAGAATCACACAATAGGAAAATATTTCATTTCCTGAAGTCTGAGGTTTTGCATCTTAAATCACATTCTATGTGAAAGATCAACAGCATAGTCCAGGTGTGGCTGAGTCTTAAGAGTAGTTATTTGAGGGGCGCCTGGGTGGCTAAGTGGGATAAGCCTCTGCCTTCGGCTCAGGTCATGATCTCAGGGTCCTGGGATGGAGCCCTGCATGGGGAGCCTACTTCCCCCTCTCTCTCTGCCTGCCTCTGCCTACTTGTGATCTCTCTTTGTCAAATAAATAAATAAAATCTTTTAAAAAATTTAAAAAGAGAGTAGTTATTTTATAAGGTTTATCTTACTATAACAAAGAGTCACAAAACAATAATAGGTACCAGGAATTAAGCACCAGCTATATACTGTTCTGTTATTCCTAAATGTGACTAGTGAAACATTCCTTAGACATTCTGTACTATGGTTTGTACCTTTTACATTGTGCGTCCAGGGCATGGGTGAAGTGGGACAATCCTCACAACCATGTTAGCAATGAATAGTCCTGACTTCCTTGCTCTGATAAATTGGTCTGCGTAAACAGTTGGATCATGAAGTGATCACGTTCTTTTTCTTTAATAATATGACTTGATAAATACAAGGACTGAGAATACATTGCTGTTATTTTAGTGGTAGAGCACAAAGTTGAAATGATAACAAACTACTGCTTTTTGAATCCCTAGAGCTGCACTTATTATTCAGTTTTTCCACTACTTGTAAGATATATCACAGTATCTTTCCTTTTATTCCTTTTGTGTGCTTAAGCAAGTGGCTACAGACAAAAAGTAAGCCAGAAATAGGGTAGTTAAGGACAGAGTCTCGAGAAAACATGGGATATGTGGGTTGAGATGGGAATAGTACAAATGAGACTTCCCTCCACAATCTGGGATTGAAAACTAATAGGCTACAATTGACTGAGCGCTGTCCCTCTTATAATGGGTTCTATGTGACAAGGTAGTTGTTCCTAGAGGATGACCTCATGGAGAAAAGGAATTAGGTGGGATCAGGTATTTGTTTCTAAGGATGCTGAGCAACTTCTAGTGAGACAATGAGTAGACGAAATTATGGAATACCTGATTCAATGTAAAAGACAAAATAGAGCCATTACAAAATTCTACTACAAGAATCTCCTTCCACTTAAAGCCGAAGGCCAAGACAACTCGAAGAATGAGTTTAGAAATTGGTCTATTATGAGACTGTCTACTGCGCTAAGAAGGCACTAAAATTGGTCTCTTACTTCAATGTAATATCAGTCGAATTCACCACTTTACCACATTTCTTCAGCGAAACTGGGAACACTGGTAACCAAAATACATGATCTGGAAAATCCTGAGCCTTTCTAGGTCTTTAAAAAATAGCTCACAGTAAGCCCTGCTTGTAAGAAAATAAATAACAATTTGTCTCATATTTCTCACTGAGGCTCACACTTTGAAATATGAAAACACCTTAGGTCTGATGGTGATACTGCAATATCAGAACAAAAAGAATTAAAGATTTTGAGGGTGCCTAAGAACATAAGTTTATATCAGTCCATATTAATTGCGATTGGGGCTGTAATCTATTATTTATATACTGATTAGCTCTAGACTTAAGATAGATACGAATGATAAAATTTCAGAAGTGACCATTAAAATAATAGAGAGTGTATAATGTCTAAGACAGTAAAGAAAACAATGAACTAACAAAAAATCCAAAAAAAGGTAAGAAATGAGAAAAGTGGGGCCTCAAAAAAGCAAGACAAATAGAAAGCAAAATAGTTCGCATGTATTAGTAATCATAATAAGTGAAAATGAGCTAAACTTAGTAGTTAAAAGATACCATCAGATTTTTTTAGATCCAGCCACATGCTAAAGAATAAGTATACAGAAACTTGGAAAGTAAAAGAATACAAAAATATACTATACAAGCACTAACCAAAAGGAAGTTGGCATAGCCAAATTAACATGAGACAAAATAGATTTTAGGACAAAAAACATTATTAAAGATAAACATAACTGAATGGTTAAACAAACTGTATATCTATATCATGAAATACTATTTGGCAATAAAAAGGAATGAACTATTGATACAACAACCTGAATGAATCTCAAAGGCATTGGACTGGGGTGGGGAAAAAAGCCAATCTCAAAGGGTCACATACCATGTGATTCCATTTATATAACATTCTTGAAATGAAAAAATTACAGAGATGGAGAACAGATTAGTGGTTTCCAGGCATTAGGGTCGGGTGGGGTGAAGAGTGGATGTGAAGGTAGCACAAAGGAGATCTTTCAGTGATGGAATAATTCTGTATTTTGATTGCAGTGATGTGATAAAATATTGTAAAACTGTGCACACATATTGTACTGATGTCAGTTTCCTAACTTTGTTTTCACACTGTAGTTATGTAGGGTGTAACCATTGGGGGAAACCCTGTGAAAAGTATGGAAGAACTTTCTGTCCTAACTTTGCAATAAATCTATTATTATTTCAAGATAAAAGGTTTTTGAATGATGGTAAAAGTTTCAATACATACAAAAAAATAATTTTAAATGTATGGGCATTTAATAAAGTAACTTCAAAATATATAAAGAAAAATGTTACAGAACCATACAAAGAAGTGAACATACCAACAATCACATGAGAAAATTCAGCATACTTCTGTAAAGTATTCAAAGGACAAGGAGAAAAAATTGTAAAGATATAGAATAGTGAACAATGCAATCAACAAGCTGATTTAAAGTACATACAGAATCCTACACCCAATAATAGGAGAACACACTTTCTTCTTAAACTACATAGAACATTTATAATAATTAATCATGAACTTGGCGACAAAGCAAGTCTCAACAAATTTCTAAGTATCAGTATCATAAAGACAATCTTATCTGACCAAATGCAATTAGGGTAGAAATCAATAACAACAAGATAACATTTTAAAAACCCATGTGTTTAGAAATTTTAAAGCATGCTTCTAAATAATTCATGAGTTTAAAAAGGAAACATAATGGAAATGTTTTTAAATACTGAGAACTGAATAATAATTAAAATATTGAAGATCAAACTCGTGGAATTCAGTAAAAACAGTATATCAAGGGAAATTTGTGGTCTTAAATTTTTATGTTATATGATACATTTAGCAGAGGCAAATCTATGGAGACAGAAAGTAGAATTGTGGTTGATGAGGGCTGGAAGGGCAGTGGAGGAGAAATGGAAAGTGGCAGCTAATTGATAAAGGGTTTGGGGGGGAGGTGACAAAAATGTTTTAAAATTTATCATGGTCATAGTTGCACAACCTTGTGAATACATTTAAAAATGTTGAATTATACATAGTAAATAGTGAATTGTTTGGTATATAAATTATCTCTCAAAGAGTTGTTATTATATTAAAATCTTATGTTAGACTAAAAAAAGACTAAACATCAATAAGCTAAGCATCCAAATTAAGCAGAAAAAGACTAAGAGAATAAACTTCAAAACAGATGAAAAAGACAAGAGCAAAAGATAGATAAAATAGGAAGCAAAAATACATTAGGCAGTATTAACAGAGACAAAAGTTGTTCCTTTGTATGGTACAATAAGAAAGGCAAACCTGTGGTGAGATTAGTCAAGAAAAAAGTATAAATAAACAATAATAATGCATAAGCAGAGATTTTTAAAGATAATACTGTGACTAACTTTATGATAATAAATTTGAAAACATGGATGAAATTGATGAATTCCTTGGAAAATAAAACTTAGCACAACTTACTCAAAAAGAAAGACCCAAAGTGTCCTATAACCACTGAGGAAATAAATAAGTAGTTTAAAAGTCCTTCTACTCCCCCTCAAAAAAGCCCAGATGGAATAGATAATTCTAATTTTATACAAACTTTTCCAGAGTGCTGAAAGTATTACTATCCAATGCATTTTATAAGACTAGTACTAACCTTTATATCAAAATCAGAAAAAGTCAGTATGAAAAAGGAAAATTACAGATGTCTCACTTATAAACATATATGTGGAAATTTAGAATAAAATACCAGCATGTAGAATCCAGCAATGTAGTAAAATATGTCATAATCAATATTGGAAAGCAAAATTGGCTTAACATTAAAAAAATCTATCAAAGCTTAATGGACACATTCTAACACTTATATGGAGGTTTTAAACTGCAAAAATATTATGTCAATTTTGAGAAATAAGGATAAAGAGGAGATACTTATTCTACCAGATAGTAGGATATACTATAAAACCAAATACGTTAGTCAGGGTAACAACAAGCTCTGCTACATTACAAATGAACCCCAGAATCTCAGTGAAATAAACACAGGCTTATATAAAATTCAATAAGGTGGGGCGCCTGGGTGGCTCAGTGGGTTAAAGCCTCTGCCTTCAGCTCAGGTCATGATCTCAGGGTCCTGGGATCGAGCCCCACATCGGGCTCTCTGCTCAGCAGGGAGCCTGCTTCCTCCTCTCTCTCTACCTGCCTCTCTGCCTAGTTGTGATTTCTCTCTGTCAAATAAATAAAATATAAAAAAAAAATTCAATAAGGTTTGGGCAGCTCTGAAGTCTTCCATGTAGTTACTCACTGATCCATGGCTTTGTCCATTTTGTGGCTCCTTCATCTTAATACATGGCCCTTTTTTTACACATGTTTAAACTACCTTGGCCCAGAAGTCATTCACATTACTTTTGCTTATAGTAGTACCCTGTCCAGGTCTAGTCATGTGGCCCCAATCCAAATGCAAGGCAGGCTGGGAAAGAAAGGAAATACAAAGATCATTTAGTGAGTATTAGCTACCCCTGCCAGATCTTGGTAATAAAAACAATATGGAAGAGATAAATAGATAAATGGTAAGACGTAGAGACAGATATAATACAAAAACCTAATATACTATAAAATTGGCACCACAAATCAATGGAGAAAGGATGTACAGTTTAGTATAAGGTATCGGGAAGACTGGCTCACTATTTGGAGAAAGATAAAACTGGACCCCTGCCTGGCACCAAATATAAATCTGGATATCAGAGGATGAAAAACCAAAATATGAAAGTTAAAAGTATGAATTTAATAGAACATAATGGAGAAGAACATCTTTGTGGACTACAATTGGATAATTAATGGCTTAAACAAAACCTTAGAACTACATACCATAAGACAAAAAAGATTAATAGATTTGATTACATAAAAAATGAGAGTTTCTATTTAATAAAGGACACCAGGAAAAAGTTAATTGATAACAGAAAAAACACATTTGCAATATGTTAAACTAACAAAGAATTAATATCTAGCATACATAAAGTACTCCCCAGATCGAAAAGGACAGGAACACACTACCCTAAATTTGCAAAATATATAAAAAGTATACTCAGAGAAGAGGAAAACCAAAATGCTTAGAAATTCATGATGTTCAAATTTATTGTTCATCATATAATTGCTAATTAAAATACAATTACAAATATATTTACACCTATTTGGCTGGCAATTAGAAAACTGTGACAAGCCAATAGTTAGTAAGGGTCCAGAGATACAGGAACTTCGACACAAACAGCGTATTAGATTTTAGATTGGAACGCTATTCCAAAAACAAACTGACAGTACTTAATCAAATTGATTATATATATTCCCTGTGGTCCAACAATTCCATTAATTTTATATATATTCCAGAACACATTTCACATAGGCACATAAGAGGACATGTGTAACCACCTTCATGACAGTGTTTGAGGAAGTATTATACAGCTGGAAGCAGTCTAGATTTTGTTTCTAGGAAAATGAGGAAGTAAATTAAAGTAGATGAATGCTGTAGTACATCATACAACATTTAGAAACTACAGCCTAGATGTACCCAGAGTAACATGTAACATTTTTTTTAAAATACTGCTAAGCAGGGGGAAAAAAAGGGAACCACTGCACCATACCATTATCTAAATTAAAAAATCAGAGCCAGCCTCCTGAACAGATGGGAGACAAGCCCTGAGCTGGGGTGGCATGTATCCTGAGGGGGCCTGGGCCATGCAGGGGAGAGTGATCTACTGTGTTCCTGGCGGCCATCCCTCCCTGGCTGTGATGGGGGCCAGACCCACGCCCCCACCTCTCCTCTCTGTTGTTTTGCATGAAGGTGAGGAGCAGCAGTTATTGTTTATTCATTTGGCCCAAAATGTAGTGTAGGATCTGGGGATGTGGATTTTTAAAACAATTTGTTTTCTTTTGGTTTGAGGGGGGTTGTAGACACCAATCAAGGCCAAGTGCCAGAGAGGAAGGGAATAGTCTGGTGGTGTCTCCTGTTCTGCACGCACCTATGCTGCTGGGGCTGGGCTGGGCAGCTGGCAGACGGTTGTGGGTGGAGTTAGGAGGGGTGGTCTGTACTCAGCTGATTGATAACTGCCATGCACTGTACTGCACACGTCCCCAGAGCCTTCCGGGACCATATGCTTTTCGGGGCATTTCTCCCTCCAGCCAGGGCCCATCTGGCACCTGACTGGGCAAGTCTCCTCCAAGAAAGTCCCAGAGGACAGCGACCAGGGAGGTCGTGGGGCCCCCTCCCAGCCTGAGCCCAGCCCTCCAAGGTCTGGTGGAAGCACAACATAGGGTCTGGCTGGGCTCCCACCTTCTCCCTGCTTGGTCCCTGTCAAACCCCCAGCTGCAGTTGCTGCCCAAAATGAACTACATGTAGAGTAAGCACATTCTAGCAGGCAGCCCTTGGCGCCTGCAGCCTCAAGGATGCTCCAACCACCCTCATTCTCCCCGCAGCGACCCTGGCTCCCTGCCTCCCCTCAGTCTGCTGAGGGGCCCCATCAGCATACCGCCCCCCACCCCCGTGGAGAACCCAAAGTCTTATTGTATATAACTCCAGGCGACGTTTCTATATTTATAGCGTGTTGAAACCCCACGTGTTTTGCACAGAAAAGCACCCTCTCCCACCCCCGACCTTTTCCCACCCCCTACAAAAGGTTTTCAGAGTCCTTAAAGTTCCTGGGGAAGGCGGAAACAGGCTCACAGATTGTGCCTTGGCTGCAGCTAGGATTCCGACGATGAGCAGCTATGGGGGTGGGGAGGGGAGGGAAACACAACATTAAAAAAAAATCCAAAAAAATTTATGAAACAATTATTTAAGATGTTTGTGATTTGGCGACCTTGCTATAAATGCCATCATGTTACCGATGATTACCTGTGGTGGGGGCTTGTCATTGTTTACTCATTTATTTACCAACTTCTGTCCTCCATCTGACAGTGGGCACCATCCCTCAGCTCCCAGCTCTGGCTGGGCCCAGCATCTGTGTTCTGTGATGCAATTTGGAGGTGGGGGGGCGGGGGTCTCTTCCTTGCACATTTTACAGTTACATCATTTTCCCCATATATATATTTGAGAAAATGCTAATATATATAGAAAAATGGTTCTTAAAACTTGAATGTGTAGGGCTTTTTCCCATTCCATTGGATTCACATGGGGTTGAAACATTTAACATAACTTGTATGTTGTATTATAAATGTGTATACTGATTGAAATTTATAACAGATTTATACTTTTCTAAAAATGAAAATTGCTAGTTGTACTTGACCAAGTAGTACAATGATTTTTCAATATTGTTGCCAATTTTAGAGGGATATTTACTAGTAAATGTATGATGTATATCAAGTATTGCCCCCCTAAAATAAACATACACAAAAATTCATGCATACAAAATAATGTAAGTTTAAAAAGAACTCAGACAAAAATATACACATCAAATATATTAGAACAGTAGCCTCTGGAGAGAATGGAAGTGAGGAATAGAGATGAGAAGAAACGAAGTAATAAATGAATGAATAAAGAAAAGAGGGAAAAGTTTTGTTTAGACCAATGCAGATGGTATGATATGAAGAAAGAAATATAGTTATAATCTTCATCATCTGAAGTCCAAAATAAAGGAAGGAAAGAAGTCTATTAATGTTGTAGTAGCATAAAAAGCTAAAACTGTTGTAACAAAAGACTCAAAAATAGTATGACTTTTTTTAATAAAATTTTTTATTTTTTTATAAACATATAATGTATTTTAATCCCCAGGGGTACAGGTCTGTGAATCGCCAGGTTTACACACTTCACAGCACTCACCATAGCACATACCCACCCCAGTGTCCATAACCCCACCCCCCTCTCCCAGTCCCCCTCTCCCCAGCAACCCTCAGTTTGTTTTGTGAGATTAAGAGTCACTTATGGTTTATCTCCCTCCCAATCCCATCTTGTTTCATTTATTCTTTTCCTACCTCCCAAACCCCCCACGTTATATCTCCACTTCCTCATATCAAGGAGATCATATGATAGTTGTCTTTCTCCGATTGACTTATTTCGCTAAGCATAATACCCTCTAGTTCCATCCACGTCGTCTCAAATGGCAAGATTTCATTTCTTTTGATGGCTGCATAGTATTCCATTGTGTATATATACCACATCTTCTTTATCCATTCATCTGTTGTTGGACATCTAGATTCTTTCCATAGTTTGGCTATTGTGGACATTGCTGCTATAAACATTCAGGTGCATGTGCCCCTTCGGATCACTACATTTGTATCTTTAGGGTAAATACCCAGTAGTGCAATTGCTGGGCCATAGGGTAGCTCTATTTTCAACTTTTTGAGGAAACTCCATGCTGTTTTCCAGAGTGGTTGCACCAGCTTGCATTCCCACCAACAGCGTAGGAGGGTTCCCCTTTCTCCACATCCTCGCCAGCATCTGTCATTTCCTGATTTGTTAATTTTAGCCATTCTGACTGGTGTGAAGTGGTATCTCATTGTGGTTTTGATTTATATTTCTCTGATGCCGCGTGATGTGGAGCACTTTTTCATGTGTCTGTTGGCCATCTGGATGTCTTCTTTGCAGAAATGTCTGTTCATGTCCTCTGCCCATTTCTTGATTGGATTATTTGTTCTTTGGTAGTATGACTTTTTAAAAAATTAGTTCCCACTCACAGAAGAGTCTCAGGTTAATATTCCAGGTCAGCAGAGGAGTTCTGCTGCACATGGCCATTCAGGGTCCCATGCTTATTCCATGTTATTATACTCCACTCTCCCCTAGGTACTCAGAGTTCTGCCCATTCAAATGATAGCACAGATCAGGCATGGAGTTTTATGAGGGAAAATCTGGAAATGATATACATCACTCTCGCAATTTCTTATAATTCAATATAAATTCAGTCTTACTGGCACACTCATTCATAAGGGACACTGATCATTGCCATCTACTTGAGTGCCCAGGAGGAAACAGACAGCATGGATATTGGAGAGCACTAACAGCCTCTGCCACAATGTGCAAGAGCTTTGTAAAAGGGATTATAAAATGTTATCAAAAGATATTAATCATTCAGGATGCTGGTCACAGTGCCTGCTTTTCCTGACTCTGGGTAACAGTTTTCAAATGTCTTCAGACTCACTGATACCTTTCTCAGGGCTGGTCTGATCCCCAGGCCCCAGGCCCCTCACTCCCCCTTCAATCCTATAGATAGTACTATCTTCCATTTCCCTAGCAACCATCCCCATCCACCAAAATGGCAGTGTGGGTGGGCAGGGATTGGGGTTACAGAGTAGGCAGGAGGTCAGCAATAGAGTCAGGGAGTGAACCTGAGATTTTTACTCACTTCCTCATATTTTCCAGTACTATTTCAGCCTTTAAAATAAGCATCAGCATGCAATCATGTTCACCATCAAAAAAAGGCAATGAATTTATTTTCACTGAAAAATTAACAAGGAATCAATATGACAAAAAATCTGTCATAAAAAATTTTTCCAACCTAAGAGGGAGGCATCATTTCAAGTGCCTTAGTCCAATTAAGTTTTACAATTATTATCATTTTTCTTTGGAAGAAGTGTTAGTAAACATGCTAAGACATTTAATACGTTTTTAGACTGAATCCTTCTGAACAATGAGATTCGACTCTGGGCAAAGGGAAGAGCTGTGAGGCTGAGAGAGATGAGCATGAGGAATGTGACAGATGCAAAGATGGTCTGGTCCTCCCTGTTCTGTCAAGAGTGAGGGAAGGTGCTGTCTCCTGACCCCTTCCCATATTTCCAGAGCCTTGCATTCTTTGCATTTGGGCACCTGACTCTGTTGCTCCCTCCAAGGATATATATGGACAGGTGACCAAGGTGGTAACCTGAGTAAATGTCTTTGGCCCAGTTTCCCATAGATACAATCCAGTCCCAGCATAGATGGGACCATTATTCCTATCAATGGAAACCAGAGCGAGATCCCTTCTAAACCTCTGCAGCTGAGGGTTTCCATGAAGCCCAGAGAAGTGATTGCTGTGGGAAAAGCTCCCCAGACCCACTTGTTCTCGGTCTTTATTCATGATGCTTGAGTAGAAGCTGCCCTGAATCATTTCTGCTGCCTCCCACCTGGCCTAAGGAGTGTAGCCTGGTGAATGTCTCATCCGCAAACTCCAGAGAACACAGGAGGAAGCTAGCCTTGCCGCAAGATTGCTGCCTACCAGTCCACCGCCTCCCTGGTGGTCCCTCAGCCAGGCTTAGGCCAGTATCCAAGGAATTCTCACCCACTGACCATACTGATTAACTTAGACCAAGTGTTCTCTGGTCATGTAAAAAATACCTGGGAAGTATATGCAAGATTATGTGCTGGGGTGTATGTGGATTTTTCAGGAGAGAGAGGATATAATAACATATTCTTTTTGGTAAGTATGACCCTCAAAGATATTAAGAATCAGACTAAATAGAAGATCTGTTTCCATTTTTTTATAAATAGGATGATTTTTATTTTCTTTTAATAATGAAAAAGTACAGTCATTGTAAAAATATTCAAGCAATGCAGAAATGTATTCATTGATTCATTTAGTAAGTCTTTATTGAGTGCCTGTGCAAGTTACTAAGAATACAATGGTGAGAAAAACAGACTAGGCCTTTGCACTCATGAAACTCACAGACTAGTGGAGGATATACATTAACCAAGAAATCACACAAGTGTATGTATAATTAAAATTTCACATAAGTACAGAGAAGGACTAGAACACAGACATACAAGAGTATATACCAGAAGACCAAGACACTCTGAAGCAGTAGATAGGGGACAGGAAGAATTCCTTAAGGAAGTGAAATTTGAGCTGAAATAAGGAAAAACATAGTGAACTAGGCAAAAAAGACATTATAAATATCTTGTAATTCACTGCTACAGAATGCCATAGCTAAGGCAATGTGTCATATCCTTCCAGCTGTTTTACTATCTGCACACAAATCTGTATGTACATATATGTGTATTTTTTTATGTAATTGGAATAAATTTCAGTCCACAAATTCAAGTGTTTAAGACATCCAACTTTTATTTTCTATAGCAATACTTATCATTTCCACTTTGTAGTCTCACTGCATGGGGGTGACAGAAATGGTATGAGTTCAGATCTACCATTTTTCTCCATGGTTGCATCTAAGTTCAAGGATGCTTATAGAGTGCCTTAGCGTGTTGGAAGGAAGGAGTCCATATGGTTCTGGTGTCATCTACAAAGCTCACCATTCTCATTCCTTCCCTGTGGCCCCTTCAGACATGGTGGCTCTCTATTTGCTTCTGTGTCATCCTTGATCGATCAAGATTTTCTCTGCTGCTTCCTGACATGGTTATGCGGGGACATAGAAAGCTTGGTAAGACCCTATACTATCCTGGCTAGAAGTAATATAAAGCAGCCACCTCCAAATATCTCTTAAGAGACGCGACTATAAGTCACCTACACAATCCAATCCAACAAACCTATCTGAGGAGTTTCCTGTCAGTGGCAGACTGAACTGACTTGGAAAGCTTTCCTCTTCCCACCTGAAACTCTCACTAATGATAGAATATGCATCCCCTGTAATTTTAAATTACAAAAATTTAATTACAAAATTAAATATAGTCAAGTTCATCATGAAATGGAAATCCCCAAGCATCAAAGGAACTAACAATAGTGAGCAGGAAATAAAGACAAATAGATGGATATTGGTTTTAAGGGCTGGGGTCCAGGGTTTTGATCCTACCTAGTGACAGAAGGCAATGCTTCTGGGCAGTGGAAGATGGGAAGCTGGTAGTGAGCTCCTGTCTAAACCCAGACCCCAAAGAAACACAACCAGGACAAGAAACAATGACTAGAAAATCTTTCCTCACAGCAAAAATACTGTTTTGCTTATCTTTTATTTGAAGATGTAGGCAAAGATCTCCCTGGAAGCAATCAGAACCCAGGCCAACACACATAGGTGCAGGGTTGAATTCACATTTCCTACATTTTTGATAACCCAAAGGATATAAATTAACATAAAAATAATCTGGAACTGGGTGATATGTATATGGCCCTAGCAGAAGTAAATAGAATATATTATTTGTTTATGTTTATATTATGTCTCAATGAAATAGAACTATTGAAGGAGTCAGGTATAATTCTTAGCAAAATAAATAAATGATAGCACTGGGGCGCCTGGGTGGCTCAGTGGGTTAAGCCGCTGCCTTCGGCTCGGGTCATGATCTCAGGGTCCTGGGATCGAGCCCCGCGTCAGGCTCTCCACTCAGCGGGAAGCCTGATTCTTCCTCTCTCTCTCTGCCTGCCTCTCTGCCTACTTGTGATTTCTGTCTGTGTGTCAAATAAATAAATAAAAAATCTTTAAAAAAAAAATAAATAAATGATAGCACTTAAAGGACTATAATTAAAGCTAGAAAAATAATTTTGGGGATTGGAAAACACAATTTTCAAATTTAAATACTCAGATTAAATGAAGAAGGAAATACTTTAAAAATTAGAGAATTTATAGGCATACCCTCTTACCTTAACAAAATTAGAAATAAATAATAAAAGATCACCATAAAATGTAACAGCCTGATAATATAGTATTGCTCTCTACAATAACCACGAGGTCAAAGAGAAAATTAAAACTAAAGTTGTAAGTTATCTGGAAAGCAAAGAAAATGAGAATACTTCATATCAAAGCCTATGGGGCATGACAAAAGCTGTTCTCAGAGGAAAATAAGGTCTTAATCACATTATTATTCAAGAAGACCGTAAATAAAGGACATAAGTACTCTTCTTGAAGAATTAAATAAAGATAAATAGAACATATCCAAAAATAGAAGAAATTAGGACAGTTAAAGATAAAAATAATGACCAAGATAAACAATTTTAAGTGATTAATTAAAAGCTGATTCTTTGAAAAGACCAATGACACACTCTTCATGAGTACAACTAAGTGAAAACAGAGGGAAAGTAAAAGTATACAAATTACGAATAATAGGAGGTTTAACTACATAAATAGATGTGATCAAAAGAATTATTTTACATTCAAATCTATGACATCAAATTAAAAACTCTAGACTTAATGGATGATTTCCTAATAGAAGTTACCAACATTGGGGCACCTGGGTGGCTCAGTGGGTTAAGTCACTGCTTTCGGCTCAGGTCATAATCCCAGAGTCCTGGGATCGAGCCCCATGTCAGACTCTCTGCTCAGCGGGGATCCTGCTTCCCTTCCTCTCTCTCTCTCTTCCTGCCTCTCTGCCTACTTGTGATCTCTGTCAAATAAATAAAATCTTTTTTAAAAAATCTCCTCACATTTAGAAGTTACCGACATTAACTCAAGAAATAGAGGATTTGAGTAGACCAACTACTAGAGATAGGATTGGAAATGTGATTATAGTCCTACCAGTAAAAGAGGAACCAGGATCAAATGATTTCACAGTTCAGTTCTATCTAACCTTTAAAGGAGAGATAATATCCATGTTATTCAAGCTCTACCAGAAAAGAATAAAAAAACTGAAAGTTATCTAATGAATTTTATAATTAGCAACCCTAAAAGCTAAACCTGTTCAAGATAGTACATAAAAGAGAATTATAAACAAATACTAACAATAAATGTAAAATCAAAATACTAGCAAATTATACAACATATAGACAAATAGAACCCAGAAGTTGGGCAAGAAAAAGCTGGATTGCAGCTTAATATTGTCTCAATGTCAATGTCCCACTGATATTTATTTCATTTTTTATTATTTCTCATTTTGTACTCATATATGTTTTATAGGTTTAAATCTGTTTTTTTATGAGAATATTACTTTATCTTGTTAGTGTCCTCCAAAATGTCTTAATTCATAGTGCTCAAGCACTCTAGATCTAACAGTTCATTCCATGTTTCAAAAAGATCAGTGTATGATCTTTGGTTCCAAGGAACATTTAACAATATATAATAACTCTCCTGTTTGGAAGATTGCATTAACTAGCAGATTTCCAAATTCTCAAATACACTGATTAGTTCATTCACTGTCATGTGTCCCAGGACAATGTTAAGGTTGCTTTGAGTGAAGTGTTGTCATAGTAACGAAGTCATCTGCTAGACTGTTTTTAAAAATTGTAACATTCTCATAGCTCAAAGTGTATTGTGTTTATCCTTCTGGTGTTTTATTTATTTTTTTTAAAGCTTTAATTTATTTATTTAACAGAGAGAGAGAGAGAGAGAGATTAAAAGTAGGCAGAGCAGCAGGCAGAGAGGGGAGGAAGCAGGCGCCCTGCTGAGCAGAGAGCCTGATGCGGGGCTCGATGCGGGGCTCGATGCGGGGCTCGATGCGGGGCTCGATGCGGGGCTCGATGCGGGGCTCGATGCGGGGCTCGATGCGGGGCTCGATGCGGGGCTCGATGCGGGGCTCGATCCCAGGACCCTGAGATCATGACCTCAGCCAAAGGCAGAGGCTTAACCCACTGAGCCACCGAGGCGCCCCATCCTTCTGATGTTTTAAAGGTCTTCATAATAGACTCATAGCACCATGAATTACTAATATCGCAACCCACTCTATTAATTTCATCTTTGATAAAAATGATTCTGTGATAGAAGACTTCACCAACAGTCGTCAGTGTACATACCTCAAAGATAGTAAAAAGAGCAATAACGTTTCCGTTTACAGAGAAGAATAACATTTTGTAAATAACCTATGACTAATAGTGTATGAAAAGTTATGCCAAGAACTGGAGGAAAGTATGGCATATTCAAAGTCTGGGCCTGGGAAAAAGATGTAAAATTACTTCTCTACTTCATGCCACTCACAAAAGTATATATTAGGATTAAGCACACACAGACACAGACAGACAGACAGACAGACACACACACACATTTTTAAAAGCTTGAAGAAAATATAAAAAAATTATTTTAAAACCACAGGGTGGCAAAAGTCTGCCTCAGAATGAGCCCAAACCTAGATGCACTAAAGGGAAAGGCAAAGTGATATGACTACCTAAAAATGTAGATCATCTACAGAAAAGGACAACATGAACAAAGTTAAATGAGGTTAGAGATGCATGGAAAGATACATGTGATATATATTTTTTTAAAGATTTTATTTACTTATTTGACAGAGAGAGAGATCACAAGTAGGCAGAGAGGCAGGTAGAGAGACAGGAGGAAGTAGGCTCCCTGCTGAGCAGAGAGCCCCATGCAGGGGCTCGATCCCAGGACCCTGGGATCATGACCTGAGCTGAAGGCAGAGGCTTAACCCGCTGAGCCACCCAGGCGCCCCTACACGTGATATATTTTAACTGAAATAAAAGTTGCAAAACAGAGCAGTGGACTGTGAGTTCAATTTCTGATAAAAATGTGAATATGGGGGTACCTGAGTGGCTCAGTGTGTTAAAGCCTCTGCCTTCAGCTCAGGTCATGATCCCAGGGCCCTGAGATCGAGCCCCACATTGGGCTCTCTGCTCAGTGGGGAGCCTGCTTCCTCCTCTCTCTCTGCCTGCCTCTCTGCCTACTGGTGATCTCTGTCTGTCAAATAAATAAATAAAACTCTTTAAAAATAAATAAATAAATGTGAATACGTATATCACTTATGTTTGTATGTGCACAGAACACATTAGACTGGTAACAGTAGGTAATTGCAAAGATGGGGAAGAAGGGGGCAGTTTTACATTTTATTTTATATGTTTACCTGTTTTAGTTTTTAGTAAGCATGAGTCATTTCTGTGGTTTAAGAAAACATGGTAAAGAAGATGAAAATTGAGTTCATTGTGAAAAATAACTCCTCAAAATGCTGGTAACTCTTAAATCTGTCTCAAAGTGGTAGTCAAATGCCCAGCTGGAGGCATAATGTTCTCTACCTGTCAACAAGTCAATGCAGAGCCTATGCTATGGCCTTCTTCCCCAGACACTGGTTTTCCCCTCTCTACATTGAACTAATATATCGGGGACATCTATCAGCAATATAAAAACAGTTGAAAAACAGTTCCAGGGTGTTACTGATATCGTAATACTTCCCTGATTATAACCATATCCACCTAAACAAACATAATCACGTATGTGTGATATACATTTATAGACCTGCACAAGTCATGATATTCACAACATGAAGATTTAACCTTTATATTGGAAGAAAATCAACCAGAATTTATTGAATTTTCACTGGTGACATGGTGCGATTTAACACTTCCAGTTTTCAGCTATAGATTACAAGGGCCAGCTTAACAAAAGGTGAAGACTGATGATGCTAAATAGTAACTGACTTTAAAGAATCATTGTCCAAGTCAGTTCAAATGGATTTCCGATTTATAAAATATTTTAAATACTGTTACTTTTATTTGTTCTTGCCTAAATTCCATTTTTGTAATATCAATAAGAAAATCAATTTAACTCATTTTAGTGATAAAAGAAAGTAAAAACTGAAAGTTTTCCTTTATGAATCCATGTCATTATGTCTGGATTGTCATTAGAGCTTATCAAAGAAAGTCACAAAAATTGGTGTGGACACAGTTAAATCACATTTCAATGAACAGAAGACTGAAATGGAAATAGAAAAAAGTACTTGAAGATATGACAATTCATTTTTCTTGGTTTAAGAAAAATTTAATAAAAAATTATCATTACTCATCAAACAAAAATAATCCAGAGAAGGGAGAGACTAATCAACATGTAGGGAAGAATGCACTGCAAATACTAGTTTGCTCCTGCTGTTAAAGTATACATCTCTCAAACTCTGTATAAAAGCTAATTGATAATACATCTTTATAGCCATGCACTGATACTCTGCCCCTGTCAAGGGGGTATCCAAACAGACAAAATTTATATTTGTTTCCAGGGAGAAATATGCTCTAACTATTGAATACAAGTATTGATTTCAGCAACTAGTCAATCCCCCCAGGAGACATGGATGCACCAGGTTCTCCTGCTTTGACAGCACCCACATCTAGCTAAGTCAGCTTGCCCTGATTCCCTGAGCACTAAATAAATAATCTTCTTATAATAATTTGGTTTCTGAGATAGAGTGATGTTAGAGAGAGACCATTCTGAGCAGCAAACACTGAGAATTTGATCTACTTGGCAACGATTTTTCTCACAGTAGCAGAAATGATCACTCTTTTTTTATTTTCAAAAAGAAATTCTGCCCCACCTGATAATATGTTCCTTACTCTGCGAACTTAGAAATGCTCAACAAACGGGGAACTCTGTGCCCAGACAAAGATCTCGCATTATTACACTTACCCTTTCAGAGGTCAACAGGGCCAGAGAGTTACACTAAAGCCCAGTCTCAATGGTGGACTGAATTATATGTGCATGAACCTGTAAGGATAAAGATACCCCTCCAATGGGGCTTCCTGCACTCACCACTTCCCTTCTCCCTCCCCCCAGGCCTATCCCCAAACATGCATTGCCCAAACCCTTAACACAAGGCCTGAGGGGGACCCAATGGGCAGGGTCAAGTGTGGAAGTACAACATTCTGAAAAACAAATATCTGTTATCCTGCTTAGTACCACACCTCAGGGAAAGGCAGACCAGGGGACATTATCTTGATTTTCTGCACCCCAAGATGGCAGCAAGATAGTTCTTGTTTAAAGGCACAGAAGAGCCGCAGTTCAAATAGAGAAACCAGAAAAAACCTTCAGCCTGGGAGATGATGTAAAATGAATGTACACAGTTAACACTGAAAATAGTCATAATCATTCTGAGAAAAACCATTTTCAAGGGAACTTAGCAGAGAAATTAACCAAAAGAGGTATAAACACAAAATTTGCCTGAACCACATCAATTTGCTAAACCCACACTTGGGATGCTTATTGAAACAAAGCAAGTAAAATATGAATTTTTAAAAAAGAAAGCCAGTTTTCTGAGCCTTGAAATATTATGCTTTGGGTGACAATTTATAAAAGAACTACAGTCCTTGAAATACTATGCTTTGGGTAACAATTTATGAAAGAACTACACTCCATTTTTGTAAAATTACCTTTGAACACATTTGACTGGGGTAGACCAACTTAAATTCCTAAAACCTTTAGATGAGAACAAAACCAAAATAGCCTCCCAGTTTCTAATTTCCTCGGTTTCCTGGGAGCTGCCATCATCTCTAAAGAGAGAACACTGCCTCCTCCCTGCCCCCCATGATCTGCCACAATCATGGTCACAATCCTAGAGCTGTTCCCTTCCCAAAATGATTGAGAGTGGCAACCTGCATTGTGAAAACATCAGGACATCAGCATGTGGCTTGACCAACCATGTGGCCTGCTTGGACCAGCCTGTCACACATCTGTCTCACACAGCACTTCCCAAAGTCCAGGGGATTTGGTTCCAAGAAATACCCCGCGTGGGACACCCCAAGTCCATGCAGTGCCCCTAGGGCTGTGCCACAGTAGGACTAGCTCCTTCTAGGTCTCTGTTCCACAAGACTTCCAGAAAATGTTTGGCATCCAGTCACACCCTGGATCACCACATTACCACAGCAATGACAGTTATTATTCTGTATTAAATGCCCACTAGTGGGTGACCTGGTGTCATGCGGATTAAATGGTCACAGAAGCACAAGGAGACTATAGCCAGTGATCCCCCAGAAGGAGAAAATAAAGATTGAAGTGTGAGACAGGGAGAGGGGAAAAGAATGGGAAGGAAGGAAATCAGGAGAAATCTGCCAAGAGCAGGTGGATGCTTATCAGGCCTGTGCCCCTGCTAAATGGTGGCTTTTTAAGACTTAACCTCATTTTCACCCACATTTAAAATGAGGTTAAGTAATAAAATTCACTCAGCACCCCAAATTCGACATGGCTTGATGTGAATATTTTCTAAGGGTTTTTTTAAAATTATTTATTCATTTGAGAGCGAGTGAGCTCCAGCAAGAGTAGGAGCAAAGGGGGAGGGGCAGGGTGACAGCAGACTCCACTGAGCAGGGAGCCTGATGAAGCAGGGGCTAGATCCTAGGACCCTGGGATCAAGACCTGGGCAGATGTTTAACTGAATGAGCTACCCAGGCAACCCATGAATTTTTTTTTCAGATGTTCCAGCTACACATCTGGATAAGAAAACAAGTCTTGTTGTCTCTACTGTCTCAAGTATATCCAATGAATATTTCTTAGGAGAAAATTCAAAAAAAAATGTAACCATCCAATTTTATGTACAGAATATATAGAAATATGGATAATAAAAGTGTCTGAAAGTGTATACACTCGGTTTCGATTCTGTGCTTCTCTCTCCAGAGGCCACGGTTACTTACACTCTTACACTTTGTACCTTCTCTCTGGCAATCACATCCACTTCCATGCCCTCAATTACCATTCATCCTCCCTGTGGCTCCCTAATCTTTTTCTTTTTTTCCCCCTCTAAGTGCTCCCTGAATACATTCAAATGACAATAGGCTGTCTTCATCTTGATATTACAAGGATTCCTCAAACTCGATTTATTTTAAGTGGATTATTCTTCCCCTCCCAAATCTTTTTCTCCTACCTAGTCACAGAGCAAGAAAAATCTTAGCTGCCTTTTCCCCGAGCACATCTGTAAAACTAGTGTCAAATGAGTCTCCACTTTGGACATGATTCAATAAAGTCACCATATGCAACAACTTGAAGCCAACCAGTTCCTGACCCTTTCATCTAATATAGACAACATTAAGGTAAGTATGTGGAAGCCTGGGGCTGGAAGCAGATGGTCAGAGAACAGAGGATTTTACCCTTTCCTGATCTCACTAGGAGTATGTTGTGGCTGATGAGATCACGTCTGAGGAAACACTGAGTCCTGGGAAATAAGAAAACCTTATTCCTGGGAGAAATTATCTTAACAGTTGTTTTGCAGGAATGACAGAACTCTACATACTAGTCACTTAATAAATGCTAACCTTTATTGTTATTATTTATTAAATGACACTGACACATGGCAGAATTCCCCCAGCAAAACAAAGGTCAACCAAAAAAAACCTATCGACCCTGCATTCTAGGGAAATACAGGTGCTCATTTTTCTTAATTAACTGCTCTGTGCGAGAACATTCAAAGTATTTTGCATGTATTATTCAATTTAACCTTCATGACAAACCCCATCTTCATCACTCATCCAGCATCGCAGAGAGGAAACTTCAAACCATCTCATTTTAATCTAAATTGTTTTCTACTCAGCACATGTACTACCCACCTGCTTCATTCCCAACACTTCCTTTTTCAAAAACTTCCCAAAAAACAATGTTCATTTTATACAAATAAGAACACACAGATGAATAAAAAGCAAAGAGGTAAATGTCACTAATTATGCTTCCACTCAAATATACCAGCTACTGTTTGGATAACTATAATTCCATAGTTGTGTCTACCTTAAAATATGTTTTACTATCTTCAAAAAGAAATGAATCATTCGATGAACACTGCTATCTAACCTACCTTTCTCATTTAACAATGCAGAATGAGTATCTTTTCCTGGCAATATGGATTTGACTCAACATAGTTACCTTATATACCATGTGAATGTTCCTTAATTTATTGAAGCAATCCAGTGTGTTAGACACTTAGGTTGCTTCCGATTCTTACTGTTTTGGACAGTGCTGGGATGAATAGCATAGTACATACAGTCTTCAGCCAATTATTCAATTATTTCCTCAGGACAAAGGGTTTACATACTTTAAGGCTTATATATGTATTACCAAATGGCCCGCCACAAACCCGTACAAACTCAGTGTAAACTCATTCCTACCACCAGAGTTTGGTAGGATCCATTTCTCCACACCCTTGTAGACATTGCACAGCTGGTGAGAGACTGCTATATGAATTCCAATTATCCTTTCTAGTCAAAAATATGTAATGGCTCTTGGTGTTCTGTGGGATAATATTCCAACAGCCCTGCACAAACTGACTTCACTCAGCTTTCCAAACTTCCATTTCCCACACTCTCCACTCTAGGTAGACTATCATAGGAAAAGGGTTCCTACCTCCATGCCTTTCTCAGCCTAGTGTCCCCGCACTCCTACTCTTGGAAAGCCTGATGACTTACCCTATTCCGGACTTATTTTAGATGGTCGCTTCCTCCAGGAATCTATAGTTGACTGTTACATCCCCCAGAAGCCTTTGCTTCCTCTATGCTCTGAGAACACACATTTGACAATGAGTATATGCTCCAGATATTATCTTTTTGTTTGTGTATTTCTTATCTCCCCAACTAGATTATAAAACCAAAGGACAAGGATGGTCTCTTCCTTTTTTCTTTCTTCTTTTTCAACATTAACACACAACTTTATTGATGATACACGAAGTTAATGCAAATGACAGGAGGGAGCTTATGACCAACTGGTTCACTGTCACGCAAAAGAAATAGTAGAAATATTTCAATCTACGTAGCGGGATAAAAAGCAACAAACATGTTTTCAGAACAGGTAGTGATATTCATTCACCCAGCTTAGACCTGAAAACCAACTCAGCTAAACATCAGCATTGATGATACAATGATATTGATCACTCAAAATTGGCAGCTGAAAGGGTTCCTTTACCATATAAACAAGGTGGAGAAAAAGGAATAGTTTACAATGTGTGTCGCTTCTAAACTACAAAATCAAGAAGTTATTCCTGGGTCTTTGGGAACATATGCTCAGCTAGTTTGGCCATGAATTTTCCAACCTTTACTTTCACCAAAAAATCATGGTGACTCTCTATTCCCAGAATCTTGTCAGCACACACTTGAAATTCTTTTAAAAAGAAAAACAATGAACCTTCGCTGAATGGATTCTGAGTAGGTTCATTTTCTTCCCATTTAAAACTGTCATTTATGTTCTCAAATATGACCAGAAGTTTAAGAATAACCTCTTTGTTCTCCTTCTTGTTGAAGAGGGAACCAAGCGAAGATGGCACTTGGGCCCTGAGCAGTTCTCTAGCCATGGCTGGATTTTCAGCCAAATTCAAAAGGAGTTTCAAAACCTGAAATTTGGTTTCTTCGTTTCCTGCTGAAAATAAACGAAAAAAGTCTGAAATGGAATTAGCAAGCATGTGCTGATACTCATTAGTAACAGTCATATTTGTAAGCAATCTTAGTCCAGCCAGCTGCACCGATGAGTTCAAGCGAGAAGTGATTGTGTCATCACACACTTGATTCATGTATATCTTAAGCCTGCGCTGATTTTCAGCATTCACACTCAAGTTATTCAGGACAATTAAAGCCTTTTCCTTAACTATGGGATCCCGAGTATTGAGAATCTTTGCTACAATTGGGAGACCACCCAGATCACGAATAATATCTCTGTTAAATGCATAAGCAGCATTGTTACCCAGAGCAATTAAAGCTGCTTCAAGAATATAAGGTTTTTCAGACATCTCCACCAAGCAAAGAACTTTCTGCAGCTCCTGAGGGGATAAAACAGTATCGTCTGAATTGGGGGAAGCCCGTTTCTGAACAGCTCTGCGAGCCCGGGTAGCTCTGGCCCTTGCTCTGGCCCGTGCTCTGGTTCCGGCCTCAGTCCCAATCCGGGCCCAAGGTGGGTACCACACTATACCCTTGTTCTCACTGCTGTCATCATCATCATCAGACCAGTCATTGTACCGGGCCCCAGGGCAGTCCCCAACATCATCCACATCCCCAGACCCACCCTCAGCCATTTTCTCCTTGTTCTGTTTTCTTCCCCGGGTCAGTCTATAAATGCAATAGCAGGCTCCAGCGCCAATCACCAGCCCTGCAGTCACCCAGCCTACTTTCCTGGCGTAGCCCATGCAATCGTCCCTGACAATAGCAGGGACCAAGGAACAGAGTATTCAGTCAGGCTGGGAGAGGAGGGCTATGGGCCTGCGTACAGGCCTGTGGAAGGTGATCGTCTTCAGCCACGTCAAGGCCACAGTAGCTGATATTGGAGGTGGTGGACCTGGGAGTGGAGGAAGGAAATAGGGTTTAAGTTTCTCTTTTGTGTTGCCCCATGCAGAGAGTTGCACAGAAGGACAGGAGAGTCACAAATGAGTAGTTGGTAGGAAACATAGATTGTTAACAAACCCTCTATATCCTTCTCCTTCCAGCCTCCCTCTACCCTCCCCAGCCCACCCTCTCCCCAAGCTTAGATAAAGGCAATGGAGCCCTTAGTCTCTGCTGGGCCCTCAGCTACCCCAACCTCGGGTGTCCCCAGGGAGTGGCACTGTTGCACTAACCTCCTCCAGACAGTAAGTTTGTCCCTCCTTCCCTCCCCTAGAGGTGTGCCACGCCCAACAACCCTCGCAATCTGCAGAGAAACCACAGCCAGTGAGAACTGAGGGCTTGATGGATTGATTGTTCACATTCATAGCCTTCCTGATTCACCATTCAGGCTGTCAAGACTTTTTTTTAACCTCTATTCCATCCAAAACATGCAGAAGTCTGCCCCTTCCCTAACCTGAAAGGAGAAGGATATTAGGGAAATAAGGTAGGATTAGGTGAGCTTGTCCAAATGTGGCTGATTTCCAGCCCCTCCCCCATTCCAGGCAGCCCCCACCCCTACACCGACCTCTACTGACCCGAGGAAACTTCCTCCCTCTTTTCAAGTGGTGCCACCTGCTACAGCAGACCTGCAGGATGACAGATCGAAAACATGGAGACTAAGTGCTGTTGAGAAAGGAGGATTATGAACAAACTCTGATAGGTTTTCCTTCTGTCATTCTCCCCAGCCCCCACTCCCACACCCCCCTCCCGCGACACACACACACACACACAAACACACACACCCTGAACGCCATTTCACCACAGTCCCAAACGTGCAAGAAACACACTCAGCTTCAGCCCTAACCTAGATTATTGCCATCTCTGGCTTCTCCCTATCCCCGACCCCCCGCACCGCCCGCCCCTCTTAGGGTACCCAGATAGTCTTACCCTCAAATCGACCTTCACCGATTGGGGTTAATTTCCTTCCTTTTCTCTTGCCTGGCGTAGTGCCGCAACCTACGGAAAGACTGGCAACCCAGAAGAGGCTCAGACCCCCTAGACACAGAGCCATAGTCAGGAAGACACAGCCACCGTCAAAAAGACGGGAAACGGCCGCTACTGAGCGCTTAGTGGACGACCAGTCCCCAGAACATGAAACTCTTTCCTAATTCAGAGGCCTGGTTGTCACCCCTATTAACTCCTATTAACCCCTCTCAGGGCTCTGCCGACAGATATCCCGTTGTACCTTCCCCCTCCCCAAATGTCCAGCCTTTCCCCGCTGGCGCTGTCCTGAAGGACGGGGGCCAACACCCAAGCCACAGCTCCTTTTCCGGATGACGGCCTCAGCTCCCAGCAGATTCCCAACTCCCGTTCTCTGGGTTCCTCCCCAGACAGCCCCCCGCTCACCATTTCGCAGCATCGAAATGGGCTGCGGGCGGGACAGATGTCTTGGAAAGCTGGCGGAGAGTGGAAGAGACGGCGGAGACGCCTGGGGACCTGCGACGGTCTCCGCCCTACGCCCTTGGCCCCCTACCTTATGGAATCTCCCAGGCACTGACCTGCAAGAATCCGGGACAATTTCCTTCTCCTCCTCCTTCCCTCCGCCGCAGGCCCGCTGGCCCTCAGGGCAATGGGGAGCTGGTACTCAGACGGGAACAAGGACCAGAACAAGAAGGACTTCTGCACACGTCAGCTCTTGGTCACGTGAGATCTACGTCATCCACCAACTCGGGTCCCTAATTTCCCCTCCCACCAGCAGTGCGGCAGAAGAGGGCCCGCCCCCCTCCATTCCCTCCCCGACACCAGGCCTTGTTACTCTTTCTTCTTTGCTAATCCCATCTCCCCTTAGTAGTTGTGTTTGCCTTCCTCGGATTACCAGGAGGGGACAGCATCTTCCCCTGGGGCTACTGGCCACTTGTACTTTTTGAAAAATTGCCTCTTCCTTCCCTAAGCTCCTGGGACAACAACCTCTCCTTCAACCTCCCCTCCTCCCAGCTATTAAAGTCTACCATTTCCTCTGAAATCTAGTCCCAGATCTGAAATGAAAAACCATTAGAAAACGAGACCCGGAGTGAGAGAGTGTGTGTGTGTGTGTGTGTGTGTGTGTGTGTGTGTGTGTGTGTTAACTTTCTTAATACTTTTTTTATTCTTTTTGTTCTGCCCTCTCCTGCCCCAGCCTGCATTCTTTTGTGAGAAGAAAAATTACTATAAAGTTATTCTCATTTGAGGGGGAAAAAAAAGAGCGGGAGTTGGAAGAGTGATGTTGGGTGATGGCCTCCAAAAGCCCCACATTTTCTCACTCGTGGAGAGTGTTACACACCTCACTCCAAACAATCTCAATGTCTTGAGGCCTAGCACATAACACAACCCTGAATGAGCTCATTAGAGTGTCTAAGGTTGCATAAATCTTCTGACTAGGCCAGTGTTCTAAACAGGAGCGTGACAGACTTTCACTTGCATGGCTTAGCAAGGAAGAGGTGTGGAGCCCTCAGAAGGCAGTAATACAGAGAAGGTTGAGCAGGAGTCACAGCTACCTGGTGGGTATCTGTCCAAAAAGGCGTGCGCACTGACAAAGTAAGTAGCATAAAAGAACATTACGAAATATACTTGGATACAGATAGAGAATATCACCTCTAAATAAAGTATTAGGGGAACATTGAGACCAAGATAAAATTGGCTGAACTCGGCCTCTGGCCTCTAGTAATTAGTGTGGAACCATTTCACTGACTGCTTTGGTGAGCTCAGTGATTCACCAGTCAGCAATGATTGACATTTTTTTATATTGGGAAAAGTAATAAAAGTAATGTCAGAACATTGGGATCTACAGTGAGATTGTCCTTAATACTTCAGATGTAAGGTAATTATCTGAGTATAACTTTTACAATCCACAGATAATACGGAAGTAAATCAAGAGACTGGAGAGTTTGGGAATAGGCAGAACTCCAGAGAAGTTCTGTGTAACTTTTAGGAGGCAGTACAAGGATCTGACTGAAATTTAGCAAACAGAAAACCAAAACAGCTATGTGATTCTGGGTTCAGAGAAAGATCATGTGCAGCATGGGGCTTATTCAAGCATGAGAATGTATGAAAAGAAAAGTCAGAGGAAAGTGTTGGTAGCTCCCACTCAAGTGCCGTCTGGGGAGAGGGAGTCCTGGCTAAGATGAATGGAACATTCAGCTTTCCTTGGCAGAGCCATCCCCACAATGTGTAAAAGTCCTTCGAGCTCCCCTAACAGAAAGCCACTTCTTAAGGTGAACCAGTGCCCTTGCTCTGATTGCAGGCTCACCAGCAACTTCTGAGGTTGCTTGCTTCTTAAGTAGTAGCTTGCTTACAGAGAGAATGGACTGTTAAAATGGACAGAAACATCCAGTACCCTCTGACAGTTGTATTTTTCAGGGTAAATTATTCAGTTGTCACTCTTACTGGTACTTAGCTTCCCTTTTGGCCCACTTAAAGAGAGGGAATGCAGAGATGCGTGGGTTTGGGTGTTCAGATCTAGATTTACATGTAAGTCTCTGTGAATGGGAGTCTTTCCTTGACAGAGACCTCGCTTTCAGATAAAGTCAGGGCTTGATCATGCAACAACCAGGGCAAGACACTAAACTATAAATAGAACCCTATGGAATCCTGTCAGGAAAGCCAGGTCAGTTTGACTTAGAATACAATCCTGTGCATCACTATTTCTGAACTGTACCTCTCTGATGTTTAGTGAATGTGAAAAATCACAACCAAGACATTTTGTGGCACATAGGTCCCCAGCATCTCGTTTCATAGCTGGACAACGGGTTAACATCCAAAGTCCTAAAAGGCTCCAGCAAATCAACCCTCTGAAACAGTTTATATTTCTCTCTGGGGAAAGAAAGGAAGTGCATTTTGTGTTTTACATCCCCTCTTTTTCCCTTACATCACCCTTTTTCCCCCCCAAGGAAAAGGGTGGGTATTGTGCCCAAAGGAGACCAACTCCATACTCTCTTACTAAAATTTAAATCTTGAATACAGATTTTTAAAAAACAGCGGCAGGATGACATCCTGAAGAGGTTTTCTGTGAATTCCTCCTGCCTATCCCCCTCAGCTGACCCTGGTCTGCAACACTCCCTCACTGTTTCAGTTAAATCAGGTTTGGTTTCTGTTGCTTGCAACCAAACAAAATTAACTAATACACAACACAAAAACAAATAACACAATACAAAGAGTAATATCACTTTCAAAAATAAACATCTTCTCTATATATTTTTTTCTCACTCTCTAAATCCCATTAGTGTTAGCATCTGCTGATCCTTTTTTATTTGGGGGCACTCTCTCAGATATCTATCACCTGGGACCACATACCAATTTGAGCCAAAAGGTTCCTTTCGGCAGTGGCTTCGCATAGCCTTCTGCAGGCTTAGGAGCTTTTAACAGGCTTGTCTGAGGAACTGCTTAAGGATTTTCCTCTTTTGCTTTTGAAACGGTTTGTCAGGCAAATAGCATGCCCTTAAGTAGTTGTTGATGGGTGTATAATGGAGAGCAAAGTAGATTTTAAATTGCAGTTTTTAGGTTCCCTGGTAGAAATTGTAGATCTAAATGACAAAGAAGCGAGAGAAATTGACAGGCTTATCATTCCCATGGAGTAGAGGTCGTTTTAGAGAGGGAGTGGATTCAAACGGGAAAGGTTTGGCAGGGAAAAATCTGACAGACTGGGAAAATGATGGCCGGGAGTTACACGTTGGATTGGAATAACCGGAAAACATACCAAAGTGGAGGAGGGAGATATTTTTTACTTGTAAGGAGAGGGAAGAGTGGCACTTTTGTCCTTAAAGCTTTGTTAAGCTTTATATACTCCTTAGTTCTTTCTAATGTATACATTCAAAACAAACAAAAGCCACTTATATAATTACCTAGCAACTAAAAATTGAATGATGGACAGTTAGATTTGTCAGTAAAGCTTCATACATAGAATTCGCTTGTCTAGGAGAAGAAAGTAAAGGGAGACAAAAAGAACAGTGGAGGGATATGATGCAGAACAACAGCGGTAAGCTGTTTTTTAGAGAAAAGGGGTGTGAGTGATACTGGTGAAGGAGTTTGGACTATAAAAGTTTTGAGGAAGACCAGAAAGTTGTGATACGTTCTTGACTTCTGAATATTCACCAGCAAGGCACTCTGGGCTCCTTGGCTTACCTCTTGAAAGGGCCTCCCCCACACAGGGGCCCCTCACAGGGAGAGCTTCCTGCTGGGGTGTCAGATTTCAGCATTCAAAGAAAGAGGCTGCCTAAAGGGTCTATATTTAGAGTATGACTCCCTAGCAGGGACAGCTGAATGTCTGGGGACTAACTTCTGCATACTTTGTCCCTGAGTTCTGGGATTATTCTGAGGGGCTTGTATGGGTGGTGCAGTGAATTTGTAACAGAAGGCAGGGAGTGAAAAGGCCTCTCTCAGCCGGTGGTGACTGCTTGGCATCCTGTCAACTATGCTTTTCGTGAGGGAAAATGGCACAGATTTCAGGGGTGTCGAAGTGATTCACAGTCACCCACAGACTCTCAGCACTGTCTCCACTGGAAGACGCTGAGCACTAGCGACTGTTATGGTGACAGACATACAGTACCTGAACAACAGATCCCGGAGCGACCTCACCAGTGTCATGATTAAGTGAAAATTATGTCTGTTGAGTCTCATTTTCATCAGGGGGTGTTAATAACAGGGACAACTCTAATTTCTGGATTGTTTACGAGTTACACCATGAAACTTCAGCATAGATTTTAAATAAAAACTTCTGAACGAAAGACAGGCTAACCTGCAATGTTACTAATTTCTGAAGTTCACCTGAACGGTAAGATTCATCTGAATTTAGGGTCTGCATAAAGTCAGCCCTTTGAAGTCAGAGTGAAAGCCATCCAGAGATCTTCTATGAAGTTCTCAGCCATCTGACACTTAATACTACGTGTTCAGCCAAGAATAAGAAAGGCATAGTGATTCACTTATCAAAAATTGCCACAGTTAAAACACTGACCACCTCACTATAGATTCCAATTCATAAATCATCTGAAAGCACACTGGTTCTGTTTGTAAAGATAAGCATTTAAATTTTAATATGCTGTTTGAAAGCTGCTATTTCCTGTGCAGTCAGTAGAAAACATTTTCAACAGGGTACTAATTAATTTAACCAAATCAATGGAAAATCTTGTTTATTACACACACGTACATAACTTGAATTCTTTTTTCCCCAAGTGAAATAGATTTATTGTATTTTCTGGTTACAAAATGGTCTAGTTTGAGTCAATAAAAAAGGAAGGATGAAACAGAACATAAACGTATGAAAAATATTAATAAAAACCTCACTGCTACTTGAGCTTCCTTTTATGCCACCCCCCCACCCCGGTTTTGGTACAGAGACTGGATGTGCAAAGGGGTAGAAATTAAGGAACGGGCGGAGGCGGCAGGCGTTTCAGAGCCAAGGAAAGGAGAAGAAATTTCCCCCCAGAAGAAGTAATGGCAGACCCACGAAAAGATGCGGCCCCTTCGTATACTTAGAGAAAGGCAAATTCAAAGACCAGAGAGAGCCACCGCCACTTCTGGCTCCATAGTATTGTTATAGAGGAAAGAAGTGACAGGGCCCAGTGCAAAGGGGGGAGGTACGGGGCCGGCTGGCGCCTGCCGCACTGCTTGTGGGAGTGGAAATTGGGGGCCAGAGCTCACTGGTGACGTGGTCGTCACGTGACCAAGAGCAGCCTAGAACCGAAGTCCTGCTAGTCGCCTCCGTCTGGGTACCAGCCCCCTATTACTCTGCAGGCCTGTGAAGGAAGAAGGAAACTAGCCCCGGACCGCGAGGTCGGTACGAGCCTGGGCTCCTGCTTAGAGGCGGGTGGGGAGAGGAGAGGGCCAAGGGCGTCCCGGATCCAGGTTCGGGCTCAACCGGGCTGGGTCCCCTTCCCGCCTACTTTCTAAATACCGTCCCCCCGCCCCTTTAGTGCCCATTTAGTGGAGACAACCGGAGGACTTCGGGGAGGGGGTGGTTGAGGGGAGTGAATGGCGGTAAACAGAGACTCCAAAGAAAGGTGCAACAATCACGGTACTCGTGTCCCGAGTCCTGCTCCGTCCACCAAGCACTCCGTCCCCTCGGTTTCCTGTCTGTTTGCAGGTTTGTAGGTCTGTTGGCCCATAGGTCGCCTCAAAAGTCGTGCGGAGGGAAGGAGCAAACTGCCTTGGGACTGTGCAGGTCCGTGTGAAGGTGAGATGAGACCTGGACCCTGGCTGGGGGTGGCGTTGGGGGTGGTGGAGGAGGAAGGGCTGGTATCTGCGCGGGCTGGGTCCGAGTCGCCCTCTCCTGGCCCCTTCTTTCTCCACACCCCCTCCCATTTCAGTGCAGGGAAAGGGGTGTGGCGGCCTTTGCTGGGGAAATGGCGGACGATAAGGGGGTGGGGGGGTGCGGAAGACCCAGCGTTTGGAAAGTCGGGGAGGTGTGAGAAATATTTTAAAGTCAAAAGCTGAAAATGCAGAAAAGCGGGTATTAGGACCCGCGTTCTCAATGCTGATCCATCCACCACACTTTCAGTTCCCCAAAGCCAGCTATCTGTCTTTCCGACCTTCTGCCAGACTGTCCATCAGTCTCCGCGGAAGGAGTGCTGACAACAGAAGACAAGGGAAGAAGAAATTTACCTGACTTTGGTAGAGGTTGGTGGGAGAAACCTACCTGTGAATCCTTGGGGGAGGGGTGGCGGTGGAGGAAACTACCTGAGCCTTTGCCTCTCCGTGTCACCTTCCTGGCTATCATAGCACAGCCCCATCCCCTGCCCTTTTCTGTAGGGCCTGGAAGAGAAATGTTGGGTCTTGGGGGTAGTTAGAGGATGACAAAAAGGAACAAAGAACTAGTTTCCTAATAATCCACCTCTCTCAACCAGAACTCAAATTCCACTCTGTTTGTATAGTGAGGCACAAACTCAGACACAACACAATGCCCTAATGCCATTTTGCTCCCATAGATTCATCACAGGAGAGCTACAGGGAGCCCAGGAGAGGCTGAAGAGGACTGCTGCTCCACCATTACTCACCCTGGCCCTCAGAATCCTCCTGAATCAGGTGGAACAAGGCCCTCTCCTGTCCTGTCCAAAGACTGGCACGGACTTGAGCATGGGCAGGGCTCGAGAAGTGGGTTGGATGGCAGCAGGACTGATGATTGGGGCTGGTGCCTGCTACTGTGTTTACAAACTAACCATAGGAAGAGATGACAGTGACAAGTTGGAGGAGGAGGAAGAGGAATGGGATGATGACCAGGAGCTGGATGAGGAGGAACCTGAGCTTTGGTTTGATTTCACAACTATGGCTCGGCCCTGGAGTGAGAATGGGGATTGGACCAAACCGGGGGCCCCTGGTGGCACCGAGGACAGGCCCTCAGGTGGAGGCAAGGCCAACCGAACACACCCAGTAAAACAGCGCCCATTCCCCTATGAACATAAAAATTCTTGGAGCACTCAAAGCTTTAGAAATTTCAGGTGTGTACTTGACCTCTCTAAATATCCTTCCATTCAGGGAAAAATGTGGTTTGCTCAGCCCAAGGATGCTGGTTTTTCATTTAGCCACGATATCAATAGTCATTTGGCCAGCCTCTCCATTGTTGGAAACACGATCCCCACTCCCGACCCTATTAAGGAGAAGGCTTTCTGTACTCTGGATAACTTGAATGCAGGAGTTGAAAACCAGGGCCAGATTAAGATGTCCATCAGTGAAGTGTGTCGGGAGACTGTGTCATGTTGCTGCAACTCATTTCTGCAGCAGGCCGGATTAGATTTGTTAATAAGCATGACAGTTATTAATAACATGCTTGCCAAGTCCGATTCAGACTTGAAGTTCCCTTTGATATTGGAGGGGAGGGGATGTGCTGAGGTTCAGGCTTTGAAACTGTCGATGGGTTTGTCTGGAAAGCGGGTCTTGGCAGGGGAATCGTTGGGTGCCCAAACGCTGCTCTCATTCATGTCCCTCTTGATCAGGAACGGAAACACACAGCTTCTCCCTGACACCCTGGCCTCGTAGAGGGCCATCTGGAGCGGAACGGAACCGAATCCACCCAAAACCCTGCTGGAGAACACCCCCCTGTGTTCTCATTCAAAGAATCTGCAGTGGGTGCTGTTGAAGACCCGGCCTTAGCCACCACATCACGGGGTGAAAGTTACACTTGCTCCACCGAGGACCACGCTCTTCTGGGCCAGGCAGGGGTCCCCCCGGGAGCTCTGAGTAACTTCTTGGTTTTGCAGTCTGCAGGCAAAGTGCATTGTCAGTTACTCCCTTGCGGCCTTCCTCCTGCGGTAAAGGGATCTTTTCAGCAGCCAGCTGTGCCTACAGAACATCCTATGAGAGCATGGCCAGGGAGGTCTTGCCTCCGGTGGTCTCCCTGTGTCAGCCGGATTGTTTTGAGGAGACCAGGCGTGTGTCGGGGCTCGAGCTGCAAACGCATCTGTTGCCTCTTACGTTGAATTCTTTCCCACTGACTCCTCCTTCTCTGCGAGCTGATGGATGGTAAACCTAGTCATCCACAAAGGACACTCCCCTCCTCTGTGCTCTACTGACTTGACCTCCTCCACCCAAGCCTTCATCTGTATGTATCATCAATAAAGTTGTGTGCTTTGATTGGCAAAAACGGGACATGGAACTTGTCCTTGAGTTGACAGCCTACACGCAGAGGAAGACAAAAGTAGGTGACCAAGGCAAACCACCTGGGGCCTTTGCTCCCTGACAGGGGCACTCTTACCAGGTGCTCACAGGGGGCAGGGGTAGAGGTGGGCTGGGGTGCTCAGGAGAAGGGGCTGGGGGCCGGGGCAGAAGCCAGGGAGCAAAGGTGGGGTTCGTGGAGGACGCAGGGCACAACACCTGTGAAGCCGGTTGCATTGTGCCTGGCACCTGGAGCAGAGAAATCCCTCCATGAAGGTGTTTCTCCTTGACTGCCAGCCTGGGCAGGAGGACCAGTATCCTGCCTTGGGGTCTGTCTACACACCCTTGGGGACCAATTGACAACCCATCCCCCTGCATTTAACGCACAAGACTGGCAGCGATGGTTGCCGCTCGCTGCGTGCCCACTTGGCGTCCTTCTCCCTCCCCTGCAAAGCAGCTGTTAAACCTACTTCCAGGCCCACTCCCTTCCTTGGGAGCCCAAGTCCAAATTCCTGGCAGAGGGAGAAGGGTTGGTCCCCTCTTCCTTCGAGGGACCCTCTTTTCTGCCCTCTCCTCTGTCCCTTTGGTGACATCCAAGAAGGGGCCGGTGGAGCCCTCCATGAACTCCCCATCAGGGTGGTGGGGCAGACGCCGAGGGGGCCTGGCAGGGCTATGGCCTGTCCACTGGGAGACACATCTCCGTCACCCCCATCCAAGCTCCTGGCACCCCTTGCAGGAAAGGAGGAACCCAGCCCTGTGCATGGACCCATTCTGTGGATCTGGACGCCTCCTGCTGCCACTCTTCCCAACACTGCCAGACCTCTCCCAGCAACCCTGGGCCCCTGCATCACCAAAGCCAGCTTCTCTGAGTGTCTTTGACGTGTCAAGCAGTGGTCCTCTTTCCCTGAGCCCTGGCCCACAACACAGGCAACAAGAAACTTCCCTTGGGCAGCGCTGCCTCTGTGCCTGGTGCCCTCTCCTGGTCTCTCTGGGATGTGGCTCTGGGCCACTGTGCCCTGGGCATCAGCACTCTGTGCCTGCTCTGCCTTCTGATGCTCTCCTCCACAAAGACCATAGTTGTATCGGTTCCTCCCTTCTCCCGGAGTTTGGCTGGCAGGTGGATTACAACCCCTCAGCTTTTAACCGACCCCCCCAACCCCCTACCGTCTCTGGGCTGACTAGAAGGTATGGGGGCCTGCCAGGTCCCAGGACCATCTCTGGGGAATCTTCCACCCTGCAACGGGGACACCACCTCTCACCAGGCACTGGCATCTTGGGTGGCCAGAATGTGACTTGTGGTTGCTGAGACAACACACCCCCATCAGGGCGCTCTTGCTCGCTCCCTCGCGTTCTCTCTCTCTCTCTCTCACACACACACACACACACACACACACACACACACACACACACACACACAGCTTGCCACCCCTCCCCAGGCTTCCTCTGCTGGCTGTCCTGTTTCCTAAGAGTTGCTAATGCGACCAGCCCTTTCTCCCAAGCCAGCCTCGGGTGGACTGGGCAATGTTTCCCAAGTAGGAGTGCCCTGGACACTCCAAGCGGAGCCTGCTGGGCCAATGCTGTCTTCAGCGACACACCTGTTTGTGCTCAGCCTCTTGAATCTCAGCACAGAGGCAGGTCTTCTCCTTCCTCCCGGCTCGGGCTCCCAAATTAACAGGCGCCTTCCCACTCTGCGCTGTGCCAGACCCCCATTCCAGTGCTGCCATAGGCAGTTGTCCCCCATCTCCAAGGCAGGCCCTTGGCCCTTTCAGGCCACCGCTGACTTCTACCACAGGGAGGGCCTTGGAGACTGTCTGCTCATCTCCTGAGTGACTATCTGTCACAGGGAAGACTGTTGGCCTCCAAGGGTCTCCAGGCTGTGGTCCTGGCTTGAAGCAAGAGCCTCCTGTGCATCTGCTGGCCCTGCCCTTCCCAAAGTCTTCCCCCTGCACCTGGGAGCTCAGGCCCCTGGTCTGCCCTTTATCCCGTGGACGGTTGCTGTGCCAGGCAGGAGCCCCAGGGGCAGTGGAGGGGGTTCGGGGGCATGCCTGCCAGTCAGGGCCCGATGAAGACATTCGGAGGCTGTCAGCAGCAGGAAGACCATGGTACACCCCCGACACGTAATGCCGAATGGAACGGCATGGGACCACCAAGCCCCATGCCTGCCTGCCCCTGCCTGCCAACTTGCCCACCTGCCTGCTACGAGGAACAGATTCTTTCCGGGCTTCCCCATGGTAAACATTTGACAAGGGCATCAAAGCTGCAGCTTGGCACACTGTGTGGGGGAAGGGCCCTGCCTTGATGGGGCCCGCTCCAGCCTGGCCTGCCTCTGGGGCAAATCTGGGGGGCCCATCCCCACGGACTGCCTTCCAGCTCCACCAAAGGCCTGGTCTTGCTTCTCAGGCATCTCCCCGGTGACGTCTACATCAGGTGCCTGCAGGTACTGGCTGCACACTGACTCCTAGTGCCCTCCCCGGCTTGCTACCCCACAGTTCCCCCACCAGCCCCTCACTTTGAGGTGCCCACCCCACGGAGCGGCATGGCCCTCACCAGGCCAATCTCTAAGCTGCCACAGCACCGTTCAGTGGACAGTTGGACACACACACACCAGGGCTGGCTGCAGGCTCCCTTCCACCCCCAGTGCAGCTGGTCTAGGATGCAGGCGAGTGCCTCACCGCAGTCCAGCAAGGTCCCGCTGAGGATGAGCCAGTCCCTCGTGTGCTACACATGCTGCGGGCCTCACCTCACATCCTGTCACTTCCCTCCTCTCTTTGCTCATGGCCTCTGGGGCACCCTGAGGCCAGGCTCCTTTCCCCTTACTGCCTCTTGTTTTTGTGTGTGGCCTGGGATGTCCTCCCTCATGCCCTGATTACAGACAGAGTCTCCTGTGTGGTTTCCTAATTCCTTCACACTCTTCCACTGAAAGGGTTGTCTCACAGATTAACTTGGAATTTACGTCTGTGCAAGCTGGAAGGGGTGACCCAAATTTTACTTCTCTCCCCCCTCTGCTCCGCCCCACGGATAACAGGTTAACCCAGCACCATTGATCACTCTGGGCTCACGCTGCCGTGTGGCACATCTGGGACTCTCATGCTCCCAGCCCAGCCGAGCATCCCCTCTGTGGCTCCCTGGTGTGAGTCTCCCCCGAGGCACACCTTCCTCCCAGGAACCTCTAACGGACTCGGGGACCCTCAGCTCACCGGGGGGCCGATGGTAGGTGCTGTGTGTGTTAGCAGGGAGGTGAGTGTGAGTGCTTGTGAGCAGGCCTCTGCCCCCGGTTCCTTCTTGGGACACATTCTGGCCCACAGGAAATGTAGGAACCCTGTCCCCTGGCTGACTTTAGCAACATGGGAAAGTGGAGACTGGTTTCTTCCCTTCCCAAAATTACTTGATTTGTGTGAGAGTAGAGCAAGTTCATTTTCTATGTATAGACTTAACGTACTTTGCACATGGTAGTCGTTAGCTGTTACTTGAATTATGACTGTTGTCACATGTTGAACTCACATGATGCAATGGTCTCTCTCAACTCTTTCCCCTAATTTTTTTTTAGTGTGGTACATTCAATCAATCTGGAATTTAAGTTTTCTGGTTTTGTCTATGTTTTCTATTTTACTTTTATAGTTTTGTTTCTTTAGGACAGTCTTCACATCCCACATTTACAGAAAACTTTTGCCTATATTTCCTTCTAATATAAATAAAGTTTTCTTTTAGAGTTAGCTCCTTTTTTTAACCTACCAGTGGTATGTATGTGTAATGTGTGCGTTTTTGTGTACATATGTTTTGTGTACATTTGTATATTTGTGTATAGGTAGACTTTGTATCTTTATTTTCTCTAAAGAATAATTAGTTATACTAATGCCTTTATTATTGAATCCAATTTTCCCCCATAATTAGGGTCCTAATTTCCATGTCTAGAATATGAACATGGATTTACATGCATTGTCTCATTTTGTGAATCTAACATGCATGTAGTCTTCAGTTTTGGCCCTTGATTCTGCTTATCAGTAATTAACAGTTAAGGTAATGTGAGTAGGTGACAAACACAGACTGATACATAAGCCATAGCAATAAATGTCACCCAATACCATTTACCCAAAATCTTATCTCAACTCTCTCGTAAAAAATAATTTCCGAACAAGCATTTAATTCACTTTACTGAGGAAAATAAAGAAGAGTCTATCATTTTGGAGCAATAAACCCCCACGTATGGCTGAAAGGTATACCCTGACAATCAAATTATTTTAATGAACCCACTGAGGTTTATTAAAGCTGTGTTAACCTAACATTAGGAAGGGACACAAGATATAGGCACAAGGGTCCCTGTTCATTTTGCAGTATAATTGTCCCAGGATGCTGTGTTATAAACATTCTCACTGTATTTGATGCTTGAAGCATCTGTGGAATTGGGATGCTCACCACAGCTCCCACAGAAGATAGACTATAGTGAAGACGTGCATCCAGTGTGCACAAATATCTCTAATGTTAAAGTAAGATGGCTCATGACACTTCCCTGGTGGGTCCTCACTGCACTGGTACAGATCAGTGTCCTTCTGCTTCTGGAAAATTTGCTGAAGATAATGTGGACACACCCACCCAGTCACCAAGATGCCACAGATGATGCATGTGCTGGCAATAAGCTTCCTGGCCAAGGTGATTCTATGGGTGTCTCCATAGTCCACAGTAGTCAAGCAGATGGTGGCCCACCACCAGCAGATGGGGATGCTGGTGAGGCTGGACATGTGGTCATCTTTCTCCACAAAGTAGATAAGCACAGAAAAGATGGGAATGCCCAGAAACAGAAAGAGAAGCAGCAGCCCAACCTCATAGGTAGCTGTGTCTTAGTGTGGCACCTAGAGACCAAAGTCCTGTGTAGTGCCAGGCAACCTTGAGAATTTGGAAAATCCTCACAAGCCTGAGGAGCTCAACCACCTAGCCCATGTTCTCAGTGTCCTCACACTCTTCCTCCTTGGTGTCTACAGCCAAAGTGTCATAGAAGGAAATAATGAAGACAAGGTCAATTATGTTCAGAGCATTTTTCTAGGATCTCTTTTGACAGGGAACAGCAACCAACCAGAAGGCAAAGTCAAAGGCAAACCAAGAGCTGCACGTGGTCCCCAAGTCTTGCAGCATGGGGTCATTCACTTCTCTGTTCTCATTCTGGAGCTCCGATATACTGTGGACACACGTGGCCATAATGGAGACCAGCATCACGCTCACGGAGGAGATAGCAATGATCTTGGCAGACAGGCAGGCAGTAGGCTGGGTGTTCCATTAGAATCCAGATCTTCCAGAACTGACCAAATCACCTCTCGTCAAACTTCTTCAGCTCCTTCTCAGAGAAGACTCTTCATAGGGGGAGCTGGTACTCATGTCATTGCTCTTCTGGTCCCAGTTCTCTGTGGTTTTCTTCCTTGCGTTCCTGGCTCCTGGTAGCGCTTGTGCAGTGGAAGGTGATGAAGAGCTCCTCGATGCCCCAGTACTCCATCTCCTGGCAGAAAGAAAACACGTACAGTTCTTCCAATAACATCGCAGCTTCCAATGACATTGTAACAAAAATTCAGAACATAACTGAATAAGAAGGTGTTCCGATTAAAATAGTACTCATTATTGGTCTCACTGTAGTCAGTCATCCTATGGCTCCAGAATGGCCTCTTCTGAGGGGCAGGTGAGCAGCTTTCTGAGTCTGGTGTAAGGAAACCATCCAGGAGGTTGCTTTGGTCAACCCACTGCGTAAAGTACCCCCTGCCTCGCCACTCCACCCCCCCCCCCCCCCCCCCCCGTCCGCCAAGTTAAAATGGACAAGTTCCTCCTCTTGTCCAGGGTGATGGAAAAACTCACCAAACACCATGGTGGATAGAGAAGGCAGGAAGCGGGACGGGAAGGGAGATGAGGAAGTCCACACTGCACCCTTGTGGTGCAGATGTCACACTCTGCCCTCATTCTGTCCAGCGGAATGCCCATCATCATCCAAGAAGCTCCGCCCTTCTTCCCTCGTGGAGTGTGCGGTGCACTGAGGCATTTAGTGGCCAAAAAGAAAAGAATCCTGTTCTTGGGTTGTATCAACCAGAGCAGTTGCTGGGAAATCACTCCCACAGATTTGGGTGAGATAGGATCCTCCACCGATGGGCTCTTTTGTCACCCATAGAACATCTGTAGAATCATAAGCTTCTGCTGTGCACCGCGTCTGCTTTGTGGCACTCAATCCGCCAGGAACTGCAAGAGTCCAGGCGATTCAGGCTCGCGGAGCTCCGTGATTCTGCCCGCCTGCGCTGCAGGAATCGGGCCTCGCCACACAGCCCCGCGCCGGCCCACCGTTGCGGCGGCGGGCAAGCCAGGGGACTCGTCCCCGTCCGTCTGTCCGCCAGTCCCTGCAGAATCCTATTTGTAATGCTTTCATTGAAATTGCCCTGAGTCTATGGGTTAATTGGCAAGCATTGACATCTTTATAATTTTCTCATCTAGGCACGTTTATCTAAATCCTTCTCCCATTTAGTGAAGTTTTTTTTATAATGATCTTTCCCATTTCTTTTGGGGTTTTTGTCCCATGTATTTGTCTGGGTTTGTTAGCTTGTGAATAGGCATGGTCTTTATACCTTCTCTTAAAATGCACTTCTACTTCGATTCCACTGTTCTTAGTCCATGTGCCAACACACTAGACATTATCTGTGGTTTTGACTGCTTTGGGGACAGCAATAAAAAAGGGGAATGGTCAAGTGCTTCACCACAGTCACTCCTAAAGAGGGAAAAGGAAAAAGGACAAAAATTAAGTCCTATTGTTCCACAATGCTCTCTCTGCCCCCAACTCTCCCTACAAACTCTATTTTTTTTTTCAGTTTACCTTTATATCCTCTTGCTCCCTCTCCCCTGGCAGTGGAGTAGTTCAAACTGGTTCTTCTGGTTTATTCAGTCATGTTTTTTTTAACCCTGGCAAGGTCTCCATTATATTTAGGTGTCAGTATTCTATTGTTCTTTGTTCTTGGATGCATGGATATGGGATGATATTGAAGGAAGGAAAGGTAACTTGATGGCTCAAGTTATGACCACAATTAAGTACTTCAAATAACCATGCCATGTATCTTCCTTTGAATAAATATTTGCATCTCACAAGGATCAATTGTCAATATGTAAATATGTACCTAAAGTTCTGTATTTTTCACTATCCAGACTTCAACTGGGTAGTAGATGGATTTGTTGACTTTCTAAACAGGGCAGGGAGGGCATGTGGAGGTAAGGGAAGTGGTGGGGGGGGTGTTCCCACCAGCCTTCTCTTTCAGCCTTTTCTACCCTGCCACTTGGGCTGCCCCGTGCCAGACCCCACACTTTTTGAAGTTCGTGCCTAGGAAAGTGAGAAACTAACCCCGATGTCCTGAGATTTTCCAATATCGGATCTAGTCATTTCTAATCCCCATCCCACCTCCCTCCCAGAGTTTTGATCTGGGGCTTGATTTTGAGTCAGGAGACATGGCTGGCTGTGATTCCTTCTTCTCTCTCCCTCCACAAAATTCCTCTCCTAGGTACACTCCCTTTAGATGCCAAGCTCTTACTACCTATAGATAGCATCTAGCAAAGATCTATTGTCAGTCTTCCAGGCCTGTTTTCTGATATGTAATGAGAGCTTTTGGAATTTAGCAAAACTCTGAATTGATTGCTATGAGGTTTTTTTTTCTTTTTCTAAATTTAAGTTCAATTAACCAACATATAGTACATCATTAGTCTCTGATGTAGTGTTCAACAGTTTATCAGTTGAGTATAACACCCAGTGCTGATCACATCATGTGCCCTCCTTAATACCCATCACCAAATAACCCCATCCTCCTACTAAACTCCCCTCCAGCAACCCTCAGTTTTTTTCTTCCTATAGTTTAGAGTCTCACATGGGGGGCACCTGGGTGTCTCAGTGGGTTAAAGCCTCTGCCTTTGGCTTAGGCCATGATTCCAGAGTCCGGGGATCAAGCCCCAAATCTGGGGTCTCTTCTCAGCAGGGAGCCTGCTTCTTCCTCTCCCTCTGCCTGCCTCTCTGCCTGTTTGTGATCTCTGTCTGTCAAATAAATAAATAAAATCTTTTTAAAAAATAAAATAAAAAATAAGAGTCTCACATGGTTTTTTCTCCCTCTTTGGTGACTTCTCATTCAGTTTTCCCTCCCTTCCCCTATGGTCCTCTGCTGTTTCCTATATTCCACATATGAGTGAAACCATATGATAGTAATTTTCCTCTGACTGACTTATTTCACTCAGCGTAATGCCCTCCAGTTCCATCCACATCGATGCAAATGGTAAATATTCATCCTTTCTGATGGCTGAGTAATATTCGATGGCTATGAGTTTTTAAAATTAGCTTTGAGAACTCAATTTTCTTGAGCAAGGTATAGGCAGTAGCTTACTTCTTGTGTGAGGTTATAATTCTAGGTAGCTTTAATGGTGAACGAGCTACATGAGAACATTATTTACAGGGGGAATTATATATAGCTTAGTTACATATTTTTATAACATTATCATTTTTGCTTGCTAAAGGGACTAAGAATGGGCAGGGATGCAGGGGGCCAAGTGGGCAACCAGAACACTGCCCTTGCTATATATTTGCCTCAGTCTTTGGGGGTTAGAACAAGAAACATTGTATGTGAATTTAGGAAGCTCTACAAAGCGTCTATCAGGCAACTCACATAGCATGATATCCACAAGACTGTGCAAGGACAAGTCAACCAACTCTTTACATTTCATCTTAAATTTAATTTTTTTAAAAATAAGTTACATCCTACTGGTTCAAAGTCCAAAAGATAACAAAGAGTATACATTAAAAATCTCTTTTCCACCTCTGTCACCACTACCCAGTGCTTCCCCACCACAGGCAATATTACCCATTTCTTGTGCACATGTCCAGAGAAAGTTATATATATATTTTTCACACACATATAATAATCTTGTCAGTCTTTTGATATCATAACATAAAATTGTTTTTTAGTTTACAACCAAATAGTATTTTGTGGCATAAATATGTCATAATTATTTTGTCAGTCCCCTATGTGTGGATATTTAGTGTTTTATTCCCCATTTTTTCTTGATATTGCAAATAATGATTCAATGATTATATGTATTTCTTTTCTTCCCTTCTCCCTCTCCTTTTTTGATCCACCAATTTGCATTGATTAAGTTATATATCTTAGTGTTTCCCTTTGTGCTACTGAATATGCTTAGACTCTTTTCCAGGTTTGTCTGCTTTAGATGGTATCTTTTGACTGCAGCTACTAAAGATAAGAAAATCAACATATTTATATTACCTCCCACCTTTTCTTTCCTCTCCCAATTGCTGTTAATTATATCATTTCTATTTCATCTGGCTTATCACCATTACATTTGTTCCATTACCATAAGCACCACATTTGTTTTGGTGTTTGTCTTAAATTTACATAGACTTGACATTAATTCCTAGAGTTTTGCTATAGTTTCTTTTTTCCCTGTGTTTCTGTCATTTTTGCTTTCCTCTTTGTAATTCTCTTACATTTTCCCCGAGGCCTGACAGCTCATATCGCAGTTCATTCTTATCTTGCCATCCCTTTCTTGAGCTCTTGCTTAATTCCTTCATTAAAACTTTCTAATTCACGGTAAAATATTTGGTAACAATTTTCACCTACTTTTTTCCAGATGAGTTTTCTTTATCTGCCATGCATTTTTCAGGTCCTTTTTCTCTTTCTCTCCCTTACCTTTCTTTATCTATTGTGCTATTCCATTTTGACTCCCCATCTTTAAGGGATATCAGGTTTCATGGAACCAGTTCTTTTTTAGAAAATCCATCAAGGACAAGGTTCCGAGTTGTTTTCCCTGAAACCAAGAATTTACCTTATGCCCCAAGTCATTAGACAGAGGTAGCTAAGAGGCAGTTGAATGTTCAGTTTCTCCTCTTCTTGCTGCTTGGGGGAAGACTGATCTCCAGTGCTACCTTGGAGACAGATTACTTCTTGCAAATTGACCTGTCACTGTATTCCTTATTTTGCCCATTTGTCTATGCTTCTTATTACAGATCTTCTGCTCCGTGGTGGCTTTTATTGTCAATTTGTGCATGCTTCTTACCTTTAAGAAATACACAAATTTATTAAGAAGAAATTTCTCACATTAAGTGTCTTTACTACAATAAAAAAAAAGAAAGAAATACATATACCATCTCTCCCCTTTCTGAAATTCAGTATTATCTAGTGGCTGACTTGAGAATGTAGAAATGCAACTAGAGAGCTCCTGGAAAATTAACTGAACAGACTGTCAAGCATAAAACCAATTTAAATTAATAGAGATGCTCTCTGTGAAGAAGTTAGAGCTCAGTATATGCCCAGACTTGGTTTTGACAGTCTCTAGTCAGGCTGAGGAAGGCAAACAACTCTATGTTTTCTGTCAGCCTTTCTGAGCTATCTTACTACGCAGCACAGGGGGCAAAGAAACATGCAACACAATTTCTTCCTGTCCTGGCAACTGAACTCATGCCGATTAAGAGAAGAATGAGTAACACAAAAGATGCTTAAATCGCATCCTATTGCATCTTTAGTTGAAGTGGCTGTTCAGCACTAATTTTCTTGGCATTCATCAGACTCCATTGTATATTCTGTTTTCTTTGCCTGTATTTCCCACTACATGGTAGGCTCTATGAACACAAGAATGGTGACTGTTTTGTTTACTATTGAATCTCCATCTGTCTCACACGTAATTAGTGCTCAGTGCCCACTCAATTTGATTGTCTAGCATTAAAGCTGCAATTCTGATTCTGGATAGGAGTTCATGCTTATCTATTTATTTTTTAAATATTTTCAATAAATAAGCATTATGTTTTGAAAGAGAAATTTGTTTTAAAATTAATTAAACAACCTTTACAATATGGTCCTAATTAATTTTTAAAATGCAGAAGCATGAAAAAAAATCAGAATGTAGCACACTCTATATCTTGCTCTCAGGTTTCTTCTCTTTTCAGGAAACTCATCCATTGCTACGGCTTCAGTTATCATCTGTATGTTAATGACTCATATGTCAATATATCCTGAGTTTCAAGATTAATTTATTTAATGTCTACAGATTACATATCTTGCAGCTTTTTCATGTAAACATGTTTGAAATTGGAGCCATCATTCTCCAGTCCCACACCAAAATGTTTTCCCCTCTTGTCTTCCCTGTGTCCATGGACACAACCACCATCCACCCAGTTGCCCCTGCCAGAAACCTGGTAATTACTGACTTCTTCCTTCTCCCTTACCCTATATTGCTAGTTTGTCTCAAAGTCTCATTGATTCCACTTCACTACTGTTTTTCTATAAACATTAGTATTTCTCAGACCAATACATACATATGATAACAATGCAATTAGTAGAGAATTTATGATGAAAATGAATAATTTCCCCTCCTGCTCTTCTCTAGACATAGTACCACTCTCTAGAGTCCAGTGGCAACCTTTCTTACCTTTTCTGATTTTAGCTCCTTCTGTTGCTGTGGTGCTCAACCAGGGTAATTTTGCACCCGCAGGGGAAATTTGTCAGTGACTGGAAACGTTTTTTGTTGTCACAGCTGAGGACAAGGGCACTAACAACGTATTGTGGGTAAACGCCAGGGATCCTGCAATACCCAGAACAGTCTCCAGCCCAAAATGTTAGTAGTGCCAAGACTGAGAACTACTGTTGAGGTTATCTTCAAAATGCCAAAAATACACTTATACCTCTAATGACCTTCTGCTATGAAAATAGGACACTGAAGTTCATTTATTTCAGAATTCTTCCTCCCCCTATTCTTATTCCTAATGCTTATAGTATTATTAGTAATCATAGTTTAATCATACAGCCAACAACTATTATTGAGCACCATGTGTGCCAGACACTTTTTAAAGCATTTGGAATTTGGTAGCAAGCAAGACAGGGATAGCCCTTAGGAAGCTTTCTTTCTTAAGGAGTAAATAGGCCATGAAATCAATTAAAATACAGAAAGTAAATGCAGCTTTAAATGATATATATAAACATTTATTTTTTTCCTAAACTTCCACCAAGATTTGTTCACTTCTCACTTTATAGAATGAGGATACCAGTTCTACTGTCCTTTCTTCTTTCATCATCTTCTACATACCTAGTTCTACCAGCTGTATTTTATTAAGTTTTTTGCCAACTTGAAATATCATCCCCAAGTGATATGTGAGTCGTTTTCTATAACTATACAAAAGAGACTTGAGTATTAGGATGCTACGTGGCTCAACAACGAGCATCATTTTATATAGTGGTAATCATCTAAATTCTGTTCATGATTTTCAACTTTCAGAGTTTGAAGCAGAAAACTTTACTGGGAGACTCAGTTGTTATAGAACATAATATAAAAGTAAACTGGAACTTACTATGTAGATATGGATGATATAGCTAGATATGCATATGATATATAAAGAAGAAATATCAGCAGCATTCCCTCCATTAGATGGGCAAGCTCCTCTTGCTTTCAAGACCCCATAAAGGCATTCCTTTGGTGATGACACCACTGACTCTCTCAGGTGCTTTCACAAGTTCAACCTAGATCTTTTGTGGGACATTGGGGGGTTGTCTTTATGCAGTTGGTCACTTCAGAGTGTTCTGAAAGCCCTGCAGCCGTGGTCTACTTATCTCCTGTCTTCTGGTGTGGTTGAGCTAGGTATACATTTTATCGGGGTACAAATGAAGCTTAGCCTGGAGATATGTACTCAATAACTTACGAGTAGTTCAAACCTGCCCCATCTTATCTGGAATGGTCAGATTCCAGAGACATCTGGGATTAGCTTCTGATTTAATGTAGCCCACTATAGTTTCTTAGAAATGTTCTGGAATCCAAGGTCAAGGCACTTGAGTCACTTAAGGGATATTGTTCTTAATTTTGAGATTCCATAGATTCTGTTTCCTTATACACCATCAAATGCTGAACTCTATCTTAATATGTTGCATATTTGGAGCAAGTACACATTTTTCTTTTGTATACCTATTGTCTGTTGCTATGTAAAACAAACAAACAAACAACAACAAAAAAAAACATTCCAAAACTCAGTAGATTAAAACAGCCATCTTTTGTGCTCATTATTTTGTGGATCAGGGATTTGCACTGGGCTTAACTGGTTGGTTCTTCTGCTAATCTTGCCTGAGGTTATTCATGTGGCTGAAGTCAGCTGGCAGATTAGCTGAGGGCTGATTTTCCTGTAGCTAAGGTAGCTATAGATAGCAACAAAAATAGAAGATGCCCAGTTAAATTTGAATTTCAAATAAATAATAATTGCTTTACTATAGGTTTGTCCTATGCAATGTTTGGGGCACACTTATATCGAAAAAATGTTTTATGTTCCTTTGAAATTCAAATTTACCTGGGAATCCTGTATTTTATCTGGCAGCTCTTTCTAGGGGTCCTCATTTGGAACAGTTCATGTCTATTCTACATGTTTTGTTTTTTCCTCCAGCAGGTTAGCCTGGCTTGGGCTTCCACACATGGTGGTTTCAGAGTAGGAAGAGTACAAGCCCTATGGAAAATGCACTGTTCAAGCCTCTTCATGGGTCATGTTTGCTCATGTTCAAACTGCCCAAAAAGTTTCACAAGGCCAGGTCCAGCGTCAGTGTGGGAAGGGACTGACTACACAATGGTATGGATACAAGAAGGCATGGTTCATTGGGAAATATCACTGTAATATTTTCTTAGAGGTTCTGCTAACTGTTTTTCCTCCCTTATTTGACTCTAATTTTTCTAACCTCTCAACTAATTTTACCAAGTTCCCTTTATTCATGAGTTCACCCAGTACCTCAAATTCTCTGCCATTTTGTTCCACTTTGGTCTGGTCAACCAATGTGCTATTTGGTGTTATCTTAAAATTAACCTTCATTGCTTTCCCAAGCTTGGATCACCATTTCCTTGATTCTGTAGTTCTTTTGACTTGAGTACTACCTTGTTTAGTTGGAAGACATGTTCAAATAACTCCTAACAGGAGGTCCATAGGAGATAAACTTTGTGAGTGCTTTCAGTCTTAAAAGCGTCTTTACTGTCATCACATAACTACTTGATAATGTAGAGAAAAGTATATTTCCTAAGGATTTAAAGGCATTTATTCATTGACATTGACCATCCAGTGTTATGAATAAGAAGTCTGATGTCAATATGATTTGTAGATGACCTTCCCCCTACTCTCAAAAGATTTTAGGGTCTCCCTTTAATCTTCATTGTTCTAAAATTATTTGAGGATGTGTCTAGGTGAAGACCTTTTTTCAAAGATGTTATTTATTTAAGAAAAAAAGAGCATGAACAGGGGAGGGACAGAGGGAGAAGGAGAAGCAGACTCCCAGCTGAGCAGGGAGCCTGACACAGGGCTCCAAGTTGGCTTGATCCAGGGACCCTGAGATCTTGACCTGAGCTGAAGGTAGATGTTTAACAGAATGAGCCAACCAGACACCTCTGTGAAGATCTTTTTTTATTGGTTGTATTGCACAAACAATTCATTTTTCTTTGTATTTAAAAAAAGAAAGATACAGAGAAAATGAGGTTATATGTATATATCATCCATAATTAACAAACATTAATACTTTTTCTTTTATTTGTTTAATATCTTTGTATTAACAGATCAAATTAAGCTACACACACTGTTAGAGTCACACTTTCTTCCATCCTTTCCCAGAAGTAATTGATATTGTAAAATTGATGTGCATCTTTCAGTGCCCATTTTGAATTATTCTGGAAATTTATCTATCCAAAATAATACATAGCATTGTTTCATATGCTTAAAATTATATAAATGGCATTATCCATATCTTTCTACAAATTGCTTATTTCACACAACATTAGGTTTCTGAGAATTGTCTGGATTGATATATAGAGATCTAACTCACTCATTTTTACTGCTTTATACTTCTATTATATAAATATATGATAGATTACTTACTCAAAAACCTACACAGCAAACATCAACCTTACTGCTGAAATATCAACCATTAAAATGGGAAATAAGACAAATATGTACTGTATCATCAATGCTATTGTTCCGGAGGTCTTTGACACTGCAATGAGATAAGAAAAAGAAATGAGGTATAAAATATTGAACAGGAAGAGATAAACCTGTCAAAATTTGTAAACTATGTATATCTACTAAAAAGTCAGAAAGAAAAAAGAAACAAAATAGTAAAATTAATAAGAGTTCACAAAAATGACATTAGGAAGATGATGCTCCATCAAGAAATTTTATATAAATCAACAACAATTGTTTCTTATTAAATTTTTTAAAATGAAAAAATATATATGTAAAGAATTCAAAAGGCACAAAAAACAGAAAAAAAATGAATCTCTTACATTTTCCCATGCAAGCTCAATATATCTGTCAAGAGGTAGAAACTGCTTTGCCATTCTTTGTGTATCATTACAAAGATAATTTATATTTTCATAGAAAATATAAAATCACATATATGATGCAACAACATAATATTTATGAAAAGACACACAACACTCTTTCAATTTGCTTTTCTTTCACACAAATCAAGTAATTTTGGGAAGGGAAGAAACCAGTCTCCACTTTCCCATGTTGCTAAAGTCAGCCAGGGGGACAGGGTTCCTACATTTCCTGTGGGCCAGAATGTGTCCCAAGAAGGA